>NC_067399.1:145327943-146527943 GCF_016432865.1 Antechinus flavipes
TTTTCTTTATGGGATTAACAAATCTTTCATTATTCAGAAAAGAACAGAAACAATTATATATGAAACTGTGAACTATTAGAAGCATATATTTAATTTGAATTAAGTTTTTTCAGTAATGAGACTTTTTTTTTCTCTCCCAAATATTGCCCCACTGGATTAAAAATAAAAATCCAAATCATAAATATGCAGAGTCAAACAAAACAAATTTCTATATTGACCTCATCTAAAAATGTATGTTTCCCTCTGCATCTTGAGTTCATTACTAATCTGTCAGGAATTGAAGGAGCATTCTTCATCATCAGTCCTCTGAAGTCATGTGGATCATTTTGTTAGTTAGCGTTCTTAAATCTTTAAAATTATTAATTTTTACAATATTGCTGTTATATAAATTGACCTCCTGATTCTGTTCACTTCATTTCTTATCAGTTCATACAAATCTCAAGATTTTGGAGGAATACCTGCTGCTCTGAGCAAAGTAGAGATAGAGGGGAGCAGTGTTTTAACTTACTATAAATGTATTAATTTTAATGAATTTTATGAGCATTTCATTCTATTCCAATTCTAAACTAGAATTATTAGACTGGCTTAAGGCAGGCCTGGCCTGTAACAACTGGAGAATAAAAAGTTCAGTGTTCAGAAGAATTAAAGGAAGGTTTATTGGAGGGCTTTGAGTACTTTAGTCAGTCTTTGGATGTGTGTTGTTCAGTTGTGTCTGATTCTCTATGACCACATTTTTTAGTTTTCTTGGTAAAGAAATTGGCCATTTCCTTCTCTAGCTCATTTTACAGATAAGGAAAGTGAGGCAAAGAGTTAAGTGACTTGTCCAGAGTCACCCAGCAAAGAAGTGTTGGATTTGAAAACAGGTCTTCTTCCCCCAGGCCAGGTCTACTGCACCACCCAGCTGCCCCCTTTATAGGGTAGGTAGAACCAGTGTCTAACCAGTTTTACAGCAGTCCATCGCCCTTGTTGGGAGTCTCCTGTATTCCTATTAGGAGAGCAGCCATCAAAGACCTGAGCATAGAGGTAGGAGGTCCCCCCACATCAGGCTGAGCCCTGGGGCAGGCATTGCTCTGGTGGTCTGAAGGTTTTACGCCTTTCTTCCAGCCCCTCCCACGTTTATCCTAGTAGACTTTTTCAGATGTTTTGCCAAAAGATTTTGCTGGATCTGCTCTCAAAGACTTGGATTCTAAGGCTAGTTCTGCCCCATGATATTTGGGTAACTTCACACGAGCAACTCAGTTTCTCTGGCCTACTGTGCTAACCTTTGCTATGACTTGGCTTCTTGCTGTGATTCTAGACATGCCGGGTTTACCAGGTACTGACTGACAAAAAAAGGCCATTGGGATAATTTGATATGCTTCCTTGTCATGAAACTGTACTGACTCCTAGTGATCTGGCTTGGCTTTTTTATTTGTGTATATGTATATATGTTTAATAGTCTGTTCAGGAACTTTCTTTAGAAAGGAAGGAATGAAACAAGGAAGGGAAGAAAAAGAAAGAAAGAAAAAAGAAGTGAGGAAGGATTGTGTTTCTATGAAGTGAATCTAAGAGAAGCTTTGACTCTTAATCATCTATCATCTTTCTATCTGTCTACCTATCACCTATTTATCTAGAGATTCAAGATGAGTTAGTTCTTAACACTAGAATAAAGCCAGTGTTAGATCAAGCAGTGGTTGATTGATTTTTTGTATTTGGATGTTTCATTAATAACATGTTTTTATATTTAAGCCAGAGCTATTAATGAAGAGGTACTTTTTTCCTTTAAAAAAAATTGCTATAAGAGTTGTTTAATCTCTTTCTGTTCTTTAGAAAAATAGGAGGCAGAGTAGGAGTCAATAACTTTAATATAAAAAAATTTGCTTACATTTCAATTCTAGTTCATATTTGTAAAACTGAAGGTCCTGTTTTGTTTCTTGGTTATAAAAATTTGCCTGCATCTTATTCATATTGTTTTTTTTTATCACTTAAAGGTTATCTGTAAAGAATAGAACATATTTAATCTTCATACATGTTACTCTTCTTACCACCTCAAAATAAAAAAAAATCATTATTACTTAAATTTTGGGCTCCTAATTCTATTAATTTTAATCTCTCTGTATTCCAAAAAATAGCATTTCATTTCTCCAGAACTCATATCTAATATTAAAGCTTTTTGGAGAGAGTGCCAGGCCCCAAACAACATTTCTAACATACATTAGTAGTATGATTTTGAGTATAACTACTCAATATGAGTCAATAGATCTCATATGGTAGAAACCACCTTAACAGATAACTTTAGAAAAATTTGAAAAACAGAAGTAAGAAATGTCAAAAGTTGAACTAATTTCAGAAAAGATAGATATTTATATATTTGTACGTGTCTTGTATTTTATTTATAGTTTTACAATGAAACTATCAGTGGATACTTTCTTGGGTGGTGCATTTTGAAAAGATAAAACATTTTTATAAGCAAATGAGCTGTTTGTTTTGGTGAGGTATTTTGATACTTCTATAGAGTGTTCTTTGAATAAACAGTCAAATGAATCATCTAATGTTTTAAAATTTCTGTGTAGGATATCGAATCCTTGATGTCAGAAGGCAATAAGTCCCGAACAGTTGCTGCAACCAATATGAACGAGGAAAGCAGTCGATCACATGCTGTCTTCAAAATCATTCTGACCCATACTTTGTATGATGTGCAATCTGGGGTAAGTGCATCGTTGTTATTATTCATATATAAGGCCTATTTTTGTTCCTGGTGTGAAATCATTTATTTCTTTCTCCACTTAGGTAGTAAAGGATCATAGATTTAAGATTTTTTTTTTTTTAACGTTTAATAACTTTTTATTGACAGAACCCATGCCAGGGTAATTTTTTACAGCATTATCCCTTGCACTCACTTCTATTCCGATTTTTCCCCTCCCTCCCTCCACCCCCTCCCTGAGATGGCAAGCAGTCCTATATATGTTAGATATGTTGCAGTATATCCTAGATACAATATATGTTTGCAGAACCAAACAGTTCTCTTGTTGCACAGGGAGAATTGGATTCAGAAGGTATAAATAACTTGGGAAGAAAAACAAAAATGCAAGCAGTTTATATTCATTTCCCAGTGTTCTTTCTTTGGGTGTAGCTGCTTCTGTTCATCTTTGATCAGTTGAAACTGAATTAGCTCTCTTTCTCGAAGAGATCCACTTCCATCAGAATACATCCTCAAACAGTATCATTGTTGAGGTATATAATGATCTCCTGGTTCTGCTCATTTCACTTAGCATCAGTTCATGTAAGTCTCGCCAATCCTCTCTGTATTCATCCTGCTGGTCATTCCTTACAGAACAATAATATTCCATAACATTCATATACCACAATTTACTCAACCATTCTCCAGTTGATGGGCATCCATTCATTTTCCAGCTTCTGGCCACTACAAACAGGACTGCCACAAACATTTTGGCACATACAGGTCCCTTTCCCTTCTTTAGTATCTCTTTGGGGTATAAGCCCAGTAGAAACACTGCTGGATCAAAGGGTATGCACAGTTTGATAACTTTTTGAGCATAGTTCCAAATTGCTCTCCAGAATGGCTGGATGTGTTCACAATTCCACCAACAATGTATCAGTGTCCCTGTTTTCCCACATCACCTCCAACATTCCGCATTATCTTTCCCTGTCACTCTAGCCAATCTGACAGGTGTGTAGTGGTATCCCAGTTGTCTTAATTTGCCTTTCTCTGATTAATAATGATTTGGAGCATATTTTCATATGTCTATAGTTTCAATTTCTTCATCTGAGAATTGTCTGTTCATATCCTTTGACCATTTATCAATTGGAGAATGGCTTTTTTATAAATTAGAGTCAATTCTCTATATATTTTGGAAATGAGGCCTTTATCAGAACCTTTGACTGTAAAAATGTTTTCCCAGTTTATTGTTTCTCTTCTAATCTTGTCTGCATTAGTTTTGTTTATACAAAAACTTTTCAATTTGATATAATCAAAATTTTCTATTTTGTGGTCAATAGTGATCTCTAGTTCTTCTTTGGTCATAAATTCCTTCCTCTTCCACAGTTCTGAGAGGTAAACTATCCTATACTCTTCCAATTTATTTATAACTTCATTCTTTATGCCTAGGTCATGAACCCATTTTGACCTTATCTTGGTGTACGGTGTTAAGTGTGGGTCAATGCCTAGTTTCTGCCATACTAATTTCCAATTTTCCCAGCAATTTTTGTCAAATAATGCATTCTTATCCCCAAAACTGGGATCTTTGGGTTTGTCAAACACTATATTATTAAAGTTATTGGCTGTTTTGTCCTTTGAACCTAACCTATTCCATTGATCAACTAGTCTATTTCTTAGCCAATACCAGATGGTTTTAGTAACTGCTGCTTTATAATATAATTTTAGATCTGGTACAGCTAGGCCACCTTCATTTGTATGATGTGCAATCTGGGGTAAGTGCATCGTTGTTATTATTCATGTACAAGGCCTATTTTTCTTCTTGGTGTGAAATCATTCAATTCTTTCTCCACTTATGTAGTAAAGGATCATAGATTTAAGATTGTAAAAAAACTTTAGAGGCCAACTAATTTTAACTACTTTATTTTTGAGATGAGGAGGCTTCATTGTAAAAAACTTCAGTCTTTTGTCTAAGTAGCAAGTAAGTAGTAGAGGAAACATTTGAACTCAGGTCTCAAATCCCAGAATCATTGCATTTTGCATTGCCCATGATAAGCAAAAGATTTTTTTAAAAGATAAAATCTGAGCCAGTCATGTATATAAATTTAAATTGCTGAGATGGCTAATTTGAAAAACATTGATATGAATGTGTGAACAAAATTATATCAGGTTTAATGGTGATAATTAAGAACAATTACCCTTCCAAAAATAGTAAAACTGAGTTTGTATAAAGCTTGAGAAGACAGGAAGTGTGAACTAAGGAAAATCAATTCTAGGTTGCATATTTTGCTAAGGCACTGTGCAAAATTTCCCAGCAGCTCTCCACATTTTAATGGGATCAAGTTTTAGTCGTTTTATTTGAAAAGAGGGTGATATGTTATAACGTCATTTTAGACTAGCTGAAAAGTTCCTAGGGAGTTGGAAGTGATATTTGAATGTGAATATTGTCCTAATAACCTTTTAAAAAAACTTATTCAGAAATTTATTCAGTACCAATTCTTGTTTTTCTCTCCTTTGTAAAATGAAGAAAAATTTCCCTTACCCTTGTTGAATGATTTCAGATGTGGTAAAGCTAAAATAAAGGCCTTGGCCATTCAATTAAGTAAACTCAGCAGAAATTCCTTTAGCACCTAATATGTTCAAAGCATTTTAGAAAAAAAGAAAACAAAACAATACTCACTACATTTTAGGATAAATATTTTGATATCTAATTTAAATATAAAGCAAAATTATACTGTATCATTTTGATGAGGACAAATTCAGTTGATGCCTGCCTTTCTGGTAGTCATATTACATTGTCTACTGTTTCTGAGAGGGGTTTGATACTTGGCAGTAGGTTGTCATAGTCTCTATAGTTGCTTTTAAATGGATATGTGTAAATGGTTCGTCTCATCTTTTTGTAAGTTATGTCCTAAAATTTTAGGTTTGTTTTCATGATTCATTTTTGTTTTAGAAGATATAGCTTTGCTAGTCCTTCTCAGATGTGGAGGCAGCTTTATGTACTTAAAACTATTACCCTTAAGCTCTAATTGGCACTAACCAAATGGGAAAGGCTTTGAGTGTAGGTCCTGTGACAAATGTATTTACAATAATCTGGCTAAATTGAGAGAGTCATTTTGCCTAAAGATTGATCACCACATATTTTTTGACTACAGCAATTCAGGAGCCTATCTGCTATGAGTACTTGGAGCAATTGTGATCTAATTCTCTGGAGAGTAGGGAGAGGATCCATTCCAATGAAATCAAAGCTGTTTTGAAGAGTTGAATTAAGAATTTCAACTAAACTGGTATTCTCCCTACACCAGCTTTCTTGTTCACTTGTTTCTGCCTCTACATCCTTTGGTACTACCAAAGTGGAAGGTGTTCAGTGCAACATTGTGGGCCATTTTGTATTTTACTTTGTTTCGTGAGTTGCCGTGGCTGTCACCAAGAGGCCAGTCTCCTGCTCAAAAAACAGTCCCAGTCTTATGTCAGAATTCTATCTGAAACTCTCCCAGCATGATGGAATATGCTATAGTTGATGCTCTGCTGCCTCTGTCTAAATAAGCTTTACTTTCATCCCTCAATGAGGCATCAGAGTAGGACTTGGTAGAAGAACTAAATATTGCAGAAATCCACAAAGTTATTGAGTTTATTTATGAATGTTTATCTGTAATTTTAAAATATAAAACCCAAATTTTATGTTTAAATATTAAAGGCCCTCTGTCCTCTTTTATAGGCAAGTTAATTTTGATAAATTAATGGGCTTCTATCTTTAGCAAAGACACCATCTCTCGTATATTTTTTCCAAGTGTTTCTGCCTATTCATTATTGTTTAATGTTTTTTCTAAGCAACTCCTTAAAACTTTTAAAATAGTTGAAATTCCAAATGGTAGCTTAATGTGTTCATTTATAATAGTAAGTGTTAATTTTTACCTGTTTTTAAGAAAAAACACAAGAAATTTGGTTTGTAAATCTTCCAGGGAGGATATAATCTGCTTCTTTTTGTACAAATGACTTTGAATTCTGTTTATCAAAACAGGACCAACTAATTTTTTTTGCTGTTTGTCTTTTTCTTCAGACATCAGGAGAGAAAGTGGGCAAACTAAGTCTAGTCGACTTAGCAGGCAGTGAAAGAGCCACAAAAACAGGAGCTGCAGGTGACAGGCTGAAGGAAGGAAGCAACATTAACAAGTAAGGGTTTTAGAAGCTCACTTTCCTATTTTGTTGGTAAGCAGCTTTGAAAACTGGATTTTTTTTTTTTAAATTTCAACATGGTTTCTATTAAAGTTTAAAGTATCAAATGGATGGATCTGGGAGCTGGGAATCATTGTTATTCTTTAGTTACAAAAATGGATCTTTTGACCCCATTTCCAGTGCCAACTGAGCTTTTACTATTTTCTAGAGGGAGATGATATATTTATACCAATCCATCCTTACTATCTCCAGATTTTCTTCTTCTTCTTCTTTTTTTTTTGAGGGTGGCGTGGGTTTGAATTTTAGTCCAATAGTCTTGGAATATAGTAAGCTGATTGGTCTGTATAAAGATGTATTCTTTAGACTTAATGTCCTTCACAGCCCTATTCATTAATTAATTGAATGTATTCTAATCATAATCAACTCATTTTTATTTGATCTTCATTGAACAATGAGTACTTCATAATGTTAATGGAATATGTTCTATTCAATAATTTCTTCCTGGGGTTTTCTTAATTCTGCTATGCTTTGTTTTTTGTGGAATTTAACAAGCCAGGTTTGAAGCTCATGATTAATAAATATATCCTCCATGGGGATTGACCCTGACTCGCTGAACTAATAGGGCAAGTTTTCACCTTTCCAAGTTTACCTGCAATATTTCTATAATCAGTTTACTTCCATTCCTTGTTCGGTACTACTTCTCTTATCTCTTTTGAATTAGAGATGTGAAGGTAATCCATCATATCTCTCTGACCAACCATGTTCTAAATGGGACTGTTAATCACAGGTTAGCCCTTTTTGCCTACTGATTGTCAGGTAGTGATAGGACAGCTTTCTCTGTACTATATTCATGCTTAATTCCAGTTAGTGAAAAATATAGACAACTTTTTAAAAATGGCCATATTCCATGTTTAGTCCATTGAGCCAGGTCCTTTATTCTTTAATTAGGAAATCTCAGTGTCCCAAATGGACATGGACAGGACTGATACATCATTGTGTTAATCCCCCATAACCCACGTACCTCCTTGGCAGCAGAGAATTCTCTCCTTGGTATCTTTGTATCTCCTAGTAAATCTTGGAGGAAACCTTTTCTCCATTTCTGATAATGAGCATAAGGTAATATCTTCTCATACCTCTTTTATGGGACTAAGTTTGCTCTTTAAACTTTTACAGTATGTCTGTGGTATTCTTTCCATTTATATTGAAGTCATTTTCCTACTAAAATTGTTTCATTGATGCTTCTTTTTAAAAATATTATTTTACTTCCTGGTGATTTCCCCCAACCTAATCCAACCCTTTCTTGCAACAATAAAGTTGCATCCAAGCAAAACAGAAATGTTAGCCTTCTGCCCCATTCTATAACGTAGTCCATCATCTCTCTATTGACAGATAGAAAGCATGCCTTAGGTGCCTTCTTAAATCACTGTGAATCATTGCATTGATCAGAGGCCCAAAATCTGTTAGTATTGGGTTTATTTCAACAGAAAAACTGTGAAGGATTTTTTTTCCCCCACAGGCGAGTTCTCTAACATAAGTCTCTTATTGCCTTGATCTTGTTTTTCACCTGAATGGTAGGTAGCCTTATTAGACTGCAAGAGGCTAATGATTTCCACCATAGACTTGAAAGGAGACTCTTTAAGAAGCAGTTTTATTTGGTCAGCAATAGTAGGATAGAAGTATTAATTTGTAGTTTCCATAAGCTTGCAATTGAATGCCATTACATTGATTACAGTGTCACAGTGTTATTCAGATGTGGGCCCAGTTAGTATTGTTGAAAGTGTTAAGACATCCTATCTTTAGATTGTTTTGCTTACCAATAATGTTCCTGATACTCTGCAGGTCCCTCACCACTCTTGGTCTGGTTATCTCAGCCCTTGCAGATCAGGGTGCTGGAAGAAACAAGAACAAATTTGTTCCATATCGTGACTCTGTCCTCACCTGGCTCTTAAAAGTAAGTGATTTTTTTTTTTCCTTCATGTTTTTAATGGAAGAGAGAAAGCAAAAGAATAAAGTATAGGATTTTCCAGTGTCTAGATTCACAATCAGAACCTTTTCTGTATGTGAGATAAACCTCTGGGTGAAGTGTCAGCAACCTTTCTTGATTTTTTTCCTATTTGGAAGGCAGTGAGATGACACAGTGGATAGAGCACTGTGCCCGAAGTCAAGAAAATCTGAGTTCAAATCCAGGCTCAGACACTTAATAATGGTGTAATTCTAGCAAGTTATTTACTCTCTTTCTGCCTTTGTTTTCTTACCTGTAAAATGAGCATCATGACAGCATCTTCCTCAAAAAGTGTTTAGCACAATACCTGGTACATGGTGGTATTTAGTAACTCTTATTCCTTTCTCTTCCCCTTTTACAGTGAAAGCCAGCATCAGTTGCAGCAACTTTCCCTCTAATGTGTCTAATACTTCATTTTGTAATTACCTATAGGTCTGCTAAGCCCAATGAAGGCAGCAAAAAAAACCCCAAAATATAACTTTCCAATTCCCTTAGTGCCTAGAACATTATATAGGCCTTACCTAAAGGAGATGATTAATGTTTGTAGAATTTATTGAATTGAATTTTACTCCATTTTTCTATCTCTAGGTGTGTTGCAAGGAGTAGCTAACAATTATATTCCAGAGGAAGAGAGAATCTAAATTAATCTTCTTCATGCTAGAATGGCTTTCCATGCAGAAATCTTATTCTAATCTGCATTAGTTATGAAAATTTAATCAGTGATAGACTTGTTTTTGTGTTTTCAGGGATATATACAGTCTTATGTATGCATAATCTATCAAATAGCTTTTTTAGGCCATTTTTCACTCTTTTCCCCTCCCCCCCTTTGTTAGAAGACAGTACAGAATAGTTGAAAACATTCCAGATTCATTTAATCAGGAGACCTGAGATCTACCCCGCCAGCTCCCATAAGTAGCGCTGTGACCTTGGATGAGAGTCACCCTTTTGCTGTTAGTGTTTTTTCTCATCTGTCAAACCTTAAACTCTAAAAATCTTAAAATTATAAAAATTCATTTCTTTTCATGTTTCACTTCCTTTGAATTTTCTACATCTGAAGCAGAATTTGTCTAATTCCACAAACAGTAAATGAAGGACTTTCCTTTTCCTTTGAAAAAGTGCCAATTCTTTTGTTGTTATTTCCTTTTTCCAAGTGACTTCAGCTATTTTCAGTGTAGGCAGAATATTTTGTTGCTTTAGAAGTCACAAAGGGCTTTTAAAATATCAAGTATTTGTTGTTGGCCAGGTTTCCTTTTCTCAGCATAAACTGAAGCACAATATGTTTTTTGCTGTGGCAGTTACTATTGTAAATCTTTTAGTCCAGTAGCTTTGGTAGCTCATGTGGGCTAACAGTATGTGGTTGTTGAAGGGCAGCACTTACCCCATGTTGCTAATGCCCAGATTGGCAAACTGAGTTAAGATCTTTATAAGCAACTCTTGAATTTCCTTAATGTGAGTGGGACTCTCCTTAAAATTATTTGGATGTTACCAAATGCAAGTGTGTCAGAAATGTTAGCTTGACTTCTATAAATGAAGCAGTGATCAAACTTGGGGAAAGAGAGCTTCTCAGAAAGCTATGATCCCTCCCAGCACAGAATAGCCAGCTTTACCACTACTTCATACTTTCTGGCATATTTTCTTTTAGCATAGCATGCCTTTATTTGTGTTTCTATAGCAAACTGAATTGTTGATAGTGGATGTGTAAATAGATTTTGGAGTATGAGCTATTAAATCTCCGTGGGAGCAGAAAGGAATAGGAATCATCCGGCCTAACCCCCTCGTTTTACCAGTGAAGAGTTACTGATGTCTGAAGAATTTTCATGATTCGCTTGGGCCGAGGATTTTATTCTGTGGCTGCACCAGAATTAGATCAGGTCTTTGGGCCTACGAGTCAGCCACTACTACAGAGGAGCATCTTCTAGGACTGGCAGCAGGTGTGGCTGCAGAGAGGTGTGAGGAACAGCAGTTGGGGTTCTGGGCACAGCGCGTGGTCCTGGCTGGCCAGAGTGTCGTGTGCGCTGTAAAGGGGAAAGAAAGCTGAGTCCTAAATATGTCAGTGTTTGGTGCCAGGCTAAGGAGGTTGGTAGTGTTGGAGGCAGGGATGGTGGTTGTAGCAGTAGCAGGGGAGGTGGGGGTGATAGTGGTAGGAGTACCAGTAGTAGTAGCAATTACTGACCTTTCATTTTGCAAGGCACTTTAATCATTCGGGTCCCTTATGAGGCTGGCCCCATAGGTTGATTAATATTTTTTGTAGACATCCAGGCTGAGGCTTGGCCTGTTCTTACAGAACTCAGGAGACAGGCCAGCCCTGGGTATCCCTGCTCCAGGTCCAACATTCTTTCTTCTCTGCCATGCAGGTAAGTGACACAGGCAGACCTAAGACTTGGATACCAGCTCATTTGCCTTCTCACTAAAGTGAGTCCTTCTCGCTGTAATGACTAGTTCTTCAGGGCTAGCTGGAAAAACAGAAGGTCATGGGGTTTAGGGCTGGTGGGAGTCTAGATGAACCTCCCCTCTGGCTCATGAGGGAGCTGTGACCTGAGAGGTCACTAAGCTCTGGTACAAAGTCCTTTTGGGTGTCAGACCCATGTCAATTGTCTTCATATATTCTGCCCTATATCAATGTCCAGGTACAGTTAATTTATTTAAACTAACATTTATTAAGTGCTTTCTCTATATGAAGGACTATAAAGACAAAAAGCCAAGCTCTATTTGTTGGTGTTCTCATGGAGATCAAGAAGCAATGGTTAGGAAAGGTTTATGTAGGGTATGGCTCCTGAGGTAGAGATTTAAAGGAAGTGGGGGAGGGGAGTGTGTTCTGGGCACAAAGGTCATGAAGGACAGAGTCTCTGGCAAGATGTGGAGATGAGATGTTGAATTCAGGGAACAGAAAGTATGTGAAAGAACATCATATGTAATGACTGTAACGGTATGTTGGATCCAGATTATGGAGGATTTTAAATGTTACACTGAGGAGTTTCTAGGAACAATAGGGAACTAAATTATTTAAAAAGAAATTCATGTGAGGGTTGTGTCTCAGAGTAAATGTTTTTCTATATGTGTGGCCTAAAATCTTGAAATTGGGAGACCCAGAATATACTAGCCACAATATATAATTAATAAATAATGCTTTAGAATGTACAGAACACCTTAGGTTTGTTTCCTTTTTTGAGCTGTACCTGTGGACATAGATAATATTTTTCTCATTTTACTAAAGAGGAAGTATCTCAGTGAGGTTCTGTGACTTACCCATGATCATATGGCTAGGAAGCCTCAGAGACAAGCTTGGAGAGTACAGCTTTCCTCACTCCCAAGTCTGGTTTTCTTTATCCCACAGACAGCATTTTTTTTTTCTGGATTTTTTTTTTTTTTGGGTGGGGAAAAAGGATTGTAGAGTATGATATACTTTATATTATAAGATTTTAATGTAAGCTGGAAGGTATTGGCTTCATTTTTTGGAATCTTACTAATATTCTTGTATATTTTGTTACATAATTTCAGAGATTCAAGCAAGAATTAAATAGTGACCAAAAGCTAGCAGTTCTATCTGGTACCCCCAAGATTAGAAAGTATCGCTTTAACAATTGTGGGAGGAGAAAGGTCTTCAATCACATCATCTTGTGTGGTAGCCCAATCCTAAATGAAATTGGGATTTAGTTATTTAGTACCTTCTTGGGAGACCTGTAACACAAGTTGCAGTTTTATAGAAAAATATCCACCAATGAATATGTGTTCATATGTAATATTTTTGTTTATTAGTGGTAGACAAACTAGCCTTTCTAATGACTAATTATACCAGGCAAACCAGTTATATGGTGGGATTTTTTTTTTTTTATGTAAATTAAATGGAAAATTTCATTTGGTCTAGTAGAATGCTCATTGGATTATAGATCAAGAAGGCTAATCCTGCCCTTAATTGACTTAGTGACCTTGGATAAATCATCTCACTTCTCCACCCTTCATTTTTCTCTTCTATAGGTCGAAAGAATTCAAATAGTTTTTCTTTGAGACCCCTCTCAATTAAAGCATTCTATGACTTTATTGTTTTTTTTCCCTCCAGGATAGTCTTGGGGGTAACAGCAAGACAGCCATGGTGGCCACAGTCAGTCCTGCAGCTGATAACTACGATGAGACCCTGTCAACTCTGAGGTATGCTGACAGAGCCAAAAACATTGTGAACCATGCAGTAGTGAATGAAGACCCTAATGCACGGATCATCCGGGATCTCCGAGAGGAAGTAGAAAAGCTCCGAGAACAGCTAACCAAAGCAGAGGTATCAGCTCATTTCAGTAACTGGTTTATAGTTGTTTCTGTGAGAATCCAATTAAGCTAGCATTTGAATTACATGCTCTTTGTTATTCAAATAATGGCCTTTTCCATTCAGGAATTCTATATTTAATAATTTTATAATAATAAATATTTAATAATTTCTATTTAAACAATAAATTTAATATAAAATTAAATGTATGTAATAATTCTATATTTAAATAATTTAAATAAATAATTTGTTTAATGATAAATAAATAATAAACTAATTATGTTATGCATGCTTTGTGTATGAAGTGGGAATTGTGATTAAAAGATGGAAAATGAATTATAATACATGACATGGTAGGTTGTTAATTAGTCAGCAAACATTTATTGATTGTGCTCTGGAGAGAAAAAGACAGAAATGAAGCGGATCTTGCTTTCGAAAAGCTATTCATAGGTGTAGGAGACAGTATTGGAAGACAGAACAAAGGGAAATGAATAATTTGGGGGATTAGAATGAAGGCAAAATGCAGTGTAGTTTAATCAACATTTATTAAGTGCCTACTATGGGCTAGGCATTGTGGATACCAACCAAAACAAAACTGTCCCCTTGCTCACCTGGAGATTTGTTTAGGATACACCATGCACACAGTTAATTAGCCGGTACAAAATTGATACGAAATCTTTTTGGGAAGAAGAGATTTTTGATGTGTGGTAAGGCTAGGGTCAGGAAAGGCTTTGTTAAGTAATAGTATTTGAACTGTGCTTTGTTGGAGGCTATGTTTCTATGAGAAAGTTGAAGAGGTAATATGTTTCCATTTTTGAGAGAACAAAGGTAGGTAAAAATGGATTTTTTTTTTTTAAAGTAGGGGAAGGCATGTGACATGGGTGGATATGTTTTAGGTCTGTGTGGAGGATAGGTCAGAGAAAAAAAGAGTTTAGAGGCCTGAGATACTCAAACGTAGAGACATCTACATCCCAAATATTCAAACGGACTATTTGTGCTTGACCCGTGGTAGAGCCTTCAGAGCTTGTACTAGTCTGATCAGCCATAGTCAGATCCTATATACTGATCCTTCTTTGAGTATGAAGGTTAACAATGAATGAGATGAAAGTTGGTGAGGATCTGAACTAGTCCAGCAACTTTGTAAGTAGAGAGAAGGGTAGGATGTCTTCCTGCCTAAAATCCTCTTCCTCCTCACCTTGACTCTTCAAAACTCAGCTCAAACACCTTCAGATACCTCAGTTATCTTCTACAAGAGGCCTTTTCTTTAAATTAACTTACCATTTATGTATTACATGTAGCTTGCATGGACAATTTTTGGCATATTTTCTCCTCTGTTGGTTCCTTGAGAACAGGAATGTTTTCGCTTTTCTTTTTATCACCAACACATAATAAACTTCTAATGAGTGCCTGTTGACTGACAACAATGTGAAAAGTTTTGGGGGGAGGATTGACAAGTCTTGGCATTTGATTTGATATTGCAAATGAGGATGACTTAAGATTTTACACCAACGTGACACGGAGGCAGATGGGTGCCATTAATTTGAACATGGAAGTTTAGGTTATAGGACATTTTGGAGGAAATATGAGTTCTGTTATTGGCATATTGAATTTAAAATACTTTTGAGACATCTAGGTAGAGCTGTCTGTCATGCAGATAGCAAAACAGGATAGAACTTCAAAAGAAAGATTAGAGTTGGCAGTATAGATTCGAAAGTTATGTATATACAGATGATAATGAATCCATGAGAACAGAAGACATAGTAAGAGATAGACTAGAGAGAGGAGAAGAACCAGGACAAAGCCTTGGCTTTGTACCATATTTAGTGGTGTGAGAATAATGGCTAGGATTAAATACAGGATGCTGAGCATAAGTCACTCAGCAGGAGGAGAACTAAAAGAAGAACAAAAACAAAGGGGGAGAGAACATCCAGTCTTCAGAGTAAAAACTTTAGAGGAGTCGGGAATGGTAAGAACTAAGGGAAATGCCATTGGATTTATCTGTTAAAATGTGGTTGGTAATCTTGGGGAGAGCAATTTTGAACCAGTTTTAGGGATTGCAAGTAAAATTGAAAGTAGTTCAGAAATGAATGCGATATAAGGAACTGGAAACAATGAATGTAGATAATCCTTTTTTAGGACATCACTGTGAAATGATAAAAATATTAGCAATAGCAATGACAGCATATTGACATTTTAAGATTTGCTAGTACTTTACAAACATTCTATTAATTTAATCCTCACAATAGCTCTGGGATGTAGGTGCTATTAGAGCATCTTCTTCCCTATTTTATAGGTGAGGAAACAGAGGCAGACAAACATTTAAGTGAAGTGTCTGAGGCAGGACTGGAACCTGAGGCAAGATCTGATTTTAAGTCCAGTCTTTTGTCTCCTGCAACTTAGAACTCAGCTTGAGGTGATATCATGGTTCACTGAAAAATTTTAATAGATTAATAATTTAGCATTGAAAAATTTTAATAGATTAATAATTTAGCATTTACTATTTGCTAAGCTCTATAATAGGGAGTGAGAATACAAGTGAGACAGTACTTCCCTGTAAGAGCTTAATATATGGGAAGAAAAATAATACTTCTCATAGATTTCCCCTTCATAGTTTACTGTTTAACCATTTAGCATTTAGTTTTTATTTTTATATGTGTGTGTGTGTGTGTGTGTGTGTGTGTGTGTGTGTGTGTGTATCCGTTTTACCATGGCTAAATTTTTTCATATATTTAACTTCTCTTCTTCCCTCCAACCCCACCAAAGAACTATAAGTTCTTATGGAAAAGCAGTATATCTCTTCATCTTCTGTACCCTTCCTGTGCTTTGCATAATACTGAATAGTATATAAATCTGCATAGGTACTTTGTATATCCTAATGTCAGGGGTCCTCAAACTTTTTAAATAGGGGGCCAGTTCACTGATCCTCAGACTGTTGGAGGGCTGGACTATAGTAAAAACAAAAACTTTGTTTTGTGGGCCTTTAAATAAAGAAACTTAATATCCATGGGTGAGGGGGATAATCGTCCTCAGCTATAGAATCCGCCAGCGGGCCGTAGTTTGAGGACCCTTATCCTAAGGGATAGGTTATTTGATTTTATGTCAGTAAAGTGTACCTCAGCCAAGCCTATTTCCAACTCTCATTTATGACAAGGATTTATAGTAGATCTCACTGTAATCTACTACTATGATCTAACAATCATCCTGGGAAAGCATAGACATTATGTGTTTTTGGAATGTAGTACATTTCCAGTTTTCTGTAGTATTCTACTAACAGTTTAACCCAGTTCTATTAAACTTGAAACATTACTAAGTCATACAAAAAGATCTTTGTGGATTATATGTTCACTTAGGTCATACTGATATTATCTCCATTTTATTGTATTTTTATTTATTTTGTTAAATATTTCCCAGTTACCTTGTCATCTGATTAGGGCTGCTTGTGACTCATGTTTGATACTTCTCATCTGGCCAGTATAGAGGATAGGAGAAAGGTGACCATTTCGTTGTTAAATAATATTATTTTAATATGTTCTGTTATCATTTGAATTTTTTCAAAATTAGATTTTGGAGATCTATTCACCGTCCTACCTCTTAGCATGACACTTTCCTTCTCTTAATATTTCTTCATACTGGACTAATGCTGACCAGTCTTAGTGACATTATATAATTAATTTGTCTTTAAATGTAGTGATTAAATGACTGATTCTTTCAATTAGGGTATCATTTAAAAAAGAGAGAAAGAGAACATGTGTATTAGAGAGTTGTCTGTCTACTTTCTCTCTTTCTCCTAATTAAAAAAGTAGGGGAGGGGAGGCATTGACACTAGTTTCCACTTTATTCTGAACTCTTGATGTGATTGTAAAACCTGAGAGAGCAGCAGGAGGTAGATTTGGGATTGCAGACCAAGCCCCCATTGTAGAACCCTATCCTGATTATGTTGGAGACTCAATCGACTACCCTTCTTATACCTTGCTCCCACCAGACCTTGGTCCTGTAACATGTGGCTTGACCTGATCCCCACGAAACCTGTGGAACCCCCACAGGTCCAGAGTTAGAGTATGAACAAAATAATAATCTCTCGAGGTTTTTTTGAGGATCAAATGAGAAAACGATCAAAACCTGGTATGAACCATAAAGCAACATTGTTATTAATGATAATATAATAAATTATCATTCAATCCAAATAAGCAGCCTTCTGGAAGAACATACTAAATTAAACTAAAAAGAACACACTAAAAAAAGTTTGTTCACTTAGTAGATGTTAGTCCATTATTCCATATTTTGCAAAGTGACTCTTTAGAAGTAATTAACTGTTTAATTAATACAGTGGTAAGGAAAAAAAATAAACTCCCTGATCTAATTATTGCCATATAGATCTTTGAATGATTTGGAAAAGTCCTTAGAATCCTAGACTAATCCTATTATTTAAAAAAATAGTTTTTAAAGTAATATGTATTAATTTTCTTTCTCTCTTTGATGAAAAAAAAATGTAAAAATCATTGCAACATGTATTCATAGTTACACGAAACAAATTCCCACATTTTCCATCTACCCCTTGCTCCAGATATGTCTTTATCTACATTTTGAATTTGTCACTTCTATTAGGAGGTGGGTAAAATGTTTATCACTGTACTCTAGAATTATGGTTGTTCATTGAATTAATCAGTCTTTCAGAGTTGCTTTGTCTTTACAATGCTTTAACTCCATCATTTTATAAATTCATTCTTAAAAATGATCAAATTAAGGCTCTGAGAATTTATATAATTTTCCTATGGTCACACTTGGTTAAATTGAAGCAAAACCCAGATTTGAATCTTGGGGTTAACTGTTTCAAAATCCACTACACTTTCCCCTGTGTATGCTTTATATGCTTTAGCTAATATGTCTTGGATTCGTGGCATAGACAGTACAATAGAGATTCTGTGTATCAGTGACAGTCCATTGTGTGTTTTTGCCTAGGTCAAAGACCTCACTGTGCTATCGAGCTGAGATGAGGCAGATTGTTAATTTTGTCCCATTAGGTTTAGCATCTCCTTTTTCAAAGCATCTTACATTTGAAGATTAAAATATTATATTTTTTGTAGGCCATGAAATCCCCAGAGCTAAAGGATCGGCTAGAAGAATCGGAGAAATTGATTCAAGAAATGACTGTAACCTGGGAAGAGAAATTAAGAAAAACAGAAGAGATTGCTCAGGTTAGTATTTCTTCATGTAAGGGGTAATGGAGCCTGTTACTTTAAAAAATTTTTTCAAAACTCCTTCAAAATACTCCATAGCTCTTTCCAGTTCTGTGCCACTAAGTCAAGGGCTCTGTTTGTTGTTTTTCAAAAATTATTTTCCTAGGAGAAGCCTGAGGCAAAATGGCAGTACTGTTCACAGTTCAAAAGATGTATTTTTCCACTGTCTCATCAGTGTGATTGCAATGGAGGGGAACTTACAAGTTTTCAAACTGATTAATTTGTAGCTTCTGGTTCTCATTCCTTAAACTTCAGTGAAATATGCTGTCTACTGGTGAGCATTTTCCTAGACAGATCTGTAAAGAGCTGAAATAAGACTTGCCCAAGCTACAAAATGTTTAATGGTACAGCTTAGACTATCATCTTTATTGTTTGCCAACTCTTATAATAAGGTTATCATTTCTCCAAATTTGCATAAGCTTTTCAAAAGTGCATTTATAACATTAGCTAATTTGGGTGGCATCATTATAAATGTGCCAAAATGAACAGCATAGAGCCATGAAAAATTGTGAAGTAGGTGAAATTTTATCTTTCATTTTCCTTCTGTTCTACATAGGTTCCAGTGTGTCTGATCACAGGGGTTTGTCTTACCTAGTTAAGAACTCTTGCTATATTCTATCTGCCTACACTCAGGGCTGTTATTCCCTCCCTTCCCCCTGACTCCCCCTGCCCCTTTACTGAAATAACTGTTTTATTTGTTCAGGCTATATATACATCTCCCACTATTTCAAGGAAACAATTTGTCTCATTTTATAAAACTTAACATATTCTATTTTTTAAGCATTCCTATACATATCTCATTGGACTGTAAGCTTCTTGAGTAAGAACTGAATTTTAGTTATTTCTTACTCTTATTTTTTTATTGTCACAGTTGGGTATTTTATATAGATTGTTTCCCCCATCAATATCTCTAGAATGAGCAGATGAATGTTGAATATTGATTTGGTTAAATTTATTGAGGAAATTGTGTGAAAACCAGTATCCCAGTGGATAGTCCTCCTAGTTCCTTCTTTTTTGTCCCCCTTATACCATCCTGTCTTTTCATTCAGTACAATGTTATATGATCATAATAAAGAGTCTAAGACAATGTAAATCTGCTTTGTTTTAAAACAGATAGGAAATAATGGTAATGAGTTATAGTGTTCCATCTCCTACCAAATGACTTTAAATTAATATTGAATAGAAACCAACAAATTGTAGCTTTTTCTAGAGGTATAAGTTGCTTTTCAGTAAAAAAGTATTATTCTGCTGATAAGATTTTGTCACATATTTCCTGATAATATGAAATGTTTTCTTTAAGATAAAAGACATTTATCTAGGGCTTTTAAGTTCACATAAGCATATATTTCTTAATGAGAACAGGATTGAAACAAGAGGCTATTTGGTGAATAGCACATTAATCTTGAAATTTAATCAACTTTGGTTAATTTTTGGAATACATTAATTGAATCCCCATTATGTGCTGGGTGTTATCTAAGCCATGTGAAACACCAGAAAGATCTGGTAGTATATTGACTTAGAAAACCACATGTTAACATTATCAATGTTGCATTGTATTTTTATTTGTTTTTGTTAAACATTTCTGATTACATTTTAATGAGATTTGAGCCACTTTTGATGTGACACCATTTGACATCTCTGATGTCAAATATGTAGCAAGTCATGTCTCTGTCTTTGATGAGTTTACAGTTTCTCTGAGCTAAGGAAATATGAAAAGTAATTATGTCAGTTGTATTTTAAGTATTGAAGGATTTCAAAAGATAGTGTGATCAATGGCTGTGAAGGCAGAGTTTATAGAGAAGATAGTACTTGTGAATCTTGAAGGATAAATAGGATGTGGGTAGGTAGAGGAGGGAATGTATAAAGTGTGTATGTGTGCGTGTGTGTGTGTATGATATGTATAGATATATGAAATGTGCAGAAAACAGTCACTAAAACAACTTTGCAGGAGTAGTGTTTAGAAGAACATAATGATAGAATGTTGGATTGAACTAAATGTTCGCAACCTCATATGCTAGTTTGGACTGGATGCTGAAGGAAATGGATAGCTATTTTTTTTTTGTATACTTTTTCTTACATTTTTAATAAATGGCATAATTTCAGTAAGCATGTCCTTTATTTTGGATATGCTATATAGAATGTTAACCAGGCTCCTTTTATCTTTCTTTTATATTAATGGTGAAATAAGATGGATCATGATAAAGCACTTGTAAAGAAAGAATATTTCTTTTTTTTTTTTTTTAAATTTTCTGGAAATATGTTGAGATATACTTTTATCATGTGAGATTTACTTTTGAGTTTTTAAACTCAACTATCTGATGCTTTGTATTTATACTTTAAAAATGATAAGACACTAAATTCATGCCAATAGTTGTTTCTATTCTGTGAAAACAAAATTGTTGTTTCTTCTCCCTTTTTTGTGTCATTGTATTTTTCTCAATGATAACTAAATACTTCTCTTGAGATGCTCTGAATGGAGCTAGAATTTTCTTGAAAAGGCAATCTGGATGGATTTTCTATGTAGCATTGTATTAAAGTAAGCAACAAAGCATGTGTATACCTTGTTCTCTCTTATATGTCTTTTTTTCTTTTTTCTTTTCAAATGAATATTAAAAGATCATTAATGTAACATATCAGCTAGATAATTCATTTTTAGAATCAAAGAATATTATTGATACAACTAGTATGCCAATCAATCTTGCCAACTTTTTTTTTTTTTGGCAGGGGGAGTTTGGGGGTGGGGGGAAAGAGGGAAGAAGAAGCATTTGGGGTTAAGTGACTTGACCAGAGTCACACAGCTAGTAAGTGGCTGAGGTTGGATTTGAACTTGGGTATTTTGAACTGGCCCATGCTCTATCCACTGTGCTTCCTAGCTGCTCAACCTGCAATTTAAAAAATAAAGAAAAAATAAACTTTTCTTTTATTTGTATCATTAACTTAATTTGCTTAAAGGGAATCAGTTAGGGTCTTTCATTTTTGTCCTTGTTTAGAAAGGGATGAGGAGTGTACTGTTTGGCATACTAAGAGTGAACAAATGGTTAGGGTTTCTATTTCACATTAATAAAATTTCCAGGATTAAGGTACTTTAATTTTTTTTTTTCCTTTGTAGTTCAGATTTGGCAGCTTCCACTGTAGTATTAACTCTTCTTACATTTCAGTGGGCCATCTGATTGCCAATATCTAGTTAGATACCAAAGTTTAGCAACCTTTAATAACCTGTTACTTAATAGGAAAGTCATATGGAGTTGCTGAAGGCACATAAAAGTTGAGTGTCTTACACAAGCATATAGACCAGTTAGTAAATAGTCAGCAGGCATTTATCCACCCTGACTTTGTGCCACATACTGAACTAACTACTGGAGATACAAAGAAAGGCAAAAGACATGTGCCACTGTCAAGGAGCTCCCATTTTAACAAAAGAAACAAAAAGCATGAAGATAGCTATGTACATACATACATACAAAGGAAAAGCATTGACAAGGAGAAGAATCTGGGAAGATCTCTTGCTGAAAGTTGGATTTGAGCTGATTCTTGAAGGAAGACCAAGCAGAGGGAGGAGGAGATACCCTCAACAGTAACAACCTGCAGAGAAGTCAGGAAGGAGGAGGATCGAGAAAAACCAATTCGATTTTGTGATTCAGATATCATTGTTAAATATGGAGAGAGTTGCAGTTATCAATGAAGCTGGAAGCTAGACTGCGCAAGAGAATGAGAGAAGTGAGCAAATTTACTGAAAAAGTCTTTCTCAAGGACGTTAGCCATGAGAAAGGGCAGAGATCTCAGAGAGAATCTTAGAGGGCTAGAGAAGACCATTTGTAATGGGTTGAATACAAGGGCTGGGGCCTCCTGTGCAGCCAGGGTAAAGGAGGAGATGAGAGTGGCATGAAGGAGGGGAGAAGAAGTGAGAGGAGGGCAGTGTCGGGGAAAGCAAGATTCTCAGATCGTGTGGGAGAGAAAAGCCTTCTTAGCCAGGAATGATGCCAGGTGCACAAAGATTAAAAATCACCCCAGATCAAATCCATGCCTCGGCCCATGGAAGCTGTAAGCTAAGCAAGTGAAGATCTCTGCCCATTTAGAATGACTTTTAGGAGGATCTCATAAGTAAGCATCCTGAGCTTTATTCTCTATAGGAATGATCACAAATCATTTTTTAGAGGTTTTTTTTTCATTCATTTATTTGGACTTTTTGGGCAGTTGGCTGTTGTGCCATTTGGGGCAGCTATGTGGCACAATGGATAGAGCACTGGACTTGGAATCAGGAATACTCATCTTCATGAGCTCAAATCTGGCCTCAGACACTTAATAATTATGGATCCCAAGCAAATCACTTAATCCTCTTTGCTTCCATTTCTGTAAAATAAGCTGGAGAAGGAATGGGAAACCACTATAGTATCTTTGCTAAGAGAACCTCAGATAGTTAGACACAAGTGAAAAATAACTGAAGAATAACATTGGAGCTTTTGGGTAATAGCTGTTTAATGGCAGCTGAAGTTCAAACAGAATCAGAAGTGTAGGTTGACAATTGGAGATCTGTTGATGTATTGTGGAGAGCAGCACTGATGATAAAAGCCCATCATTCACATGTAGCCACTCATTGAGGTCCAGCCCTATTTTTGCTAAACATAATTACTTTTGTTAAGGATAATGACAACTGACTTTACATGTATTATTTTATTTATTTCTCTCTACAATCCTATGAGACAAGTACTGAAAGTATTTGTAATAGACTTGTGACATAGAGTATGCTTTTATATATATATATATATATATATATGTCTTCTCTCACACTTATACATGCATAGAAATAATCATTTAGGAAAATGTATATACATAAGACATATATTGTAGTATGAAAATTCCATCACCTACGTACATGTAGTTTTATGTTAGAAAATGTACATATGATGAAACTCATTGATTAAAATGAGTAGTGGTAATAAGCACTAGTAAATATATGGCATCAAAAAAGACCCCAGTGTGTAGTATATGGATTACTGTTGTTTATAGGGTGCTTTAAAAACATAAATTTGTATATAAATTATTTATATGTTCAGTTCAGTGATGTCTTCTAAATTTTTAATGTTTTCAATAGCTTAAAACCTATAGCATTGATATTTCTTGAATATCCATGCAGGAACGACAAAAACAGCTGGAGAGTCTTGGAATATCTCTTCAGTCTTCAGGAATCAAAGTTGGGGATAATAAATGTTTTCTTGTCAACCTGAATGCTGATCCTGCCCTCAATGAACTGCTGGTTTATTATTTAAAGGTAAAATAACATTTGTCAGTTTATTTATTGCAATTAGATGAGTCAAAATACAGGATGTTAAAATTTGGCTTTCAACACTTTCTAGCTGAGTGATCCTGGGCAAGTTTCTGCCTCAGTTTCTTCATCTGTAAAATGAGCTGAAAAAGGAAATGGCAAACTACCCTAGTGTCTTGGCCAAGAAAACCCAAATGGGATAATGAAGAGTCAGGCATGACTGAAATGACTGAACAACAGCTAACTTGCTTGAGAAGTTAAAATTCATTCAAAGTTTTTGTATGTCACTTTACTCATGTTGAAAATGAAGACATTAGACAAGATCTTGAGTATTATTTAACACTAATTATGTGATCCTGGGCAAGTCCCTTAACCCCAGTTACCTACCTCCAAAAAAAAAAATCAAATAATTGGGGGGGAAAAAATTGAGAATGGATCCAAAGGCTTTGTCAGAATGCTATGACATAGAAATTAAGAATTCAAATATGATCTTTAATTTTCCTTTCTTCTCTAAATCTTGGATCCTAGATCCCAAATTAGATAGTATATAGAACACACCATAATTTTGCATTTAGTTTCTTTCTTTGTTTTTAAGTTGTGGGAACAGTGGGGTTTTAGATTTAGTGGAAAGTCACATGTTATTTCAAAAAAGTTCATATTAACTTTTTCTGAGCTTGAGTGTTCAGAGAATGGTATGAAAATCATTTAAATGGTTTTCTCATTCAATACTCTTTAAAGAGAAATAAAGTATTCGATTTTGATTAAACTTTGCCATCATCTTGTCACTGATGTATTAAATTAGTCACTGGAGTAATTTCAAAACACTTTGTGGTTATATGAAGTAACTTTTTTGCTATGGTGTTAACTTTGTAAGCAAAAATACTGAAAAGGTAGGGGAGGGTAAAGAACATAAGAAAATTTGATATACAAATTATATTTTCTATGACCTGTAGAAAAGAAAAGGAGGAAAACTAAAAGAAGGAAGAAAGGAAGGAATTTGGGTGGTGTACTCAAGGATAGGAAAGCTACAAAATCTAGGGTTTAATTAATGGTAAAAATAAGAAGTCATAAACTATTAAATGGAGTGTTGGATCCATAGCAGAATCCTCTGCATGAATTAGTAAAATCAAGTTCCTAAATCTGCAGAACTGAAGACCAAGCGTTGTTCTTGTGGTCATCTTTTTAGGGTTGAATGACACTAATGTTTTTTGCCTTATGAGTTTTAGAAGATTATGGATACCAGAGATGGTGATTATGTTGTTTCAGTAGAGGTGGCATTTTATAAATCTAAGATCATTCATAGGAGGAATGATAAACTTAAATTGTAGAAGACTTATATTAGAAAACAATAGCAAATTATATCTCAGAAAAGCATCTACAATGAATGACAAACTTAAGACATCTTAGTCATAGTTTACCACAGTTTCTTTGATGTTTTATTTTAAGTTCAATATGGTGTCTGCATGCAGTCTTCATAATTCTCTCTCTGAATGCAGCAAATTTTATTAGAATTGCCTTGGATCACTGAATTGCTGAGAAGAATCAAGTTTATTATATAATTTTATTTTTACTGCGTATAATTTTTTCCTGATTCTGCTAGCTTCACTCAGCATGAGTTCATGTAAATCTTTACAGACTTTTCTAAAATTAGCCTGTTCATCATCTTTTATAGAAAAATAATATTCCTTTAATTCCTTTACTTTCATATACTATAACTTATTCAGTCATTTCCCAACTGACTCAACTTTTCCCAACACTCAATTTGTAGTTCCTTGCTACCACAAAAAGGGCTGCTACAAACATTTTTGCTTATGTGAGTCCTTTTATCTCTATTAAGATCTCTTTGGGATATAAGCCCAGTAGAGACATTGCTGGATCAAAGGTATGCTCAGTTTTATAGCCTTTGGGCATAGTCCCACATCACTCCAGAATGATTGAATTGGTGTCCCAGTTTTCCCACATGCTCTCTCTTCCCTATTATTTTTGAGAGTACCTCCACCTTCCCATCTATTTGATTTGCAATCTAAATATCATCTTTAACCCATCAGTCTCTTTTATCCCCATAAATCCAGTGAGTGTTCAAGTCCTATTATTTCTCCATGTGCCTTCCTTATGGAAATTAGCTCCAATTTATCTTATATACTTCTAGTTTGAACATAGTCGTTTTCAGTTTGCCTTTCCTTGTGAGCTCCTTGGAAACAGGAACAATTTTGTTTTGCCTGTTTTTTTGGGGGAGAGAGAGGGGTATCCTTAGCATACAGGGTAGTGCCTGGCACGGGTGCTTAATAAATGATTATTGACTGACTTGTTATATGTCTTTGGATAAGTTCTTTAGTCTCTTTAAACTGATATTTCCTCATTTTATAAATGGGATGGTTTGACTAAATGGCTTTTAACAAACCTTTTCCTTCTCTAAATCTCTGATTCTCTGATTATGATGTTGGTTATGTCATGCCTTCCATGTAATTAATGATAAATTGTGCACTTCTCTCACCACAATGAGGACTCTCTAACAAGTGTTATTCTTGTGTCTCTACTTTTGTGTTCTAACATTGTTCTATTCCTTTCAAAGATTATATGACTGACATTTAGTTTACAATTATATTCAGGTGCTTTTAGAGACTTTTTGTTGGGGTAGAAATCACAACCTTTTTTTATTTCTCAGACGCATGTGTTATTTTTCTTCCTGATGCCACATAATGCAAATAAGAGCACAAGTAAGAAAAAACCCTGACTCATTTCTGTTCTAAATACATTTAAAAGAATTAAACAAAGATACTGTTTATAGACTTTTGGAGAGGAATCAAAATATTTCCAGTCATCTTGTGTGTAGGTGTTTGGATTCTGTTTCAGTCTGTGGGTCCGGCCCAACTTTGGCAGCATTTGTGGTAGAGTTGCTTTCTTGGATTTTAAGTTAAACTCATGAAAAGATATTTTCATGACATAGCAAGTTGACAAAGATGACCTCCGTCCAGGAAATTTTTAGTTTGGTAAAGTGTTGTATTGCAAGATTTTTTCATTTCATTCCTCCATTTAGATTTCATCTTTCAGCCAGTGCATAGTTGACTCCCTTTGGGCAAGTGATCTATGATCTCTAGGTTTCATTTTCCTCATCTATAGAGTGAAAGAGAAGATCACGTGATTGTCTCTTCTGATGTCTCTTCCAAGCTCTGACATCTCCTTGTTCTATAATTTTTATATAGCCAAACCAAACTCCTTTTCATTTACTTATTCTTATATCTAGAAGAGTTTCTCTTGGACAGACACACCACAGAGTTGAAGGCAAGCTAAAGTTGCATTCTATCTCATTCTGTGCTCTGAGGACATTTCTGAAGCTATATGTTACCTATCAATGGGAGAAAAACAGTCATTTGACTCCAACAGGTTTTTTGAATCATTAAAGATTCTCAGACTTGTCTAAGAAGAGTCAAGACATCTCTATACAATCTTTATAACCAAGTAAGATATATATTGAAGTATGACTGCTAGAAGAAACTGCCCTTTGCTTTGGTACTAGAGGGTTTGTCTGTCTTTTCATTGGAGCTTGACCATCTCTCTTCCAGCTGCTTATAATTAACTATTTTTTTTTCTTACAAGGGAAAGTACATAGGATACTGGTATTTTTAGTCAATAGGGAGTATTTCAGGAAATTACTAATGTAAAAACAAAAAAATAAATAAATAAAATATTATTTAATAATAGCTTTTAAATTTCAAAACATATGCAAAGATAGTTTTCAACATTCACCCTTTCAAAATCTTGTATTGCAAATTTCTTCTATATATATATATTTCCACAATTATGCTGCACAAGAAAAATCAGATCAAAAGGGAAGAAAAATGAGAAAGAAAACAAAAAGCAAGCAAGCAACCAAAAAAGGGGCAAATACTATGTTGTGATCTACACTCAGTTCCCACAGTCCCTTCTCTGGGTGTAGATGGCTCTCTATCACAAGATCATTGGAACTGACCTGAATCATCTCATTGTTGAGAAGAGATACATCTATCAGAATTGATTATTGTATAATCTTGCTGTTGCCTTGTACAATGGTCTTCTGGTTCTGCTCATTTCACTCAGCATCAGTTCATATAGGTCTCTCCAGGCCTCTCTGAAATCATCCTGCTGGTCATTTCTTATAGAACAATAACATTCCATAACAATCTCTGTTCCTGGCGCAAGCTGAAATTGATTGCCTTCTTGAAGTCTAGTTTGCGGCAGGGATAGCACCAAGTCTGGTGTCAGGAGGGTGATCCTTAAAGAGAGAAGGGCCACTCAGCTGTTGAAGGAGGGGCCAGCCAGGGCTGGTGGAAGCTTTGTGGGGATTCTTTTGGGGACTGGGCCTGTGACTGGCTATGTACTTTTTGCCAGCAAGAGATAGAGAACTCCAGTCTTTAAAAACAGACTAAAAGCCATCAACAATGTTAGGGGGAAATGTGTTGTGGAGATGCATGGGGTCTTTTCCTCTTCTCCTTTCCCCGTGCCTTTTGAGTTGTGTGCTCCCTGATGGCGGGGAGGTAAAGGCCTGTTGTGTTTGAAGATGCAGTTCATAGGTCACTAGGAAGTATGAGGGGAAAGCGAGCAGAATGAGAGAGAAGGCAAGAGCTGCCCAGGCTGTGTCGCACAGGTATGATGTGGTGGGTGGTGGTTAGCAGCCAAGGGGACTGCACTTGCCCTGGTACTCTAGGAGCAGTGTGCTCTCCCTTTGAGGACTTGGCTATTGATGCTAGGAACTTATTCCTTTCTCATGACTTTGGGTTTGAGGACCGTGTCTGTGTTTGTAATGTCTTTATGTTCAAAAGGAGAGGCCCAGCTGCCGAGCAGAGAGAGAATTGGTCTGGAAAACCTCAGGTTAGATCTTGCCTAGGACACACTGTGAGATTTGGGGCAGACCAATTACTCTTTGAGTGCTCAAGCCAAAAGACTATACAAGTTTTCAACAACTTCTTACAGAGATTGAATTTAAATTTAAAAAAGTTCCTTTACTTAACATTCTCAATGCTGATAAAATAGATCCTGGTTCAAAAAGAAAGCATTTTCAAAATGCTTATTGGTTGCCTCATTTCTTAGCATAAGCTTCAGTTTAGTCAGCTGAATTAGTTACTTAGTCAGCTGCCTCCAAGAAAAATCTTGGGGGGATGGGTTGAAGTAGAACTCAGACTTTCCTAGAAAGGAGACTTTTGGGTTAAGGATACAGGTCAGAAAGTGTTAAAGAGAGACAAACATGGGTCCAGAACTTCAGTAATGAGCTATGTATTGACTTATGGTTTTGCCAAATTCCCTATAGTGCTAAGGATAGCACTGGGGGCAGGGATTAGGATTGCTCATAAATAGTTTTGAATGAATAAACAAGCTTCTCTTCTGCCTTCGGCATTCTCTGAGTGCTAACTTGTTTGGTTTGATTCCTTAGATTCCAGACAAACCAGATTACTTGCTCTTCCTCATCCAACTTTGACCTTTCTGACCTCTTTTGCTTTTATATATACAATTTCCCATTCTTAGAAGGGTTACTTTCCACTTTTCAATCTTTAAAAAATTCTTCCTTCTTCTAACCTTATTTTAAACCTCAGGTTATTGATAAGGCTTTTTGTGACACTTATTATAAGAAAGATTTTTCTCTTTGGATTGATTATTCATCCCATTCATTATAATTAGAACATTTTTCTCTTGACCAGCAGATTGTAACTCTTTGAGACTGGTTTTATTTTCTTCCTGTATTTAACATTTGACTAAGTATATTCACAGAGAAGGTATTTAAGAAATGTTTATGGTATTTGTTGAATTCAATTGAACCTAGTTAGTACTTGGCTTATAGTTCTCTATATAGCTCTACAAGTTATATTTCTCTATAACTGACAGCTGATAGCTACCTAGCTATCTCTGTATCTTATTATTTCTAGCATTGTGTGATTCCTTCCAAAATGTTGCATTGCACATAAGCTAGGATACTTTCTCACTAGAAACAGGCTTTCTACTAATACATTGTTAGTAGAATTGTGAACTGATCCAACCATTCTAGAGAGCAATTTGGAACTGTGACACTGCATACCCTTTGATCCAGCAGTGTCTCTACTGGGTCTGTGTGCAAAAATGTTTTTAGCAGCCTTTTTTGTACTTGCAAGGAATTAGAAGTTGACTGGATGCCCATTAGTTGGGGAATAGCTGAATAAGTTATGGTATATGAATGAAATGGAATATTATTGTTCCATAAGAAATGATGAGCAAGCTAATTTCAGAAAAACCTGGAATGACTTACATGAACTTATGCTAAATAAAGTGAGCAGAACCAAGAAAACATTGTACATAGTAACAAGATTATGTGATGATCAACTGTGATGGACTTGCCTCTTTTCAACTAGGAGGTGATTCAAGGCAATTTCAATAGACTTGGGATAGAAATTCTATCCATATACAGAGAGAGAATTATGGAGACAGAATGTAGGTCAAAGCATAGTATTTTCATCTTTTTGTTGTTGTTATTTGCTTGCCTTTTTTTTTTTTTCTTTCTGGTGTTTTTCCTCTTTTGATCTGATTTGTCTTGCACAACATGACAAATAAGGAAATATGTTTAGAAGAATTTCACAAGTTTAATCTGTATCAGATTGCTTGCTGCCTTGGGGAGGGGACAGTGAGGGAGAAAAATTTGGAACACAAGGTTTTGGACAAGTGAATGTCGAAACTATCTTTGTATTTGGACAAATAAAATACTATTAAAAAAAGAAATAGTTAAAGTTAACATAGAGATAAAGGAATCAATCAGTAAATTTAAATTAATTATCCAATCATTGAGCCAGCATACCCTCAAAAAAAAAAAAAAAGCTAGACCCTGCTTTCAAGGAACTTAAAATTTAATAAGGGAGATAGCATGCAAACAAAAATATGTACAAAATAAATAGGAAATGATTAAGAAAAAAGGCACTGGAATTAAAAAGGGTTGGGGAAGAGGTTCCAGGCAGATAGTCTTTTGCAGAAGTTAAGGTGTGATCTGTTGAAAGCCTGTACTAGAGTGATGGCAAGATCAGAGGAGAGAAGGATAGAATTAGATGCCAAACAGCTGTAGAACTTGCTTTTAACATAATAGGTCCATCATGATCCCATGTCACCAGATATTCTCCAGCAGCTTATCCTTAATTTTCACTGATTTCCAGTCTCTGTCTCTTGGCTGTTTCCTTGTTGCATCCAGATTTGCCTCCTCCATCCTCAAAAACCCCACTACTTGATCCAGCTATCCATAATAGCAAGCACCTCATAATTGTCCTCCTTTTTGTTACTAAACCTCTGGAGCAATTAGTCTCTACTTGGTGCCTCCACTTCCTTTCTTCCTCTTTTCTTTTCTGCAGTCTGGCTTCCAACTGAAACCACTTTCTTCAGAGTTACCAATAATCTTTAAATCACCAATATAGCTCAATCCTCATTCTTTTGGCCTCTCTGTAGCCTCCCCCACTCCAAACTCTCCCCTCTTACAATCCAGGGATTATAGAGCAGAATTGTTGATCTTGATTCCCCAATGTAGTCTGAACCAGACTAATACGTAATTGGGGAATGCTTAACAAAATAAATAAAAATGTAGTAGAACATAATGAAAATTTGTGGATTTTGAGTCAATAAGCATTCTGTTTTTATTTGACACCAGTGTTGTAGGGTCCCCCTGTTAGAATCCTTACAAAGTGATGTCAGTTGCCTAATTTAGCATGGTTCTTAGCAAATTCTCTAACTCACTAATGTATTTAAGTAGTCATTGGAATTCACAAGTATGGGAGATTCACAAAGTTAACTTTGGAACTTTGTGAATTCACACCTCCCAGTGTGATCCCATTCTCAGAGGAAGAGTCAAACTTTGAGAGAGCATAAAAACAGCTGAGGTCAGTCAGCAGAGTCAGTTGAAAAAATTCAGAGTGAGGAGCGTCAGTTCAGAAGAAGCCAGGAGTGGAATAGGAGTTGAGCTAGAGCCAGAAAGTTGCTTCAGAAGATTGACAGAGTGAGAGTTCAGTTCGGGAGATTGAGAAGCTAATCTGCAATCGGGCAGAACTGGATTCAGAGAAAGGCTGAAGCTAGCAACAAGAGCTCTTGGAACCAAGGAGTGAGATAGGCCTCTAAGAAAGCTACCCGGGCCCAAGGAAAGAGATAAGACTTGGAAGGAGAAAATAAACGTTTGGATTTTATCATCTGGCTGTATTTGAGGTGATTATTACTCTGAACTGAAACTAAAGCTGTCTCCAGAAAACCTCCCCAAGAAACCTGCTTTCCCAGAGAACCATCACATATTATAGAATAAGAAGAAGAAGATCACATCCCCCACACCCTCAGTGACCCAGGCTTGTAACCTAGGTGTCACCTTCACTTCCTCACCTGGCATATTCAATCTGTTACTAAAGTCTTTTTGGTTTTTGACACCTCTTCTAGGTGGCCCCTTCTTTTCTGTGACACTGCCACCAGCCTGGTGCAGGCCCTTAAAACCTCCTGCTTGGACGATTGAGAGTAATCTGCAGGTTGGTCTCCCAGCCTCAAATCTTTCTCCACTCTGTATACTCCATTCAGCTATCAAAATGATCTTCCTTGAAGTAGTGTGTCTGACCTTATCACTCCCCTATTCAGTAAACTCTAGAGACACTCTATTACTCCCAAGGACAAATAAAATCCTGTTTGACTTTTAAAGACCTTCACCCTAGCCTATTCCTATCTTTCCATCTTCTTATATTTGATTTTCTCTCTCTAACCCCAACCCCGACATAGACTTTTCAAGTATTCCAATGAGACTGGCCTGTTTGCTGTTTCCTGAACAAGGATAGTCTACCACTCTGTTCTTTGCCTTTTTACTGGCTGGCCTCCATGCCTGTAGATTTCTCCCTCCTGCTTCCACTTCCTGGCTTCCTTTGGTTTCCTTCAAGTCTCAGATGAAATCTCACCTTCTCCAAGAAACCTTTCCTATACCTATTAATGCTTATGCCTTCTCTATGAGGTGACTTCTCTTTACTATACAGAGTTGTTTATATGCTGTCTCTCCCCATTCCATTGTGATCCTTGAGGGCAAGAACTATTTTTGCTTTTCTTTGTATCCCAGCACTTAGAACTCTGCCTAGTACATAAGGGCTTGTTGACTTGAATATGTTCAGAGCAAAGAAAGAGAGCAGTAAATGTGTGTTGATTGAATGACTGTTTAATGACTGTAAACTGGAGAAAATGTCAAAGGAAGTGAGAATTACAATGAGTCTTGAAGGACAAAGATTGAAGGGAAGAGAGGGGATTATTTCAGGCAGGTGAAGCAGCCTGAGTAACATCAAAGAATCAGGAAAGTTGAGAGATGGAGAAAGGGACCAAACATTTATTAAATGCCTATTATGTGACAGACATTTGTGTGTCAAGCACTTTATACTATGTTTTGGGAACAGGGAAGAGATAAATTGGATTGTAGAGAAGGATGGGAAATAAAATTAATTGCATAGGGCAAGATCAGATTATGGAGGAATTCTAAAGACATTCAGATCCAGGGCTAATGCTACCTCATCTTCAGAATGGGCCTCAGTATTGATTTAGTACCAGAATGAGAGTTTAGAGGCCATTCATTCTAAATGCTTCATTTTATAGATAGAGAAATAGAAGTTTATAAAGATGAAATGACTTGCCCGGGATCATAGTGTTAGTGCCCAGGATCATAATGTTAGTACCCAGGCTAGTACAAGCCAAATGCACCATCTACTTGCCTGGGTAGAGCTAAATAATTTCAGTCTTTCTGAAAACTTAAGTTCTCATCTACAGACTCACCATTTTTGGACCCTCTACCCCCCAACACTGCCATTGCTTCCTTAAAGGGCTTATCTCTGCCCTGCTCCCTTGAGTCACCCATCCTTCCTTGGTGACTCCTTTCCTATGGGGTGGTCTCTTTTTATTAGTAGATCAGCTCTTTTTGGCTGGAACTGTTTGTCTAGGGTACTTGTATTACTTAGCTTAAATAGGCCAACTGGACCCAGCTGGCTCTGGGAGGTTGGGGGAGGAAGTGAGGCAGGTGATCTTTTCCCGTGCCCTCTCCTGCCTCTTCCCCCCACTTATATCCAATTCACTCGCATGGCATGGCATCTTCCTGATGTCATGGGCCTCTTGGAGAACGAAGGACAACAGCAACAACTTGTGTCCCAGTCTTTAGCCTAGTGCTTGGTGTTTTGTGAACACTTATATTCTTTTTCATCTGGTCATTAAATGCCTTTAGGAAAAGGAATGAGACTGCTTAGTGACTAATGAAATTTTGGGGTCAAGAGAGAGGAAAGATAATTCTAGGATTTTTGGCGTGGGGGACTAGAAGAATGGTAGTAACACTATTAGAAATAGAAAGGGTTAGTGGAGGAGATCAACTTTTCTTGGTGAGGGTAGGAGTGGAAATGATTTTATATTTGGTCATATTTCATTTGAAGTGATAGTGGAAGATTAAAGTAGAAATATCCTGTAGGAAGTTAGACATATAGAACTATGCCTCAAGTAAGACAGGTGGATATAGAAAATTTTGGAGTTGTGCATGGAGTTATTACATGAAGTACTAGGAGTATATATGTAGAATTTGTGGAAAAAAAGAGTGAGGAACTATAGTCATAGGCCTGCATGAAAGCCCAGTTGGGTTGTGGGAGGAAAAAGAGAAGCACATCAAAGAAAACAGACCAAGCTATCAGAAAAGTGGTGTTGCAAAACTCTGAAGTGACTGTCCATGTTACAGGGATAATAGGTGGATAGGAAGTAATACCACTGTTTAAAATTCCATATTCAAAGTGTTTAGCCACAAAAAGGAAGATGGGAGCTTCAGAGTCAAATCATTTTTGGACTTGTCTTCCTAAAACAGAAGAGATCAAAGTAGGTTTGAGCCTGGTAACGAAGGGATACTACAGACCAAGAAACCTCTTGTAGATTTGATGTTACCAAAAGTAGGGTCCAATTTATTGTATAGTTGGAAGGATTAGCTTTAGAAAAGAGAGAAATTGAACTTGGAGAAATGGATAGGATGGCAGCGATGTGTGGAAAGGAAGATGGATATGTGCATCCAGCTCATTCATCCTTCTTGCTGCCATGTTTACCACTCTAGTTTTCTACCTCATTTGAAGAACCAGGATCAAGGATAGAAGCAAGAGCTTGTCCCACTGTTCTATTCTTTATTCCTGTGACCTCCCAGATCCTATTCTTCCCTGACTATCACTTCTTTATATTATCTGTTCTTATTGGAATAAAAAAGCTCCTTGAGGCTGAGTAAGAATTGTCATTTTTGTTTTTATATTCCCAATGTTTAGCACAATGTACTTGGCACATGCTAAGCTATTTAGAAAAATAAATATTTATTAATGTTTTTGTTTTTTAAAGTACCCTTATTCTTCACTCTATCTCTTCCTTCTTTTCTTCTGGAAGGCCACTTTTGTAATAAAGAATTAAGAGAAAAAAAAACAGGAAGAAAAAAAAGAAAGTTCCATTAAACTAATTAATATATCCAAAAAAATTTGGTGTTATATGCAGTTGTTTTTTTTTTATACCCACAGACCTCTACCTCATCAAAGGGTTGCGCTGTTGCCTAATAGTTCCTTTTTTGGGGGGGCCAAACTTGGTTATTATTTTGAAGGATCCAATTTCAACTGCTTTGTTATTGCTATTCATAATAAACTCCTCAAAAATGTTTTTTGTTGTTGTTCATTTGAAATGAGGATGTATGAGGGAACACACATGAATCTGTCATTTTGGCCAAGTATGTGGTAAATTAATGGATCCAAAAAGGTATCGTAAAGAAATGTATAACTGAAAAAGGAATATGACTACAGAAGGAAAGAGGCCAATCATGTAGCAAAAGGTAGGTAGGTATGTGCAGACTAAGTACTTAGAATAGGCTGAGCCTGATTCTGTCTGGCCCTTGAGTAGTTTTGGTTTGAGCCTATATAATCAATCAACAAAATATTTACTTTTATTATATTACTTTATATATTTATATATTTACTTATATATTACTTTTTCAGAGAAAAAAATTTCTACTAGGAAGTGGTATTTAGATAGATAGAGAAGGCTCCCTTAGCAAGGTGACTTTCTCAGCCTCTAGATATCTCTTGGACTAAAGGACTTCCTCCTAGTTGGGTATCTCTATTATATCCTTAGATGATGTAGAAGTAGTGTTAGTACAGACGGAAGCCACCAAGAGCCTTGGGTCTTTGCTCCCTGGCTCTGGTCCATAGTGATCCTATCCTAGTACTTCATTGGTATCTGTTATGTGTTAAAAGAGCAAGAGAGATTTCATCTGGATTTGTTTGCTAGTTCCTGTATAAAAGATTCATGGAAAAAAAGGATCATAGGATGATATAGAATAAAAAGGCTTTCATGATTTCTATCTAGACTGGTGTAGGAAGATCACAGATCTTTCAGTCTTGAGGTGAAGTCATCTGCTGAAGGAGAGAGAATGGCAGGGATATTTATATAAAGGGATTGGGGCTTTGAGGAAAGTAAATTGTGGATGTTTGAAAGTTAGAGATGAAGTTGATTTAGTAATCATTTTAGTATAAAATTTTTTTTTTAAGAAAAAAGTTTTACTGATAGATTTGGTTTTTATACCAATTATTTCTAATATATCTCCACTCCCATTTCCACCTCCACCTTTTCCCTTTGTGCTTCATAATAACAACAACAAAAAAGCATTTGAAATCAATACAGCTGCCATGTTTTCCAACATATGTAGCATTTGTTGTTCCTCATTTTTACTAGATATTTCATCATCTGTCTTCTGGAACCAGTCATTTATTGATATAGAGAGGTTTTTTTTTTTTCATAATTCTTGTAGATGATCTTTTATGGTTTGGTGCAAGTTACATTACATATAATTTTGAAATATAGCTTTTAATTTGAAAGATATCTATCCTTCAATTAAATTTTCATGAGGATGATTTTCTATTTATTTTTTATTAAAGCATTTTATTTACAGAGCATATATATGGGTAATTTTTCCAATATTGACCCTTGCATAACCTTTTGTTGCAAATTTTCCCCTCCTTCTCCCTTCTGTCTGTGAGATCTTAGGTCCCCCCTCCCATATTTATATGTGTGTGTGGGAGGATAGATTATATATATTCAAAATAATGGATCCATCCAAGGTAAGAGTGAATATACATTACAATTTCTAATTTGTACTAATTATTAAATCTCATTCTTCCTCAGGAACATACTTTAATAGGATCTGCTAATTCCCAAGATATCCAGCTCTGTGGAATGGGAATTCTGCCTGAACATTGTATTATAGACATCACTCCAGAGGGCCAAGTTATTCTAACTCCTCAGAAAAACACCAGGTATTGTGTGCTACAGTAATAGCCATTATTACTATTACATTTATTATTTATTGGGAGACAGTTGATAACAAGGTGATTTGATATACTTTTGCTTTTTGTTTTTTTAAATCACTGGATTTTTTGAAAGACAGGCATTTGCAGGATTGAAGTTCAAGATAGCACTGCTATTTTGTGTTTATTTTTCCTGAATGATAAAATTATTGCTAACTTTTTACAGCCCAGTTGTGGTGGCTGAAAGTATTCACTTCTTTGAATGGGCCATGATTTCTTTCATGTAATAAGTTGAATCTTTGTGTTGTTGGAAAAATCCCAGTTCAGTAAAACTAACATGTAGTGTTCCTCACACATAGTATATCACCTTTGCAAAAGAAGGAAAGAGATGGATCCTCATATTTCTTTTTCTCTACCTAGTCTGTTTATTTTTCTTTTTTCCCTTCTCTCCATTCACATAAAGTATCATATTCTTACTTGTGAGTTCTCTGCCTAAATCTGGAATTATGCCCAAAAAGTTATCAAACTGTGCATACCCTTTGATCCAGCAGTGCTACTACTGGGCTTATACCCCAAAGAGATACTAAAGAAGAGAAAGGGACCTGTATGTGCCAAAATGTTTGTGGCAGCCCTGTTTGTAGTGGCTAGAAACTGGAAATTGAATGGATGCCCATCAATTGGAGAATGGTTAAGTAAATTGTGGTATATGAATGTTATGGAATATTATTGTTGTGTAAGGAATGACCAGCGGGATGAATACAGAGAGGACTGGCGAGACTTACATGAACTGATGCTGAGTGAAATGAGCAGAACCAGGAGATCATTATACACTTCGACAACGATATTGTATGAGGATGTATTCTGATGGAAGTGGATTTCTTTGACAAAGAGACCTGAGTTTCAATTGATAAATGACGGACAGAAACAGCTACACCCAAAGAAAGAATACTGGGAAACGAATGTGAACTATTTGCATTTTTGTTTTTCTTCCCGGGTTATTTTTACCTTCTGAATCCAATTCTCCCTGTGCAACAAGAGAACTGTTCGGTTCTACAAACATATATTGTATCTAGGATATACTGCAACATATCTAACATATATAGGACTGCTTGCCATCTAGGGGAGGGGGTGAGGAGAGGGGAGGGAAAAATCGGAACAGAAGTGAGTGCAAAGGATAATGTTGTAAAAAAATTACCCTGGCATGCCTTCTATCAATATAAAGTTATTATTAAATAAAATTTTTTTAAAAAAAGGAAAAAAAAAAAGAAGAGTGCTCTGCCTAAAGGAATGGAAACATTACCAAATATCTTGGAGTTTAAGAGTGAGGACCATATCTTTTTTTTTGTTTTTTTTTTATATTTTATTTTATTTTATAATAACATTATATCGACAGAATCCATGCCAAGGTAATTTTTTTACAACATTATCCCTTGCACTCGCTTCTGTTCGGATTTTTCCCCTCCCTTCCTCCACCCTCTCCCCTAGATGGCAAGCAGTCCTATATATTTTAGATATGTTGCAGTATATCCTAGATACAATATATGTTTGTAGAACCGAACAGTTCTCTTGTTGCACAGGGAGAATTGGATTCAGAGGTAAAAATAACTCGGGAAGAAAATCAAAAATGCAAATAGTTCACATTCGTTTCCCAGTGTTCCTTCTTTGGGTGTAGCTGTTTCTGTCCATCATTTATCCATTGGAACTCAGGTCTCTTTGTCAAAGAAGTCCACTTCCCATCAGAATACATTGAGGACCATATCTTAAACCAAAATCACTCTACTCTCCTTAAAGGTTCCAGGCCAAATCTCATGTTATCATTATTTGGGTCCTGATTGGCTCAGAGTAAATGTAAATAAAAGCTATTTCTTTTTTTGGCCAGAAACTCTAGGTATCTTCCCCTCCCAGATTGTTTAAAAAAAATTTTTTTTTGACTAGATAAAGAGACCATTCTCTGCCCCATTTCTTACCTAGCCTTAATCATTGTTTGGGCATGGCCTCAGTCAAACTGAAACCTGTAGAAGACCTTAGCTTAAAAAGGCCCAGGTTTCCCATGGCATCCAGGACCATCTCTAGTCATCCTGCTCTCCACTGGCCACCCAGATAGTTCTGGAGTGAAAAGTGAGGTTTGGGACCTTGCCCAGCCCTCTCTCACTGAAATCCAATTCATTTGCATGTCATGGGATCAAATCCCTGATGTCATGGTCTTCTTTGAGAACAAAGGAGAAGCAATAACCTACCTTCTTTCTTTCCTGGGAATGGGAACATCTGCATAGTTTTAGTCATTTCTATTGCTTTTTTGCCTTTTCATCATCTCGTGTGAATCTTCTGCCTGCTTCTTTGTAATATGTCAGTCTTTGTCGACTAGTTTTCCAGAATCTTAAAGATCTCTTAATTGCCATAAATTCTGAGTAATGTTGAGGCCGAAATTAACTTGCTAAACCTGTGATTCATGTTCATCTCATTAAAATATTTGTAATGTCCTCTGATTAACCACATCTTCTCAAGAAGAGACCATATTGCATTTGATCCTAAACTGTCATATAGCAGTGTTATCTCTAAGAAATTAATTATTAAACTGCTTAATTTAATATTTTACATGGTTATTTAGTATATTATAAACTGGAAAATTACTGTGTTCACTAGAGTTTGTGCTGACATAAGTCTATGTTTTTTTCAATTCTCATTTTGTTTTGCATAGTACCCTTTCCTCAAAATCTATATATTGAAAAACGTACTACATAGATTTTCTGCCATAGAAATTCTAATTAGTGTGTGACTTCTAATTAGTTTGAGACTTCTGAAGTGTACAGGTGTTAACATTTTCTAGAGAAAGTTTTTTGTTTTTTTTCCAAATCTCTAACTTTATTTTTTAAAATGTTCAAGAATTTCACCATTAGGTGGCCCTGCTTTATTTGAAGGCTAAGCACTTTTATTTAATTTCCTTTATAAGGCACAGTGGTTTAAGAATCTAAATTAAGTGACTTTTAAAAATCAGCATTTCATAGTGAAATGTACATGAATAATCAACTTATATAAGTTATTTGTCTGAAGTGAGCATTTGGTACATACTATTTCATTTAAAATATGGCAAAAGGTCTGAAGCAGGATATAAAGGAATATGAAATGAGTTATCTTCTGTCAGTATAGTCTTGGATCTCCCCTGGGATGACTTACTTAAGACTTAGCCAGATCACATGACTTGTGGTCACCAAAGATGAGATTTCTAACCCATGAGAAGTACATCACAGAGCTGTGCATAGAGAATAGACTTCAAACTGGACAGTCTTACTGATTCCAAGCCTGACTGGAATTTCAGAAGAATTGCTGATTGACATTGCAGATGGAGATTCCTCACCAAAAACTCCCTGAATCAATGAAGGTGTATTCCTCTTACCACATATATATTGACTGACTCAGATTCCTAACTACAACTCCTTGCTGCCCCTGCACTCCCCCACACTGGCAGGATGGTAAGCAAGGGAAAGCAGCTGTTACCACTGCAGACATTCATGCTACTTATCACAGGGCAGTGTATTTTCTTGCCCCTACCTTATTCCACTTATTCCCATAATTCAAAGTGATTATCTGTGGAGGTAAATTCTTTCTTCTGAGTATTTATTCTAACATTCATCTCTGACTACCCCAACCTTGCTTCTCTTAAGTCCAAATCCTCCTTTGTTCTTTTATTTTATTATGCTCTCTGGAACCCCTGCTCTAATAATAAATTCTACCTTGTCCTAAATAGCTCACTTCAAATTACTCTCCGTCTAGTGACACTCCTAGGAACCTGGTTGTCTACAAGTGACACTTGGCTACAAGTTTGTCTTGGTTGTCTACAAATGACTCTTCACTGCAAGTTATTCCTCTCCTATCCCTGCAAGTCCAGGAAGAATAAATCTTCTCCTTTCTACCTTCTGCACCTGCCTTATCCTCCCAGTGGAGTAACTCAGTTGCCTCCTCTTTTAAGGTTCATTTCATCTATTTAACCTCTTCAGAGTGTTATACAGTAATTTTCCACGTACTGGTCCTCCAGGTCGCTCTTGAAGATACTTCAGGGCATTACAATAAATTTAGCTATCACTTAGAATACTGTGGCATCTTAGCCTCTTGATGTCATTGGTCCCTACCAATTGCATCTTCACTCAAACCTTGCCAGCCATAGAAGTGGTCCTACCTTAGGTCTTACATCCAGAGTTGCTACTCTATTATCTTATACTTTGAAATTGCCCTTTGTGTTATAATTTCCTAGGCTTCCATTTCCTTCCTATTTCACTCCTTTTAATCCTGTTCTTTGTCCTTGCCATAATCTTCAGTCTCTTTCTGTTTTCCTTGACTATTCTCTGTGCTTTTGCCCCACTTGGGAGACCATCGTCATGCTCCTGACCCTGTGGTTTACCAATTTGGCATGGCATTGTTCTCTACCCTTGAATCCCTGGTCCTTTTGTCTTTTTTTGCCTTTCGTGCCTTGCTACTCAGATCATTTCCCAGTCTTGCTTTCTCCATTTCCCCACACTGCTGAATGTATTTGAAGGAAATCACAGAACAGTATCTCATCACATCCCTTCTCTGCTCTAGAAGCTTCACTTACTCTCAATTTTCTGTAGGATAAAAACACTGACTCTTCTCTTTGGCCCTTAAGGACTTAATAATCTAACTCTAACCTGTCTTTCTAGATTTATTCATCTTAGTATTCTTCTTTCTGCCTTCCAAACTGGCATATTTCTTCTTCTTTTTTTAAATAGCTTTTTATTTACAAGTTATATGCATGGGTAATTTTACAGCATTGACCATTGCCAAACCTTTTGTCCCAAATTTTCCCCTCCTTTTCCCCACCGCCTCCCCGAGATGGCAGGATGACCAGTAGATGTTAAATATATTAAAGTATAAATCAGATACACAATAAGTATACATGAACAAACCCAAATTGGCATATTTCTTACTTTATTCATATCATACAGGAGTGTGTTTCCTTCCTTCTTTCTCTTCCCTCTTAGAATCTTTAGATTTATTAAAGACTCAGCTTAATGTCACCTCATACAGTAAGTGACCTTTGCTGATCTCTCCAATTGTTCCCATTGTACCTTTCCCCTAAAATTACTTTGTACTTGCCTTGTGTATATTTTGTATTTACTTAGCTGTGTAAATTTGTAATCTCCCAGAATCATGTAACTACTTTGAGGTCAGAGACTATTTTATTTTGGTAACTGTATCTCCCTTCCTTAGCACTGTACTTTGCATATATTAGGAACTTTAAAAATGTTTAATTAACTTCCACCCTAACTACAAATTTATGTCATCTAATAACTAGACCTTTACTGTTTCATGGCAGCCATTTTATTTGTGTCTGATAAAAAACTCTAAAACTGTCCTCAAAAATGATTTTTCATAACTTTATTCCTTAAGCTCTTAATACCTCCATACCCATCAGCAGATGTTCTAGGCTAGTTTATTGAGGAATTTGAAGCCATCTGAGATAAATTCCCTCGTCTCTCCTAATTCGTGTTTTAAAAACCTCTTTTTGTATTTATCTCTGAGATTTAATTTGCCCAGACTCAGTCTCTCCTTGTTACTCTGGTTTTGACCTTCCTGAAGTTTATCTCATTTACTATTCTTCCCCTCTCATTTTCCTTTTCTACTGGTTCTTTTTCAGTGGTTTACAAATGTGTATGGGTCTTCTCTGTACTTAAAAGACTCTTCCATTAAGCTATCTTCCTTTTCTTCCCCTTTATTGCTAATCTCTGAAAAAAAATTGCCTATATTTGCTGCTACTTCTCATCTAACCATTCTAGACTGTTTTTAATCCAGTTTCCAACCTTAGCACTCTGCTGAAACATATCTCTGGACCACCTGTTAGCTAATCAGTGGCCTCTTCTCAGTCCATAACTTGCATAAGCTCTCTTTAACTTTTGATACTGTGACCCGCCCTGTTCCCTTGTTTATTCTTGGCATCTGTGACACAGCTCTCACCTGGTGCTTCTTTTCAGCGTCTTTTGCTAGTTCATCATCCACCTACCCATATGTTTTGATATTCCTCAAAGTTATCTCCTGGGCCATCTTTTCATTTTACCTTCTGTAGGGTCAGTTATCTTCTCTCTTCAGATGATTCCTAGATCTGCCTAATAAGGCCTAATCTCTCACCTGTATGTCAGTTTCATAGCACCATCTGCCTGCACCATCTTCACCTGGACATCCCATTGGCATGAGGGATAATCGGTGACCTTGACATGGCCAGAAATGGAACTTGCTGTCTTTCTCTGCTCTCAGCCCTGGGGTCTCCCACCTCTGTCCAGTACTCTGCTCCTTGGTTCATTTCCTGTTGCCCTCCTGTTGTTGAATTTTCATTCTTCCTTTATGTTCCATTCACGTGGCTACTACTTCTTGTTTATACTCTTGTGATGACCTTCTAGTTTGTTGGCCTGCTTCCAGCCCCTTCTTTCTCCTCTCCAAACCATCATTTACATACCTAGGTGCTAGAACCCTAGGTCTCCACATGTTATTTCCCTCCTCAGCAGCCTTCCAGGTCTTCCTTTTTGTTGTAGGATAAAATACAAACTCCTCATCTTAGCTTAGACTTTCCCCAACCTGGCTGTCTTAGAATTTTCCAGCTTTGTTTACATTATTCTCCTGAGAATGGGGGAAAGAGGACAGAAGCCTCTAAATACTATTCTCTGATGGTTGGTTGCCTGCCTAAGTGGTAGTCTGTAGAGTCCCCACTGGGTATAGGTCAAGGGAAGGGCATCAGCAGAGACAGGTTGTTGCTACAAGTGTGTGCAGTTCCTGGCACTTAGTAGGAGCTTAATAAATATTTGATGAAGTGATTGATCAGCAATGAAAATTGATAAATTGTGTTCCTTAGTTTTAACATTTCTTCCTAATACTTCCATGATTTATCTTGGATACCCCACTTTAAAAACCATTACTCTGGGGCCTCATTGATTCATCTGGTACTTATATTTTATATTGTTGCTGTGCTTGTTAGCACAGAGCCTAGCACATTGTAGGTGCTTAATAAATATTTATTGATTGATTATTTTAGTAGTAACTTTTATTGCCCTATTTAATTTTTAAAATATTCACTACAGTGTATTCATGTAGATGGCATTTTAAAAACTACTAATAATGAACTTAAATGTGATACATTTCCAAATTGTTATAGAGATTGATAGATTTTATAGTTCCTATAAATTGCGAGGGTATAAGGGTGTGTGTTAATTTTTTAAGAAATTGTTAAAGACTATATTTCTAATGATAGTTAATTATTAAAATATAAATGGCAGTTATCGTAATTCACTTGTAAATTTAACCTTTTCTCCACACAGGACATTTGTAAATGGTTCTTCTGTTGCAAGTCCTATACAGTTACATCATGGAGACCGAATCCTATGGGGAAACAACCACTTTTTCAGGTATGGGAGTTTTGACATTGTACATTAGTCCTTTAAGAAAGGCCCTAAAATGTTGAGCGTTTTAATCTGAAGCTAAAAAATATAGATTTAGAATTTGATTTAGTTTAATTCAGCAACACTAAGCTTTTATTAAGGATCTAATATGTGCAGAGCATTACGTCTAATCCATAGGGAGGTAAAAAATTTAAACTCAGTGGATTTAAAAACCATAGATTAGATAGGCAAACATTTTTCTTTGAATTTTATAATCATTTATTTATCTCATATATCCTTTATTTATAGCATTAATTTTTTAGAAATTTTGATGTCCAAATTCTCTCTTTTCACTTCCTCCCTTGTTCATTAAGAAGCCAATCAACATATCAATTATACATGAGAAAACCTGCAAAACATATTTCTAGGCAATATGAAGTAAAAGGAAATTTTCTCTGTATGTTCTTTTCAAACTGGTAGAACTTATGATTCTTACTGTTGCTTTTGTTGTTTTTCTCCCTTGTGATTATTATGTACACTTAGAGCTTGAACTATGACCCTTAACTTGATGACTCACATATTCCCTTGTGGGAGATCTCTCCCTGGAATGCTGTCCCATTTCATCTAACTTCCATCAAGACTCATCAGTATTACTATAGGAAACCTTTCTAGTTCCTCCTTATTTTTGGTGCTATCTCTCTGAAATTACCTTTTATAAATTTTTATATGTATATGTTAATTTGTTAACTCCCCAGTAGAATGTGAGATTCTTTTTTCTTTTCTTTCTTTCTTTCTTTTTTTTTTAATGGAAAGAATTCAAGAATGTGAGCTTCTTGAAGGCAGGGACCATATTTTTGTCTTTCTGTCTCTAATACTTAGCTCATAGTAAGTAAGCACTTAAAAATGCTTGTAATAACTAATTGAAATGGGACTCTTCATTTGTTCCTCTAACATTTTATCATGTTAAGATTTTAGTGCATTTTACAAATTTTAGAGAGATTTTGGGATCTTGACTCATTTATTTAGTTCTAACTCCAGTCTTAACTTCTCTTTCAAGCTCTAGTCCTATATTTCCTACTCTTTGTTCTACCTGTCTTGCTTCATTCTCCAACTCAGATTATTTAAAAATCAAACTTATCATTTTCCTTTAAATCCAAGTTCTCATCTTACAATTATGTCTATCATTTATGCTACCCTTCTAATCAGTAAGGTTTAAAACCTCAGAGTCATCTTTGTCTCCTCTTTCGCTACTACTTTCAATGATCAAATCCTGTTTAGTCTTCCGTGGAAGCATCTCTTACATTTTAACCCCTAGTTGAAGGATCTTATCATGTCTAAACTATTGCAATAGTCCAGGCTTTTTGGGTAGAGATATTATCCCTTTAATCCACCCTGTCAGATTAATCTTTCTAAAGCAACAGTTTGATAACATCATTTTCTTGTGCATCAGGCTATATTGACTTTCCATTGTCTAATAATAATATGAACAGAAATTTATATGGTACTTTTTTAGGTAATGGTTTTTACATATAACATTAAACTTTATGCTTATGACAATCTTGCAATATAAGTGCTATTATTACTTCCATGTATAGATGAGAAAAACAGGTTTGCAGACATAAGAACATAGATTTATTGCTAAAAGGCACCTTTAAGGGCATCTAGTCCAACCCCCTTATTTTACAGATGAAGAACTGAGTCTCAGAGAGGTTAAGTGGGCCTTGCCTAAATTCTCACAAGTAATAAGTACAGAAAATAGATTTTAATTTTCCTTGCCTTATTCCAAATCCAACACTCTTTTCCACTATCACATTCTAGTGACCTCTAAGGATTACAGTGCTAGAAAGTTTCTAGGATGGAATTCTAATCCATTTCCATGTTTCTATCTACCAAACTCTGAAAACTCTTATGGTGATTTAATCACCTTAGGTGTCAGTTTGTTTTGGTTGCTTGACTTTCCCCTGAAATATGCTCTGTCTTTGACTGAATCTTTTTTGCCTGTATCTTTCTCTTCTCTTTAACTTAGAGAACTCCTAACCATCCTTCAATACTTAGCTTAAATTTATGCCCATTACATGAAGCCTGAATATCTTAGCTATATAATGAATTCTTCTTATATTAAATTTGTAATAATCATAAGGTCATATTTCATATAAGTGATACAGTTGTTTGTGTTGCATATGTGTTATTTATGTTATTGATTTGTCAGATCCTTAGAGCAATGACTGTTTTATAAACTCTGTGCTTTTTTTGGCAAAAGTACTTTGTAAATTTTAAGTGCTCTCTAAATGTGAATGGTAGTTGTCACCTGGTCTTTAATAGATACTTTATTCCATGTTTTTTAAATGAATCAATGAAATTTTATTGAGAAAAACTTTTTTTTTTCACTTTCTTAAGACTCAATTTGCCTAAAAAGAAAAAGAAAATAGATAAAGAAGAAGATGAGGATCAAGACAATTCTGTGAAGAATAGCAGCAGTGTGGAGCAGCTGGATGTAGATGGAGACACTTCAAGTGAAGTGTCCAGTGAAATTAATTTCAATTATGAGTATGCACAAATGGAAGTGACTATGAAAGCTCTGGGGAACAATGGTAAATAGTATTTCATTGTTGTGCTTTTGGGAATTTTTAGGAGTCACATTATTACGGAAAAGGTCTTCCAAATAGTCATCAAAATGGAAGAATTTACATTGCTTTTCTATATACCTTTGATTTACCTTGTACTCAAAAATCAGATTTCCCCCAGACTTCTAGTTTACAGCATTTCTTCACTGTCCCCAGATTTGAGTCACTGAAAGTAGAATAAAATACAAAGTCATAAAGGAACTTAGCAGTCTTATTTGATGCACTTATTTTACAGGTCAGGAAATAGCCTCATAGAAATAATGACATACCCAAGGTCAGGTTAGTGTGAGAAGCCAGTGAAAGGTTCTTTAGAAAGCACTGCAGTGTTAATCTATTCTACAAATATATTTATATTCCCAATTTTCAGAAAATTCTAGGATTTGTTGTTAAAGAAGTAATGAGTGAACATCTAGAAAAAAGAATCATCATTTTAAAGAGCTAATGTGGCTTCAGCAAAAACATTATGCAGTTCAGCATTAAATTCTTTTTTGACCAGATTTCTAAATTTGATAGTGTTTGATGAGATCTTGTGAAAAGGACCAAGGAGTGTACTTTGGAGAACAGTATGATTAGATAGATTTTTGGGACTGGCTGATTGACTGGTTTTGGAGTAAGCCTTTAATTGTTTGTCTTATCAGATCTTTTGTGAAATGCTCCTAGTTTTTTTTCTTTGATCCTCTACTCTCTTGTGTCTATATGAGAAGTTTGGATAAAGCCACTGTTGTTTGATTTATAGATGACACAAAGTTTGGAGGCATATGCAGTACCCTGGATAGCAGAGTTATCATCAAAAAAATTGACAGACCCAGACACTGGCTTTAGTTTATTTAAGAAATTTAATAGGAATAAATGTCTTACTCTTGTGTTCAAGAAATTAATCCCACAAATATGAAATGTAGGTGGAGGGATGGTTAGACTGTAGTTTGAAAAATATATGGTGATTTTAAGTGAACTAATAACTGGGTATAAATTGGGAGCATGATATGGCAACCCAAAAAAAAAAAAAAAAAAAAAAAAAAAAAACTAATGTAATTTTCAGTTGCATTAAGAGAGAATTAATTTCTGGGAATAAAGAAATGAGAATTCTGTTCAAATCATACCTGCAGTATTGCATTCACTTTTGGGTATTACATTTTAGGAAGGATTAGAAAATGTCCAAATGAACATAATCAGTATGCTGAATAGTGCCTTATGTAATGAGAATATCAATTGAAGAAACTGAGAATAATTTGGAGGAGAGAAAGAAGATTTGGGGGAGACACAGTAGCTGGTTTTTGTTTTTTTGTAATCTTTAAGTGTCAAGTCTATCTTGTGGAAGAGTTATTTGATTTGTTCTGGTTGGCTTTACTAGGAAGAACAATGGTAAAGATTGGATTTTTTTCAAGGAATCAAATTTAGGCTTGACATCAGAAACTTCTTCACAAGACAACCATCCCAAAGTGAAATGGACAGCTTCTGATGTGGTGGGTTCATCCTCCTCAGAAGTTTTCCAGCAGGTACTGGATAACCCACTTGATAAATATGTTGTTGTGGGAAAGCTAATTTGTATGATCACAAAGGTGCTTTCCAACACTGGAATGTCAGGCCTGATTAGTTTGTTCTTATTAGCTTGCAGAGTTGGGATTCATAGGCAGATGCTCTGATTCCAAACATGCTTAATGATTATTAACCTTATTATTTTAAAGATATTATTATTTACTGTCATCATTTAACATTTTCACATATATCTAGGAAAATAGTTCCATTCTATAACTGCTATTATCTTCCATAGTGAAACCTAATACTATTTTCTTTTTTGCTAAGAAGTAGGAGTTAAACTTTATAAGTGAAGACATGATAGAGACTGAGAGTATGGGTATAAATTTCTTCTATTTGTCTTCAGGTACTTGTGGTAAAAATTTTAGGTAAAATAATTGTGTCACTCCAATACAGATTTAAAACATTTTAGCCAAATATTGATTTTTTTCCCCCTCTTCTCTAAACACTCTCCTAATCATTACTTTTTCTTAGGAATTATGAGTTATTGAGCTTTGTAATATTTTTGTTAGGAATTATTTTAAAATACTGAAAATGGAGAAATATTTTGAAATAAGATATAATCAGATAGGATAGAATTTTAATATCCACAAATATTTTTGCCTCAATTTTGCAGCTTTTAGGTATTGATGGTTGTAATTTTTTAAAACTTTAGGCTTTTTAAATATTGCCAATATTCAAATCTTAAGTAGACCATTTTTACATTTTCTTCATGAAATGTGAACCCAAATTCTTTTGTGAAATTGAGCCCATGATATTATTTTAGTAGTCTCTTAACACACTATATGTTTTCTAAAAATTCACATGATATTAAGAGAAGGAAATGTTTTAGTCAGAGATTCTCTTAAACAGTGTAACAGAATTATAGAAAAATATTTGAAGTATGTGTTTTGTCTTTGAATTTTTAAACCAAATACTTTATTTTGTTTCAAGTACTTATCTGTGTTTTCCTGATCTTGATTAGATCCAATGCAGTCCATCTTGTATAGCTTAGAGCAGCAGCATGAAGAAGAGAAGCGGTCAGCATTGGAACGTCAGAGACTGATGTATGAACATGAGCTCGAGCAGCTAAGAAGGAGGCTTTCTCCTGAGAAACAGCCCTACCGTAGTAGCATGGACAAGTTCCCCTTCCATTCTCCCAGTGCTCAGCAACGCTTAAGACAATGGGCAGAAGAAAGGTAGGTGACATTATTGTTGTGATTTGGTCATTTTTTAGTCGAGTCTGATTCTTTGTGACACCATTTAGGATTTTCTTGGCATAGATACTGGAGCAGTTTGCTCTTCAGCTCATTTTATAGATGAACAGGAAAATAGGGTTAAATGACTGTGTGATCACAGCTAATAAGTGTCTGAGACTGGATTTAAATTCATTCTTCCTGACTCCAAGCTCTGTGCTCCATCCACTGTGCTGATGGGGCACAAGGGTACAGAAGTGCTGAATCCCCAAATATATTGGGGTTTCAGGGTTCTCCATGTACAGTCTACCAAATTTTAGAATATGGGGTATTGAACCCCCCAAATATATTGGGATTTTTGTTTCACAAGATATCTTAAAAGATTTTGTAGGCTTACATCATCTCCAAATCAAGAGGCAAAGATTTTATTATTACACTGTTGATTGGCAGGCTAAATTCCAAGAGAATTTTTAGGGATTAAAAGGGTGAAGGTGCCATTAAGGTGGGGCTAAGTTCCTAGTGAACTAACCTTTGGGACACTTAGTAAGAGAGCTACCTCTAAAAGGAGTTTGCAGAAAAGTGGGATTTAAAGTGGATTCTTTTATAGGAGAAAAATAACTTTGGGAATTGACATCTGATGGGATACCATTTCTGTAGACACCCCACAGTGCTAGGAATTGGACAAGGAATTACAAGATAATCCTGTCAATGCTTCTCCCTGTTTGCCTCAGGGTATAGCTGTGGAGTGCAACTAGGTAGGGCCCACTGCTACAAAGGTCCACTGAAATTCAACAAAAGTCTTCTCCTGACAATTGCTCCTCACTATGACCTACCCAAACATCTTATTCGCCCTATCAGTACCACTTAAATGTCCAAATATATTCATAACTGTATTATTCATGATATGACAACAGAAAACATTTAAATCAGTAGTCTGTTGTGAGGACTAGGATTGGTGGAGTAAAGAGTAAAGAGGCAAGGCTAGATCCACATATGTTCACTTAGATTAGTGGAATATATCCAATCCTTTCTATCTGTACTAGCCAAACCTGGAGGTTCCAGCAGAACTAAACTATCTGTCCACTATTTAGCTTGATGCTCTCTCTATATAAACTCCCAACTTTTCTCCCTGTGAGGCAGGCTTTACTTTAGCCCCTCAGGGTGTGATTATGATCTAAATACTATCTCTGGAACTCTAAATTCTTTCCCCAGCCCTTCCTATTGAGAGGGATAGAAAAACAAAGCCCATTATAGCAGTTATGCATAGTCATGCAAAAAACATTCCCACTCTTGCCACTTCCAAAAAAAAAAAAAAAAAAAAAGGAAAAGAAAATATGCTTCTCTTTACACTCCAGTTGATTAATTTATCTTTTTGGAAAGAATAAATGTACTTTTTATACTGATTTGTTGCATGTAGATCATGTTAGCTATGTAAGTTCTTACAACATCTTCTCTATTTTCCATTTAGTGATCATTCAGATTTGACAGTAACTCGTCATTGTATAATACATATAAAGAAGTTAGCTATAATTACTCTTTTCTGTTCAGTAGTTTTAAATGTTGAAGCTTTAGTCAGTGCTATTTAAAGGCAAATAGCAAAAATAAACACCATCACAACCAAGAAGAAAAAGCCTGTGATTTTAGTTGATTAGAACAATATTACCAGCGTGTTAATGAGGGTGTAAGTCTGATGTTCCTTCAGTCCAGGAAATATACTTTGTTCTGTAGTCATGCTTTGAACCTCTGATCCAAGGTTAGCAGGTACACAAATGCCATGCCATTGATCACAAAAGGGTTCAAGTGAGAATATTATTATTAGTGCATTCTTCATCTCAACAGGACATCCGTTTTCATGTTTAATTTTATATTTAATTTTAATTTAATATTATCAGTATGTTATATAATATTCTGTTTTTCCATCTTGTGTGTTTTGCCTGTTGAAAAAGAGAAGCAACATTGAACAACAGCTTGATGAAACTGAGAGAGCAGATTGTTAAAGCCAATCTCTTAGTGAGAGAAGCTAGTTTCATTGCAGAGGAACTGGATAAAAGAACAGAATATAAAGTCACCTTACAGATTCCAGCCTCCAGCCTTGATGCTAACAGGAAGGTGAGGTCTTGGATAAGAGGATCAAGCATGCCATTGCATAAAAATGCTTTACATTGTGTTCTTTCATAGGTGTGATTCCTAAGCTAACTTCTTGATCCATCCCTCACATACAACTTGCTTCTTCTGGTCTCCCAGCCTCTAGTAGTGCAATTCCTTTTGCTTGCAATGCTCTTTTCTCTCCCTTCTGTCATCCCATGGTAAGACCCCCCAGAAGTCTTTACCTCTGATTACTTTGCCACCCAGATTAACCCAGTTAATCAGTAATCTTTCTGATTATTTGGGATCTCTTTGGCACTTGGACATTGGACTGATGCTATATTGTTTTTCATTTGTTGATATTGTACTTTCTAAAACTATTCTTTTTACTTCATTTGTGTATTCTATTTATGTCATATGTATATTCACTTTACTGCATATGTGTATTCTGAATTGCAGGCTACTTGGGGTAAGAGGCAGTGTGTTTCCATTTGTCCCACTGTACTTGTTCTGGTAGTACAGAAATCAAAGAAATCAAAATAAATCAATAAATCGAATAAATAAGTTGAAGATAAGTTTCCACTGCTGTAAAGCTGTATCTTCTCTTTCATTCTGTTTTTTGTTTGTTTTTTGGTGGGGGCAGAAGGAGTGTTTTCGGATTAATTCTTAGCCAAAGCCTCTGTATACATGTTTTTTTTTTTTTTTTTAATTGTTTCTTTTCCATATGTGAAAGTCTCTTTTAAAAAATACATTGTTTGTTTTTATTAGTTATGTGTATAGAGGGGGAAAATTCATCTATTTGGAACTTGATTCTTTTGTTTGCTATTTACTAAAAGCATTCTTTATGTCATCGAGATCCATGGCCATGAAAAAATACATTTAGGGGTTAGAGTTGTGGGAAGAACTCTGATGAAAGGACTGTGGAAGACCAAAATTACCTTGCTGTGTAAGGGTGGCGAAGCTGGAACCTAGTACCCTCAGTCCTCTATAAGCTAAACCTACCCCGAGCTAAGTTCTTTTAGGCAATCTATCCCTCTCCTAAGAAATGATCTTGTGGTAGTGCCACAAAGCTTTCTTTACTTTTATAGTGTGGCTGTCATTATTGCTGACTTAACTCATCTGTCCCATTGGTCTTTGTTCTGTCTGCCTAGCCAACACTATTTCATCTCCATAGTGGTCTTCATCTCCACTTTTCACACTTCTACTTTACATCCCAGCCTTTTTCCTTCTCAGCCCAATAGGTTTGGTCCTATTTTCTTCATATTCATGCTCTCCCTCCAGCCTCTTCTGGCAAAATTTGGCTTCCTCCCTTCTGCCTTTCATCAGAGGCTTCAATCAGAGGTTTACCATCAGTTTCTGCCATCTTTTGTTTTTAGTTGTCTACATATGGGAACCATCTCTGTTAGTCCTTACTTAAAAAAACCTGTCCAGGCAGTTGTAGGACTTTCTATTTAACCATAATTTGGCTAAATGAGACAGCTGAAAAAGGAGTTCTTAGAGCAAGTAACTTAATTCAGAAGAAATTATTTACAGCATAGGATGGATTCTTGATTGTTGCTTCTGAAAAGCCCCCAAATCATTGTTGCTTTTCTGTCAAGGAGATAATTTCTTCAAAATAACCCAGGCTGACAGATTTTTAAAATTTCAGTTAGCTTTCAAATACATTAATGATTATACACAAGGTAGTAATGTAAGAATGTTTTCATTTCACAGCACTCTGAAATTCCCAAGAGGTATATCAGATGAATTAAAAAACTAATCAAGCCAAAATTAGAGCTGGAAATATTATTGTCTCTTCCTTGTTTTGTAGTGTTATTCACGTCCACATTATTTGATCACACTCTTGTTATCTGCCCTTAGGTGTTTCGGGCTACCACCAAACAAATAACTTTTCCTAACTCTCTTTAATGGATTTATTGATGTAGTAAAGATCCATAAAATTTCAGTCCATTTAAAATGCCAGATGTTTTGTGTCATTTCTAAGTTAGTGAATTGATGTTAAAAGTTTTTGCAAAATCTGAAGTACTATATAAATGTGAGTTATTAATGGAATATGGATGTATTAACAATTTCCGACAAGGGTGCATTCAGAGTTACTTTTGTTTTGCTTTACATTTTGAATCTCTTTTAATACTTCATCTAATAATTATCCATGTTTTTGCAGCGAGGCTCACTTCTCAGTGAACCTGCAATCCAAGTGAGAAGGAAAGGCAAAGGCAAACAGATATGGTCCTTAGAGAAACTAGACAACAGATTATTGGACATGAGGGACCTTTATCAGGAGTGGAAAGAATGTGATGAAGATAATCCAGTAAGTAGTAATCATTCAGTGCATAATAATTGGTGTTGACTATAATGATCACACAGGAATTAGGAAACCAATTTTATTTGTTTGTTTGCTTGTTTTTCAATTAATTAAATAATTAATTTTTAAATAATAGGGTTTTTTTTCAAACTACATGTAAAGATAGTTTTCATCATTCACCCTTATAAAACCTTGTGTTCCATACTTTTCCTTTCCTTCCCACTTTTTTTCTCCTCTAGACAGCAAGTAATCCAATGTAGGTTAAACACATGCAGTCCTTCTAAAAAACACATTTGCATATTTATCGTGTTACACAAGAAAAATTGTAGCAAAAAGGAAAAAAAAAGAAGGAAAAAAAAGCAAGCAAACAATATCAGCAACAAAAAAGGTGAAAATGCTCCATAGTTCTCCCTCTGGATGTAGATGGCTCTCTCGATTACAAGTCTATTGGAATTGGCCTGAATCACCTCATTGTTGAAAAGAGTCAAGTCTATTACAGTTGATCATTACATAATCTTATTGTTGCTGTTCTATAATGTTCTCTTGGCTCTACTTGTTTCACTCACTATCAGTTCATGTAAGTCTCTCCAGACCTTTCTGAAATAATCTTGCTGATTGTTTCTTATAGAACAATAGTATTCCATAACATTCATGTACCATAAATTATTCAGCCATTCTCCAGCTGATGGGCATCCACTTAGTTTCCAGTTTCTTGCCACTACAAAGAGGGCTGCCACAAACATTTTTGCACATTTTTTATGATCTTTTTGGGATATAGGCCCAGTAGAGACACTGCTGAATCAAAGAGCATGCACAGTTTGATAGCCCTTTGGGCATAGTTCCAAATTGCTCTCTAGAATGACTGAATCAGTTCACAGCTCCACCAATGTATTAGTGTCCCAGTAGGAAACCAATTTTGTAGTAAAAATCTTTAAGCTTATTCCAGTTCATAGAGTTAAAATTTTTTGTAGAGTTCTGCAGTATATAGCTAAGCAAAAATTCTTTTTAAAAAAATCACCTACCATTCCTTGATTTTCCTGGTTCAGAATATATTTAATTTCCAAAAATATTTCCCCTCTCATTTGATTAGGCCTCTTAGAATGAGATGTCTTGATAACTAAAAACAATTTCAAATAAAGTGAAGAGATGCTTAGTTTACATTTTATATCAGTGTCTTTATCTTCATATCATATCTGAGGAAATTTTCTAAGGAGTCATTTTATTCCATGTTGTTATACTCCTAAAGTGATGGTATTGAGATACAATTCAGGATTCATTTGCAGTTCATTCTGCCATCTCAAAACAAATAAGTGAGAAGTTATTAACTGGATGTAAATTAAATTGTATACAATAACAGCAATAATGTGCAATGATCAACTATGAAAGACTTGGTTCTCCTCAGTGGTTCAGTAATTCAGAGCAATCCCATAGACTTTGGATAGAAAATGCCATCTGCATTCAGAAAAAAAGAACTAAGGAGACTGAATATAAATCAACACATGCTATGTTCACTTTACTGTTTTTTTTTTTTTTAAATCTCTTCCATGGTTTTTCCCTTTTGCTTTGATTTTTTTTCTCCCAATATGATTCATAAATCAATGTTTATTCAAGTTTATTTAAAATATTTATTAAATATTAATTTAGAAATAAACATTTATATTTAGAAATACTTAAATAAATATTTATAAATAATTTATAAAATATTAAATTTATTAAAATTTATTTTAAAATAAAATAATTAGAAAATTTTTTAAAATTCAAACAAAAAATGGACATAACTTTTATGATTTTCAAAAGATTTTAGTTTTTTATTATGAAGGTGAAGATAAATATGTGATTCTACTTAGTGAAGTCTCTAGTTCACAAAATTATAATACCTCCCATTTAGAATAGGACCTTATGGTTTACAAAATGTTCTCTTAATGTCTGTAAGGTTAGTGATGTAAATACTATTTTACTATAAATAAAAAGGTTCATAGGGGTTTAAATGCCTTCTTGATGGTAGTCACATTTTAAAGGAATCCAACCTAACCTAATTCCAAATCTACAAGGTACCACACTACCTGTTGAGAGCATTGGAAAAAGATATATTTCTCCCACTATAGTCACCATGGGTATTTTCATTATTTTTTAGGAAGGAAATGTGTAATTTTTTTTCTGCCTCTTCGATGAGTTTCTGTTATAGTTACCAGCAAAATTAGTGTTCCTTTAAAGGGCAGGCAAAAGCTATTCAGGAAGTAAAATAACCTTATTTACCTCAAGTAAATGAAAGCACTTACAGTGATTTCTAAACTAGGTAGAACAGCACATTCTCTTGAAGGATTTTTAGGTCCTTCCAACTCTAATATTCTGTGAGGTTACAATAAAAATGAAGGGTTCAGTTTCTTTTACATATTCATTTATTGATTCTTATTGGCCTAGGTCAAGAGAAAAGCGTTAATCTGAATTCATGTCTTCTAAGTAAATTTCTGGAGCTCTGTGTTCTGAATTCCATTAAAGGTAACAAGGTCTTACTTCAAGCGAGCTGATCCATTCTATGATGAACAAGAGAACCATAGTCTTATTGGTGTGGCCAATGTTTTCCTTAGCTCTCTTTTTTATGATGTGAAGTTACAATATGCTGTGCCAATCATCAACCAAAAAGGAGAGGTGAGTTGATTTTCTTATGTTTTATTAATGGACTTGTTTTTCTTTAATGAAATTTCTAGTGATAACATTTGCTTTTTTTTTTTTTTTTTTTTACATTGCCTGAATTGTCCCTTATATATTCCTTCTCATTTCACTTCCAAGAGAGCCACTCTCATTCTCTCTGTCTCTCTTACAACATTTGTGTGTGTGTGTAATTTATATATATATATTGTTTTAAGAAAAAGAGGAAGAAAATAAACAATTGGCAAAACCAATCAATATATCAGAAAAAAAAACTGAAATCGTATGCAGAGGCCATACCTGTGAACCTCCTACCAATACAAAGGATAGGGTTAGAAAGGGTATGTGTATTTTTTGAGGCCAGAATTGTTTTTGTTACTTTTCAGCATTCATTTTCAATTGTTATTTTCATTTATATTATTGTTGTCATTGTATGTAGCATGTTTTTTCAGTTACAAAATGAGGAAATAAAAAACAATTCAAATAACTGGAGGACTATTCAGTTCTCATGGCTCTATCATATCAGTATATTAAAAGTGACAGTACTGCCAACATTGTTACTATGATCACTCTTAACTGGCAAGTCAAATTGAGGAAATAGGTAGTTTTATTGGTAAAAATGATGCTGAAAGGTACTGTTTCCGTGCCTTATCACTGGGGGAGGTGATCCCATGCTCTGAACTTTTCTAGTAGTAGAATGGGTTTTCTATCAGGTCTTGTCAAGGGAATACTGGGAGTGCAGGCCTGGCCACGTTCTTGGGATATGCCAGCTATCAGGGGGCTAAGTTAACTAAGTTGGGGAGCCTCATCACCAGATTGGCTACAAAGGGGATACGTTTAGCAACATATGAAGACCATCTCTCTGCTCGGTTATAAATGGATGAGTTGTGATCTGTTTTCATATTACTGAACCTTGAAGGATTGATGATGGGCAGCCACTGGTACTTGGCAAACATTGCATACCTTGGATAATCATGGCTGCTTTGTAAGGAATCTTGGAGACTTGTTTGGAGGCACAGTGGGGGCCAAGAGCAATAGCCGCAGCCTCATTCTTTGCCCCAATCAGTAGGGATCTAAAGCTGATAGTTGATCTGTAGGAGGGAAAAGGAAGGGAAGCATTGCTCTTCTGTTCTTTCTCACCTCTTTAGGTAGCAGGTCGGCTACATGTGGAAGTGGTGCAGATCAGTGGTGCTATTGGAGAGCGAATTGCTGGGGGGGATGACGGTGTGGAGTTTTCATTTGATAAGGACACACAGGATCACAAACTAGTCTGCATGGTAAGTGCTCACTTTATTCTAGGGTAAGTTTCTTACTTTAAACTCTGGGTTGGTATCAGAGGAACTTTTAAAAAAGTATTATGGTTTGTTGTGGGATGTTGGAATGGGAGAAGATGAAAATGTTTGGGTTTTTAGGATGGTAAATTTTTTGAGAACTGTCTCAAAAAAAATTAATAATTTTAGGGACATTCTTTAATCATGTATTGATTCAGGGTATCAATTTAGGGTATCGATTGACCTAAATTTTTTCTATTAAAATTTGTTTTGATATACGTACCTCTATAGATTGGAATTTTTCCTACTGCTTCTCTGAGTAAACGAAAATGGTTGAGAATCAAGCCAGTCCTGCTCCTTGTGTGCTTGGTCCAGCCTGTGTTCTCACTGTGGTTTGTAAATGCAGTACTTCTTCCTTTTTGCATCCTGGTTCTCATATTGTTCTTTCTTAGAAGAAGAAGGAGAGCAGAATAAATGGCTACCTGTGTTACTGGATTTAAGGTGCACCACTCAGGATCTGCAGGCTCCTAACATATTTCACCGATGCTCTAGATTCCAGAACTAGGGCTTCATGAACCCTTTGTGACTTAAAAGATTTTTTTTTTTGTATCCTCTATTTTAAAATAGATATGATCTTGAAAAGATATGATACCTTAAACTGTCAGATAAAGGCAACTTTGACAGATAATGGGGAGTTTGGATAATGGATTATGGCCAGCAGTGAGAAGTGGAAGTTTTGCATGGGCGCATGCCTATGGTGGTAATAGGATTCAGAACCGAAAGGGATGCTAGACAACATTTAGGGTAACCATCTCATTTTACAAATGTACAAACTGAGGACAAGAGAGGGTAAGTTACTTTTTGCTTAAGGCCATTTAGAAACAAATCTAGTATTTGAACCCATCTTTTCTGATTCCAATCTCTATATTTAGACTACTTTACCCTTATTATTCAGTAATGGTATGTTAAACTTAATTTCATCGCCTTTTGGTCTCCATTGTGGCGGGAGAAGCTAATGCTACTAGTAGCTAAGGTTCACTGCCTTGCAAGGCAATTTATTATTTAGTTATTTCAGTTATGTCTGACTTTTTGTGACCCTATATGGGATTTTCTTGGCAAGAGTGGTTCACCATTTCCTTCTTCAACTCATTTTACAGAGGAGGAAACTGAGACAAAGAGGACTAAGTGACTTGCCCAGAGTCACACATCTAGTGTCTGAGGCCATATTTGAATTCAGGAAGATGAATCTTCCTGACTCCCAGCCCAATGCTCTGTCCACTGTGCCATCTAGCTATTCTTTGGGGCAACCTAAGATTGAGTAATAAAAGAAAATTGCCCAAGTTTTAGAAAATTAAATCTGCTGATAGGAGATCACGTGACTCTAAGGATATTGGCAGAGCCAGAACTCAGGGTTTGTGCAGGGTTGGCAGTTTTAGTTGGATACAACGGAAAGGTGAGAGGGGGAAGACAGGCCTGCTTTAGGAACTGCTTCATTATTTCCAGAGACTCTCAGCCAGCCAGGTTTCTCCTAGTAGATGTGAAGAACAAGGGCCCTTCCTGGAGAGCAGGGCATCCTGGGCCCTCAGAGTTAGGTTGGACAGCTCCTCCTTTCCTAAGTTCTCAGTCCGCTTGAGCTGGCTGGCAAGAGAAGCAGGAGAAATGGACACTTTGTGATAAACTCCTTGATCTGGGACCTTGCTTGTTCCCTGAAATTTTGTCTTCAATCTTACCTGATGTTAGAAACTTAGGAGTTAGGCTGGAGGGCCCAACATAAAAATCAAAACAGTGGAACAGAAGCACACAGTAAAATAAAGGACTGTCATTCCAAGGTAGTTACTAAATTCATATAAAAACAATCCCTACCCCCTTCAAAAAAAAAAAAAAAGCTTTTTAGGCATATCAGTTCATAACTAGTTTTTCACAAGGAGTTAAGCTAGTATAATGAGGTGACTATTAAATAGAGAGAAAAAATGGTACCCTGAAAAGAATTGTGGACTTGGATTTGGAGGAATCTGGGTTTAAATTAAATTAAATTAAATCTGGGTTATATTAGTTATTATGTATGAGTGGAACGATAGCCTCTATAGAAGTACCCTTGTAGCATTCTCTGGACCACTGTGTTTCTTGCCCTTGATATGTTTATGGGACTTGTCCCAAGGGCAGATATGACTCTTATTCTGTGTATATATGTCACAGGCAATCAATAAATAATTATTGAATAAATGGAGAGGAGTTAGTTAATTTAAAAAAAGGAAACATATTTTTCTTTTTTTTTTCTCCTTCCACCCTTGTACTCTGGTGATAAATGCTTAAATATTCCTGGTATGAATTAGCATTGCATAGAATATTATAGAAAAATCCAGTTTAACTCACAGAATGAAAATAAACCCAAAGGTATTATTAATTGCATTTTGAGAAATACCATCTTTACCACTGAACTATTGAATTAGATCCTGTATAAATGGAATACAAATATATATAAAGGATAAAAGAGGAATATTGTGGATGTCATAGGATATTGATCTTATTTCAAAATGTGCAATTAAAAAAATTAGAGATCTTATTGAATTCTTAACTTCTCACTTATAAGCAGGGCCTAACAGAAAGTTCTATGCTATCATGACACCTTCTGGTAACTTTTATAACTGCATCTAAGGATTTAAGGATAAAATATTTTCAAAGTATTCCTGTTTTTGCAAGTTGAATATTATCTTATAAAGTTAAATAGAAGGGAATTTTTTCTTATAGATATCATTTTTAAAAATTTGAGATATCTTTCCATAGAAAGGTTTTGTCCACACTGTATTACAAGTCTATAAACAATTAATAGGAAAATGATAATTTTCCTCCCATAGTTAGCATTTGTTTAAAGAATGAATAAATATAACATTGGAATAGCTTAAGTACACAATACAGTAAGAAAGTAATATTGTGTTTGATAAACACAAAGTTCCAGATCTTTGGGATAAGAATTCAATATTTGATATAAATTGCTAGGAAAACTGGAAAGCAGTTCCCATCATGAATCCATTGGATGTCTATAGACCCCTCATTTAGAACCTCTACTTTCCTGAATCCCTCTTGTGGTTATGGAGGTGGGAGTTGGGTTGATGGTGGAGAGAAAACAGTTTTTCCTGAGTCAGCCCAATCTTACTTTTTGATAGTTTCATTTGTTAGAAATTTCTTTCTTAATACTGACTGACATTGACCTCTCTGCAACTTTTAATTAACCCTATTAAGTCTATCCTCTGTATGAAAGTGAAACATTTGTCTTTCACATGCAAGTTCTTCTAATATAAGAAAGCAGTTCTGCTCTTGCTGATTTCTTATCTTCTCCAGGTTAGATATCCCAAGTTCTTTCCACTAATCATTTTATATTTTAAAGCATAATGCATAGTGTGGCATTTTTACTTTTTCAAAGAAAATTCATTTTCCTTCTTCTTTCTACTTTTATCTTCACAAAAATCTTGAGGCATAGGTACTTAATTTTGACACAAATATTCACAAGTTAAATTATTTAGTTTAGGATTTCCTCACTCATCTTTCTCTGCTTTTACCATTATATCACAGTGCTATACAACTTGAATAGAGGAAAACTTCTAATACTTACCTTCTATATATATATTTTTTTAATGCTTTTTGCCTTGACTTTATTGATTTTGAAAAATTCCTTTTTTCCAACAGGTTAAAATACTTCAAGCTACCGGTTTGCCACAACATCTCTCCAATTTTGTGTTCTGTAAATACAGCTTTTGGGATCAGCAGGAACCAATTACTGTTGCACCTGAAGTAGATACCTCCTCTTCTCCTATCAGCAAAGAGCCTCAGTGCATGGTTGTTTTCGATCACTGCAATGTAATTTCTTTTTCAAATTTCGCTTGATTTGAAGACTAATAGAAATGTGTTTACTCTCTCGCTTTCTCTCTTACCCTTCCTCTCTCTTTTTGTCTCTCTCTCATAATAATTTTATGAACTTGATTTCTTAGAAATAATGACATTGTACATGGCAACAAGATTATACGAAGATCAATTCTGATGGACATGGCTCTTTTCAACACTGAGATAGTTGAGGCCACATACATTGGATTATTTCCCATTTAGGGGAGGAAGTGGGGGAAGGGGGAGAAAACTTGGAAGCCAAGGTTTTGCAAGGGTGAATGTTAAAAAATTATCCATGCATGTGTTTTTAAAATAAAAAGTTTTAATAGCACAAAATAAATAAATAATAATGATGCCAGCATGTTAAAAGACCTCTCAAAAGAGAAATCGCATCACTTTCTTTTTTCACCCATTTTGCATTTAATACACTTTATTATTAAGACATTTTTACTTTAAGTACTTCATGCTAGAAGTTTTCAAAGTATGGTCTAGGGATCCTTGCGAGTTTCCAAGATCTTTTGAATAGTTCCACAAAGTCAAAGCTATTTTCATAATAATACTAATAAGCTATCTTAATTCATATGTATCAATAAATATAAGCTACATATAAAAAAACTTTTAGGGAAATTCCTTATTCAGTAATTTTTATGAATGGTAAGGGGTCCTAAGACTAATGAGTTTAAGAATTGCTCTTTTACAGCTTATCTTAAAGAGACACCACAGCACAGCCAATAGAATGTTAGTCCTAGTGTTCAGGTCCCATCTCTGACATCCATTACTCTAGTACATTTCCCCTCTGAGCCAAAGGCAGCTTTTTAAAATTTATTATGTGATGGTGAGTTCTGATGAGCATTAGTGATTGATTCCCATTGATGAGATCATTTGCTCCTTGATATATTGATGGGACATCTTGGGTAAAACTTATTTCTTCTGTTTTGTGTTCAGTGCTAAAAGTGAGGGTTCAGAAGTTTTCTGTGATTTTGGTGATTTTATCCATTGCTTCCAACATTATTATTCCTGATCACTAGAAAAACTCATATTCAGAGTCTTTTGATTTATTCTTGTCATATTTGGTCCTTATAATTATAGTTGTTTTCTTATGCCATTTCAAAAGAGTAGGTATATATAAAATGAATATTAGACATCTTTCAAGTCTGTTAAGCATTCAGATTTTGTGATTGAAAAAGTATAGTGTGAATATGTATATATAATGTTTGTATATTTTTTTTAATGTCAAGAATTTGAGACCATTTGGGAAGGGCTTTTGACTGCCTAATTTTGCTACTATGGTGATTCAACACATAATATCTTTTTTTAATTATACTTCATACCAAAGAATGCTTTATGGATTAAGCATGAACAATAATAGGAATTTTTTTGGAGGAAACAAAGCTGCTTTATTATTAATCAACCTTTTTTCTTCTATGTAGGAGTTTTCGATCAACATCTCTGAAGATTTTATTGAATATCTTTCTGAAGGGGCTTTGGCAATTGAAGTATATGGCCATAAGATGACAGACCCTCGAAAAAACCCAGCTCTTTGGGATTTGGGTATTATTCAAGCCAAAACACGGAGTCTTCGGGATAGGTGATTTTCAGATGTCTGATTCCTTTAAACAACAGCTCAAAACATTTAAATTTCACTACTCAGAGCCAGTACTGCTGTTTCTGATGAATATTATTCAGTAAAGAATATCACTGTTGCCCATCATTTGAAATATAACTAGTACTAAAACAGTGTAATTAAGATGCTGTAGAAAGATGATGGCACATTCAGGAAAATTGAATCCATTTTAGTCATGATTAGGATCCTCTCCAGAAAATTAATCTTCCTAAAGGAAATATGCTTTAAAGAACAATTGCAAGAAAAGTTGAGTGAGCAGGTGTTTCAAATGGAGTGGTTAATGGTTTAAGGTTGGCTTGGGAACTTATTGGGAATTGTTTTGTAATTAACAACCTCTTAAGAGAGCACTGCAGCTTCTGCAATTGGTTTCCTGTTAGCTAATTGAGCTTTATTTGGAAACTTCTTACTCTCATGTATATAAGCAACTTGTGTGAAGGGAGTTGGATTTGATTGTTGATCAAAACTCTTTCCTAATTATATGAAGGTATCCAAAGAAATTTATGCTTATGTATATTTCATTATGGTTAAGGAAGTTTAGTTCTGAGCAACAAATTTTGTTTGGGAATTTAAGGAAGTGTATTTTTAAAAGAATAAACTAGAAGTTTATTCTTCTATATGAATTTGTTTCTCTCAATTCAATTTTCAATTCAACAGACAATTATTACTAAGTCCCAATCATGTGCAAGACAGGTCCTGAGAATACAAAAATAAAACCCCAAGATTTCTTGACCTCATCGGATTTCTCTTCTCCTAGGGATGTAACATGCCCACAAGTAACCAAAAAGTAATTTTAAGAGGTACAGAATGCAAATAACTAGCTTTATCAAGAAAGTCGTACAGAAGGGTGGCATGTGAGATAGGTTTTTAAGGCAGCTAGAGATTATATGAGATGGAAATGTATTTGAAACATGGACCACAAGGATGGTAGGTGGAGTGTTGGATGGGATAATCAATAGGGTAGTTTGCTCAATACAGAGATCTTGTGAAGGGAATAATATGAGATAAAAATGGAAAGGTAGGTGAGAATAAAATTGTAGAGAACTTTAAATGCCAGAATGAAAATTTTGTGTTTCATCCTAGAGACAATAAGGAGCCAATCATTTTTTTTCATTCTGGGGAGCACCTTGTCTGATCTGTGTTTTAAGAGTATCATTTTGATAGTGGTGTAGAAGATAGATTGAAAAAGGGAAAGACTAGAGGCAAGAATATCTATTGAGAGGCTAGTATTGCAGCAGTCCAAGAGAGCAGTTATGATGTGAACTAAGTAGACAGTTCACTGTGAGAAAAGGTATTGAAAGGGAGAAATGTTGATACTCAGTTGCTTGCAGGAATTAATGTGAAGGAAGAAACCAAGGCTGAGTTTGAAGTTGTTCACTTAATGACTTTGATCAAATCATTTAGCCACACAGGGCTTTTAGTTGATTTAGTTTGTCAATCCTAATCTTATGTCCACTCTCAGATAACACTGTGCTAAATTGTATGTCTTGTGTAATAGTAATATTTTGTAAATTCTCATGCTTAAGTTTAGATTGCATCTATATAACTTTGTTTCAGAGAATCATTATTTTTGATAATGTGCATATTGTGTGGATAATTGTAGATTTTTCTTTCAGATATTAGCAATAAAATTTGTCCTTCTGCTTAAAACATTTAAAATGGAAAAAACAATTTTAAAGCTCCTAAATGTTATGTTCATTCCTAGGTGGAGTGAAGTCACCAGAAAAGTAGAATTTTGGGTTCAGATTTTGGAACAGAACGAAAATGGGGAATACGGTCCAGTGGAAGTGATTCCTGCAAAGGATGTGCAGACAGGAGGTATTTTCCAGCTACGTCAGGTAAGGAAATTGGAACCAGAAAAAGAGAAATAGTAATATTGCCTTCTTTGCCAAAATAAAATTCTCTTTCAGATTTGTTATTTAGATGAAAAATTTGGCAAAGAAAGTCAGCAAATCAATAAACATGTATTAACCTCCTGTTATGTACAAAACACTGTGCTAAGTATTAGGGATTAACCTTGTCCCCCTTCCCCCCCCCTCAAAAAAAAAAAAAAAAAGGCATAAGAGAGTCCCTCCCCTCAAGGATAGCTCAATATCTCTGTAGTTGATATCAGTTCTCTTTCATTGTGTTTTCTATAATAGTCATAAGAACTTCTCTTTGCCACATTTTGTGAAAAATTATGTTATTTACTGAAAAGGTATAATAAGAAATAAAATATATTCCTTGCCTTCAGGGAGATTGCAACATAATTATCAGGAGTAAATAACTAAGAAATAGAGTATCAACAGGGGCAACATATTATAATGGAAAAATAACTGGGAAAAATTAGTTTGTAGTACATTGCCATGTTGGGGAGGGAAGTTACTAGGTGCTATTAAAGGCAATATGCATATAAGTTAGGAAATAAGCTGTCATGTATGCATTAGTGAGATTTTTTATTAGAATATTTTATTGTCTTCTGGTAACCACATTGAGAAATTAGATCAAGTCTGGAGAAGTAGAGATGAAAATGATTCAATAAATGGAAAATACATCTTAAGAAAAAAGATGAAAGGGAAGAAAAGAGCACCTCAGTGGATATAAATGGCTTATGTGAGGAAAGATGCTGAGGGAGTTATTTTTTTGTGTGCCCTCAGAAGCCTAAATAGGAGATAATGGGCTTTAATTGAAGTAAAAGATGTTTGAATTAGACATAAAGTAGAATTTGAATCCTATGAGAGACCCTAGAATCTTAGAACAGTGAGAAATCTAGTTAAACTCTCTTATTTTATTAATAAATGAATTTAGGCCTGGGAAGGCTAAAGAATTAAAGATCTTCAGGAAGAGAGGCCTTAGCTGTCTGTATTAGACGCATTAGATGTAGATCCCTTAAAGGCAGGTGTTAGAATGAATGATCTCTGTGCCTAAAAGTCACTTGTTGATTTTATAGTTAGTTCTGAAATAAGTGATGAAAGAACATATATCATAAGTGAGCAGAGAAGAGCAGAGAAACTTAAAACTTTCAGAAGGAAGTGAGGGGTTTTTTTTTCCTTTTTTTGATATTTCATTTAGGAGAAATGGCATGAATAAAATCAGAGAATAAAAGCTCCACTGTGGGTGCAGTGGAGCAAATGGGAAGAATTGGAAATTAACAGAAGAATTAACAGAACAAGATTAGAGATTAGTTAGAGAGTAAGGGTCACTTTGGAAGGTATCGAAAGCTAGGTGAAAGGTCTTGGAAAAGTTGAATTTGATACAATAGAAAACAGCAAATACATTTTAGTTTTTTTATTTGGGGGAGTGATAAAAACTTTGTTTAAAAGAATTTTTCTGGTAACCACATAGAATTGGTTGGATCAGAAAAAAATGGGAGGCAGTAGCTTCAGTTTGGTTATTAGAATGTTAGCCATGAGAAATACCTTGAAATACAACTTCCTTGCCGATTGTTGTGCTTTTCTGTGTTAGACAAATTAATTAAATGAAACAGACCCTACTTGAAAAGGAACTTACATCCTTACGAGGGGGACAAATATATGTGTAAGTTTATACAGAATCATTTTAAAAAATACAAATATGATAAGGTATTTAGCTACAAAATTCTTTAGTAGGGAGAGTACTTGGAAGGGTAGAAAGAACAAGAAAGTGGTCTTAAGTCAAAAAGAATCTAGGGGCTGCCCTGAGTCTGTGGCCCAGAGGAAGGGATCATGCATGACAGAGGATAGGGCACAGCCTGGCCAGAAACATCATCTCAGGTGGAATATTGTTGGTGAGTATAAGGAAACCATTTCAAGGAGGGAGCCAGAAAGAAGTTGGGGCAAGGTCATGAAGGGCTTTAAAAACAGAACAGTTTAGATTTAGAAGTTTAGAGGTAGACAGTTATTTAGTAGAATTCACATCACATTTATGGCACTTAGTAGCTAATTTGGCTTTTGCTTAAATGTTGTTTGAGGGCTTTTAAATTGAGAATTTTTTTCTTTTTGGTAAATGCAATTTTGTCCAGTTTGGCAATTGAATTTTTAAGTTCCTTATATAGAATTATTTATTAGTGTCTAAAGTCTATCATTGTGTGTGCTATGTAGGGAATAAAATTAACATAGCCTCACATTTTTTAGTTATAATGTTGTTTAATCTCTAGGGGTAGGTCAGGTTTTTTTGTTTGGTCGAACGTTCCCCTTGACCTTATCTTTCTCCCCCAAAACCCCAATGATAAATTACCATTATAGTTCTTTGAATATGAACTAATCTATGTGAGGCCATTATCAAATTTTATTTTCTTAGAGAACATTTGATATAATATGCATGGATAAATATTAAATCAAGAGTCATCTGTATCCCATCTGTCCAAATCAAGCTTAGTAGGATCAATCAGTGCCCAACTTGATTTTCATGATAAGACAAAGCCTTAGGCAACTGAAGATGTTGGAGAGAGAGGAAGACAGCTTACTTGAAACTGTATGTAGATTCATATGTTTTCTTCTCATTTCTATTTTTAGGGTTCTAAAATTATAAACTAATTTTGAAGAGAGTATAATTTGGAATGTTTTAAGATTCTGTTTCTTGGAAAATGTGCACAAATCTCACTGTATTAGCCTTGTGTACTAAAAACTTACTCCTGAAGTGAGTTTTCCTTATTATTCCTGATTATTCTTGTTATACCCTCATTTTTTAATTATTTTGTTTTTATATTTTGAAATGTTTAGTGATCCCAAGCCAGCAGTCTTCTGAACTTCTACCTGTAGAGGTCTCCCCTACCAAGTCTTTTGATGATTTTAGTATCCTTGATTATTTTAAATTGTCTCTGACATAGGGGCAGTCACGACGAATTCAGGTTGAAGTGAAGTCTGTGCAGGAGTCTGGAACTTTGCCACTAATGGAGGAATCCATAATATCTGTTGGCGTAGGATGTGTAAAAATAAGACCTCTGCGATCCCCAAAGACTCATGAGATTTTCCATGTAAGTGCCATTGAGTTGTAATGTTCTCATTGGAAAAATAGTCAAAAAAATCCGGGCAAGGTCATCACTAGAACATCTTAGAAAATTTTCTTTCTGAGGATGATTCTATCAATATATGTTCTTATTTTCCTTAAATATCTTTTATGAAATCAATTTGCTAGACTATATAGAGACTCATAGAGAATAGTGGCAGGATGAGAGTTAAAACATTTCCATAGTCAGAAACCCTAATAGTGATTAGTCTTGTCAGATCTCCCTAACCCAGTGCATCTGCCTCCTACTGGATTATTCAAGCTAATTTCCAGTAGGCACTTAATTTCCTCTAGTGGGTGAGGATATAAACCCAGCGGGAAAAAAATGCCATACAGGTTTCTGGAGAAAGCCTGATAAGTGTTCCATATCTTCTTGTAAGAAGCTCAAACATTTAATTCAGAGCATCAGGAAATAAAAAAATCCTTAAGGACCTAAGAGAAAAGTAAATGAATCAAACCATAAAATTTATTAACTTAACTTTAAAAAGAAATAAAATATGTGAAAAGATTGAGACTCAGATCAGGGAAAGAAAAAGTTGAGACTTCATTTTTGAGCAATACTATATAAAATAACATTTCTAAGTTTCATTTTTTTGATGACAGTGGGAATTAGATAATAGCTTATCCTTAATCAGTCACTTGTCTGCCAAAATTCCAAAAAAACATGAGAGAGCCTGTATCATAATAGACTGAGGCCCTATCATTACCTTGATAACTTGGGAATATTCTGGGAAATTCTGGGAAAGCAATGACATGGACCACATATGTCTATGCAGAATCAGCCCAATCACTGCAACCCCACTAGAACCTTTTTCCTGTTCTCAGTCTCTCCAGCCTTCCTTGTCCACTTTGGGCCCAGAGGAGTTGGTTTCTTACCCTACTTTCTCTTTTCAGCTTAGTGGGTAGGAAGCATCTGAAATAAGAAGTGCTTTTAAAGATGGGATGAACTTTAAGATATGAAGGCTTTGAAAAGTTTTATCTTTATGGTTTGTGCATACATTCACAATTTTTGGTCCTAAAACACATTCTGATTTTTTTTTTGCTTTTTTTCACTTTAACTTCTCTCAATTGACTGAATTTGGTCAGTGCCTTTCAGTTAAAAGATAGGCTTGCAAAACCAACTTGATAATATATACTTTAAGAGGGTTGAAAGTTAGTGTACTCATTTTTTTAAATACCTTATTGAATAACTCAGCTTTTTAATCCTCATGATCCCCTTAGGCCATAAATAAGAAGGCCATCCTTTTATAGATAAAGCAAATTTCAGATTTTGATAGTTTTTCGTTTTCTTTCTTTTTTTTATTTCATATTTCTTTAGGAGGAAGATGATGACATGGACAGCTATCAGGTAAACTCTACACACTATTTCTATTATCAAAATGTATTATTTTCAAATACACAATTATACAGTATTAGATGCTATGTAAAGACAAGTATGTTGTACACTTGGGACTCATTAGATTAAATAATAAGTTAATTCAAGATTCATTTGTTCTTTTGGTATTTTTTTGCTTTTTGAACTGAGCAAACTTTTTATCCTATTAAAGATGTCTTGGGTCCCAGAAAATGGGATGGGAGCGAGGAGGGAAAATAACTTTGAGCTTTTAAATTGTTTCAGATTAAATTTTTTTTCAATTAAGAACCATTTTCCTTCTTTCCTTTTTTGTGCTCCTCCCCTCTCACAGCCCAAAAAGAAAAAAACCTTGTAACTGATATGCATAGTCAAGCAAAAAACATATTGGCCGTAGCCAAAAATATGTATCCCATTAAGCTTATTTATTCCATCACCTCTCTACCAGGATACATGCTTCAGTAGTTCTCTGGAATTATAATTGATCATTGAGAGCAGGTGGCACTTAAAACCATCTTATTCATACTCAAAAAATGACTCCAAAAGTAAACTCAGTTTAATCCTTTTAATGTAATGGGGAAGATCAAAAATTATATTTCTTAAACCTCCTTGATTATAATAGCCAGGGAGGAGTAGCCAGGATTTTCACTGCTAGAGGTCCTTGTACTGTTAGACAGGGAAGTTTTGTCTTTTTGCCCTCTTATTCTTTCAAAATTTCATTACTTAGTTCTTCCCATTTTGCCAAAATCATAAGTTTCCTGGCAAATCCCCTCTTGTCAGGAAGGAATTTTATTTCCCTCTCTTTTCCCTGCTTGAGCTTTGGTTCAGCTCTTTTCTGCTTTTAGTTAGTTAATTTCAACTAGCACTAGAACCCAAGTCAACCAATCATCATCTCCCTCTGTTCCGAGACTCCAGGGTACCAAGTGCATCAGGAAATATAAAATCTGCATTATCTTTTCAAACAGCCTAAGAATTAGAGTGTTTTGAGCATAATAAGTGTCCTCTGTTGAATAACTGAGTAAAATTTTTACTAATCTTAGAAATAATCAAATTTGTAAGTCACTGACATATGGAACTTTTCTAACTTGCTGAAATCAGTTCACTAATAAAATGGCATGGATGAAAGAGGTTTTGTTTTTCTTCTTTAAACACTATTAAAACTTTATTAAGTACCTAATATATGGCACACACTTTGCTAAGTATGGGGATGCAAAGAAAAGTGAAAACAGTGCCTGCTCTGCAGGAACTCACAATTTTAATAGGTGGAGACAGTATCCAAACACCTAGATGCAGACTAAATAATCTCAAAGGGAGGGTAGGTACATGGAGAATGATTTATTCTATTTAGTGTCCTGTAACCTATTATGGTATGACTGAGCAAGTGCTCTGGTTAATTAAGTGTTTGTTTCACAATAGTTACTGTTCATGGATTACTAAAATTACAATATTATAAAATGTACTTTAAATTCAGATTAAGTATATTTTAATATTTCATAATTGAGAAGGCATTTTCAGGTGCTTGTTAACATTTAATGTGATTATTTTGAATTTACTGTAGTTATCTTAGCAAAGTATAAATGTGCTTTATTATTTGAGATTTCCATGGTCAAGAAAATTTCATATAAGTCAGCATGTATTATATTATATTATATTTATCCTTTCTTCCATCTCCATATTTCTAATACTATTGCTCTGAGCAAACTTACTAAAAATTTATATTATCTTGTACAAAAGCTATATTTTAGTGTGTTAATTACTATGAGTTTCTCTGACATGAAAATTGCTTATCACAAGATTTTATAAATCACTTATAAATTTGATTATTTCTAAGATTAGAAAATTTTCTATCCAGTTATATGTACATACTATAAGGGAAGGAAACTAATGAGTTCCTTAGATGAATATAATTCCTTTTCTCTCCACAGAGATTATAATGCTGAAAAAGTGTAATCTTGCCTAAAATGGAGCAATTATTTAGTACTAAAAAAATTTTGCTTAACTAAAAAAAAAAAAAAAATATTGGCATCTTTTACCCTCAAGATTTGTCAAGATGTGGTTTTAATTGTCTTTAGGTAGTAAGTTGTTTTGGGGAGGCTATTTTTCTCATTCACTTCAAATAGTGATGTTATGTATATAGAACAAAGTGGCTAAAATTAGTGAGATATTCCTAGAATGGAAGTTCCTAGAATGCTTAGAGCTACTCATTGTGGCCAAAGTCAGCCTCCTGTCCAAGACAATAATTTTTTCTGCAACATGCCTGAAAAATAAGCATCTGATTTCTGCTTCAGTCTTAATCACACTTTTCACAGCCTAAGAAAGTACAGCATTGTGTGGTTTGGGCTAGTGAATTGATTTGGTAAAAGACATTAAGGACAAAATATATTAGAAGATTTGGAGATTCTAAAAAGCTTGAAGCCCTGTCTTTTGTATCGTTAGACAATTGACCTTGGTCCCAAAAGAATACTCCATGGGGACAAATCTTGGTATCTCTTTCAATACTATAACTTCTTAGATGCTTTGGTTTGACTAAGGCTGAAAAAATATGTGGACTGGAATCAGAGAAGCTGATGTGGTAAAGTAGAAAAAACTTAAGTATTCCAAATCGGGAAATGAGGGTTATAGTATCTCTAACAAAATTCTCTAGGTTTCTCCAGACTTCAGAAGCTCCCTTGTCTGTAAATTGAAGCACTGGGATGAGCTGCTGCCTTCTAGCTCTAACGTTCTATGAGTCATGGGTGGGCATAAAGACTAGAACATTGTACAAGGGATCACGTTTTCAGTACCTTCTGCCTCAGGGAAAATAAACTAGCTTCCGCTAGAAAACTTTGCCTAGAATCATATTCACTCTGATTTATCTTGTCTTTTCAGGACAGGGATTTGGAGAGACTACGTCGAAAATGGTTGAACACATTAACCAAACGTCAAGAATATTTGGATCAACAATTACAAAAACTTGTCAGTAAGCCTGGTAAGAAAAGCACATTTAGGGATATTTTCCTCATAGATGGTATTATTCCCCCTTGTAACTCTTCATATGAAGACTCAGATAAATGAAAGAACTTGGAACAAATAGGGCTATCTTTGTTTTATTTGTACCATACCCTTTTACTGATAGCCACTCAGTCTGCAATCACTTGCCTGTTTTTCAAATAAAATGATAAATTTTTAAAGTTTAAATAAAGTTTTCACCTTTCTGGTTAGGAATATACCCTTTCAAAAGTAGATTTTTCCCCTGAAGCAACTCTAGAAAAGTATCATAATTACAGTCCTCTGTGTCAAAGAGACATCTGTCTTGTACAAGTTCTCCAACTTGGAAACCTTCCATGAGCTGAAGAAGTCCTCTCTGAGAGGGCATATTTGAGCTTCTCATATCTGTCCTGGCTGGCTTCCTTGTGAAGGAGAAGGTGGTTTGTGCCTCAAGAAAAGGCCTGTGAGATTGGCATTTTTGACATTCTCTCCTGATGTTCCAGATAAAACAGAAGATGATGCTGACAGGGAAGCTCAGCTTCTAGAAATGAGGTTGACTTTAACTGAGGAAAGGAATGCTGTCATGGTTCCATCTGCTGGCAGTGGCATCCCTGGGGCTCCAGCGGAATGGTAAGAACCGAACAATGTACCCCTCAAAACCCTGAATGTTATAAAATATTTTCTCATGATTCCTGCCTTTGGGATTTCTGCCACTGCTTTCTCAAAGTGTCAAAGCAAGTATGGACTGGAAAAGTTGTTTAAATTTTGGGACTGGGATTGTCTTAGGTTGAATAACTTTAACCTAAAAATGTTTTTATTAAATAATTCTGCTATTGACCAGAGTAATTAAGACCTTCTGAGAATGTGAATCAATATTTAGTACCACTCCACTTAGCTTTAAAAAATTAGTTAATATGTTAATTACTGAGTTCATTCACTTAAAAGCTTGCTTGGTCGTAATAAAATTATGTCTCTAGGAGCTTTTAGTTTGGGGAAAGCTTAAACTGTTGAGTCAGCAGATAATCTGTGGCCTTTTAGAAATGGTTAAATTAAAACATATGAAAATCTCTCTGAATTTGTATAAAAGAATGAGTAATGGAAAGAGCTCTTATTATAAGAAGACACATGTTTCTTATAAGAGCAGGTTCTCTCAGAGGATATGAAAATTACATAGCCATGAGCTGGTGAAAAGGAAGAAGCAGTTCCCCTGAGGTTCTTGCAGTATCAGTAATGGTAAATTATTGTAAAAACCAACATTCAAAGTTACCTCTGACCTGACCTGCAATAGCACTGGATGGTTTCTAGGTTTATGTCCTAAAGGACCTGCTGCTCATTAAATCAACTTCATTTAAAATAACATCTTCTCTTACACTATAGGACCCCAGTGCTTGGCATGGAAACTCATATTCCTGTTATCTTTCTTGACTTGAGTGGTAAGTTTGATGGTTTTGAGAGTCTGTTTTTCATGGGGTAATGAGGTGGTCAAGTAGATGATGATTAACAATAGCTTTAAGATTTATAAAAATGCTTTACGTTTGTTATCTCATTTGACCTTATAAATCTTATTATTACGATGGAATATTATTATCATTACGATGGAATATTATTATCATTTTGTAGATGATGACACTGAGGCTCATAGAAATTATAAATTGTCCATGGCAGGATTCAACCCAAGGACTCTCCTAACCATTACACTACAGATGTTGCATTTAGTGGTTAACTCACAAAGTATAAAATTATATAAAATTGTAATCATTAAGGTAGAAGCAGTCAAAGGCACAGCAAGTGTCCTTATGCTCAAGAAAAGGTTTTTTTTTTCCTTTCCCTAAACAGTATTATGCTTGTTAGCATAAAAAAAAAATCTTCTGTTGGTTCCTCTGTGCCCTCTTCTCATATTTCCATCTGCTACAACTCCCAGTAATGCGTATCTTGCTCCCTTGTCAGCTGATAGTGTGATGTGGGTTATGCTCTCAGGATCTTTTCCTGTTTAACACTTTAGAATAGATATTTGAAAAAGAGTTTCTGTATTTGTCTTCTCACTTCAAAAGGGCTACTAACCATCTGCATTTACATAACACTTTTCCTTTTCACACTGCTCTGTGAGCATTAACTAATTAGTCTTCACATTGTTCTTGTGAGTTGTTATACTGTTTACCAAGAACTATAATTTCTGGTTTGAAATAGGCTGTTTTTAATTCAAAGTAAAAATGATTTTTCACAAAAATATTTCTGCAAAATAAAAAGGTGGAATGGAATTTTTGAAAAGTTGAAAATTATTTTTAAGATCAGCGGTTAAAGTTAAACTAAACCTGTCCCTCCAAAAAGTACATTTTGAAAGGAAGTTTTATGGTGTTTTTAGTTATGTAGAACTAAGCAATTTGATTACACTTAGTAATTTTTTTCCCCAAAGAGCTCTGTGATAATTACTATAACAAAGTATTTTTTAGCACCATATACCACTCCTAAATTAGAAGGGGAGAAGAGCATTTTGTAGACTCTACCTTCAGTTTGGCTTAATTTGAGGAATATTTGCACCTGGACAATTTAGTATCCTCTTAGGTTTCTAAGGATGAATTTGGCTTGATTCTTAGATTAGGAAATTCCTTATAAGGAGGGGAAGTGGTAACCTCCTCCAAAGGAAGAAAATAAAGTATTGATGATCATGGGTCAATAAAACTCAGTTTAGTACAGAAATTTTCTGATGTGATCAGAGCTATTTCATCTTCCTCTGGAAACCATATATTGTTGTATTTCCATAAGCCCAGAAAGACAGTACAAGGTGAATAGAGGCTATAGAAAATCTACTCTACTTAGAGTAGTCTACAGCTTTTCTGTGATTCTAGAGATTCAGGCTATATTTTTTATTGGTATTAGGAGAACTGTTTTCCCAAACTCATTTGACCAGTTGTCTATTATGCAAGACCACACTATCAGATGAGGTCCCACTCTCCTCCCATCCCAGTTCCTTCTGTATATTTCCTCAAATTCAGAATTTAAGTGCAACAGTTAAGGGCAGTGACCTTGGGTTTCTGGTGTTTTTAGGGTCTCAGTTGCCTGCTTAATCTTTGAAAAGGGAGTATTTCCTGAAGGCAGGAGAGTGGACCAAATGATCTTTTGAGGCCCTTTTTCCATATCTGATATCAGGATTTTAGAGAAGAGATTGAAGGAAAATTAAAGTAGAAAACTATAGATTAATTTCATTGTTTTTTTTTTTTTAGCTGAAACAAGTGTTACCTTTTTCACTGATTTCTTTATTTAATAGTGGTTCTTTGTTTTAGCTGATGATTTTAGCTCACAGGATAATCTTGATGACCCAGAACCTGCAGGATGGGATGCTACTCTCACTGGTGAAGAAGAGGAAGAGTTTTTTGAACTACAGATTGTAAAACATCATGAAGGAGAGGTAAAAAAAAAAAAAAAAAGGCACAGTAAGGTCAAATAAGTAGTAGTTTCATTTCATTATCCTATAAGGCTCCTAAGGGAAACTGCTAGATTAACATATGCCAGGGCTCTCAGAATATATGGTTGAAAGCTCCTTTTTTGAAGTTGTAGGAAGAATAGAGCTTGACCATCAAATTAAATTTAGTCAATTCTTGATTTTCTGCACCAGTGAAGGGGGAGTGGAGTGAATGTCAGTAATTGAAATCAGCAAATGATCTACTCAGCTTGGTCTGGCCATGGCCTGCTCCCGTGAGAATTAGGAGAGTCCACTGTTTACCTGTAGAAAACTGATGTAGGTAGGAGACAAGGTCCTTGACCTAGGAAACATGAATTTCTTTGCTTCCCAGGCTGAGTGGTCATACTTGCTCTCAGAGGTAGGGATTCTGTGTATAACTTATTAAACTAATTGGAAGGAAATCTTGCCCCAGGAAGCACTCCACTATTAGGGCAAGATTTTTTACTGTGGTGCCTTAGCAGGAGTGGTCCTTCACCAAGGTCTCTGGCAGAATCCCCCAGCTGCTGCTTTGGGCCCAAGTTAATGGCCCTGATTTCTTGTCCCCAGTCATAATTGTCATGGAAAAACTTAAAATTGGGTACAATTCAGAAATATGATTCTTGTAACTCCTTCAACAAGGTAAGTATAGACATTACTGGACTCATTTCACAGATAATGAGGCTGAGGCTCAGGTAGATTTAAAAGAATTATCCACAATAATTCCGTGTCAGAGTTGGAATTCACATCAAGGTCTTTCTGATGCCCAGTCTAGTACTCTATACTTTGTTTGCCATAGTGCTATCTCCCTTCTCATACCAAAATAGCTTGCTTTCCTGGCTCCTTTTCTTGTTGTTTTTTTTCTCTCCTTATTTATGGCATAATAATTCAGCCCCCGAGAGTAAGGTGCTTCTTCACACTAGAATTGTGGGCTATTTAATCTAGTTTATCACAAGTGATTTGCCACTGCTTTCAGTTGTAATTTTTTGCTCATAGTTCAGGTCAACTTTTTTTTTTTGCTTATAGTCTTCTCACTCTCCTCTTCTTTTTTTCCTGGTATTTATTAATCATCCCTACTCAAAATGAAAAGTCTTATGTCCTGAACTTAAATGAAAGAAATAAGGCTGTAGATAAGAATTTAGTAAAAGTGAAAATGGTCTTAGCTTTTTACTTTTTCACATCACTGATGTTTCCTACTGTTAAATGAATACTCACATTAGTTAAGTTAAATTGGGAAAAGCAGTGAATTTTTGTGCTGGTTTGTTTGATTCTATTTAAAAGTCTAATCCACCATAAGTAGGCATTTTCAGTAGCTAGTTTAATTTATCATAAACTTGTACCCATAGATTCTCTTAGCATCTCCTGCATCAGGATCTTTTCGCTAGCCTACAATGTAAATAATCCATCTAAAATTCTGTTGATTTTTAACCTGACCCTAGAGGCGTAGGTTTATTTTCCTTTCCCAGTCTAAGTTACAGCTAGCCCAACTCCTACCGAGTCATCCCCTTTCATCACCTCTCACCCTTTACACTGTTTTTTGGAGGAGGAAGGGAAGGAGGTGAAAGAGAGACAGAGAGATAGAGAGGAACAGAGAGGTAGACAGAGATAAAGAGAGGAACAGAGAAAGAGCGACAGAGAGAGAGAGAGATTAATTTAAGGAAAAGGTTAATGTTGGGCAGGGACATGTGCTTACATGTTACAAGATAGAGTTCCCTTAGAGATTTCATGTGTATTTTTTCATTCAGAAGAGGAAAAACATTGTTTTCTCTTTGTTCTCTCTAGGCAAGAGCAGAAGCCTCCTGGGACTCTGCCGTACATAACTGTCCACAGCTTAGCAAAGGAGCCACAGCAGATGAAAGAGTGTTTCTGATTGTGAGGGTGACAGTCCAGCTCAGCCATCCTGCTGAAATGCAGCTGGTTCTCCGCAAACGCATTTGTGTCAGTGTTCATGGCCGCCAGGTGAGTCAAACTCCAGGTGGAGATGTGATTTGAATCAAAAGAACAGTTCTAGGATGGATCCACACAACACATTCCCCGGCTCCCTCTCCAGAGAGGGCTGGTGATGTCGTGAGCTGCCAGCAGCCATTCTTCTCTCTATCCCAACACCACGTTTTCCTCCCTTTCTGCTAAGCCCTCACAGGTTTATTCTCACTCTGGTCTTGTGGCCAACTCATAGAAGAGGTGAGTCTCTTTTCTGATGCCTTAGACTTCTGTGAGAGGAAAGCCAGGGATCTTTATTGTGCCCAGGGCATCCCAACCCAAACAGCTCTCTAAGAGGTGACTGATTTCTCCTCTGTTATTATGCTTCTTCCTTTCCCATTATTATCTCTGCTGGGGGAAAAAGAAGGAAAGATTTGTTTAAGCATTTACAACTCGTCATGTGCCTGGCCTGCCAGAGGGCTGCGTTTTCAAGATTAGTATGGGAGCTTTTATATCCTGCTTCACTTTTTTCTTAGGTTTTTCAGGGAACAAAAGGAAACTAAACCCCTGACAGATTAAAAATAATAATAATAATTCATTTAAAAGAGCAGTGTCACGGTTGACAGACCACCAGATGTAATCTCCACCCCTAAAAATTAATCTTTAGTTCTAAATGTCACACTGATATCAATCTTTGAAATGAAAACTGGCTGTAATGCTATTAAAATTGTCGCTCTTTAGCTTGGCAATACAGCATCAATAAATTCCAGGTCATAGGGTCAGTTGTAGCTATATATGTTGTACCACCCATTTGCCTGCCCTGTCTCTCCTTATTAGCCTGGAAGGGATTGCTATAAAAAGATCCAGTTTCTGTTTCAGTTCTAGAGATCCGAAGTGCCAGGCACTGGTATCTTGGCCCATCTGCTCCCCAGGTCAGTACATTACCAGAAACTGGTTATGAAATAGATTGTTGTGGAGCAACCAAGCTGTCATTCCTTTTGGGTAGAAGGACTAAGTAGGAATTCCTATATTTTCCTCCTGTTCTTTTTATTCAGAGCTACTTTGAGCATACATTTTTCCATTTCTGGAAATATAATGAATGTTAATTTTGAACAAGACGAGCCTTTCTTTGTGATGCTGGTACAAATAGGCCTCTTGCATTCCATTTAAGTAAAGAATGGAAGAAATACGATGGCAGTAGCTTTTTAATAGAATGCAAAATGCAATAACTGTTTGTGGGTTTTGTGTTGGTGACTTAACTACTACTGATCCTGTTCAAGAACATGAAGCCTTGAAATAGTATCTTTATATGTAGAGAAACTGATTTGTTTAAAAAAATGTAATTAACTGAGGAAGGAAAAATGCTTTGGTCAGTAGGTTTATATCCTGGTGTATTATTAAACTTGACAGTTTCATGCTTCTCTTAGAAATGTTACTCCAGCGGAGTCATTTTATACCTGTTTTTTCCTTCATTTTCTTCCCCCAAACCACCAAGTCATCAATATTAGTTAAAAATGCTTTCATTTCAATCTTTATCTCTATTTTTATCTTATTTTTAGACTTATTTATTTTAACTATATTCTACACTCATCCCTGACCTCTTTAAGAATGTATGCTACTAGCAGTATTTTCAAATGAGTCATCTATGCATTAATTCAACAGTTCAATTCTTAACTGTGCAAAGAGCACAGTCAGCATAAACAATGGCCATGTACTCATAAATCATTTTTCATACTGATCCTACTTTGGTCAAGAATTTAATGACCGGTCTTGTCAATATTCATGGCACAAGATGTCCATCGTGCTGGAGGGAAAAACCGAGAAGGAAAGTGTAAGATTACAAGCTCTCACTAGAATCTTGCTTAGGAGGTTGTTTTCCTACAGTAGTATTCTTTATCTTGTAAGCCAATTAGTTACCTCATATGAGGATGCCTAGGACAGGGTCTCAGCTTTTGTTCATACAACCTCTATTAGACAAGATAGCTCCAAAATAAAATAGAAGAAATGATAAAATGGACTCTTCTGGGGAAATAAAGTAACCTAATGATGTATAGTTAATGTGCATTCCATCCTTTACGTTGTATGATTAAGAACTATAACTACAATTTGGTCAGGTAGGAAAAACCTGTACCTCCCATTTTATTTCCCATTAGGGTTTTGCTCAGAGTCTGCTAAAAAAGATGTCTCATCGAAGTTCCATTCCTGGCTGTGGAGTCACCTTTGAAATTGTCTCCAATATCCCAGAGGTGAGCAATCATATAAAGTATAAATTTACCAGATGCTTAAAGGAAATCATAATAAGTAGTAATAAATCATAAAATCAAAAGGTCAAGTGTGTCTGAAAAAAATCTAAGAGAAATCAGTTAACAAAATCGTTAATTACTTACTTTGTGCCAAGCATATAGTAAATACTTTTTATCCTAAGTGCTGAGGGGGAAAAAAGTGGGGGGAAAAATGTGCTTTCAAGCAGCTTCCATCCTAATGGGAAAAACAATGTATATATAATTAGGGACATACAAGACACATCCAGCATTGTTGTGAAAGTAATATTATAGAGAGAAGCATTAATATTGGGGGGGGTTAGATGGGGGAGAAAACAGGAAGAAGATTATGGAAAAAGTGACATTTAACCTGATTCTGAAAAGAAGCCAGAGGTTCCAAGAGATGAAGAAGAAAAAACAAAAGCATTTAAAAAGGGAGGATGATTAGTTTTGGAATAGACTATCATACGTCCAAGGAAGAACAAGTGGGCCAGGATGGCTGGATTATAGAATCCATGGAGGAGAATTGAGAGTAAGAAGACTAAAATGTGTCCTATTGTGATGAAGTTTTAAAATGCCAAACAAATGTACTTATATTTCATTATAGAAACTTGATGTTTATTGGGCAGCTAGGTGATACACTGGATAGAGCAATGCTATTGCAACCAGAAAGACCCATCTTTAAATCTGATCTCACACACTTATAATTGTGTGACCTGGGGAAGACATTTAACCGTGTTACTTTTTAAAATATTTTATTTACACTTTAATATATTTAACATGTATAAGACTATCTGCCATCTAGGGGAAGGGGGTGGAAGGAGATAAGGGAAAAGTTAGAAAAGAAGTGAGTGTAAGGGACAATTTTGTAAAAAAAAAATTACCCATCCATATGTTCTGTCAATAAAAAGCTACAATTAAAAAAAATTATTTAAAAAAACAGAAAAGGAAAACAAAATAAAATAGAACATTATCATGTGTCCAGTAGAATATCAGGGAGGACTCAAAATATATAACAGTAAATTACCAGTTTAAGAAAGGATATATAATAGAAGAAATTATATTCATAAGTGGCCATCTTTACTTCCTTGTAGGTTGTTCTTTTTTCTCTGGTGCACACTTTTTTTTTTTACTTTATTCTTTTTTCCCTCTTTCATTCCACTGCCTCCTTCCCCCACTTCTCCTGAGCAGGCTATAGTTAAGCAAGGATATTTTTATGTATACATATATGGACAGACAGACAGACAGACAGAGACACACACACACACACACACACACACACACACACACACACCCCTTTCTTATCCCTGCTAACTCTTTGCTTTAATTCTTCTCTTTAATTTGCCTTGCTGTTATTTAACCTTTTTTTTAAACCCATGATTTTCTCTCTTTTCTTCTTCCCCCACCCTTTGCTTCTCCCACTGCCCATCCCTTTCCCCTTATTTCTTTATAGGTTTTGGAGGATGCTATACCCTTCGTTATATATATATGTAATGTTGCCTATTTAACCCATTCCTGATGTGAGTAGGTTTTTAGAACTATGTGTTCTTCTCTCTTATCTAATGCCTCTATTCATCTTCTGCATTTCATCTGTATAAATCTTTTTTTTGAGCTACTCTATTACTGATGTCAGTCTTAAATAGATGGTATACAATCCATGTAAAAACATAAACAATTTGTTCATGTTAAGCTTCTTGAAATTGATCTTTGATATTGGCTGTTATTTGTTAAATTTTCTATTGAGTTCTGGTTTAAGTAATAGAAAGTCCTGAAAATCCTAGAAGTTCATTGAATGTCTATTTTTTCTCATTCAGTAATATGGATAACTTTGCTGGATATGATAATTTTTGGCCACAGGCCTAGTTCTTTTGATTGTAATATATGATTCCAGCAGTTGCAGTTTTATATTGTGACTGCTGCTAAGTCCTGTACAATTCTAATTGTAGCTCCAATGTATTTGGATTGTTTCCAATTCAATAATATTCATATGTATTTTCCATAAAGGATCTCTTTGAGATGGTGATCAGTAGATTTTTTTTTTTTTTAATATTTCTACTTTCCCCTCATGTTCTATCACTTCAGGACAATTTTCTTGTATTATTTTGTCAAGTTTCTGTTTTTGATCACAGCTTTCAGGTAGTCCAGTTATTCTTATATTTTCTCTTCTTAATCAGTTCTCTAGATCTTTTTTTTTCTTATATTTCACATTCTGTTATATATTTTTTTCATTTTTTTATATTCTGTTTTGTTATTTCTTGGTTTCTTCACTGACTTTCCTTTTCCTAATTCTTTGAGATTCTGTTTCTCCTTTTCTAGTTGGTTAACTTTTTTTTTCATAATCTTCTTGTTTTTCTTGAGTAGTTTTTAGTTTTCCCTCTCATTTGATTTTTATATTCTTTTATTCAATTCTTATATAAATTCTCTCTGGGCAGGGAACCATTTAACATTACACTTTGGGGTAGAAGAACCTAGTTTTTACTTCATTGTCTTCCTCTGAAGATGAATCCCAGTCTTCCCAGTTCCCATTGTAAGTTTCTATGGCTGAATTCTTCTTTGCTGGTTCTTTTTTTTTTTTTTTTAAATGAGAACTGCCAGTGTAAACTCTTCTAATCATGGAGTGAGGGGAGTGTCTCAAGCTTCCCTTCAGCTCTTCCCTTTAACCTGGAATCCCAAACCTAAAGCTTTCTCCTCCTGCAAGTGCCCACAGTGTCCCTGCTCCAGCGCTTCTGCACTCACAGGTCCCCAGCTCTGCAGCTTGGCTGGGCCTGGCATTCCTGATCAGCCAAGGTTGTCTTGCCAGACCTCCTACCCCCTCTGTACTCGGAGAGGTGAAAGTCTCTATGATCCAAGCCCCATTCTTCTTGGCGGGCCCCACTTGGTCTGCTCACCAGCCTGGGAGTTTCTTTGGATCTTCTTGGATTGTGTTAGAGGACCCTGTTCTGCCTCAAGTCGTCTTAATTTTTCACCAGACTCTGTTTGCCATGAGGTGCAGATTTTGTTCTTTTTGCGGGTTAAATCTGGAGAACTTGAAAATTTACTGGCCTACTCTGTTATCTTCCCCAGAATCCTCCAGTCTTATCTGCCTTCGTTTTCTCATCTAGAAAATGAGCTGGAGAAGGAAATGGTAAACAGTGTAGTTGTCTTTACCAAGAAAACACCTAATGGGGTCATGAATCAGGCTTGGCTGAAATGACTGACAACAGCAAGTGGTGTTGTTTGGTGGAGATTGGTTGATACCATGATCACAGCTGTGCTTTAAGAGTATCACTTTGGCCATTTTATGGTGGCTGAGCTAGAATGGGGAGAGGATAGATAAAGGAGACCAAGTAGAAACTTGTTGCAATGGTTTAGGTGAGAGATAATGTGGGTCTAGTCCAGGACGACAGCTATGTGAGTGGAAAGAAATAGACAGCTTTGAGAGGAGTTTAGGAAAAAGATTTGACCATTGAATAATTGTGTGGTGTTAGCGAGAATGGATAAAGGATGACCACAGGGATCTGAACCAGGATAAACTAGAAGGATCATGGTGCCCTTGAACAGTAATAGGTAAGTTTAGAAGAAGAAGAAGAGTTTAGGGGGAACTATAATGAATTATTTTAATATTTAATAATTAATAATTTTAATATTTTAATATGTTTAGTTTGGAAGGTCTTTGGGACAATTAGTTTGAGAATCAAGTATGCAGTTATTGATATAATCTTACATCTCAAAACTAAGACTTGGGCTAGATATAGATTTGGGAATCATTAGTCTAGTGAATATAATCTCATGATCTCATGAGAGCTGATAAGATGCCCCAGTGGAGATAGTATAGATAGAGCAATGAGTCTCAAAACTTTTTAGTCTCAGGGCTTCTTTATAAGCCCTCAAAAATTATGGAACATTTCTCAAAGAACTTTTGTTTATGCAGATTATATCTATCGATGTTAGCAGTTAAAGCATCTTAATATTATGAAAATTTTTTGACCTTACAGACCCCCTAAATGGATCTCGGGGATATGAGATCATACTTTGAGAATCATTGATATAAAGAAAAAAGAGCTCAGAAAAAGACAGGGAGAAAAAAAAAGTTCTGTTTCTTGTTGGTGTTTGTTGAAATTAAATATTTCTTTTGGAAAAACTAAATTCTCACCATTTCATGAAGAAGAATATAGATTTAATTAACAGCATTTCTCAGCAAAGAATTATATCTTTTGTTTGTTATCAAGAACTATATAACTTATGATTTCAAGAATCCTAATGCCATTTGCAAGAAATATGTTTAATGTTGATTAAAGTTTTTAATATTTGAGTAATTTTTATTTATTTTCTTCATGATCATCTTCTGGAAATGTAACATTAAATCTTTTTTGTACTGCTTAGGTTGTATAATTACATGATCTTCCATGATTCATAATAGCTTTCTATGTAATAGAATTGTGATATTCGGCTCTTTTCTAGAAAATCTCTTTGTTAAGGTTCCTATCTAGTCAAAATTAACTATTTAGCCCTACTCATTGTTATGCAGTCAGCCCTCTCAAACTGAGGTCCTCTTCTTTACTTTCCACATTGGCCCTTTCCATTGAAGTCTTAACCTTTTAAAAAATATTCTTGGATTGTTGTCACTTTTCTTGATTATTTATGAATTAAGAAACAACAACTTATCTTTATGCTTATACACTGATATTTTGAATCACCGTCTTTTTGCGTCTTCTTAAGACAGATTGTAAATGATGTAGAGTTCAGGTGTGACTAATAAAATTTTTACCGATATTATGCCATGTTTCATTTTTTTTCCTCACTTGAAGCTTTCCTTTTTTTAAAATTTTTATTCAAAATTGTTTTTATTCTTCACATAACATGGTTTTCAAAGGAAAGAATTGTGTGGGAAATTGCTTAAGGATAAATGGCATAGCTCTAACTGGCAAACTATGAATATTCAGCTTGTTATAAAATATGAATAGCCAAACCCCAGTTGGCAAACAATAATATTTCTCCATTATAAAATAGTGCAGATGAAAAAAGAGAGAAAAGTCCGAAGAAGTTATATTCTGATTTTAATTTTGTACGCTTATTTGTAAAATTGAAATGAAAAACCAAGTGAGAAAATAAATTTCATTACACCATGAAAGAGCTTTGGAAAAAAAGTTAAGATCTATATTGCAGCAACTCATAAAAACAAAATTTAGCACAATCAGTATAAAAAGGGCTTTTTTTTAAATTTGAGAAGGGTAGTATTTTATAATACACAAGTCAACATGCTAACATTGCAGAGCCAAAAATGAAGCATTTTCTATTCTCAAGGATCATTTTCATTCTTTTGGGAAAATTGTTCAACATTGCTCAAAAACTTTATGATTACATTATCCTTGTTTACCGAATTTAATCAAACAAGCTAGTACTTAAATAGAGGTACTTCCCAATTTATCAGCAGCAGTCTGGGAAATGTCTCTTGTATATGTGTAGCCAGCTGACATGCAAAGGAAAGGAAAGTTTTAACATGAAAACTTGGTGAGAAATGTTTTCTCTACGGCTCCCTGAAACTGATGGGAGAAGATGCATTCCAGAGCACACCTTGCTTGGAGCTTCAATCTCTCAGGGTGTGGGTGAATATTGAACCTGATCCTGCCTTGCTCCAGGCTCTACTTTTCTCTTTCCTGTCTAGCTTCCTTAATCACACTTCTCTTATCCCTTGGGCTTCCTCAATCCTCAGCATCTTTCCTTGCTCCTTTTGCCTTTGTGATGAAGAGCTAGATTCCACAAGATTTTTGCTGGTTGTGTATTATCATTTACAATTGCTGGTGGTTACTGAGCTGAATGCCATAAATCTACATACTTTGTAGTATGTGATACTATATAATGACAGGAATTAGCAGAATAATATTGTTGAAAATATATAGCATTTCAATGAAGTTTTCACGTGTGTGTGTGTATAGGTCATCTATATGTAGACAGTATAAAATATATAGCATTTCAATGACAGAATATAAATAAATTTTTGAGGCTATCCTGGGAACTTAAACACCAGTTATATAAATTCTTTCCTATGAAAATATATTTCAAATTACAAATAACTTAGAAGTGAGCTTCTTTGAAGATAATTCTGCTTAATATTAAGACTGTGTATGTGCTTATATCCCTCTTATTGTATAAGCTAAGAAGTTTTAAAAATAGTTTCTCCATTGGAGTTATTCATTTTAATAGAAAAAATTTTCCATTTTCCAGGATGCTCAGGGAGCAGAGGAACGAGAAGCATTAGCAAGAATGGCAGCTAATGTTGAAAATCCAGCCTCAGCAGACTCAGAGGCCTATATTGAAAAATATTTGCGAAGTGTCTTGGCTGTTGAAAACCTCCTTACTTTGGATCGTCTTCGTCAGGTCTGATGATGGAATAACCTAACTCAGTACTTCTTGCTGACTTTTTTTTTTTTTAACTGCCTGTAGGTCATGATTTTAATTACAATTGTTTAGCTGAATTAAATAACATTCACTTCAACTTGTCAGCCACTAAATCTGGAATATAGATTAAATTGGGAAAATTACTTCTGAGAGGATTGGGTAGAAAAGGAGGATTTCATTTATTCGTGTTAGAAAAGTGTTTTCAAATCTCTTTGAAAGGCAGTACTATTGCTGACCATATCCAAAATTTTTTAACAGGGTGCTTATCTTGACTAAACAGGAATATTCATTGCATAGTTAAGGTCCCTCAATTAAGTAGATTTTTAAAAATGTTTATTGAGTGGAATCAAATAAAGAAGATCTCTAGGTAATATTTAAACCTCATTTTAGCTAATAGTTTCAAGCCTTTTCACAGAACTACTAATAAAATGCAAAATGTAGCTTTCAGATTTTTTTTTTCTTCTGACCACTTTCTGATCAGTGAAATAGTCAAAACCTTGACAATGGGAGAGAAAAGAAGCATTAAATTGTTAAATTCTCAGACTACTTAATTGATTGCTAAATGGTTAAAAGTTGATTGTAATTAGGTATTTGGGCATATAAAGTAAGAGGCATTACTTAAATTATTTTGTATGCATTTGTATCTGGGATGGGTCAAAGGGAAAACTTGGTCCAAGCCATACTTCTGATTTGAATTTTTCTCATTATGGATTTATAATTCATAGGAAGTTGCTGTGAAGGAGCAGTTAACTGGAAAAGGAAAGTTGAATAGGAGGAGTATTAGCTCTCCAAATGTGAACCGAGTAAGTTCATTAATGTTCTTTACCTTTAAATTAAGGAACAGATAAAATGTGGAAGGGATGGAACATGAAATACCTTAGCAAAGGAACAGAGCTCCTGGTCCTTCTGGGTACACATGTCATGCTGAATGGGGTGTTTCCACCGTTGGTTCTTATTCTAGCTCTGTTATAATTATTCCTTTACTTCCAACCCCAAAGGGTGAGAGGGAAAGGCTTTATCAGCCATCAAGCAGTACAAAAGTGGAAGCAGTTTCATGTAGAGCCATTGCACCCTGTTTCTAATCTTGTCTCTTCTACTTGCTGTGTATCCAGCCTTTTCCATGAATCACTGTCTGGGACCAATAAAATTGTAGTCATTGAAAAGTGCCATACTCCCTGTCTTTTTACTACAACCTTAAGGACCATGGAACCTTTTCATTTAACTTGGAGCTAAAATGTCATATCTGTCTTATCTCTCCACATAAGAATGTAGCATCCTTGAGTGCTGGATTAAATTCTTTCTGTTTGTTTCCTTAGCATTTAGTTCAGTGCTTTGTATACAATAAACATTTAAGTTCTGCTTTTTCTCTCATTCACTCAAAGTTTATGATTTCAGCTTTCTTGCCATTTCCTCAACTGTAAAATGGTTTAAACTTGCTTATCTCTGTTATCTCCTTCAACTCTAATTTTTTATCAGCCCCAAATTTTTAATGAATATTAAGTTCACGTTCATATAAAAGCAATCTCTCATGGTGTTATTTTTATCTTTTCAGCTCTCTGGAAGCCGACAAGATCTTATTCCAACATACAGTCTAGGTAGTAACAAGGTAAGCATTGAATAATCCTTTTTTCCAGTAAGAGGATTACTTAGGAGATTTTAGAAAAATAAACCCATTTCTTTTTGAACCTTCATTACAAACATCACACACTTAATTTTCACATGCTAATTTCTTACCTTCCCCCAACCCTTTTTAATTCTCTTGTATATGCAGAGATGTAATGTGTATATGATAAAAAGGGGGCTGGATTTGCAGGTAGAAGACCTTGGTTAGGTTGAATCTCAACTCTAAAATGCATGAGTATTGCGACCTTGGATCACCTAACTTCTCTGAAATTTACTTTACTCATCTGTATAATGGGATAGTATTTTTTATACCTCAGAGGAATTTTGTGAGGATAAGTTGTAAAATGTGTGTGTGTGTGTGTGTGTGTGTGTGTGTGTATACGTGTACATATGTACACACATACATTTATTCTTTTTTTTTTTTTTTTAATGTGAACTGTTATGTCTTTCCTAGGAAAATGTTTATTTCTTTCTCATTTCCTACCACTCCATCATGAGCAGATCCTTCCAGATCTTTTTGTGATTGAGAAATAATTCTTTTTTATATGATCAATTCAAAATATCATATACTATTGTGTAATAGCAATAAGATAGTCAATTATGGTGTTTACAACAAAATAATTGTATCATGATGGAAAACTTAGGAGCAGAAATGAAATTATGCCTGAAAAACTATGCTAATTCATTAGTATATGTGTCTTTTAGTTTTTTGGACAAAAAAAAAATTGAGAATGAAGATACATGATGTTATGACGTTAGCTTGGAAGCTATTTGTGGGTGTAGGCATACTAAGACAGTTTTTCTTATAAAGAGTTAAATTATGATGGAAATTGTGATTTTTAAAATTTTTATTTAATATTTTATGAAACCGATTCATTATAATTGTTTTCCTTTTGTAATCCTATGTATTTTACCCATTTAAAGAGATTATTTTGAAAGGTGCATGGTGCATAAGTGACTGTCACTAAAAATGCTAAGAATGCTTGCTTTGCAGGAGAACAATCTCTGGAAGTTGTATAGTTTGTTTGATGCATGTCACCATTGTGTCTGTCATTTTGTGTTTTTCCAATTGAGTTTCTTGGTTTTCTCTAAGCTATCTATTACATAGGTTTACACTGTCAACTCACAATTACTTTCCCATTATTAATACAATCTGTTAAACATGTAAGAATTTCTCTATATATATTTCCACAATTATCATGATGCACACACACACACACACACACACACACACACACACAAATCACGTCAAAAAGGAAAAAAATGAGAAAGAAGAAATGCAAGCAAACAACAATAAAAAAGGTGAAAATACTATGTTGTGATACATACTCAGTTCCCACAATTCTTTCTCTGGGTGCAGATGGCTCTCTCATCACAAGACCGTTGAAACTGGCCTGAATCACCTTGTCCATTGAAAAGAGCCACGTGTCAAACCACCTTTTTCTAAGGAAGATTAGGAAATTTCTTTCTCCATTCAAGCCTATAAATTAAAAGATAATATCAGATAGTATTGATGAAAAGAAATCATCAAGAAACTCACCTTAGCAAAGGCAGAGAGTCATTTAAGTTGTCCAACTTGTTAAAATTTCCTTTGTTTTTCAGTTGTTTCAGTCTCATCCAATTCTTCATGACCACATTTAGAGCTTTTTTGGCAAAGATGCTGAACTGGTTTGCTATTTCTTTGTCCAGCTCATTTTACAGATAAGGAAACTGAGACAAATAGAGTCATACAATTAATAAGTGTCTGAGGCCAGATTTGAATGCAAGATGGGTCTTTCTGACTCCATGCCCAACACTCTATTCCCTGTGCCACCTTGCTGCTTCAGATTGCAAAAGGAGTTTGTTATTTATGTGATTGGATATGGAAGCAGAAGGCCTGGGTTTGAAACCTGATTAACGCTTTCTAACTGAGTAACTTTTTAATTCCTCAATTTCTTCATCTTTAAGACAGGGATAATGAGCCTATAAGACCATTTTCATAGGATTTTGTGAAGGGTACATGAGATCACTTCAGGTGCTGCATAAATATTAAGGAGCTATTATTAAATGACTATTATTATCATATCTCTGTAGACCTCCATTTCTTCATCTGTAAAGATAGTTTTACCTGTCCTGCTTTTTTCATAGCAGTGTGCTAACAAAATAATAATCTGTGAAATGCTTTGAAAACTTGGGAAGCACTAAATAGAAAATGCCCATGAGAATTAAAAAAAATGGAAAACATAATCTTTGGCCTAAAATAGTTCACTATTTTAATCATCCCTTCCTCTTTTCTGTTTCTTTTTTCTCTCTAAAAAGAGTGTTTTGTAGAGGGAATTGCCACTGGAGGTGGGGAGCTCCTTCTATCTGCCATGTTTTCCTACCTTCTGTCTTTGAGAAATAAAAGTATCCTTTATATATCCTTTCAGTAATAGGACATCTGAGGAGGTTTTCCTCCTTTGTCCCTGATCATCATTCTTCTCAATCATGGATCTCAGAAGCTGAAATTCTTACAAAGTAGTCTTGGTGGTATTACAGCTTATAGAACAGGCTGTGTAGTGGGCCACCCTCTACTATTGAGTATAGACACTCCTATTAGGCAGGATCAGGAAAAAACAATACAAGGGATATATTCTCAAGGTCTCTCTGAAGAACTTTAGAATTGATTGTGTAACATAGGAGACACTGGCACAGGATCTCCCTGTGTGGAGAAGGTACAGTGAGCAGAATGTGAGATGTAGGTTTAGAGAATCTAGCCCAGATGTTAAATGGACTGTTTGTGCCTGACTCATGGCAGAGCCGTCCCCACTTAGATTGCTCTGCTCAGACAGTCAGGCACAATGTAACTGGACTCCAAGGTAGTGGTGTCATTTTGATTCTCTGAGAATGAAGGATGACAACTAACACATCAAGGTAAAGTATGCTTTTCTGAACTTAAACTCGCCCTTCTCCCCATTAGAAAGGTTGATCTTCAGCCATCTCCAGTTTGGTTGGAAAATCTAGCACATTCCTAGGCCATGTGTTATATTAGCTCAGGTCAGAATGTGAAAAGATCACCTTTTCCTCTCACTTCTCCAAACATCCAAGCCCCCAGCCTCTTTGGTCTTTAGGCATTAGTTGTTTTCCTGGAGCAGAAGTGTCAGCGTGCCCAGGCACTAGCTCCTAAATGCTTCATGTAATTTATTTCAGGGTTCTCATATTACCCAAAAAGCAATTGAAATAGTTGATAAATGCTTACTTCTGTCCGGACTAAGGCATCCAAAGACCAAGCCCTTTTGGAATTCATTGGAAAAATATCGTGAGGCTCACAGCCTTAAAGTTAGCAATTCCCTTCTGTTTCCAAGAGTCTTAGTCATGGGTTGATTGGTGGTTTGCAATCCATCCATCATGTGGGGCCTGGGGAAAAATACCCTCTTTGCCTATTTTTTCAAGACACATTTTCTGAAACCGCTTTAGGTTGTATCTAGCCACTGCTTCAGGAAATCTTTTTGGGGATGGGGGGAGGGAACATTATCAGCCAGGATTGCTACCAACTGCCTTGAAATAGGACTTTATGAACCATTTAGCAAAAATGGTGATATTCACCAAATTTGACCTTCAGAAGGCATCCAAGCTGGTTCAGATAAAATGTGACAATTATTAGAAGTGGTTTTAATAGACCTAGAACCGTCTATGTGAATCACAGGGTGTCTACTACTCAACCTACTTCAATCTTTAAGAGGTTCTTGAATTCAGTGTTGAAAGTTCTGTTGGATAAGGAGATGGTAATTTGTTTCAAAGATACCTTAATGAACTTCCTGGATCTTAGATCTCATAAGATCAAATTGTCCCAGCCAACTATTTGCCAAACATGAAAGACTCTCAGGAATTCAGGGCCATTTTACTCTGGACAACTCTCTGCTGAAAAAGACTTCCTTGGCTGGATGGGATAATGTCACTGCAAATTTTCTCCTTCATGGTGTCTCTTGCCAATCTGTTGAAACTTGCCAAGGCTTTTGAGTGGGCCTAAGAAGTAGAGGAGAATACATTTGATGACCCGAATAACCAGTTTACTCCAGCACCTTCATTTAACTGGATTCAATGAAACAATTCTTTCTATTTTTGATGTTACCCACCTCGCTACTTTACTTACATTTCTCAACCTTGTGTGTTGTTCTTCCATAAATAAGGCAAAAAGGACCCGGGAGTAGGAGCTGCTGACAATTGGTTGAGCTGTGTTTGAGATGGAGAGACCTCATATGAATATCTCATCTTTTCCTACTCTAGCTAAAATCACTGAGAGCTTATATAGCTCAATACACAGGCTGCCCTGTAAGTTGATGAACATCTGGTAGTTCGATCCATGTCAGATCCCCTTTGTATTTTTTTTCAGTAGTTCCTCTTTTGCTGTTCTTTATGTTGCTGGGTGTAGCAGTTTGTGGGCAGATATTCTTAATGTGGTAGTGCTAGATCTGGGTTTGAATCTTGCTTTGCCTACTTGCAGCCTGTGTGATCTTAGACAAGTGACTTAACCATAAAGTACCATTTTTCCATCTCTAAAATGAAGGAGTTTCCTTTGCACTCTTCGTTTTCACTTTTCACTTCCTTTTCACTCTGCAGTCCTGTTTGCTGTCACAAAAACCTGAAATTTTACAGATCAGTCACCTAAACAGAACCTTCTTATGGATCATAAACTTTAAAACCACTAAATATTTTCCCAGGAGATCCATTCTGTCAGTCTCCAGGAAGGCAAGTCAGAAACTGGGGACTTGGAAAGCTGGCTTCCTCTGGGTGTCTATAGCTTCTTTCTCCATGCAACTTTGACTCACTGGCATCTGTCTCCCAAAACACTTATGCAAAGTGAGTGTTGCCTCGGGGTTTTTCTCTGTCAGGATTCACATCTCTTTCTCAGGCAGCCACATGCAAAACACTCTAGGCTTGCTCAGAAATCTGGTTTACGTAGTCAAATAAAATTTAGCATATTTGGTTCATAATTATTCCATGTGTTAGTCTTGTTTCAACAACAGCATTCAAAAGGAGAGAAAGATCTGCTTATCACAGGCCTGTGGTGATCATAGGCCTGTAAAACTGCTGACCTTGCCTAGGACAGAAGTTTTGAAATTCTAGGGTTTTGAAAATTTGATCACCATCATACATAGAGCCCCATTGCATTGCCCTCTGATCTCCCAGTAATCCTTATTTTCATTTGGCCCCTATCAGGTACATGGGAAATAGTGGGGAAAGTATTTTTGGCTTAGGATTTTCTCAGGTAAGAAAGGAAGCCCAGTTTCAGGAAGCCTCTCTTTAAGTCAGGCAGGTAGATGGAGTTTGCAGGCATGGCTGCTGGGCACAAACTGAGGGAGTGCTGGACATTTTGGCAGTGGGAACTCTTTTGCCTTCATGTGATTTGGTTGAGCTTAGGACAGCATTGTTTATTTAGCCACTGCTAGGAAAGGGAGAGCAACCTGAGAGGCAGAGTAGGCTGATGGTGGGTGAGCTTGAAGGAAGGCCCCTCGCATCTCTTGTTAGAGGCTCTGTGCCCAGGATGCTTTTAGTGATCTTTATTCTCCTATACAAATTGGCTTTTTTTTTTTTTTTTGGTTTTTAATAATAATGATAGCTAATATCTATGTAGTGTAAGGTTTACAAAACATTTGACGCGTTATCTTGTTTGATATGCACAACAACCTTGTGAGGTTATTGCCAATGTTATGGAGAAGTAAATTAAGATTAAGAGAAGCTTAGTGACCCACAACATCTGAGCCTGGATTTGAACTCAGATCTTCTTGATTATTAAAATGCTTAGTCTCTAATATGCTCATGAGAAGGGAAAGGAAAGAGCTAGCTCCCTAGTTTCTCTCTGATTAGAGAGAAAAGGTTTATTAACTAAGCTTTGAAGTAAGTTAGAACAGACAACATATCCCCATTCCCCACTCTTGACTCAAGAAAATCTTCCCTTCACTTACAATTCTAGATTGAACAGATTTGTCTTTTCAAAGTACGAAGTATACTTTCCCTAATCATTCAGTTTTCTTATTCTTAATCAGACTGACATCCAACTGAGACAAATAGCTCTTTGATAAAGGAATTAGGATTGGTTGAAAAGTTCAGAATGTATCTTTGATCAGTGTGGCACATAAATTGCCAGTACCTGGGTTAGGGTATTAAAACTAGTTTTCAAGGCTCAATCTCCCCTGTCCAGTTTAATTTAGTTTCCAATCTCCATTTGTCTCCCACCAAATGGAATATGAAAATAGAATGAGTTCAGTATGTGTCTGCCTGATGGCAGGTCATAAGATTTAGAATTTACGGAAACCGTAGAGATAACCCAGTCCACTCCTCTTTATTTTCTTGATGATGTAATTTCCAGCTCTACCAGGGAAAGTGACCTGCCCAAGGTCATATAAGTCACTGCAGAATTGTAGTTCAGATCCAAGTCCCCATGCCAAATCCAATATTGTTTTCACTGTATCACATTTCTTCTTCTGAGTCTCCTGATCTCATTCCCTTGGCTCGCATCCTCTCTTAACCTTCTCCATTTTTATTATGAGTAGAATAGAATGTAGAACTGTGGAATTTGGCGATTTTTCTAGTGCTAGAATGTCTAGAATTCACTTCTTCCTCCTTTCCCAACCTTCAGCATTTTATTATTTTTATATCTCATAGTGACATAAAAGGCATTCTAATATTTTGGAGTATGTATATATAAATTGGAGTAGGCAGCTCCTGAATAGCTTGCTAAAACCAGTTCAGCCATGGCAAAACAAGCAGTCTAATTTCTCTTTCCCTCTTATGCTCAGCATGTTTATTAGTCAATTTTAATGTACTAGAAGAATATGAGATCAGAGCCTAGATTTCAGATTTTTCACTTTGAAAACTGAATGAGATTAGACAAACATAGAGGGGCAAAAAAAAGCAGATCCTGTGGAAAGCTATTCATTTTCCAAAGCTTGTCAAATAAAGGAATTTTTGAGATTTTTTGAGAAAGGAAGATTTTTTTCCTCCTTTTCCCCCCCTCCTTAATAATAGCAATTGGAAAGGATGGCCACTAAGTGCAGGCTTTAAAAGGGACTATTCAAAACCATTTCCACTATCTATCCTTTTAAAAAATCTAGCAGATTATTTTAACTCTTGCTTTTCTAGGATTGAGGTCACTTGATTTGCTATTTCCAATTCTTTTTCCTTCCACTCAAAAAAGCAAACCAAGAATTCCTCTGTATTTTCAGACAAACTGCCTATACCTTACATAGGTACTGCACACGAACTGATCTGAGGTCAAAATTGTCTAGGAGAAGATCAGATTAAATCACATTTAGTAAGTTATTCTCATGCTTCAATGGTTCCAAGGTGAATGTTGCTCAAAAAGTCTTCTTTAATATCTACATTTTCTCGCTGACTTCAGTTGGCATTGTATTCTCCTTTTTGATTACAATTCCTGGACCCATGGTTCTTAATGTATAAAAACTAAAAATGAGCCACAGGACAGTGGTAGGACTCATCATGGTTAAGTGGGTTATATTTTTTTTGGTAGCATGTTGTTAGCAATAATGATTGCATAGGATAAATGGCATAAAAGACATTGTTTCAGAGAGCTGTGACTGGCAAAAAAGATGGATTAAATTGTAAGGATAGCAGGTAAACATCTTCTTTGTACTGGCACCCACAAAATATAAAAATAATTTTAATTCCTTCATTCTTTTTTTTTTTTTTTCTCTTAGAAAAACAGGTGATTTGCCTCCTACCTCTTCCTTTTGACTTCGGTCATCTCTTTTCTATTGTGGACTTCAGTATCCCACCACCACTAGTATCTCCCCTGTCCTTTCTTGTCCCCAATTTCCCTTTTATCAAAACACATGCCTAGGTTTCATCTATCCTTTAAAAACTAGCAGCATGCCTTTCCTCAGCCCGACTATTCTTTCAAGATAGGAGATTCTCTACTTTTCTCCACATCTAGAATGAGTAGTTCTCCTTCCCTACCTATTCTCTCTTTAGCTTCCACATTCATCACACCTGAAACTGTTGGGAACTGACACCCAGGAATGCTGCTGTTAGCATTTTTCTGGATTAGGCCTAACCCCGGCTAATCCCATTCATTAATGCTGAGATTTAAAATGCAACAAAGCACTCATAAATCATAAAATGTAATGAAATCTGCTTTACCAATCCTAATGAAAAGAGTACAAATTCAAAGTTAAAAGGATTTAAAAGACTACTTCTTTACACCTCCACAGTAGCTAGTCTTCTAAGTCAACAAGACATTCTTCTGGGACAGCAAATAGGCAAACATTTCTCACTTGACTAGGGTTTTCTAAGTTTTAACAGGCCTCCCTGCATCCTTAAGGGGGGACCAAAGCACGACTTTGGAGAATGAATATGGTATCTGTTTCCCACTACCCAGGCAGCCCCTGAAGGAAGCCACAACAAAGTAAATGGGTCAATCATAGTATTAATCCAATAGTTTCTACCACACATCTCCTTTGATGTCTTTGGTATTTTTAACATCTGACCATATTCTTTTATTTTTATTTTTTAATAGCTTTTTATTTACAAGTTATATGCATGGGTAATTTTACAGCATTGACAATTGCCAAACCTCTTGTTCTCCTTGTTCCCCCTCTCCCCCCCAAGATGGCAGGATGACCAATACATGTTAAATATATTAAAGTATAAATTAAATACAAAAAAAGTATACATGACCAAACCATTATTTTGCTATACAAAAAGAATTGGACTCTGAAATATTGTACAATTAGCCTGTAAAGGAAATCAAAAATGCAGGCAGGCAAAAATATAGGGATTGGGAATTCAATGTAATGGTTCTTAGTCATCTCCCAGAGTTCTTTTGCTGGCTGTAGCTGATTCAGTTCATTACTGCTCCACTGGAACTGATTTGGTTCATCTCATTGCTGAAGATAGCCAGGTCCATCAGAATTGATCATCATATAGTATTGTTGCTGAAGTATATAATGATCTCCTGGTCCTGTTCATTTCACTCAGCATCAGTTCGTGTAAGTCTCTCAGGCTTTTCTGAAGTCATTCTCTTGGTCATTTCTTACAGAACAATAATATTCCATAATATTCATATACCACAATTTATTCAGCCATTCTCCAATTGATGGGCATCCATTCATTTTCCAGCTTCTAGCCATTACAGACAGGGCTGCCACAAACATTTTGGCACATATAGGTCCCTTTCCCTTCTTTAAGATCTCTTAGGGGTATAAGCCCAGTAGTAACACTGTTGGATCAAAGGGAATGCACAGTTTGATAACTTTTTGAGCATAGTTCCAAACTGCTATCCAGAATGGCTGGATGTGTTCACAATTCCACCAACAATGTATTAATGTCCCTGTTTTCCCACATCCCCTCCAACATTCCCCATTATCTTTCCCTGTCACTCTAGCCAGTCTGACAGGTGTGTAGTGGTATCTCAGAGTTGTCTTAATTTGCATTTCTCTGATTAATAATGATTTGGAGCATCTTTTCATATGGCTAGAAATAGTTTCAATTTCTTCATCTGAGAATTGTCTTTTCATATCCTTTGACCATTTATCAATTGGAGAATGGCTTGGTTTTTTATAAATTAGAGCCAATTCTCTATATATTTTGGAAATGAGGTCTTTATCAGAACCTTTGACTGTAAAAATATTTTCCCAGTTTATTTCTTCCCTTCTAATCTTGTCTGCATTAGTTTTGTTTGTTCAAAAACTTTTCAATTTGATATAATCAAAATTTTCTATTTTGTGATCAATAATGATCTCTTGTCCTTCTTTGATCATAAATTCCTTCCTTTTCCACAGGTCTGAGAGGTAAACTCTAATTTATTTATAATCTCATTCTTTATGTTTAGGTCATGAACCCATTTTGACCTTATCTTGGTCCGTCCATACTCTTTTAAAAACAACAAAACAAAACTCTCTCCCTTTGGCTCCTGTAACATTATAGTATTCTGTGCTTTTTTCAGATTCTGTTGCCATCTATAATTGCCCTTCTTGTTCTAGCTCCCAAATATTGGCTTCCTCCAAGAATCTTTATCTTTTCCTCTGGACAGCTCATCCCATGTCATCAACTATTAATTCTTTGCATATGACTTTCAAATGTAACATTCCACTCTTGACCTCTTTCCCAAGCTTTGGACCCCCATTTTCAACTGCTTTTAGGAGTTTGATGGCTACTTCTAAAGCCTTCTTCATTTTCTAGTTTCTCTGGGTTGTATTTTGTTTTGTTTTTGTAAATGGTACCACTCTTTTCTTATCTGTGTTCAAAATGCTGGGTCTTCTTCAACTTAGCTTTTACTTTCTCTCTATCAGCATATTGAAACATTCTTTATGCTTCTAGATTCTGGACTCTCTTCAACCTGTTCTTGCATTTCCATTCTTGCTAGCACAATCCTGTTCTAGGACTTTTTCATCTCTCACTTAGAATATTTCAGTGAGTTTTTAAGCAGACTCCCTGTAGTTTGCATTGCACATGTTTGTGCAGAGTTATATGTCAAAAATAGGAAGAAAGAGGGGACTTGCAAAAAAAAAAAAAAAAAAAAAAAAAAACAACTTACAAATTTAGGCTTGATGTAAGGATCTATTTCCTAACAAGAATTAGGCTGACAAAGGAGTTTGTGAGTTCCATATCACTAGAGGTCTTCAACTTTTTGGGTATGATATAAATCAGACTGTATAGATTAAACTAAATGATCTTTGAGCAGGAGTGTCTAGAAACTAGCTCAAACTGCCTGATGACAGCATTTATACATGAGAGGCCAGAAAAGGCTATATATCAAGGCTTGATTTATTGTTTGATATTGTTGGTTGTCTAGACTTAAGAAAGTGAGAGAGAAAATGTTAATAATGTATATGTCACATGCACATTTTTTTCTTTAGAGAACTGATTGCTAAACATTTATCAATGTACTGTTGCCTCTGAGATACTTTCCAATTCTGAGATTTTGAGTTTAAGTATTTCTTTAATTCTAGTATATGTCTTCCCTCCCCTTTTGAATTGTGATCTTGAGAATAAGGAACAGTCTTATAAATCTTTATTTCTCTATTAGCACTTAGTGCAATGCCTTGCACATAGTAGGCCCTTATTGTCTGTGACATTGAGTTAACAGCATAGTATATGAAGTTATTTAAAAAGATCATCACTTGCTAAGTAAAATGAGCAGAACTAGAGATACATTATACATGGCAACAACAAGATTATACAATGATCAAGTCTGATGGACATGGCTCTTGTTAACAATGAGATGATTTAAATCAGTTCCAATTGTTCAATGATGAAGAGAGCCATATACACCCAGAGAGAGAACTGTAGGAACTGAGTGTAATTCACAACATAAGATTCTCACTATTTTTGTTGTTGTTTGCTTGCATTTTGTTTTGCTTCTTTTTTTTTTTCTCATACAGCATGGTAATTGTATAAATATGTATACATATATTGGATTTAACATATTTCTACCTTATTTAACATATATTGGGCTACTTGCCATCTAGGGGAGGGCATGAGGGAAGGAAGGGAAATTAGAACACAGGGTTTTGCAAAGGCTAATGTTGAATTGTCCACATGTATGTTTTGAAAAATAAAAAGCTTTAATTAAAAAAAAAGAGCATCAATGTTTTATGGGGGTGGTATTAAATGTGTATGAACAGAGTTGGAATACACAGGCTTTACTTTAAACACTTGGAGTTATGATTGAGGAAGGGGAATGAGGTGGAAAAAAAAATGTTTCTATAGACCTGAAACTGTTGTCTAGAGATAAAGAACTATTTCTTTGATGTTGAGTTAGTGAGTACTGTTCATCATTACATTTTTTTTGTTATCCTTCCTTTTTAAACAAAATTCCATTCTATTCCAAAGACATTTGAGAGATTAAAACATCCCCATTCTTGGATGATAATAGCTGCACACAGTTAGCGTGTCATCTTCCTCAAGGTTAAGAGGATTGTTAAGGTAGACTGATAGAAATGAAAACATTCTCCCATTTGTCATTATAGGCAGGGTTACAGATATGTTAAGATTATCAAAGCTTTATATATTTCTTTTCTGGTATTCCCTTTTGAAAGGCTTGAAGAGAAGAGACATTGAGAGTATATTGTTCTTATTCATGTCTGCTACTATCATATTGGAACAATGGCAGGGTTGTGGGAGGAGGAAGGGGAGGTAGGATACTGCCAACTGGGAAAAATGAGCTGTGAAGTTAGTGGAGCCTTGAATGTGCATTGCAGAAAAGGTGATACCTGGACTATTCGTCACTGGATGATTATACACCAAGTGGCGATGGTGTGGACTCTAAATCAGCTACTTAGTTTTCTTCCTAAGGGACACAGTGTCAGCTGCCAGCCAAGAAGGAAAAATCTAGGATATAAAAATAAATCTATTCCAAAATTAAGTGAGATGTCTTAGAAACAACCTTGTATCAGCTTGACACTGCATACATAGTGAGTGCGAATCTTTTTTTTCCTTGGGTGGCTCAGACGACCATTGACCTTAGCATTCAATCATTTGTCTGTAGTAAGTTAGAATATACAAAGCTGTAGTTTTCCAGACAAATAATTAGATTTAAATGTAAAAAAGACACATTAATATAACATTAATGTGTATAAATCAAAGTGTGATTCATAGCAGCATGAACTATTCTGCCGTGAAGCATTTTAGAGTTAATGGGTTCTCTAAGTACTCAAATTTAGGCACTTACTACCTTGTAGGGCTTGTTGACCTAAATTCCATTTCTCTAGCCCTGTTGATAATTATTTAGGAACTTAGAATTCAAAATTTTTTTTAAATAGTCCTTGAGCAACTGGTCAAGTGTACAAGATTCTGGGCAAGAGAGGTTGGAGGGCAGAGGAAGTGGGTGAGGGAATTAAACTAGACATGATTCCTGGAGAGGAGTTAGTGGGGGGATAGAGTTTTTCAGTGATGATCTCTATGCTAGATTAAGGAATAGAAGTGATTTCTACTACCCTCAAAGCATTTTCAGAACTATAGAGTATTGAAGATGCTCAGGTTGGTGGGTTAGATAGGCCCAAGCAGCTGGAATCCCCATCGTTCAAGCAGTGAGAGAGGTATGTGTAGACAAGCTCAGGACTTCTTTACTGAAGGGAGATAATTCGCTTTGCTTACATTTCGCACCTACATTTTTGTGTGTATGCTAATTGCCTAATGAAATTCAACAGAGCCTCTTTTGGGGTTGGATAGAGCTTCTTTAGGGAAGATTCATAATACTTACGTAGGGTAAGTCCAGGACTCATTGTCCAATAATAACTCACATTTGTAGCTTTAAGATGTATTGGATAGTTTCCCCACGTAGGCCTTTTTCAGTAGATAGAAGAGTCATGTCCATTTTATAGATGGGCAGAAACTGAGATTAAGGATAAGAAAGTTGCTTAGAGTCGTCATATGATTAGTCATTGTTGAAGCCAAGTTCTGTGTTGAAGTGACTTGAACTGTGGACTTAAGAATTGAGAAAGACTCAGATTTAAATCCTGCCTCAGATACATTCTAGCTAATTAACTCGGGCACATCTCTCTGGGTCTTAGTTTCCTCATCTAGAAGAGAAAGGATGAGAGATGAGTTTGGATTTGATGGTGTAATGGCCTTTCATATCCTGATTTTTGTTTTTGTTTGTTTGTTTTTTGCTGAGACAATTGGGGTTAAGTGATTTGTCCAGGGTCATACAAGCAGGGAGTGTTAAATGTCTGAGGCCAGATTTGAACTGTGATTTATGGAAGATAAAGAACCTGCTTCAGAGTCATTTTCATTGTTACCACATCTTGCCTGTGTGATCTCGAGCAAGTTATTTGGGCTTTCCCTCTCCTGTACAGCTCTCTAATAACCTAGATTGTAGTATTGTTGGAAAAGACATTTTTTGTTGGTGTGGAAATCACCCTCCCCTCTCTGCCTTTATAAAAGGCAAATTCCCTGAGACTTGAGAGCAAGATAGTCCATGACTAGAAGGACCAGTGATAATCCATGGGTGAGTGCTTATAAAGTGTTGCAACAGTCCAAACTGCAACTACTTTATCTAAATTTGAACTGGTTTATCCAAAAACCATCTGGTATTCGTTAAAAATAGAGGTCAGTGCAACATTTTAGACAAGGGATAATGAGAAGCAATGAACTCAACACTTCAGTGTTTGATAAAGTGGGAAACATAAATATATGAAGGTTGTGGGGGATGGGGAAAGATAGCGACCATGTATTCTTAACCAAACGAGATATAGGCAACTGCAAAAGGTAAAATAGAAAACAGATTATCTGAAAACTACAAAGCTTCTACACAGACAAAATTTAATACATTTAGAGTGAGGGAAGCAGTCAAATGGGGGAAAAACAACTTAATCAAATTCCTCTGATGAGGGTTTGCATCTGTGTGTACAAACACATACACACACAATATATTGCCTGTGAAAAGTTGAAAAAAGCACACCATTTTGAGCTCTTTTCTGTTCAACTTTCTATTCCTTGTGACTAATAGCTTACTAGTAAATCCACATTTTAAATATTTAAGTTAACCCACATATTATAATAAATCCACAAATAAAAAAAGCCCAGTGAAAATAACATGGGATTCAATAACTTGTGTTCTTATCCGATTGTATGACCTTGGGCAGGTTATTTAACCTTTCTATCCCTTAGTTTATTAATCTGTAATGTAGGTATATGAAATTTGCCTATGTTACAGGCCATTGTGAGAATCAGATTAAATGATGGGTGAAAAAGATTGTGCACACTCTAAAATATTCCACAATTCTAATACATTGTTACCATTTTTCAGTTTAGGAACCTGAAGGGGAAGGAAGAAAACAAAAAAGCATCAATATAGTACTTGCTCTATACCAGGCACTTTATGAATACTATCTCCTTTGATCCTCACAACAACCATGTGAGGCAGGTTATTAACACCATTTTGTGGTTGTGGAAACTAAAGCAAACAGGCTTTGGTGACTACCACAGCTAGTGTGTTTCTAAGACCAGATTTGAATGCAGTTATTTCCTGCCTCCTGCTTAGGGCTCTATGCACTCATGTACCACCAGTTAGGACCCTCTAGGCCTAAGGATAGTTTTGTTTTCCTCTAGATCACACAGGTAGTTAGAGAAAGATCAGAACTTCCTTTTCCCGATTCTGAGTCTCTTGCCCTTCCTTTAGACCTTTTTTTGAGTCAAAAGACTAACTTTGGAAGTTAGTCTATTGAAGCCCATGGACTCTTCAAAATCATGTTGTTAAATACACAAAATATAATGTAAGATTTCAAAGGGCGTTAAAGATGAGTAAAAATAAATCAATCTGAAAATGGAGGTTGCATTGTCTGTTTTAAGAACCGCTGATCTAGAGCCTTATACAAAGTAATAGCACTAGTATATGATGATCAACTGTCAATGACTTGGCTATTCTGAACAATAGGAAGATCTAAGACAATTCTGAAGAAACTCATGATGATAAATGCTATCTTCTTGCAGAGAAAGAACTGATAGCATCTGGCTATAAATTAGAGCCTTCTCTCTCTTTATTTTTCCAACTATGTTTTTTGTGGGTTTGGGGATTTTGTTTTGTTTTGTTTTGGTCTGTGTGTTCTCACAACTTGACTAATATAAAAATAATGTTTTGCATGAGTGCACATGTATAACCTATATCAAAATGCTTTCCGACTCAATGAATAAGGAGAGAGAGTAAGGGAATTTGGAACTCAGGATTTTTTTAAAATTAATTTTTGCATGTTATTGGGAAAAGTGAAATATTTTTAAAAAGAATATGTGATCTAGACCATGATGATCACTCCCGTAACATAAAAGAGTACAAAAATTTTGTGAAAAACAGGAGTTACTTGTCACAGTTGGTAGATTCTTGAAGATGAAGGACAAAAAGTGTAGGGTTGAGAGAGAGAAAAAGGTCAATGATCAAGTAACCTGAGCACTCATTGGTTATTTACTGTAGTAATGACAGTCATGTCAAGTCCATCTAGTCTTGTCTTTAATGGACAGATTGTTGCTTGAGAGGATCAATTGTGCATCCCTTGGACGTCCTCTGACAATCTAATCTCTTTCTAGGGACGTTGGTGACTCAGGCTTATTGATTGTGTAGACTGTTATTCTTTAATCTGTATTTTATAGTTATATTTACAGTTTTATATATTTTTCTCTTGGTTCATTTGAGTGTTACAGTTCTTCTTTGTAACTTGCATACAGGTACTAAACCCTGTATGAATTGCTTAGAAAGTATGCAGGGAAATATGACATTCTCTGAAGTAAACAGAGCCCAAATCACTTAAAGCTTAATGATTTTAAGATCAGCATTTGAGTCACAATTAAGAGCAAGATAAGTTTTCAGCCCAGGTTTCCTAGCTTCAAGGAGCTTATTATTTCTTACTCTTTGGGGCCACTGTGCAGTTGCTTTTGAGTCCACTAGTTTGAAAATCCCACGTTTACTGATGTGGTTATGTACCACAAAATGCCAGTAGCAGTGAAAAAGTAGTGCCGTGAAAGAGTGATTTTGGAAGAGCTATATATTCTAGAAGGGATTTTCAAATTCTTTTCCCAACAGCATTGGTATTAACTTGTTATAAGTTTTTTGTACAGATAGGTCATTCTTTATTTATTCATTTAATGAATCCATTCTTACCTAAGGATATTGTGAGAATTAGCAGTGCTTTTTCTTTAGCGGCGTTGTTTAAGATAGCTCCATAATTTATTCAGCTTACTTGGAATCATACTCTATTGTGCAATGATTTCTCATTAATTCATACCACTGAAGGAGACATTTGAATTAGACTCTAAGCTAACTGCTCTGAGTCTAATGCTATTTCTACTAAACCATATCTAAAATAAAGGTATTCCTTTATGATGACCCTTCCACTCATAAGATTCTTTTAGAAAAATTTCTAAAATACTGATAAAAGTATTTTTAACTTTACTCATTCATAAATCTGCTAATTCACAATTTGTGATAATTATTTTTAGAATTATTTACTTTTTATCATGGAAGAATAAAATGGTTCATTAATCTATTGCCTCCAAATCCTTTTCATTTCTGCTGTATACTTCCAGCTGTTTAAATTTGCAACATTATCTCTCATATTTTTAAATTGATGCAAGAGAAGGCTATGTAGATGAATTGAAAGAAGAGTAGCTCTTTAAAAATATAATTTTCTTGGTTATATCACTAAAAAGAATTTTTTAAAAGTCTAGAAAGGGGAAGGAGCTTTTTGGATGACAGCAGTTGTAGGGATAGAGATCGTGTTGAGTTTTTGTTTGTTTTTGTTTCATTAGTGTAGGATGTTGTCACTGCTGATAATAGCCTGTTGTTGGTGGCACTGACAGGTTAAGTGACTTGCCCATAGCCCTACAGCCAGTCTGAGGCAGGTGATTTGAAAGGTTAAGTGACTTGCCACATCCCTACAGCCATTCTGAGGCAGGGGATTTGAACTCACATTTTCCTAATTCCAAGGCCAGCTCTCTGCTGGTGGTACATAGCCCTCTTTCACAAAATAAGAGTATTTCTCTATTCATTAGAAAGTTGATGTCATACAGCAAAAAAAAAAAAAAAAAGAACTCTCTCTCTCTCAAACAATCATGAGATAATTTTTAGCACTGTATTCAATGATATTATTCTCTTTTTTTAAAAAATTTTTATTTAATAATTACTTTATATTGACACTCGTTTCTGTTCCGATTTTTTTTTTCCCTCCCTCCCTCCACCCCCTCCCCTAGATGGCAAGCAGTCCTTTATATGTTGGATATGTTGCAGTATATCCTAGATACAATATATGTTTGCAGAACCGAACAGTTCTCTTGTTGCATAGGGAGAATTGGATTCAGAAGGTATAAATAACCCGGGAAGAAAAACAAAAATGCAGATAGTTCACATTCGTTTCCCAGTGTTCTTTCTTTGGGTGTAGCTGCTTTTGTCCGTCATTTATCAATTGAAACTCAGGTCTCTTTGTCAAAGAAATCCACTTCCATCAAAATATGTCCTCATACAATATCGTTGTCGAAGTGTATAATGATCTCCTGGTTCTGCTCATTTCACTTAGCATCAGTTCATGTAAGTCTCGCCAGTCCTCTCTGTATTCATCCTGCTGGTCATTTCTTACAGAACAATAATATTCCATAACATTCATATACCACAATTTACCCAGCCATTCTCCAATTGATGGGCATCCATAATGATATTATTCTCTTACATAATAAAAGCTGAGTGAGAGAGCTGGATTTAAAAAAAATAATTATCAAGTTTTAGGTTGGTGTAGGATCAAGCATTTTTATTTTAGTTCTTCAGTGTTTTATGTACCCAGAACCTTGAAAAAAATTGATTTTATCCTCCTTAGGGTCGGTGGGAAAGTCAACAGGATATTTCCCAATCAGAACATTCCAGAGGGATGACTCCAGCTCGTCCATCTCTTTCTGGTTGTCCCCAAGATAACCATTCCCCTGAACCAGGTGAGTGCCATTTTTCCTTTCTTGATCATTATACTCAATGATGGCTTGGATCATATATTTCTGTCCAGGTAGCTAGATGGTACTGATTAGTTCATCCCTCTCTCCTGCCTTCCCTTCCTTCCAGAAATCTTTATTTTTTTTTTAAATGCTTACTCTGTATAAAGCACTGAACTTGATATTGAAAGCAAAAAAACATTAACTTAATGGCATTACATACAAAGTTTAGATTACAGTCTTTGCCCTCACAGAGTTTTCAGGTTGTCAGGGGAATTCAAACATATACTTAAATGTAAGAAGAATATTACATGATAATTTTATTAGATACAAAGTAAAGTTCTGTGTGAAGACTACAATAAAATCTTCATTGGCTCCATTCATACAGTGAGAAAATCTGTATTGAAGTCGAATGTTTGACTTTACTTTTTTAAAGCCTCAGGGAAAAGGATTTTCCAAGAAACCATGATAGTTTTTTTCAGTGTTCAGTTATCTCTGTAGTCTAATTGTTTCTGTTTCTTCAACTAGCTCTTATGTAATTTATCATTTATATAGATGTAAAACAAATGGCATATTTTATCCTTTTATGAATTTTAGGTGTGATTGTATTTTTTTTCATTTGTAGGTTATCCTCATAGTTTAACAATAATTCAAAAGTATTAGTAGTTTTCAGTTTCAATTAATTCTCCTAGTGAAGTAGGGGCATATAAACATACACAGATGTTGTTATATAAAAGAAATACTTTTATGATGTTGATTTACAGTGAAGGACATGTTTCATGGCCCTGCTCTAAAATCTCAGGATGAATGAAAATCATAAAGACCTAAAAGGAGACCACAGAGGATCTGTGTTTTATGGATGGGAATAGTTGAAGAAAACTTTTTAAAAATTGGCTGCATTAAGATCATAGACTGAATAACTCTCTTCCTATTGAGTATGGTCTCCCATCATGAACTAGGTGTGTAGTTTTTGGTGTCATTTAATATCTTGGCTTCAGTTATCTGCCTTAAGTGATGGATGGAACTAAATACAAGGCATTTGGGAAGGGAACTGAGAAATACAGCCTTGGTGTGTTTGTTGGCCAAGTGACACTGAATAAATTAAAGAGAAATAGAGGATAAAGTGGTCTGCATGGGCTTGAGGACTCTTTGGGACTTTTCAATCCCTGGTTTTCCAAGACTTGAAACACTGACTTAGCTTGTTTCAAGTAGCAGTGGGAAAAAAATGTCATATCTTATGTATTTGAGTGAGTGAGTCAGACACATACATGCGTGTACCGCGTTTTGGTAGCCAGCTTTTCAGGCATCAGGAGTATCATGTGTTAGAATATCCCTTTTCACTATTGAAAAACTTCGGAAAGTACATGTTATTACTCACAGATGAGTAAAACACATCTCTTTGTTTAAAGTGTAAATGAACCTGACACTACTATATATATCAGAAGCAATACACTTTATGAGCACCAAAGGAATCCTATTATTTGAAAGTTTTAGAGACAGATTTATCAAAGGGAGGAAACCTCTTGGGTTATGTTAGAAACATCAGAAATTAGGGCCTGTTGAGAGTATTTGGAAAGAATCTGCCAAAGAAAAGGGAACAGGTTGTGTCATACATATTGTACTGGTTTTGTTTTGTTTTTTCAAAGTCATCTCTTAGTGACAACCTTTCTGAGGTTATATTATTAGACCAATCACAAATGGTACTTGGCAAAGTCTCATGGAGACAGAATGCTTGTGTAATTGGTTTTGTTTTATCTTTTTTTTCCTTTTTGATATTGTTGACAGGACTTGGTGGCTTAGCAGCCTCCTACTTGAATCCAGTAAAATCCTTTGTGCCACAGATGCCAAAGCTGCTTAAGTCCCTCTTTCCTGTCCGAGATGAGAAAAAGGGCAGACAGCCATCTCCTCTTGCACATCAGGTAAAAAAATAAAATAAAACAAACCCAGAATGTAACACTGAGCATTTCTCTGATGTCCTGTTGGCTAAATTCTGTTTCTGGTGCTGCAGTTAGAGAGATGGGGACGGATAAGGCTGGGGGAATTAGACCCAGGCTTTTAGTCACAGTGAAAGCCTGTGATCATTTTCCATCCACTCTCTTCAGAGATAAGAGAGCTGTTTAAACTTATTGATACTCTCAATCCTTTTTGCTTTTAAAAAATGCCAAGTGTGCTACTAATGTGATTTATGGTAATATCACTTAGAGCAACAATAGTAGAATTTATGAAGTGCACTTAGTGTTGTTTGCGTATTGCCAAGTGGAAAATGTAATTCTATTTTTAATTCTTGATTTCATTCTTCCTATCAAACAACCTTATCCCACCACTTCCATTCCCCTCAATCCTTATGTTGTCCTGTCCCCCACCTTGAATATTTGGTCTTTGATTTAATCTATTGCAAATGGGCACCTGTTTTTTTTTTGTTTGTTTGTTTGTTTGTTTGTTTCTTCTAAAAACCTGTCTATCCTAGTTATTCTGACTTCAGCCAACCAAGGGATGTCACTGTACACATCCTTTGGATGTGTCAGAGAGAACAGAGAGAACAAAGATTTGGTCTTGGAGGTAAAAAGGCTTTTCTAATCAGTCAGGAAGCTTCTTGTGTCCAAAAAAGGAAGATGGGGCCCTGTTTGAAATGCAATTTCTAACCTTATATAGGTGAACTCAGCAGAAAATGATAAATGAGAATTTATTTATAGTCATTCAAAAAACACATACAGTGCAAGTTCAGTTGTTGAAATAGTTCCTTTGACACCACCTTCTTCACATTCTCTGAATATTAGAGTTGCAGAATTGCAGGTGAGTTTTAAAGAAAACTTGTTGGAAATTATAATTTATTCTCCAAGGCATAGGACCAATCTATAGGTTTAGATGTGTTGTTTTAAACCATCAGAATGTTTTATTTGTGATTTTTTTTTTTTTTCTATTCAGCATTTCCTACCAAGGGATCTTCTAACATATTGGATAGGAAAAGTAGACACTCCCTATATATCAGAGTGGTTGAAAAACCTAAACAATACTAAGCCCATAGTACTTAAATTGCTTGCTGAATTGAAATCTTGTCTTTGTTAATTCAGTGAATATATGGGAGGGATTTATACACTAGAGGAAAGTGAAAACTTGAATTTTTGGTTTCCTTGTTGGCTGTGTATTTCCTATCTTAACCTTTGCTTAACAGCTTAGCTACTTTTTTTTTCGAAGTAGAATAATCTAAGTTGAAAGAAAATCATAGACTTTTTTTTTTTAATTATCAAATCTGGATAAGAGAGTTTAAATAGTAATCTTAATCTACTTGAACTGGATGGAATTTGAAAAGGATGGAACAAGTCAAATTATTTGCTGCCTAGGAGTAATTATCTATGTTTTTGCTACTTTGGCAGTGTTGTATAATAATAGATTATGCCTTAGACTGTATTTTTTAAAAAATGGAGGAATTAAGACAGAACTTTTTAATTTGTCCATCTTGCTGCCCAAATACAGTTTAAAAAGAGACAATATTGAAGTGTTTTAAAGAAACTTCATTGTGACCAATACTTCATGACCCCATTTGGGGTTTTCTTGGCAATGATACCAGAGTGGTTTGCCATATCCTTCTCCAGCTCATTTTACAGATGAGGAAATTGAGGCACACTAAGTTAAGTGACTTGCCCAGGATTATGCAGCTAGTTAAATGGGGCCGGATTTGAATTCAGGAAGATGAGACTTTCTGATTCCAGGACTGGAACTCTGTAGCTGCCCTTAGCTTCTTAGGTTTAAACACAACTACAGAAATGAGAAAAAAAAAAAGAAACTACTTTTTTATTTGGCTTCAAGGATGATTAGGGAATTATGTGAAAAATTAATCTTTATTAACTATCTTTAATAATAATGTAGAAGTAAATGTACAGTCAGTAAAAATGTGACTTCCAGATAGGTTCTCCTTTATCCTTTATTATTATTTAATATTATTATTTAAATACCTGTTAAGGTTTAGAGGGTTTTAAAAAAATTATTATTATTATTTTAATACCAAAAGAATTATAAAAACTGAGCTCATATTGTACTTGTCCTTGGTTTTCCTTTTGCATTTCTACTTTACCAGTGAAATTTTAGTTCTTTATTTAATGTGATTTCCAGTAAAAAAAAAAAAAAAAAATGCATCCAGCCTCTGTTGTTCTGTGGAACTGGACTACATAATAAACTTCTCTAAAGTAGAATTAGATTCATGTGGAAATTAAAGTAGTCTAAAATCTTGGTTTTCTTTCTTTCTCTTTCTTTCCTTTCTTTCCTCTCTCCTTTCCTCCCTTTTTATTTCCCTCTCTCTCTCCCTCGCTGTCTCCCTCCCACCTTCCTTTTCTTCCTTCCTTCCCTCTTTCTCTTTCTTTTTTTATCTCAATTTTTTTTTATTTAAATCTAAACACAAAATAAAAAGTAAATAAGAAAAAAAGACAGAAAAGGGAAATAATCCCCAAAGTAAAACATTTTCATGTACCCAGCATATCAGAGCTATTTTCAAAATATGTAAAAATAAATTTCCATTTCAAGAAAGTATATTGAATAATGGTAAAAATTATATATTCACAACTTTCTATCTTTTCTTTGCTTCCCTGTAGGCTATTCCTTTATTCTCTGCTGTATACTTTTTATTTTATTCTCATTTTCTTTCCCACCTCTTTTAAGCAAGCTACAATTAGGAATTGTAATGTCTGGACTAGCTTTCTAGAGGTCTTCCGGATGGGCCCCTGATCTCATCAGGATAGGCATCATGAGGATGGACAAGAATAGAGTCTAAATTCCGTCTCCTTCACAGTCTATGTCTGTCATATCTGACCCAGCCTTGATCTTAGTGGAGGAGTGCAGGAGGCAGGAGAGCCACCAGGAGGATGGTCAAAGATGGAATGTCTCATTTCCAATCCTTTCAGCCCTTATGTACCTCAGTACAATTGCATCATTATAGCACATTGAGTATGTGTGAACTAGAGAACCATTATACCACCATACTAAGTACTTAAGTATATATGTGAACTAGAGAACCATCATCTTATCAGTTCCACTGAGTTAACACCTTGTTCTAAGTATCCTTGTTTCAAATATACTGGCCCTCTATAAGGAATGGGTATATTTTTTCTCTCTCTCCCCTTCTTCTTTTCCCTCCCTCTCTCCTCACATTCATACCCATACATATACACTTAGGTATTTATATATATATATATATGTGTATGTGTGTGTGTATATATATATATATATATATGTATATGTAAACATACATCTAAAACAATTTTAATAAGGTTAACTCTTTGACTTTGCCTGAGATCAATGATTCCTAGTCCTATTTTTTTCCTGATGAATTGTACTCCTGATCCTTTTATAATGTTTGTGATTATCTCTAATTTCCCTTAGCTGCTAACTCTTCTACTTTAGTTCTACTCCTTAACTTACTTTTGCTAATATTTAACTCTTAATCCCTCTTTTATCTTCATCCTCCATCTTTTCCCTTCCTCATTATCCCTTTCCCATTAATTTACACACATATTCTCTCTATCATAAATCTACATAGCCTTTTATACTCCACCTTATCCTATTACCTTCTCCTCTTTTTCCTTTATACATTTTGGATAATGCTATATACTTCATAGGATGTGTGTGTGTGTGTGTGTGTGTGTGTGTGTGTGTTGGTTCTTCCTTTGCACTTCATTCATATAGCATAATTACTATTTTTAACTTTTCCTAGACAATTTTGATTTTTAGAGACTGATCATTCTCGGCTCTTTCCCAGTCTTTCTTTTGGGCTACCCAATGATTGCTATCAATCATAAATAACTGGTATCTATGTCCGTGTTAAAAAAAAAAATTGAGTCCTTTGAAATTAATCTTTTTGATATTGGCTCTTATATGTTAAATTTTTTATTAAATTTATTTTTGGTTGAATCAGAGTCCTGAAAATCCACAAGTTCTTTGAATGTCCATTTTTAAAAAATTTAATATTATAATTAACTTTGTTGAATATATTTTTGTTTGCAGGCCTAGTTCTTTTGATTGTTAATGTATATTATTCTAGAACCTGCAGTCTTTTGTTATAGCTGCTATTTTTTGTTTGTATCTTGGAGAATTTTCTCTTTGATCTGGGAGTTTTGAAATTTAGAGGTAATGTTTCTGTGTTTTCCATGCAAGATCTCTTTGAGGTGATGATTTGATCCTTGGATTTTTTTTATTTTTACTTTCCCCTCCTGTTCTACCACTCTCAAACAATTTTCTTTTATTATTTCTTGCATCATTGTGCCAAGGTAATCCAATTATTCTTTTGTATTCTGTTCTTGATCAGTTCTACTGATCTGCTGTTTTTTTTATAAGATGTTTCACATTCTGTTCTATTATTTTATTTTTTATATTTGTTTTGTTATTTCTTATAGCTTTACTGGCTTCCTCTTGCCCTATTCTAATTTTCAAGGAATTATTTTCTTCTTTTAAGACTCTGACTTTTATTTAATTATTTGTTTATTTTATCTTAGTTTTCCCTCAAACTTTCATTTGATTTTTGAAGTCTTTTTTGAGTTCTTCTATAAATTCTTTCTGGATAAGTAGCCATTTGATGTTACTCTCTGTGGTAGAAGATTTTTTTTTTTTAACTACAGTGTCTGCCTTTGAAGATGATTCCTGGTCTTCTCTATTCCCAGAATAAGTTTCTGTGATTGGGTTCTTTCTTCTTTGCCAGTTTCTATGAGTACGATATAGTGTGAGCTCCTCTGATAAGGGTGAGGAGATGGGGCTTTTTGCTTCACCTCAGCTCTTCCCTCTGACCTAGAACCCCTATCCAAGATGTCCCCCCCTCTTGCAGGTATCCACAGCCCGTAAGCTCCCTGCTCCACTGCTCTGCACTCCCAGGTGTACTGGCTCCTTCTTGCATCTGCAGCACAGCTGGACCTAGGGATCCTCGTTAGCAGAAGTTCCCTCTGTTTCTGTCTTCCTCCCTTCTTCTATCCATTTAAGGCAAGTCATTATGACAATCCTTAAATATACCTGTTTGTTTTTCATATTTAAATGTTTCCCTTGGTTTCTGGTTTTGTTACTGTCGAGACAACTTGTTGCTGTGCTACCCTCTAACTCCATTTCTTAGTTTAAAAAAAAGAGGGAGATGTTTCCATTAAAATCCTCACCCCTAGTTTCTCTGATTTTCCCCTATTCACAATAATCCAACACAGGTACAGGCAGTAGAGTCCAATTTGATTTGAAGAATTATCTAATAAGAGGTTTGCTAATCTAGCATGGCACATGGCATGAAACAATAATATTCCGTTACCTTCATATACCGTAACTTATTCAGCCATTCTCCAATTAAAGGGCATCCACTCAGTTTCCAGTTTCTTGTCACTATAAAAAGTGGCTACAAACATTTTTGCACATGTGGGTTCCTTTCCCTCCTTTAAGATCTCTTTGGGATATAAACCCAGGAGAGAGAGTGCTGGATCAAAGAATATGCAGTTTGATAGCCTTTTGGGCATAGTTCCAAATTGCTCTCCAGAATGGCTAGATCAATTCACAATTCCACCACCAATGCATTAGTATCCCAGTTTTCCCATATCCCCTCTAATATTTATCATTTTTTCCTGGGAATTGAATTACTCTTTCATAACACAATACATACCAGCTTCCATTTTTACTTGTCATCCCTGGAAGATAAAAAGATCCTGTCTCAAATTCAGATATGCTACATCTTCCATATTTATCTGTCTAGTATCCTTTAAAAATTTTAATTGTCTTTAAGTGTTCCTAGGCATATTGAAGCATATTTTTTTTTACTTTTTTTATTTGTGTTTTCTTTTGCATCATAGCTAAATATGCTTTACATGACTTGACATGTATAATTGATGTCAAATTGTTTGCCTTCTTGAAAGAAAAGAGAGGGAGCAAAGAGAATTTGGAATTCAAAATTTTAAAGAATAACTATTAAAATTTATTTTACATATAATTGGGAAACATTTAATTTTATTTAATATTAGTTCATAGTGCTCACAAATTTCATCTATACTTCCAAAACATGCATGTATTTTGTGAATTATTGTTTCAATTTTAAATCAGATTTTGATCTCTCTATTTTCCTTTTAATTTTAATATAGTTTCTTTAAGCCTATGATTGTAGTACACATATTAATTTGCATGAATAGTCAGAGTAAATATTTTATAATATTTAAGTTCAGGCCAGGAAATAGAAATGGACTGGGGGGGGGGAGGGGAAGGCATTAAATACCTACTATGTGCCAGATGATCTGGTAAGAGCTAGAGATAAAAATATAGTAGAAAAGAAATAATCTTTGCCCTTACTGAGGTTTGGTTTTCCTGGTCAGGAGGAAGAGATATAAAAAAAAGTTTTTAAAAATTCAGTTCAGTAAAGGAAAAGGAAGGAGGGAGATACTACCAATAACCTGAAAGTAGAGAAGATTTTATTGAAGAAACAGCACAGAAATTGAGCCTTGGACTAAGGTGAAGATTCTGAAGAACACACCACCTCGTTTCCTTCTTTTCCCCAAAAAGCAAACTGACTAGTAGATAAGATCCAGAACTGAGACTCACAAGAGTCTTTGACTTCTTGCCATCTCTTCACTATCTTTTTTAAAAATAATTTTTATCAATATCTCCTCATTTGAACATCTTATTTTTCCTAGGTAACCCCATCGCAGAGAGCTATCCCTTATAACCAATAATATTTTTTAAAAGAAGAAACAAAATTAGCAAAAGTGATAAAAACAGAGAAAAATTCTGAAAACAAATGCAGTGTATCTGTGGGTCTGTGGAACTATGTATGTTCTCTTGGTTCTGCTTACTTCATTATACCAATTCATGTAGATCATTCAATACTGTTGTATATTCATCATTTCTTAGAGCACAATAGTTTTCCATTGTATTTATATACCACAATTTGTTTAGCCATTGCCCACTTAATGAACTTTTACCTTGTTTCCAATTTTTGACTATCACAAAAAGTACAGGTATAAATATTTAGAGCACATGGGGATTATCTTCTCAGTTGCTTCCTTCGAGTATAAACCCAATAATGGAGGCTGTAGTTCAAGGGTGTGGGCATTTTGTCCTGACATTTTTTATTTTCGTTCTTTCAAATTGCTTTCCAAAATGGTTATGCCATTTCAGAGCTCTACCAGCAATGTGTTAATATGCCAATTATTCTACAGCTCATCCAACATTAATTGTTGACTTTTTGGGGTCATTTTTACTGCTTTGCATAATATGAGGTAAAACCTCAGGATTGTTTTGACTTGCATTTCTCTTGTTATTAGTGGAATGGAACGTTCTTTCATGTAGTTGTAAATACTTAAAAATCTTTCTTTTGAGAACTGTTTATTCAAATACTTTGTTAGGGAATGGCTATTAATCATATATATTTATTAATTGTTGATATATATTGCATGCACTGCTTACTTCAATTAATGTTTTCTGTGTAGCTTTTCAACTTCAGATAATCAGGGTTATCATTTTTATCTTTTGCAGTTGCCTCTACCTCTGCTTGTTAAGAATACATCTCTTACTCATACCTGTGAAAGATATATGATATTTATCTTCAATTTTTTAAAATTTTGTGATCTTTATTACTAAGGTTGCATATCTATTTAATGTGAAATATGGTATAATATATTCATTTAAACCTTATTTCTGTCACACTATTTTTCAGTTTTACAAGAAATTCTTAGCAAATAAGGAGGTACTTTTCCTATGTAATTTATGTTTTACATTTTATAAAATTCTGAGTTAAATTGAGATTCTGTTGCTTTTGATTCTCTCTTGTCTAGTCTGTTCCACTGATCTTTCTGTTTTTTAACTAGTGCTGGAACATTTTGATGACTACTATCTTATGAAATAGTTGGAGGTCTTCTTTTCATCATTTCCCTTGGTACTCTAAACCTTTTCCTAATGAATTTGGTATAAAATTATGTCCTCTTGGTAATTTGATTGCTATGACACTAAAAGTATAATTTGGTCCTTTTAATTTTATTTGGGACAGTCTAGCATTAAGCACTGAATATTTTTCCACATATTGAGCTTGTATTTTCTTTCTTTAAAGAATACATTTTAATTGAATCCGTGTTTTTTTCTGATATGGTATGTTGAGCCTCAGATAATTTATTCATTTTGTAGTTATTTACAATTGAATTTCTCTCTATTACTTCATGTATTTTATTATTACAATCCTCATTGGTGAGGATTTTTTTTTGTGGCCTATCAAGTTGCTGAAGCTATTTCAGTTAATATCTTTGTTCATTTCTTAGGATTTTTCAAGTAAGCTATCATTTCAGTAAATATAGTTTTATTTCTTTACTTTTTTTTAAGCATCACATTTCTTTCTCTCTTATTGTTACTGTTTAGCATTTTCAGTACTATATCAAAGAATAGTGGAGAGAACGGGAATCTTGTGTTTCCTGGAAAAATGTTTTAGTTTATTTAGCATCATATTGCATATGCTGCTTGCTTTTGATTATAGATAGATGGTTTTCTATGGTATCTTTTAAAAAGTCCCTCTATTCCTATCTGTTGTAGGGTTTTTAGTATAAAAGAGTTGTTGTATTTAATTAGAGGGTTTTTTTTTGTATTTTAAGATGATCTTATGGTTTTGGATGTTTTGGTTTTTCATATGACTAATTATGTTGATTGTTTGCCTAAACTCAAACCATTTTATGCAGCAAAGTGAATCCAAAAAAGCAGGCATGACAATCGTGCTAACAAAGCAAAAGCAAATTTTTTTTTTAAAAAGGGACAAACAAGAAAAGTGTATTAAGTTGAAAGGATCCTTAAACAGCAAACCAATACTAGTAATAAACATATGCCTTAGTGACTAAATTTATAAAGGAAACATGACATAAGCCACAAGAAGACATAGTAACACAACAGTGACAAGAAACTTCAGTCTCTCTTAGTTTTGAATAAATGTAACATAAAGGCAAAAAAAGAGGAAAATATGGTATTTAACAAGTTGCTAGAGTTAATAAGTGTTTAAAAACTTACTGCATTTTCTAAATGAGACAACAGAAGAATATATATATTTCCCAGAAATACATATTTCTCACATGAAAATTTTACAAAACACTACCATCTTGCAGGCACAGAGATAATTGCAAACAAATGTAGAATGAAAGAAAGAATTAATACATTTTTTATAGGCCATAATGCAATAAAAGTAGCAATGTTTTAAGAACTACAAATAAAAGATACTGGTCCAAGTGAAGACTTAACAGTGGTTCAAAGAAAAAAAAAACAGAGAAGCAATTAATAATGATGTTAAAGAAAATGATAATGATGAAATAACATACCAAAATTTCTGAAATATAGCCAAAGCAATTCTCAAGGGAAAAAAATATCCCTGCAAACATACATTGAGAAAATAGAAAAAAATAAAGATTAATGAATTGAATGTGCATTTTAAAAATTAGAAAGCCATCAAATAAACAAACCTAAAATTAGAGGGGTAACAGATAAAGTAAAAAAAAGCAACAATAAAATCTGGTTCTTTGAAAAAGCTAATAAAATGGATAAACCCTTAGTTAATTTGATTAAAAAGAAGAGAGTGGAAAATCAAGTGAATAAAATAAAAAGTGAACAGTATGAAATCACAGCAAAATCAGAAGAATTAAAAAGAATAATTAGCATATAGGCAATTATTTGCTAACGGAAGTGAGAACACAAAAGAAATAGAGGAATCTCTTCAGAAATATAAAATACTTAAAATATTGGAAGGCCAAATAGAGATCTTAAATAATCCAGTTTCAGAAGAAGAAATGGATCTGGCTGTACAGGAGCTATTAACAGAAAAGAAAACAAGCAAACAACTCCTGGTCCTGATGAATCCAAGAGAATTCTATCAAGTTTTGTGTCCAAAGTACCCATATTTCACAAATGATTCTCAGAAATTAAGAAAGCAAGCAAATTGCTGGAGTCCTTTTGTGTAGTCTTACTGCCTAAACTGGAGAAAGATAAGCACAGAAAGGAAACTGTGGGACTCAGAAACTGTACATAAAATCATTGATTATGATCAAGTGGGATTTACGCCAGGGATTAACAGGTATTTGTTCTCGTGGTTCAGGCTCGTTCCTCACCCCCTTCACTTCACCTCGTCACCCTCTTCCGCTTATCTGATCTCTCACAGCCAGCCAGGCCTTCCCAGCCCTCTCTCCAGAACTCCCCCATGTGTGTTCCTAAAACAGGTTTGACCTCCATGACTGTTCAGCCAGCTTCTCACCTTGACATCTTCACATCCTAAGGCTGATCAGTGTTCCTTGTCCAATGTTATACATCGACATTCCAGCCAAAATCACTCACTTGCTGCTGTGTTTTTAATACTTATTGTTAGTCCCACTTCCAGGTTTTGGCCATTGCTCATGGCAGTTCTCTCTCCATAACTTCCTCTAAGTATCCCCAGCTTTCTTCAAGGCTTAGTTTACCTGCCATCTCCTACTAAAGGCCTTTCTGCTCCCCAAGTTCTTAGTGCTCCCTTGTCTCCAGAAATTGCTTTGTATTTATTTTGTTACTTAACCGTATGTGTCTTGTGGTGTTCTTCCTCCTTCCCTTCTCTCCCTTCTTTTCCCCCTCCAAAAAAAAGGCAGTATGATGGGACACTTTGACAGGGGTCCAGCTTCTCATTAACGGCCTTCCCGAGGAGGCTAGGTTAGGGTTCCCATTCCTTTCTGGAGATGATGTGAATTAGATGGTAACTGAAGTCCCCTTCAGCTCTGAAATTCTATGGCTCTTTGTGGTCCCTGAAGAAAGAAGCAGTAGATTCTAGGGAGGGGAAGAGAAGGGTAAAGGGATAATGGATGGGCCAGACTCTTCAGTGATGAGATTTAGATTTGGGGAACCCAAATGAAATTAGGGTTTCTCGTGGTCAGGGAGTTAAATAAGGTCTAGTGGCAGTGCAAGGATGGAGAGTTCTGAGAATTCCCTTCTAGTGGCACAAAATCCTCTGTAAAGGAATTTACAGACCCGAAAACCTAGATTGATAAAAAAGGTTTATTATGGGGATTGGAAGTAAGGTTAAAGTCTAGTTAAGGAAATAGGTGAGGGTAAAGAGAAGATGGCACTGGAAACAGTATTCCAGTGGGTGGAGACCCTTGGTGTGCCAAGCGTAGCATAGTGTGGCATGTTTGGAACCTCTACCAAGAGGCTCTTTTTATGAGAGATTTAGCTAAAGGACCCCATGAGTGGAGTCCCAAGTTGGCTCTGATCCGATGGGGGCTGTGAGAACCCAGATCTCCTATTGGAATTCAAAGGGGTGCTTTTGACCAGAGTTTTTTGAATCAAAGGTCATAGCTTCTTAAATTGATAATGCATCAGCCAGCAGGGGCAGGGAGTAATCTGAATCACAAATCAATTTCTTAAAGGGACCACAACCGGCTTCATTCCCCTCAAGTAGTTAAAACTTAAATTCATTTAAGAGAAAAAAGGACTTGGGGCAGAGTCTTTTATTGAGGCAGAATTGAAGATTTTCTCCTTCAAGAATTTTCAGAGTTCTCGGTCCCCTCTTTATTCAGGAGAATGGGAAGGCGTAAAGTTCAGGACACCAGAGAAGAGTGACCTTTTTTGAGAAGCGGCCTCCTCCTCCTAGACAGAGTGAAAATATAGAGGGCTTTTAAGTCAAGGAGTAGGGGACAAACAGAAAAGTCTCAAAACAACCTTTCTTTTCTCAGTTTAACAGAAGGCAAGGGCATCTGTTGAAAACCAAAGTAGATTGAGGAAACAATTGGGAACTTGAATAGCAAAGAGAAGTTTTGGAACAATATTTCAGGGAGGAGAATAAGGTGATTTGGAGGGTGAGGGTCGCTTGAGGCATTGTAACTAAGTTACTGTGTAACAATGATCTTTTTTGCCTTCTTCAGTCCCTATAATTCTCCATCATTTTTAATCCCTTTCTGCTCACATGTGATGAAACAATTTAAAATCATTCCCTCAATCTGTTTTAGTAACAATTCATTTTTGGTAATCTAAACAAAAATATCCTTCCGAAACAAAGTCAGAGTATCCAACAAACTAAGACAGAATACTATCTGCACTTAAGATGCTGCATTTCCTCTTGCATATGTCGGTACTAGAAATACATTGACAAATTGGAATGATTTCAGAGGAGAAAACATCAAAACATGATTTATGAGGAAGGATTAAAGGAGCTACTTATAGCTTAGCCAAACAATGACTAAGAAAACTGACTCTATAAGAGGTGTAAACACCAAAGGGACTCATGGATTGTTTAAAGATGCCTCAGCTAAGAGAGATGGGATAAAAATCAACAAAGAAACATTTAAACTGGGAATAAGAAAAATAATTTACATAGCAGAGTATTTCTTCTAGGGGAAAAAATAGTGGCATTCTTCTCACTTCTCTCAGCTCTAGGACCTTAACAATGTAGGATTATCTTTATATTCTTAGAGCTTTTAAATTAATAGAATGAATTTTCCCCTCCTCACTAGTGGTATCTCCAGTTTTCTTTCCTCAGTCAGAAGGAAACGTGAAATTGTATGATGAAACGCCTCGACATTTGCAGACAAAATACATATAATTTCCTCTGCTATACATTTAGATATACTCAGGCTGCAATGAAAAGATTGATGTTTGTTAACTTGGCACTTAGGAATCAGCAGGTTCTTAGATCCACAAACTTATTTTCTTGGTGTGATACCATAGTTCTATAGGTCTAATGGATTTGTAAAGATGAATGGAAACCATTTTGTGTACAGCAGCATTTTGAGAGCTTTTTTTGAAGACTTGAAAAAGAAAGACCTAATTTTTTTGGTTTTGCATCAGCAAAGACAAAGACTCATATGAAGTTTTGTTGTCTTAAGAAAAACCTTCCTCTGCTATATATATGTGATTGTGTTGTTCTGTAATCAATTTCTGTCTGAGCTCCAGAAATGCAGACACTCTACTGAAGGAGGTGGCAGCTGACAAAATTGCTGTCTTTGACCTTCTGATACAAGTTTAGTAACTAATCTGGAAAATAATGAACTGCAATTAATGAAATCTGCACTCATATTCAAGTATGTTTTTCAGACAGCACATAAAATAATTGAAGGAACTTCCTGCTCTCTAATTAGTTAGATTGAATTAATTTGGCATAATAGCTTTTTTTTCATGTATCTAGAAGTTAGTTTTCAGATGAAGCTATTTATGTACTCGAAAGTTAAGGACTTCAAGTGGCCTATCAGATCTGGTGCCTTAAATAGTTAATAGCCATATTTGATTTATGGCATAAAAAGAAGCATTATCACACTTTCTTCTAGTATGATTTAGGCCTTGTCTCTTCAACTTTCCTTTTTTATGAAAAATAAAATTGCTATATTAGAAACATTGATTATTCCTCCACCCACCCATCCTTTCTAAATTTAGCTTGAGGTGATGGCAGCCGAGTATGATGGCTGTCCCATCTCTATCAATTAAATATAAGTTTGTATAATTATTTTCTTTCCCATCTCATCATAATCTTAGTTTTCATTGTAATATAGAAGTGTTCTCTCTCTCTGCCTTACAGACCTGCTCTTTAGATTAAGGACTGAAAGTGGCAATTCTTCCTTGATCTAAGGCTTCAAGTTCTAAGGTCAAGAACTATGGAAATTGAGTGAACCACATCAACTCCATTTTGTGACTTGGTTCTGGATCTAACCCAGTTCAATTATGGGTTTAGTCCAATTTTTGTCTTGTGAGAAAATTTTATTCACTTGTGGGAATTATGAGAAAATCTCATTGCAATATTGGAATCCAGCCTTACATGACTGGGAAGCTGGACCACCTCTATTGTTTATGACCATGTTGCTTTGAGACATACTCTTTACCCTTTTTACTATCTGTAGAGAAATCTTATCTTTGTTTTAGCACTATAGTATTATAATTTATTGCTGTCTGGTTTTGATTCAGAATTGTAGAGAAATTACAAAGGCAGAGAAGGCAGATGACTTTGATCTTTTGATTTAACTTCATAACTAATCCACAAAATAAGGTAATTAATTAACAAAACCCACCCAGACAAATAAGAAAATTTGTGACATGTAGAATATAATAAAAAGATTTGAGCCCATTAACAGTCCCATTTTAGTAATTGACACCATATACTTTTATATGTACTTTGGAGCCTTATTTTTCATATTTGAGACCACGAAGCATTTTGTGCTTCAAATAAACCTACTTTAATTCATTTTTCATGAATGCTACAGGAAGGAATGTACATCCGATCCTTTTGTGTGCAATAAGTATAATATTGTCTTCCCTTATCTTGCCTGAACATCTTTTACAAATCATCTTTCAATTCATTTTAAACAAAAATAATTATGTAAAAAAGAGATTTAAGATTCAGAAAATAATCAGAAATTCCTCCCTTCCCTTACAACTATCAAAAATCACCTTTTTAAAGAAAAAAGATAATTTTCCGTTACAAATGCTAGAATAAATTACAATATCTCTTGTACTCCATGTTGCCTATTCGTTGCTTGAAATCTAAAGCCTATCTGATATTCAAGTAGTTTAGTTGTTTAGTCCTGTCAGACTCTTTGTGATGCCATTTGTTGTTTTCTTGGCAAACATACTGGAGTGGTTTGCCACTCCTTCTCTAGATTATTTTATTTCTCTAATCAGGAACTGAGGCAAACTGGGTTAAATGGCTTGCTCAGGATCACACATCTAATAATTGAGTTCAGATTTGAATTCAGGAAGATGAGTATTACTAGTCAGAACCAATGATCTATCCATTGTGCCACCTGGCTGCCCCATATATTCAAAATGGGCCACTAACTACTAAAATTGCTCACTTGTTGACAGAAGAAATAATTTAGACGTCCTCAGGCTGCCATGAAAAGATTAATATTTGTTAACTTGGCTCTTTGGAGTCAACAGGTTCTTGGATCCACATATTTGTTTTTCTTGGTAAACAGTTTCTATGGTAAAAGATACTCATCCCTTAAAATTGGAACCATTCCCAATAAGATCAGGGATGAAACAAGCTTGCCCACTATCACCATTAATTACTATACAGTGTTGTATTAGAAATGTTAGCTTTAGCAATGAGAAGAAAAAGAAATTAAGGAATTAGAGTATATACTGAGGAAACATTTTTTTTTTCTTTGCAGATGATATGATGTTAGAAGTAAAAAGTTACTATAAACAATTAACAACTTAAGCTCAGTTGCAGGATACTAAAATAAATCCACAGAAATCATTGGTATTTTCTACATTACCAACAAAGATCAGTGGCAGAAGGTAGAGAAATTCCATTTAAAGTAACTGTAGACAATATGAAATATTTGGGAGTCTGTCTGCCAATACAAAGCCAGGAACTATATGAACACAATTACAAATCTCTATACAAATAAAGTTAGATCTAAACAATTGGAAGAGTGTCAAGTGCTCATGGGTAGGCCAAATCAATATAATAGAAATGACAGTTCTACCTAAAATAATTTACTTATTCAGTTCTACTACTAATCAGACTGCCATAAGTTACTTTATAAAGCTAGAAAAAAGAACAGAATTTATCTGGCAAATAAAAGATCAAGAATTTCAAGGGAATTAATGGAAAAAAAAATGCAAATTAAACTGAACTAGCTGTACCAGACCTAAAACTATATTATAAAGCAGTGGTTATCAAAACCATTGGGTACTAGCTAAGAAAGAGAAGTTGATCAATGGAATAAGTTAGGTTCACAGGACAAAATAGTCAATGACTATATTAATTTCATGTTTGATAAACCCAAAGACCCCAGCTTTTAGGATAAGAACTCACTACTTGACGACAACTTCTGGGAACATTGGAAATTAGTATGGCAGAAACTAGGATTGAGCACCACTAGCACTATGTACCAAGATACAGTCGAAATGGGTTCATAATTATTATTATTATTATTATTATTTTAAATAACTTTTTATTGATAGAACCCATGCCAGGGTAATTTTTTTTTACAACGTTATCCCTTGCACTCACTTCTGTTCCGATTTTTCCCCTCCCTCCCTCCACCCCCTCCTCCAGATGGCAAGCAGTCCTTTACATGTTGAATAGGTTACAGTATATCCTGGATACAATATATGTGTGCAGAACCGAACAGTTCTCTTGTTGCACAGGGAGAATTGTATTCAGAAGGTATAAATGACCCGGGAAGAAAAACAAAAATGCAAACAGTTTATATTCATTTCCCAGTGTTCTTTCTTTGGGTGTAGCTGCTTCTGTTCATCTTTAATCAGTTGAAACTGAGTTAGTTCTCTTTCTCGAAGAGATCCACTTCCATCAGAATACATCCTCAAACAGTATCATTGTTGAGGTATGTAATGGTCTCCTGGTTCTGCTCATTTCACTCAGCATCAGTTCATGTAAGTCTCGCCAGTCCTCTCTGTATTCATCCTGATGGTCATTTCTTACAGAACAATAATATTCCATAACATTCATATACCACAATTTACCCAGCCATTCTCCCATTGATGGGCATCCATTCATTTTCCAGTTTCTAGCCACTACAAACAGGGCTGCCACAAACATTTTGGCACATACAGGTCCCTTTCCCTTCTTTAGTATCTCTTTGAGGCATAAGCCCAGTAGAAACACTGCTGGATCAAAGGGTATGCACAGTTTGAAACTTTTTGAGCATAGTTCCAAATTGCTCTCCAGAATGGCTGGATGTGTTCACAATTCCACCAACAATGTATCAGTGTCCCTGTTTCCCCACATCCCCTCCAACATTCCGCATTATCTTTCCCTGTCATTCTAGCCAATCTGACAGGTGTGTAGTGGTATCTCAGAGTTGTCTTAATTTGCATTTCTCTGATTAATAATGATTTGGAGCATATTTTCATATGGCTAGAAATAGTTTCAATTTCTTTGAGAATTGTCTGTTTATATCCTTTGACCATTTATCAATTGGAGAATGGCTTGATTTCTTATAAATTAAAGTCAATTCTCTATGTATTTTAGAAATGAGGCCTTTATCAGAACCTTTGACTGTAAAAATGTTTTTGAAATGGGTTCATTATTTAGACATGAAGAATTGATACTAAAAACAAATTAGGAGAATAAGAGATAGTCTACCTCTCAGATCTGGGGAGAAAGAAAAAATTTATGGCCAAAGAAGAACTAGAGAACATGATGAAATGCAAAATGATTAATTTTGATTATGTTAAAGTTAAAAGTTTTTGTACAAAACTAATGCAGCCAAGATTTGAAAGGAAGCAGAAAAGTAGGGGAAAAGTTTTTTATGTCCAAGGGCTCTGATAAATGCCTATTTCTAAAACACATAGAGAATTGATTCAAATTTATACTCCATTCTCCAATTGATAAATGGTTAAAAGATATGAGTAATTTTCAGATGAAATTAAAGCCATTTCTAGTCATATGACAAAATGCTCTAAATCATTTTTGATTAGAGAAATGCAAATTAAGACAAATCTGAGGTACCACTACACACTTCTCAGATTTGGAGGGGATGTGAGAAGACTGGGACAGTAATGCATTGTTGATGGAGTTGTGAAGTGATCCAACCATTCTGGAGAGCAATTTGAAACTGTGCTCAAAAAGTTATCACACTGTACATACCCTTTGACCCAGCAGTGTTACTACTAGACTTATATCCCAAAGAGATCTTAAAGGAGGGAAAGAGACCCACACGTGCAAAAATGTTTGTGGCAGTTTTCTTTGTAGTGGCAAGAAACTAGAAACTGAGTGGATGCTCATCAGTTGGAGAATGGCTGAATAAACTGTGGCATATGAATGTTATGGAATATTATTGTTCTGTAAGAAACGATCAGTGGGATGATTTCAGAGAGGCCAGGAGAGATTTACATGAACTAGTGCTAAGTTAAATGAGCAGAACCAGGAGATCATTGTACATGGCAAAAAGAAGATTATATGATTATCAACAGAGATGGACCTGGATCTTTTCAACAATGAAGTTGTTCAGGGCATTCCAATAGAGAGGACTATGGGAATTGAATGTGGATCACAACATAGTATTTTTACCTTTGTTGTTGATATTGTTTGCTTTTTTTTTTTTTCTCGCTTTTTTTTTTGTTCTGATTTTTATTGTGCAGCATGATAAATGTGGAAGGTTTAGAAGAATTGCATGTTTCACCTATATTGGATTACTTGCTCTTTGAAAGGGGGAGGAAGGAGGGAGAAAAATATGGAACACAAGGTTTTGCAAGGGTGAATGGAAACAATTTTTGCATGTATTTTGGGGAAGAAAGTCATTATAAAAATAAATAAATTTAGATCAAAAACAGCTATTGATTTTTTTTTCAAAAAAGTAGAATCTGCCAAGCTAACCCAGAAAATTCTACTGATAGTTACCCTGAAAATTGAAAAGGCTTTAGAACTAGACATTATTAACTTTTTAGGGGTTAACTGCTTGAAGAAGAGGGCATATTGTTGAGCTGTATTAAGCTGTGTTCACCTTATCTCTTCCTTTTTTTTTTTTTTCCTTCTTTTGCCTTTTCTGAAGTGTTGACAGCTTACTGTGTACAAAGCTTAACAGATATTTGTGTTGTGAACGAATGAAAAAAGAAGTTAGTTTTTCCAGGAGGTTATGGCTTTCATGTATTTGCAAGAGGTACTGGTGAACTAGCAGGCCCAGGCTTTTTTTTTTTTTTTTTTTTTTTTTTTTTTAAATAACTTAGTTCAATTCATTTTAGCATTTTATTGGTGAGGGCACTGTGCTATGTTGTGGGGATAGAAATTCAAATCTGATTGCTGCAGGAGGTAGTACCTGTTCTGGGCCTTGCCTCTAATGAGAGCTGTGTGTTGTTTTAAAAACAAGATCTTGCCCTTAAGCAGAGTTATAACTAGGATAACTGGGTTAGCAGAATACTAGAATACTATCATAGCAGGTGGACATGCGGGACAGACCACATTTTTTTTCTTCCCAAGATGGAAGATGGTAGAAGTGATGGTGAGGAATAATGTTACTTACTGTCTAAAGAAGCCCAGGAATCTCCCTCTCTTGGCTCAGAGACAATGGTGTTCCAAAGTTTTTAGTGTTATTTCCCAGATTTTAGGTTCCGGGGTTATTTTAGAGGAGACAGTAGAGTTCGTTCGGTCACTTCATTTTACAGATGACTAAACACGATTTAAAAGAAGTTTGCAAAGTGATCTTTTTATTTTAACAAACTAAAAATGTGTGGCCTCCAAAAGCTGTGCACCTATCCAAGTCTAGAATGGGACTCCTCATTTCCTCCAGCCATCTTCTTTTATCTCTAAATTTGGCTTCTTCCCTTACTGTCTTTCTTTTTAATCATTCAGAGAACCCCCTTCTTTCCTCTCTGTGACTCAGACCTAGCTAAATAGGTGTGGGTCGATAAAGGAGGTTGGTATTGTCAGGTACTTACTTGTAGTTTAACTAGAAAATTCTTCATTCAGAGTCATCATTAATGGTTACATTGGGCTCTATCTGCAGCAGAGGAGGGGTATCAGTCTATGCTGGTTTAAAAAGCATATCCAATTTACATCATTAGCTATTAAAGTGTTAAAAGTTTTATATAATTTATTTTCTCATGTTGTCATCATGGATTGATTCTCTCTCTACCCTGCTTTGCTTTCCCATCTCCACTGGATATTAGAAGGTCTCATTTAAAGGAATTGTGATGTAGTTAGAAATATGCATATGTATTTTTACACATACATGTGTACATAAGTTTGTGTGTGTGTGTGTGTGTGTGTGTGTGTGTGTGTGAGAGAGAGAGAGAGAGAGAGAGAGAGAGAGAGAGAGAAAGAGAGAGAAAGCGCTTTCTCTGAGCATATTCTAACTTAGTTAACCTTTTCTCTTTGGCAGTGGCTGCTCCCCACAGACCAACACATTTTACTCAAGTCTTTTGCTGTTATTTCCCATCTCATTCATCAGCCTGGGATACTGTCATTGCCTTTCCTGGGTCATTTTCAGTTCTGCTCAGGAAACAGTACGTCCTAGTAAATAGCATGGTTGACCAACCCACTAGAATCTGATTTGCTTCCTATGTGTGACACTGACACTTTATATGTGCTCTCAGAGGTCAGGAAAGCCCAAGTTCAAATTCAACCTCAGATGTTTCCTAGATGTTTAACCCCAGGCAAGTTACTTAGCCCTTGTTTCCCTCAATTTTCTCATCTATAAATGTTAGGATAATGAGAATGCTTACTTCCCAATATTATTTTGAGAGATATTTGTAAAGCATTCTGCAAACCTTAAATGTCTGCACTGACTTGCACCTTAGAGATTTATGATGAAGTACTTTGCAATAATCTTTTTTTGAATCGTTATCAGATGTGATACAAAAATTGGTGAGCAGAGTACCTGAAATATGCTGATTTCCTGGAATAAGAGAACACCAGTCCCCAAAACAAACAGAAAACCCACTATGAAAAAGAAATAGCCCTTGCTTTAGGCCTCAGAATCTTGGATTCCCACAGCACTTCCATTGAGTATTTTTTATGCAGCTGTGGATACATTGCTAACCTGCCTGGAGCTCATCTTCTCCTTCTGTAAAGACTAACTGGCCTCTCAGGTCCCTTCTGTTCCTGACTGGCCCTAAGCAGGCCAGAGTATTCCTGGTCTGTGGGAACTGGGGCAAATGTCTCTGGCCCAAGGGGGGGGGGGGCCACAGTAGGAAATGGAGTGTGCAGTCAGAGTGATGATGAAAACAGGACTGGAGTGTTTGACAAGAAGAGCTCTTGTTTAGGAGAGATGAGCAGCATATCAAAGATTTTATTTTAATGATTTAGGATTTATTTCCTTTTTAAGGATTGTTGCTAAAGAAATAACTGATTGCTGGTTGTACAAAACAGATGCCATGTTTCTCTCATCTGGGAAAGCATCTTGATAAGTGATAGGATCATTTGATTTTTGCTTCTGCTGTCAAAGAAATAGGCAGTGGAGATGTGTAGAACAATGTGAAGGTCGTATGGGAGTAGTCCCCTTTAGCTAATATGGCAGAGGGGGAAGATGAGGCTGCAAAGGGCAGGTGGCAGCGTCAAGGTGTGGAGGGTCCTTGAGAGATTTTGGTCATGTTGACCTTTGCATTCTTGCAGAATCCAGATTGAGGTATTTTGTAGATAGCTGAAGATGTTGGATTGTAGCACCGGAAGACAAGAAAGTTGTGAAAATTGGAAAGTCTTTTTGTCGTCCAGTTCTTAGTGTAATAGATCTATAGCCAAAAAAGTCATCCATTCCAGCTCCCTCATATAGATGCTCTGGTGGAGGCCAAGAGAATCGTAGGCACCTCTTTAAGGTCATACTGGGTATTGAGTAGCCGAGCCAGTCTACCAACCCAGATGCAGCACTAAAATGACCATACTGGGCTCTCTCCAAACCGAAATTCTCATTTCATAATTATTGCTCACTTGACCCCTTTCACTTGTGCAGTATTGTCAATCATTCCCCAGTTTCTCCCATCTCTCCCTTTCCCTCTACCTCACCCTTAATTTAGGTCCTTACTATCTAATAGAATCACAGTTGAAGGAACTGCCTTCATTCTGTCACCTGCCCCCAGTCCTTATTATAAACTTCATCAGCAAACTAATTTCCCTAAAACATACTTCATATAATACTGTCCAGAAACTCCTCCTACCTTGTAATCCCCTCAATATCAAGTCAAAACCCATCCCCCAGGCACTTAAGGAAGTCTTGTTTTACATTATTCCCCAACATTAGCCCCTTGGCTCCAGTGAAATCAGTCTTTTACTAAAATACCTCTAAAATGTTCCTGCCTCTGTATCTTTGATGGAAAGGCATCTTTTGCCTCCTATCTCCTCCCTGATCCTTTCCTTTTTATTATTCTGTTCAAGTCTCCCAGATGCTTTCCCTGAGTACCCCGGGACCCAGGAGCTCTTCTTCCAAACTCCTATAGCTTTTTGTAGCACTTTTGAATTGCATATGCTGCTTCCTGCTCTGTTTTTATCTTCCCACTTGGATTGTAAGGGCTTTGAGGACAGGGTCCTTTTACCTATTGGTGTTTCCTGTCATACCTGGAATAGATTTAGAATGCATTCTTCACTGCAGGAATATTTATTGAAGATAACTTGCTAGCAGAAGTAATTAAAAACTTATTAAACCACCTCAGGATATGGTTCTTGATTTGTTCTCGTTTGTTTAATTAAAGTATACTTCTCTGTTTCCTGTTAAATTTAATAATGTCAGCGGACTTAAATTTTCTTTCCTCTTTTCTTGTCATTTCAGCCCATTCCCAGAATTATGGTACAACCTGTCAGCATGGATATCAGCAGGACCAAGACAAAACAGGTATTTGTGCTGCTATTGACAGCAGTGCTATTATAAGAGCCAGCGACGCCCTCCCTATGTTCATCGTGGCGGCCCCCACACACAGAATGCACAGATGGAGGGATTATTTGGTCTGTGCGTGCACTGATTTTTTTAAACTTAACTTTTCGATAATTAACTATAATATAGGTCACTTCCCCCTTCTCTCCCATCTTACCCCTCCCTCCCTCCCCCCCCCCCCCCCCAATGTTCCCTGTTATACTTTCTATTTTCAACTTGTTAATCATATGATTGTTTAACTTTTAGGTGCTTGACTGCTAATGCAGTCTGCTGCTTTAATAGCCCACTGCTAGGCATTGAAGCTTGCTATAAACAGAACAATCTCCTTATTCCAAGTGTTTAGCTTAATTCTCAGTTTTACATTTCATTCTGATTCATGATATCAGTGTGAAAAGACTAATGCTAAGCTGGGAGAAAATAGTCTCTTATGATCTCCCACAGATCAACAGCACTTCTAGTCTTATGAATAGCAAATCTATTTTCTCCCACTGTGCTTTCATTCTCTTAGCTAAAGTTATCTGCATAGGAAAATTTTATTTATTAAAACAAAACCAAAAAAGTCCCAGGATTTGAAAGATGATTTAAGCCCTTGCCAACCACTCTCAGCTCTGAAGGACACTCTGGGATGAATTGCTATTAATGTGGAAAAAGGGGAGGACTGTAAACCCAGAAGATCCGGTGTCTTTCCACTAAGCCACTGGGTGAATTTGAATCCAATATTAGCTAAAACTGTGTAGCTCTGTTTCCCTTTGTGGAACATAGATTGCAGTGCCTGCCTTAACATACTATTCAGACTTATGATGAGGATTTAATGAGGTGATTTGTGCAAAAGGGCTTTAAGCACGGTAAAGCATTGTGCCTCAGAGTGGACAGCCTCTGCAGTTGTAGGCAGAAGAGTATCACAGGAGGATTGGATTGGGACTGGGACTGGGCTGCTAGCAGTCTGTCATTTAATAGTTAGGTGACTTTAATAGGATCACTTTGATAGTTGGGGATCAATGTTTTCATCTGGAAAATGAAAAGTAAGTGATTTCTAAGTGATTTCCTAGCCTTGATATTTCAAGATTCTGCTGGGAAATCAAATCAAATTGGCATTGTGGCTGCCTGCTTCCAGACCAGATTTCTTACTAATGTTCTATCTAGTCTTTCTCATGTCTTGAATTGGTGCCTTCAATCCTCCCTATAGGGTCAGTGATCTTAGGAAACAAAATAGAAAATAATAAATAAAATATGGACAAGCTGTAAAAAAAAAAAAAAAAAAGATTGAAAGACCTTAATCTTTTAGAGTAGATGTGTTAGTGAGGGTTATTGATCTGTTGGATTTTGTAAACTTTGCAGCTCAGAAATCCATCACTAAAAGGGCTGTTAATCTCAAGAGGTGCAGTTAATTTTGCATCCTGGAAGTGTATGATGAAGGAAAAGGAGGACCTTTGGAAACAGGGATATAAATGACAGCTCATGTAAAAATGCATGATTTATCAGACTGCCAAGTTAAGCCAAGTAACTGTAAGAGACTTATAGATCACAGACTCTTTCCCAGTTCAAATAAATCCTGCATTTCAAATGGGAAATGACCATTCCTGTAATATAAATAATCTTTCAGTAAATATTGGAAAACATATTTCTTGTGCTGAAGCAACTCTCCCTCCCCCAGTCCTCTCTGCCTCCTCTCCTCCCCATCATTGTTAATGGGCGAACAGACTGATAATCTGCCAGCTTCGTGAGAAGGCATATTAACCAGAGAACACCTTACCAGCACCACTGATACACTGGAGTTTGGACAAGCCAGGGCTGTCAAAGTTCCAAATGAAATATGTGTTCTGTGTTTGTTGGCTGCCAGGATGACTCACGGACAGAGTGATCGAAGAGGGAAGGGCCAGAGCAGCACCGGCTCCCAGCCCTCATTCAGCCCTTGCTCCCAGGGAGTCCATTGGAGCTTTTTGTGCCTTTGTTTCACTGCAACCCAGGAACTCCCGGTCAGGGGAATGGGACCAGTGTCAGAGCACCAGAATGCATTATAGGAAAGAGAGGGCTGTGCACCTCGTGGTCCAGAGGAGGAGCTGCCCTCTGACTGCCTGAGCTCCTTCCAGTTAGGAAGGTTGAGTCAGAGCCACTGGGCTCAGGAGTCATTTTTGTGCTGGTAAAAGCTGTACTGAAACATCTTCCAGTCCTCTGATGAGATCATGATTTAAATTATGCGGAGAAAAGTGCTTCTCAGCCTTTTTAATAATCCTTACAGTCTCCCTGTGAAGTGGGCCTATGTTTTCAAGGGAGGAAATTCATTAGCCCAAGTCAGAATGTCTTTCAGTTATTGAGTGGCCGTTTAGTGTGGGACATTGACCTTCTACCTAGGCTCTGCCAGTGGACTCCACAGTCCTCCTACAGGAGCTGAAAGAAATAATGCTATTTTTATTTTTGATTTTCTTAGCAAGAGCGATTTCCAAATCATTGGCAAATTGTGAATATTCAACCAGGCATTCAGTAATCTCCCCCAGTTTGCCAGTCACTAGGTACAGTGATGAGAATACAGAGCAAAAAATGAAACATTCTTTGTTCTCAAGAATCTTATATTTTATTGGGAGAGTCAACCCCACCCATTCCATCAGACCTTGCCTGAGCTTCTCAGTTGCTGTTGTCTCCTTTTATGTTTATTTGGTGTATATTTTATATAAGATCCTACCTGTTTGAGTTGAACATAAAGATTCTGAAAACCAAAGGTGAGGGTGGGTGGGTGGAGGATACATTTCAAGCACAGAGAACAGACCTTGCAAAGATACAGAAATCATAGATTGTGTGCAGGGAACAATATGAAGGCTGTTTTGGCTGTTCCCAAGAGTGCATGAATATATTAAATTATTGTGCTTTCTGCTTCAGGTTACTCAAGAGGATGAGCGGAAAGAACTGTCTGAAACTACTCTGCCATCTCCTGCCCTCGGAAAGAATTCTGATAAAGTCAACAAAGTGCCTTCCCAGCAGCTCCATCCTTCCAATGTCCAGACCCAGGACATCACAGAGGGTCCTCCCAGCCCCCTGAGTGAAGCCTCTAGTGGTTACTTCTCTCATAGCGTCTCAACAGCGACTCTCTCTGAGGCCCTTGGAAGCAGCACGGACACCAGTGCTCATGCTGGCAGTCAGACCCCAAGCGGTCTCTCGAACCCCTTCTGCCAAGGAACACCCGAAGGGGAGGGCCCATCTCCCCCCGTTACTTCATCCTCAGAGAGTCTACCTTTGTCTCAGAAAGAGCGTTTGGTTAATGCAGCAGAAGCACAGACCCAGCCAATGGAGAACGTCCTAGACGGCAGCTGCGGGGCCTCAGAGCCCAAGGGCTCAGCCCCTCCTCTCAGTCAGAATGAGCCCCCAGAGGCTGCCTCTCTGGCCATGGACACCAAGAGCTCTCTTTCCACCCCCACCCAGCAGCAGGAGGTGCCCGGCCGGCTGCCGGCAGCAGAGTCTGGGTCTGTGGCCAGGCTGCCTGCTCGGGCCAAGGACCGGCCCAAGCCAGGCCCCAGCCTTGAGGGCACCAGACCCCCACCACCCCCCAACTTACTCTCTCCATCTTCTGCTGTGGCTTCCCCATTTAAAATCCAGAAGGTGAGAACGTCAGAGCTAAAGTCGTTCACACAGATGCTGGGGGACTGTACCTCCGGGAGCAGTGAAGACCAGGGGACCTCGGAAGGTCCCCACAGCCCAGGAGGGACAGCCAGGGAGAAGGCAGAGGCGGCCTCTGATTCAGAAGATGCTGATGAAGTCCCAGAATGGTTAAAAGAGGGAGAGTATGTCACTGTGGGCACTAATAAAACTGGAATCGTCCGGTATGTTGGACCAACAGACTTTCAAGAGGGCACCTGGATTGGAGTAGAGTTAGATCTCCCTTCAGGTGAGTAAGTCCAGCAGACCAATTCAGCTTAGAGTGACAGGCCCAGGCCCTGGGCCTTAGTCTCAGATTTAGATTGGGGAACCCCTGGGCTGAAGCCTGCCTCTGCCATTCTCTTGGTCAGATCACTTTCCTGCCCCACCTTTGGTTCTACATTGGCGATGTGAAGGGTTTGACTGTATTTGCCAAGTGTTTTCTATTGCACTGTGCTGGACTCTTGAAACCAAGCTTCTCTTCAAGAAGCTTGCAACTTCATGGTGGAGAAACATTTTTCCAAATAATTACAATATAGGTGGCAAGTGTGATGGGTAAAAATGGAGATAAAAGCCCCAGATAGAGTGATTTTGAGCATTCTGACAAAAAGGGGAGGAGGTTGCTTTCAAGCCAGGGGAGTATGTAAGATTTCTTAGAAAAATTGTACTGCTCCTTGAAGGCGAGGGAAGGAAGGGACTCTGAAATAGAGGTGGGAGGTAGGAATGTCACAGATATAGAAGTGGGGCGAGATAGGATGAAACCTGGGAAGAAGAGATGAGTTCATTCCAGTTGTAATCTGTAGGAGAATCATGAAGGAGGGCAGGATGGTAATGTTGAGTGAGATCTTGGAGGATTTTGAATGCCAGGATCAGGAATTTATACTTTATTCAGTAGAGAATGGAAAGTCAATGAAGTATTTTTAATAGAGGAATGACATAATCAGATCCACCAGTGCATTAGGAAGATTATTTTGGCAACAAGAGGAAGGATGAGTTGGAAAGAGGATCATCTCGAGGCAAGAAGAACCATCAGGAGGCTGAACTAAGGTGGTTGTGCTCAGTGCATCATGACAACAAGGAAGGAGCTTGGTTGCCAAGGTCAGATAAACAAGGTTTGGAAATTGGATGGAACATGGAACTTGAATGGGAGTGAAGAGCCAAAATTGACTTTATAGTTACAAGTCTGTGTTGACTGGCAAGATAGAAGTACTGTTGAGTATAAAAGTTAATGTAGGAGGCAGATTTAGTGGTGAGGATTATTTCCATTTTGGACATGTTTTGTGGAAGGAATTCCCAATGGTATATCTCATAGGTTTTTAGAAATGCAGATTTCTAAATGCATAAAGCCATGCGATGAGATTGGCTGTAGAAACTTGAAAGTTAATAGATGTAATTGAAGCCAAGACACGAAAAGATATTTAGATGGTCTCCATGGTTCCCTCTAAATTTTCTACTCTTTAGGTCTTCCAGGTCAATAACTTTGTTTCCCTTCTTATGATTTTTTTTTTTCATCTCAGACAGGGTTGGATAGGACTGAACAATTTTAAAGGGAAACTTCTTCCTTAAGAGATTCTGACTTCATTTGTGACATAATAATAACAATGGTAATTGTTATTATTATTATTACTTCATATTAGCACATAGATATATCATTATAGGCCCCTAGGCTAGAAGGGAGGCTCAAGAGAGCATTGAATCTTTGCCCTCCAGTGATTGCTACTAACATGTTTTGAATGTGGAAGATAACAATAATCACCTTAAAATTAATCAGTTTCATTCAATTTGAAATAATAATCTTTGCAAATCACTAAATATTAGTCAGAATAAGTACCTAACTGCAAGATGAAAATGCAGTATATATTCTTTTAGTCAAGTTGTTTCCATAGGTTATATCCCAGCTTTTTAAACTGTGAATTTAACTGAGTGTGGGGATTGAAAAATTATGATTTTTTATCAGTAAATGTTTGACTTGTATACCTATTTTATTTATTTATCTGTATATATCCGAGGTTGCATAAAATTTTATTGGGTGAAAAGGAATTGTGAGTGGAAAAAGTTTTAAGAAGTCTTGAGCAATATGGCCTTCCTTTCAGTTTTAGCCACCTTTCACTATAACAGAAGTAATTTGACAATCTTATCTAGTCCCAGCAGTTACTTCCTCATACCATGGTGCTCTGTACAGAACAGTCATGCAGTGTCTGCCCACATTTAGGGGGATGGCCCCCCTCCCCCGGGGAGGCCGCACCACGGGCCCACGTGTCTGCCCTTGCATGGTTTTCATCCCTAAGTGCTGAGCTGTCCTGCTCCCCACCTGGTCACTGGCCAGGCTTCCCTGGGCTGTGTTCCTCAAAAACAGGTGATGGGTTTACCCACGCACTAGACACGCAGTAGGTGCCTGCTGTCCACACGCTCTTTGCCAGTTAGATGGTTCTGGAGGAGTCCCTTTGATCACGTTGTACAGGGCTGGCCTTGAGGCAGGTGTCCCAGAGGAGTCCGGCACAGTGCAGGGACTGGTGGAGTTGGGGAGGGCCGGTGGGCTGGGGGGGCTCGGTCTCCCTTGCGCCCCCCACTGTGACTGCTAAACCCTTTTCCTTTGCTCTTATTCCAGGTAAGAACGATGGCTCCATTGGGGGAAAGCAGTATTTCAAATGCAATCCTGGTTACGGTCTCCTGGTGAAGCCGGGCCGGATCAAGAAAGCGCAGGGCCCAGCCCGGAGGCGCAGTGCTGGCCTGCGGCTTCAGGGTGTGACCTCTGAGCACCGCAAGAGTGGCAGCTTGTCGGGCTCGGCCTCCAACTTGGCTTCGCTGACGGCCCTGGCCAAGGCCGAAGGGGGTTCTGCGCTGCGCCCCGACAAGAGCCAGAAGGCCACGGAAAACCGCAAGTCTTGGGCCAGTTAAATGGGCTCCGGCCAGCCGGGAGCGACTCCTTTCCTAGGCCCACGCTAACGAGGATTCTGGGAAAGCTTTTCCCGCCCCCCCCTTTCCAAGCCCTCTGTGATTGCCACAGTGCAACCGCATGGCCCTTCCTAGTCGTAAAGCTGCTGCGCGGTTAAAACCTGTCTTGGAGTCTGTAACATCCCAGCCTTGGGCGCTGGAGCCTCAGAAGCAAGCCCAGGGCCTCCTCTGGCCTCCCTGGGACACAGGCTTCTGGACTTATCATCCCCGGGTTTTTACTGGCCTCAGGCGCTCTTTCCTGGATTCAGCCAAAAGCGGGCAATGGGAAGCCTCTCCTAAGTGGGGGGAGGGGGAAGAGAGGCTCTGGGAGGCACGGCCCCCTCCACCGGCCCTCACTGGGCCTTTGGGTTATGCTTTATTTCTAATTTCCTGATGATTCCACTAACCTCTTCTTTTTCAAGTATAATTAAAACTGAGGCCTCCTTTCCCTGCCCCAAAGTATGCCTTTTTCATCTCAAAGCTCCTGTTCAGTTTTCATTCGGTCATTGAGGCCTTTCTGGGACCATTCCTTCCTTTCTCCACACCTGAAAAAAGACTCATTTGAGTGGGGGACTTTTGTTTCCTTAAGCAGCCTCAAACTACAGGGCCTCTCCCTCTTCCCCCCCTTTTCTCCCTTCCTTTCTTTTACAGGGTATATGTTAGAAAGACCATCCTTGCCTTAAACCTGGAAAACTGTTTTATTTCCCACTGGTGCCCTTAACAGAGTGTTTGGATAGTATTTATTTGTATTTATTGTTTTTTAATCCTAAATAATGTGCGAGCTACAATCTTTCACTGCCTTCCATAGACCTGGGTGCCTTTGCCTGAACACAGAGCCTGCTTGGGGCCTCCAGGAGGTTCTCACAGCCGTGTCCAGAAGGGGTTGGCTGCTGGCCACAATCTGACTGGAGGTGGGATGGGGAGGAGAGGGTACTTTTGGCTATCCTTACTTTTATTTTCAGATACACAAGTGGCCTTATCTAAATGAAATGAACGCAAAAATGATTTCACAGAATTCTGTAACTTCCGTGTTTTTGATAGAGTCACCAGGGATGTGGGGAGAGAAGAGGGTAGGCTTTCTACTTCTGTTTTGTTTGTTTCTGGGACAGTCCAGAAGCTAGTGACTGAGTGCAAGCCCCAGACATTGCATTTGGGGGTGGGGGTGGGGGAGTGGGCACACAGGGTTCTCTTTCCTTTCTATCTATATGCACATCTTTAGTAGGAATCCTTAACTGGTGCTAAATTTTGGGGAGGCTGTGGTCCTATATGGCGAAAAAGCCTTTATTGAAAGTTAGCATTTCTTCCAAGACATGAATGTAGGCAACAGCATCCTGAGAAGAGGTCCGAAGGCTTCACCTGACCCCTGTGACCCAGGCTACAGGCCACACTGTCTCTCTCTCTTTCATCTGCTGTAAGATCTTTGAGACTGGGTCCCAGAGGCTGGAGACCTGGAGGGGGTTCTGGGTACCATCCTGGACTGCTAAGAATCTCTTTTCCTTAAAGACCTCTTCTCTGGTCAGCATCATCTTTTCCATCCCTTAGCGAAGTGGCCGGAAGCAGAGCAGCCCTCAGAGGAAGCTGGCAGTGAAAGGAAGGAGGGAAGGACATTCTAGAGAGGAAGGAACTGGGGGCTTTTATGTTGGAACTTCTGTCCACAAATGAGGTCAACAAGACAAGTTAAGCAGCTAGAGGAAAAGGAGCATGTTTTGGATGCCCAGGAACTTCACTTCAAGATTCTAGGACCCCCCCAAGTATAGCAACTAAGTGGTTCTCTAATCTTTGCATCTTCCCCAGAGCCCAGCACCGGGCTGGATGTTAAATTCATGCTTAATAAATGTTTGACAAGTTGAATTAATAAAGTTGATTCTAAAATAACAGTCCTTACATTATCTGCCCTCCCTACCCCCACCCCCAAGAGCCTTGAATATGAGTGCTCAGAAAACATTAATTTTGTTTGCACATTGTTCCCTTATGATCATGTGACTGATTCTTATGTTTGGAAGCATCTCATTGGGAAATGTCTTGGACTCCTAGGGAATTTGAAGTTACCTATGAAGAGGGACGGTAAAAGTTGTCAGCATCCCCACAGGGCCATTGGGGTGATCTTAGTGGATTCTGCAGGGAAATCGCAAGGGGGGGAGGGGGGCAATGGATCGGAATCCACAGGGAATGTGTCCTTGGCAATAGCTCTGGGGGCGTGTGGGACAAGTAGAGTCAAGACCTGGCTTTAAATCCTGGCTCTGGGGTCCCCTGCCAGCTGGCCTCAGGGAGGTGATCCCCCTTGGGGCTTCCTCATATGTTTTTTGTGAAATGTGAGCATTGTGCTGGATGAGCTCTACTGCCTAATCCTTAAAACTGAGGGTGGGGGGAGGTTCCCTTTCTTTGTCTCAGGCTCATTGTCTGTAAATTGATGGGATTGGGTGAGGGTATCCTGAAGCCTCCCTCTAGCTACAGATGCTATGATCTTTGCTATGAATGCCTCATAGGACAAAGGGGAATGATGTTCTGCAATGGAATGTCCTGGCAATTAGTTTTCAGGGGAGAGGGGAAAAATTATCAGCGGCACTCACAATCCAGACATTTGATTGTTAAATAGCTGGGTGACGCTCTGTGAAGAAGCTTAAGATTAATTAACTTCCATTAATTAAAATCCTAGTAATTGCTTGCAACGCTGCCTTAAATTAAACTTCTTTAATAATCAGCTGTTTTCCAAGTGATTTGCCTTTTTCTTCTCCTAATCCCCCTTGTTAGGTACAGTTGGACTGAGGAGGGTGTAACATTTGTAACAAAACTGTTTTGAACATAAAATTTTGGGCCAAAGTTGTCCACATTACCCCTGACTTTGTGGGCTCTCCACTAGTGGGTTCCCTGTTATCCCCTGTGGCAGGCAAGGTGGTGCATGCCCAGCCTGAGTGCTCCTGGCCACCTTGGATGCCAGGTGGTGCCCATTTGGGTCCAGGAAGAACACTGACCAACAGGCTGCTAGAAGCCTCTGAGCTCCATTTGGGCAGCATCCAGGGGTGAACAAAGGGTATTCTGGGGTGTCCAGCCTGAAGGGGACTGTGGAGATGGGACTCTGCCTTCTCATTTTACACCTGGGGAAACTGAGACCCGGAAAGGGCAGACAAGCCTGTGTCAGGAGCAAGACTAGAGCCCAAGCTTTCAGCCACCTCTCCTGACCAGCTCTCCCCACCTCCCTCAGGCGGGGGGCCTCCCAGAGACTCCACAGGGGACCCCTGCAAAGTTGCTATCTGCCTTTAAAAGAGGCTGGTGATGTTCTGGGGAGGGTGCAGGCAGTGGAAAGGGGGAGAAAGGGAGTGGGGAAGGGGGTCCTCTGCTCGTGCTGCTCATCCACCCAGCCAGGGCTGTTTTCTTTCTCTTCAGTGTTGTCACTCTTGGAGACTAGCTTCTCTGTGCACCTGAGGCTGAGGCTGTTCTCCTTCCCTGTGAGCCTGGCTTCCCCGGGTCTGAGCTCAGTCGGGAAGTTGGTGTTTAGCCTCTCCAAACAGTTTGAATTTGTGCTGGTTGGCAGTTTCATAGCAAGGCCCTCATTTTTATTCTTGTCACCAACTTAGAGTTTGGGGGGCCCCTGCTCTGTGTGTTTCAGTGGATATGGTGCTGTCACTTCTGTGTCTTATTTTCCACTTAACCTCCCCAGAAAGTCATTTAAAAAATCTCTTTTTGGGTCAAGAATCTCATCTTCTTTATTCCTATCAATAAAATTGACATCACTTTTAAGTCCCTGCAGAAAGGTATTTCTCCATCGAGATTGGGGAGCCCCAAGCCTGCTCGGGCCGACGACTCTCATATTCTAGGGTGGTATTTACACCCGTTACTTTTGTTTTTGTTTGATCATCATGTCTTGTCTCTGGAAGAAGCAGCCCCTGCAGGACTAACCTGAGGGGACCGAGCCCCCTTTGTGGTGGAATTATGGCTCTGAGTAGACGTGTGTGGAGGCACCTGGGCAGCAGCTAATCCCACCTTTGGCTTCAGGGCTGGTGTCATTGACCCTTAGCAGGGTCAGGGAGCAGAAGGAAAGGTTTCTTTACTTTTGTGACAGCTCCAGCTTCTGTTTTTTCCCTTTTAAGTCTTGTTTCTGTGGTCTTCACTTTAATTGAGAAATCCATTATTACCCCCAGGCCTTAAATATTCCCATCCATGTTTCTGGAAGACTTTCCAGGATGCTTGGACTCTGCTGCCTCAATATTTAAACTTGTGATTCCTGACTTTGATCCTATGAACAGACTGCTCACCTGAACCACAGGTTCAGACCAGTTGATATTCACTTAGGTTTTTGCTTTGAGGGTGGGATTTTCATGCACTTTATATGGGAATAGACCTCTCCTTGCTAGAATTTCTGCAGGCAGTGGCCACGATATTGGTGTGAGGTGGAGTTTTACATCCTTGGCCAGGATCCCAAGGACAATTGCACATTGCTTAGGATAAAGCATATTTGTGTGATGGGACTGCTTTATACTCAAAGTCTCTCTCAGGATGCATCTTGGAAGTAATTCTGTAAACTCCTGATTTACTAATATCATCCCAGCAGTGAAGGTTAATATGACATTTCATAGTCTACAAGTGAATTGGAATGCGTGAGTCTGAGCTCTTTCTAGGAGATAGTGGTCGAAGCCACGATGGTGGGTGTCCACCTTGTACAGCCTTGGGCTCTCAGTAATCAGTGCCATGTGAGCCAGGTGGACTCCGGGGACCTCAGCTTGCAGCAGTGTTGGGTTATCTAGCCCCAGATGCAACTCCCAGAGCATGACTGCGCTACTGGCAGCCTATTGAATTCCTGATGGATCCTTAACTCCCACCACTTTGGCCCCAGAGTTCTTGAGCTAACCTGGTGCTTTCAGAGTGCCTTCTCCCTGAGACTGTCTCCTGAATCAAGGGAGAGAAATTCCAAATGAGCCCCAAGCCCCTTTTAAGTGATTTTTCCTTGAGGCAAGCAGCTTAAAAAATAAGACACTACTTCAGTCTATTTCATCAGGTTCTAAAAAACTTATTTTTAATAATTGTTAATTTTGTTTTTTGTTTTTACTCAGAAATATCACAAACTCACTATCAGCTATCTAATTGTGTCTGGGAGTGTCCCTAAGGTTTATTGGGAGAATGGGGCAAAGAGAGTACTTGGGAATGGCCTGGGGTTTCTCTCTTTTGGGAAAAAGGTCTGTGGGACTGAGTTGTGTGTATGTGTGTGTGTGCACGCACGCGCGCACGGGCACACTCATGGTTTCAGGCCATAGGGTGTGGCCCCCTCTTTTTTTTCTTTTCTTTTTTTTTAAGCATTTCTTTCAAGGAAATGTCAGGCTGGAAATGTTCAAGGCCTTTCCCTCAGGTTTTTGCAGTTATTTTGGATTGAGTTTACTTTTAGCAGGCAAGGAAGGGGCAGGACAGATGGCTTGGGACCTCTCAGAGAAGGAAATGGGAAGGGAATGTTCACAGGTATGGGTCACGAAGGAGGGAAAGGCTGAGAGAAGGCATGACCCGTGGTGAGGGGCAGTGGGGGGCTCCCCCACAGGGAGTCCTGGATCTCTTCTGCCTTTGGGGACAGACACGCCACTTCTGCACTCTTTCACAGATAAGGCTGGATGGAGACTCCTTGCCTTTTTCCTCCTGTGGGAATGGGCCGCACCTCTCCTTGTACTCTCATCCATTCTTTTGTGTCTGCAAAGGGCTCCCCTTCTGTCCCTGCATCCATGCAGCAGCTGGGCTGGGCAGCCGCCTTCTGTACCTTGGGGCCCGACAAGTTGAAGATGTTCTTCATTGGGCTTATTCTGCTCAGGCCTTAGTTTCTGAAAGTCCCCAGTATTACCAGTTACTTTCAGGCTGGGGGGTAGGAGAGAGGAGGTAGGTTGGTCTGATTTTTATCCTGAAGATGTTGATTTTATTGGAGTCCAGATTATCTGCTTTTATACCGTAGTCTACAATACCTTCCTTTTTTGTTATTGACACTAATGTAATCGACTGTGTTGGGAGAGGCTTGTGCACCATCTTTCTCATTGTGGATTTTTGTAAATGTGGTGGGTTTGCTGTACATAGTAAAAGGCTCTTCAGATTTGGGGCTTATGTTGATTTTGTATGCATCAACTGAGAGTTAAAAATCCAAAGACAATGTAATGAATTGTAAAAATTTTAATGATTTATACTGTATAATAAACTAAACTATTGTAATATTGTATCATAAACTTGATGTGACCAACAGCATCTAAATAAAATAAAAATTATTCCTTGGCCATATAGAAATCTGACTTTTAATTATGTCCTTACCTCTTTTCCCAGCTGTATTTTCAAATACCATGCTAACCTGTCAGTTCAAGGGCTGGTGGTATGTTCATATATTGAATAGTCATAGTGGGGTTGTTTTATCTTTGTGGCAATTTTTAAAGTAGAACTTAATTAAAGAGAACACCAGTTTTTCTGTGTCCTCCCCCCCCCCCCAAAAAAAAAAAAAAAAGATCTTTGTACTGAAGAGGATAGACAGACACACATACCTGATATTGGGAGTCAATATTCACCTAAAGAAACTAGTAAAATTCAGTAAAATTCATCTGAGCTTGCTACCCCAAACACTGCAGAAATGATGAAACTGATTCTTGAATCACTGCTTGTGATCCTTGGAATATTGTGAGAATGACAGAAAGGCTGCAGGTCTGGAAAGGAACAGATCTCATTTCCAAGATTAGAAAAAATAGAGTTTTAACAAAATACAGGTCTATGAGTTTGGCCTTGATTCTGAGCAAAATTCTAGAGGTATTTTTAAATGTGTGTTTAAAAAATATCTTTGATTAATTATTTTTATTTTTCCAATAAATATTTAATTTGTCTATCCCACTACCCCATTTTGCAAAAAATAAAAAAAATAAAAAAACAAACAAAACAAAAGCAACAAACAAAATACCTATTAAATCTTTCAGGGCATGATCCAGCAAAACAAATTCCCATGTTAACCATGTATATTCAGGAATGTTGTCTCTTCTGTGTTTTTAGATCATGTTTCTTGGGAGAGTGACCCATTTCACCTTCATTCATTTGGATTCCTTATTATTGTGTTGGTCACCATCCTAAGGTCTTTTGAAAACTGATTTTTTTGATGTTATTATATAAATTGTTTTCTTATTCTGCTCACTTCACTCTGGAATAGTTTATAAAGGTCTTTGCAGTTTTCTTTGGAGCTGTCCGTTCCTTGGTAGCACAATGATATTCCATTACATTCATACTCTACAATTTGTTTATCCATTCTCCACAAAGGAGATATCTACTTAGTTACCCACTTTGGGAAACTATGAAGAGAGTTGCTATAGATCCTTTCCCTTTGCTTTCTTGGGGCCGTAGACCCAGCTGGACCAAGTGGTGTATGCACAAGTTTTTTTTTTTTTAATTTTTATTTAATAATTACTTTATATTGACAGAATCCATGCCAGGATAATTTTTTTTACAACATTATCCCTTGCACTCGTTTCTGTTCCGATTTTTTTCCCCTCCCTCCCTCCACCCCCTCCCCTAGATGGCAAGCAGTCCTTTATATGTTGGATATGTTGCAGTTTATCCTATATACAATAATGTTTGCAGAACCGAACAGTTCTCTTGTTGCATAGGGAGAATTGGATTCAGAAGGTATAAATAACCCGGGAAGAAAAACAAAAATGCAGATAGTTCACACTTGTGAACTCCAGTGAGTAAAGGTGTGAACACAAGCCTTGTATTAATTAGTTCTACTTAGTATCTTGTTTCAAGTTCTGGCCAAAATCTTCTTGTAAGATTAGATCAACTCTAATTAGTTAGCAGTTTGTAAGGATTCTAACAGTTTACATTCATTTCCCAGTGTTCTTTCTTTGGGTGTAGCTACTTTTGTCCGTCATTTATCAATTGAAACTCAGGTCTCTTTGTCAAAGAAATCCACTTCCATCAAAATATGTCCTCATACAACATCGTTGTCGAAGTGTATAATGATCTCCTGGTTCTGCTCATTTCACTCAGCATCAGTTCATGTAAGTCTCGCCAGTCCTCTCTGTATTCATCCTGCTGGTCATTTCTTACAGAACAATAATATTCCATAACATTCATATACCACAATTTACCCAGCCATTCTCCAATTGATGGGCATCCATTCATTTTCCAGTTTCTAGCCACTACAAATAGGGCTGCTACAAACATTTTGGCACATACGAATCCCTTTCCCTTCTTTAGTATTTCTTTGGGATATAAGCCCAGTAGAAACACTGCTGGATCAAAGGGTATGCACAATTTGATAATTTTTTTGGCATAATTCCAGATTGCTCTCCAGAATGGTTGGATTCGTTCAAAACTCCACCAACAATGCATCAGTGTCCCAGTTTTCCCGGATCCCCTCCAACATTCATCATTATTTTTTCCTGTCATCTTAGCCAATCTGACAGGTGTGTAGTGGTATCTCAGAGTTGTCTTAATTTGCATTTCTCTGATCAATAATGATTTGGAACACTCTTTCATATGAGTGGTAATAGTTTCAATTTCATCATCTGAAAATTGTTCATATCCTTTGACCATTTATCAATTGGAGAATGGCTTGATTTCTTACATTTGAGTCAGTTCTCTATATATTTTGGAAATGAGGCCTTTATCAGAACCTTTGACTGTGAAGATGTTTTCCCAGTTTGTTGCTTCCCTTCTAATCTTGTTTGCATTAGCTGTACCTGATCTAAAATTATATTATAAAGCAGCAGTCACCAAAACCATTTGGTATTGGCTAAGAAATAGATTAGTGGATCAGTGGAAAAGGTTAGGTTCACAAGACAGAATAGTCAACTATAGCAATCTAATGTTTGACAAATCCAAAGCCCCTAACTTCTGGGAAAAGAATTCATTATTTGATAAAAACTGCTGGGATAATTGGAAATTAGTATGGCAGAAATTAGGCACGGACCCACACTTAACACCATATACCAAGATAAGATCAAAATGGCTCCATGACCTAGGCATAAAGAACGAGATTATAAATAAATTAGAGGAACATAGAATAGTTTATCTCTCAGACTTGCAGAGGAGAAAGAGACCATTACTGATCACAAAATAGAAAATTTTGAATACATCAAATTAAAAAGTCTTTGTACAAACAAAACTAGTGTATGCACAAGTTGATGTCTTTCCGGGCTTATTTCCAAATTGTCATCTAAAATGGCTTGAACAACTCACAGCTCCCCAGACAGAGCACTAGTTCACCTGTTTTTCCTCAACTCCTCCAACATTTGTCATTTTCCTCTTCTCTCAACTGCCAGTCAGGTAGATATGAGGCAGAAACTAAAGGATGATGTAATTTGCTTTCTCTAATTCTTAGTGATTTACAGCATTTTTGCCATAGGACTGTTATCCTTCTGAAAACTGCTTGTTCATATTCTCTGACCATTTATTTATTGGGGATTGCATTCACTGAACATCTAGGAAAAAAGGGTCATGGTTTCATCAAGAGCAGATCACTTCAGAGTCAGTTCATTTAACAATAATAGTTATCATTTAAGGTTGGCAAAAGACTGCATATTTCTTTGTTTTAAAAAAAATGAGACTAGATGCCATTATTATCCCCAGTTAACAGATGAGGAAACTGAAATTGATGCAATTTCAATAGATGTGTTACATAAGCAGGGTGGGGGAAGGGCTCAGTATTTACAGGTGAAGAGGAGACCCTAGATCTACACCTTCATCCAAATCACTGTTAAAAAAAAAAAAAAAAAAAAATTAAACGGCCCAGAACCAAGGACAGATCCTAAAAGTACTACACTAGAAATTTCAAGTCGACACCAATTTCTTCTTGATTGCCCTATGTCTATGTAAATAGCTTGTACACTGTTCTCCTGATCTAGCAGTTTAGTTGTTAACCTAACCAAAAATAAACACTAGTGGTTGGACTTTGGTATTAGGAAGAAATAAATTCAAATTATTTTAGCTACTTACTAGATGTGTGACCCTGGGCAAGAGTCTTAACCCCAACTGTCTCAGAAAAAAAAAAAAAAATCCTCTTAAAGGGTCTTGAGGACTCCAGAGATCCCCACCCCACATTTGGAGTTCCGCGGGCACAGATCAGTGAATGGGCGTTCAAACTTCCCAGGATCCTAGATTTAGAACGGAAGCGATTTCAGTCACCTTCTAGCTCGCTGACCTCATCGCGGAAGGAACGGACGAGGCCCAATGGCAGATTTTCGCCAAGGGCTGTGCTAAGAGCTAGAACGGCAGAAAAATGAGATGGTTACCCTGAGGAAGCTCGCGTTCTAGCTGAGGGGACGTTTGTGCGTGTGTTTATACACATACATGAGGTAATTTGGGAAGTTTGAAACCCTGGCCTGGGGAGGGGAGCGGGAGGGGGCTGGGAGGATGTGCTCATCAAATTGGCAGATAATGCAAACTAAATAATACCAGATGACAGGCTCCAAAAATATCCTGGGAGACTAGAACAATGGACCAAATCTAATAAAAATATAACTTAATAGAGCAAAATACAAATTCCCACACAAATCAATTTATCAAGGACGAGGTCGGGTATTTGTGACTAGTGTATCTGTTAAAAAAAATTCTGGATGTTTTAGCAGACCAAGCTCAGCATGAGGGCAATGTTTTAGGTCAGCCAGACCTTCTAGTGCTTAGATCAAAGCTCATTAGGACAAAGAACCAACTAAACTAGTCTGGAGTTCTTCGGACCCAGAAGCGAGGGACCTCCATTTTGGCAAATGGTGGCTCCTGTCACCGACTCCCGCGCCCACAGTTCCCAGAAGGGGGGCGGGTCCTACCCAGCTGTTACCCAATCACCCTTCACACTGTCCCGCGCCAGTGGGATAACGTTCCCCGGCAGGGGGCAGGCTGACCCGGAAGCGGGATGCTTTGGGGAGCAGCACGACCGGAGGAAGAACTTGGCCACCTGCTGCGGGCCGAGCCGTGACCTCCTGGGCCTTCCTTCGCCGTTCGCCTCTGTCCGCTCAGGTTAGTCCAGGTGTTCCCCAAGGCCCTTTTCAGGTGTTTGTCTCTGAAGCGGAGACGTTCTGGACGCGAGGTGTGTGACGTAGCGCGTGGTCCCCGGGAAAGTTTGTGAAGAGGCTCCTCCGGTGAGTGAAGGACTGGATAAAGCGCTTACTCTGGGCGGAGCTCTTTGCTGAGCCCTGAGGCTATGAAAAAGGCGGCAAGATGGAGGTTTCAGCTGTGAGGTGAAAAAGGGGCGTTGTAGGCACAAAGCAGAGTAGGAGGCAGCTTTTTAATGCCATAGAACAGTATCCAGGTATGACGTCGAACCCCTTCCGAGACCAAGGACCTCCTTCTGTGCGGGGACCCTTTCTGCGGCTTCAGCGTCTGGGGTGGGGGAGGGGCGGTAACAGAAAGGGCTGCCGCGCGCTCCAGCCTGGCGGTGGTCACGGAGGCCTTTGGGCCTTCCTTGTGCATCAGAGGCAAGAAGTGGCGGTGGGGGTCGTGCAGCGTCTCCGAAGCTGGGGCTCTCCAGCCCTTGTGGTGGGACTGAGGGAATGCGGGGGAGGGCTGGACAAGTTAGGGGATGTAAGAAACGACCAGCAGGATGATTTCGGAGAGGTCTGCAGAGACCTACAGGAACTGATGCTGAGTGAAGTGAGTAAAACCAAAAGAACATTGGACCCGGAAACAGCAAGATTATGCAATGATCGATTCTGAGGGACGTGGCTCTCTTCCACAATGAGATGATTCGGGTCAGTTCCAATTGTTCAGTGATGAACAGAGCCATATGCACCCAGAGAGAGAATGGTGGGAACTGAGTCTGGGTCACAACCCAGAATTTTCACTCTTGTTGTTTGCTTGCATTTTATTTTCCTTCTCATTGTACTTTGTTTTTGAGCAGATTTTTCTTGTGCAGCATGGTGAACGTGGAAATTTATTTAGAAGATTTGTACATATTTAACCTATATTGGATTACTTGCTATCTATGAGATATGCTGTCTATGCTATCTATATGGGAAGGGGGAGGGAGAGAAAAAATTTGGAACACAAGGTTTTGCAAAGATGAATGATGAAAACCATCTTTACATGTATTTGGGAAACAAAGATTTAAAAAAAAAAGTGTAGCTCTCCTTGATGATGGCTGCAGAGGCCAAACTGGAAATAGGACCAGTGAAAGATCTATAATAAGGAATGATAGTGAGTATACTGTTCCTATCAAATGTCATTGTTATAGAAATGGTGTCATCATCAAAAGGAACAAATACAATGCACTGGGCAGAAATCTCTGTGGAGGTTTGTATGTGTAACTGGATTTGAGTTAGTCTCAATATAAGTGAGACCAGGGGTTCTCAAGCTCTTCTTGACCTCTCCCCACAAAGCAGTTTCTACCAGGGCTGCAGCCCAGCCTCCTGGGTCACTGCCTCTATTTGGTATTGGAGCATCCTGCCTTCTGGCTGCAATGCTTATTAGTCTTCTCTCACCTTTTGTCAGGGTCTGGCACATGTTATTAATATTGTTTATTCTTTCCCACATAACATGCTATCTCTTCTGTCTGTCTCTCTCCCTTTGTCTTCTTTCCAGAATGTCAATTAGTTAGCAAATCACATAAAATAACTGTCCTACTATGCTAATGAAAGAAGGTAATGGTGCATTGGATAAAGCACTGGGATATCACTGGATAAAGCTAGAATTCAAGTCTGGTCTCATTCACTGAGTGACCCTGGACAAGTCACTGGGTCTCTGCCTCTGTTTTCTGAACAGTAAAATGGAGATAATCACACCATCTATCTTTCAGGATAGTAAGAATCAAACCAGGTGGTAGTATTTAAAAGTGTCTGATAGGTGGTATGTGCACTATAAATACTTAGTCCTTTCCTTTTCCTTTCCCCTTCACTGAATCGATAAGCAGGTATTTATTAAATACTTACAGTTTTCTAAGGTACCAAGCTATAGGATTACAAGTGCAAAGAACAAAAATAATCAATCCCTACTGGCAAGGATCTTATATTCTAATGGGGAAGACAAATACACATACACACACACACACACACACACACACACACATAGGAAAAGCATAAGTATAAAGTGAATATAAATATATGAAAAATATTAAAGATCTAAAGTCAGAAGGGTCCTGAAAAGACATGTAATTCAATGCAGACCTGACAAAGAGCACCTTCTCTATAATTTCATTAACAGAGAGGCTTTCCAGTCTCTAAAATCATAGGGAACCAATTGCTTCCCACTTTGAATAGCTTTAGTTAGAGATATTCCATGGAGTAAACCTTCATACTTAAAGCTTTGTTCTCAGCAGCCAGATAGAAACTGTCTACTTCCTCTAACACATAATGTCCTCCATCCCCCCCAAGACTTCTCTTCCCCAGGGTAAACTTTGCTAGCTTATTCAACTGATGCTTGCATGACCCAGCCTCCAGTCAACTCATCATTTTGGCCCTCTCTGGGATGCTCTATCGCTTGTCTCTGTCTAACAAGTGGCACCCAGAACTGAGCTCTCTGCTCCAGATGTGCTCTGATACAGTAGATCTATTATCTCCCTTGTACTAGATACTATGTTTTTCCTAATATCACCTAAGATGGAATTAGTTCTTTGAGTCGCTTCATCTCACTGTTGAATTATATTGACTTTGCAGCCCATTTGTCTCTTTCAAAGGCACTGTTTTTACGTTGACCTTCTCTTTCTTCATTTAATCATATTTTTTTTAACACTCAAGTGTAAAACTTTACATTTATCTCTATTAAATTAAAATTAAACCCATAAAATTACATATTTCAAACCGGAAGAATCCAACATCACATCGTTCTGTTGAGCTCTTTTTGTCTTGACTTGTCCATTCTTCCACTGTATCACCTGCATACCATTAGAGACCTTCCTCTGAGTCGATACCATAAAGGAGGGTCCTCTACTGCTTAAGTAGCTTATACTATACATTATAACAAGGGCCTCCAGAAATAATAAATGGTTATTTGGACTTTTTTTTATTGTATTAGCTTACATCAATTAAGCACTTCATGTCAGTATCATAAATAAAAATAATAAAGCTGTATAATCTGGTACAGATGAAGGTGGTATAAATTGATCTGTCATTAATTGTAATAATAGCTCACATATTTTAGAGCACTTTATGGCTTACAAAGTGCTTTACACATATACATAAATGTGATGTAATGCTGCTCTTCAAAAAGTCATATTCTAGGGAAGTGTTGGGGAATTAGCAATAGTGATGCCAAAAATTTTTTTTAAAGCAATTTAAACATTTTTCTAAAATGTACTAAAGAGAAAAGAAATTCAGACAGAAAGACAAATAAGCAAGACTGTTTGGAAAGTATTGTCAACTTTATTATATACTTTAAAAAAGTCAAAGGTATGGAATGGAGATTCATGGTTTCGCAGAGAATTCTCTTTTTGTGTTTCGCTATGTGTAGGCAAAAACCTTTTTATTTATTTTTTTTCTTGGTGTTTAACCAGAGTAAATTTTTAAAAAATTATGATGTTCTAAGAATAACAAACAGATTGGTATATCTTGACATGAGGAGAATTAGGAGAAGAATCTTGGGCAATAGCAGGAGTACAGAGTTGGGAAAATATGGGCAACAAATTGGAATAAGAGACTTGGATTCTAAATGCTATCCTGGTTATGAGATATTCCCCTTTGCCACCTTTAAATGGAACCTAAGCAAAAGAAAGTCTTATGTGAAGGAAAACATTGGCTGTTGGTTCAGAAGACGGTGTCCGGCCTTGGCTCTGCAACTCTCACTTTTGTGATCTTGAGCAAGTCACTCAGTTTCCTTTCTGTTAAAGGAGACAACATGGAGATCCTCCCGGACCAGACACACCCATTCATGAAGCGGCACTCCTTGGCAAGTTTTGTTCCACACCAGTGGGGAATGCTGACCTTTGACTAATGCACAATACATTTGTCAGCTGAGAGCTGCAGCTGCTCTCAGGTCTGACGAGAGGTGGCCATCAGTCAGAGCCCATCTTTACAGGGTCTTGTTTATATGCATAAGTGCCTCCGAGCTGCTGTCTGAGAGAAGCACTGCCAAGCCCTGACAGAAGCTTGGCAGCTGGGAGCTGCCCTGCCCCGCAAAGAGAAGGCATCTGCATGTGCAATGGAGTCATCTTCCTGCTACAGAACTGCCTTTTCCGACCGCTGCTCTTGCAACTCAATGAATTTTGTCCGGGCAGGCTAAGGGTGCTGCTTTCTCCCTGCCTCTCAAACCTAGCAGTGAGGCAGACTCCTGTCTGTAGCCCTGAAGGTGATGGCAGAAGGAAAGGTGGGGAAGAGGGGAGCTTTTGTGCCCTCCTGCTGTCCTCCCAGTCCCCAGGTTTTATGGAGATGGGGTGAAGGACCACAGCTTCACGCAGCCTTCCCATTTCTGCCCTCCTCAGAGAGGCTCAATAAATGTTAATCATGACCCCAACTCAAGCTGCCCAGAGTCATATTGCCCCTACAGCAGTCAGCTCAGTCAGCTCCGACTTCGTCCTTTGTCCAAGCTATGCCATGACCTGTTGGATGGCTGGTGCTGCTGAGGATCACGAGTTGCTCCAAGAAAGGGGAAAAGGAGGTGATGGCCGTTGCCAACTCCAGGGGGCATGTTTAGGATCTCAAGGAATTTTCCTTGGGTGGTTAATCAAGAGAAACTGCTTATCTCCTACAACCTCATGGATGCTTTGGGAGCTGCTATGGCTGAAAATGTCATCACCCAGTGATAAGCTCTGCCTAGCTAGCTGAACTGGTCCTTAGACAACAGAGTTTTTCATCTGACCCTTACCTGAAAGTCTTTCCAGCTGTGTAGGGCCTGTGAGAGCCTTGGAGAACTCAAGGCCACTTGGGCAGCCCAGGGAGACTTTTACTAAAAGGCCATGTTTCTGTTGCTTCAGATATAGAGCTGATTTGGTCCTCATGACCATCCTCAAGTAGGTAATTCAGCTCTCGGCTCCTTTAGGAAACTACTAAGTTCAAAAACTTAACCTTCTGCATTATGGTAGAGTCTGAAGTCCAAACTCCAATCTTCTAATTCTCCCCAAGTGGCGTCTGTATTCCTGTAATGCAAGAGAAACTGAGGCAAGACAGAGATTAGTTTTTAATATTTTGTCAAGAGTTTTAGTTTAGCCAAAGTTTTGGGCTAGCCTGCTACATGGGACTCTTGTCCAAAGTATTCAGCAGTGAACTAAGGCAGGGAACTTCTATAGCTACAATCTTATAGGGGAAACAAAGGCAGATAAGGTGTGTGTGTGTGGAAGGAAGGGGGGAGGTGAGGACACTGGGTGAGCAAACAAGCCCTAATTCCAGGAAAGGGTCATAACTTAGTCCTGTTAGATAAGGATCAAGATAAGGGCAGGAGACAGTGAGGCAAGGGGCAATACTCAAGAGGAGGGGGAATTATCCCAGCAGGGATAGAGATAATGCCTCTAGAGTCTATGACTCAATGATATGCCAAGGATTTTTTGGACTCAATTCTCCCAGTCCTAATGGCAAAGAAATGGGGGGGGGGGTTGTCCTATAATAATTTGATTCAGGGCATAATATTCTTGTATAAAACAAGGACAACACAAACAGACCAGAGACCCGGAGAGCTGAGACTTGCTAGAAGCTGGGGCAATATTTCCTGTGTCCTGCTTCCCCCCAACCATCAGATGGCCAAATCCTACATCACGTGGCACTTCTCAGCAGGTGGTGGCAACCCAGGATGAGGGGGCCTTTCTGCCTTACCCAGGTAATTCTTAGCTCCAGTCTCCTTGGGCACTGCTGAGCTCCTGCTCCTCTCCCTTGTTTACCAACTGCCCACAGCGCTAATCAGACTTCCCAGTGATAGGATTCTGGCCAGCTCCCACAGGCCCAGCTTTTCAGAATAGCTACCTCACTGTACGAATGTCTGCAGTAAGGTGGGCTCCACAGAGGGCCCTTCCTCCTCTTCTCCCAGGTGATCTCACACATCTACTTCCTTGTTCCTTGAGCCCATGACCTTGTACTGCACAGTCCTGCTCCGACTGACAACAAAGCCCATAGCGCTGCTCCCATATTAGAAACCCCAGAACCCTTCTCAGGTTATCCCCAAACTCCCAACTGATCCCTCACTTTGGGGGTCTCCTCTCCCCTTATACTCTCATGTTTGCTGACTGGCTGTGGAGGAGGTGCAAATGTTAATTTTTTTTGGCAGGAGGGTCAAAGCAGCTGCCATCTTAGGGCAGTGCCCATGCCAACCGGGAAGGAGGGCTGGTCTGGATAAAAGGCAATTGGAGACAAGCCTGAGGAGTACTCCCAGTTCTAGAGCCCCTTTACAACTCACAAAGGGTTTTCTTCAAACTTGCTTCGTGCAAGTAGTTGTATACTTCTTTTATAGTTGAGGAAAGGGAGCCTCAGAAAGGTAAGACTAGACTAATTTGTCCACAATCAGACACAAGGAGGAGAAAAAGGCGGGACCTGAACCCAGATTTTGATTCTCTGGTCCTCACTCCTCGGGTGCTAGGGACGGCTGTTCTTGGGAGGGATGGGCCCCAACTCCTCCAGAGTCCGCGAAGGTTTGAGAGCCAGGCAGTAAAAGGGGAGTCTTCTCTGTCAAACAGTTATTGTCTCTGAACACACCTGGTGCTCTTTTCCAGAAAACAAAAATTACAAAGCAGTTGATCTTCAAGGATGAACACTGGTTGTTCTCCCTCCCCTTTTCTGCGTATTCATAACACTCAGATAGTACAGCACCACCCAAATAAATTCTGGCCAGGGTCATCATTCAGTTATACGTTTTATTCTCTAATAGGTACAATACTAAAATAAACACAAATTAAAAAAAAAGTTTTATTAAAACAAAACTGTACAAAAAAGCAGTATATACTACATTTTAATTACAGAACAGTCTACTGTCCAAAAGGCACTAATCCAGAATAGGAGATACAATGATACAGGACTCATTGGAACTATTTTAATCAATACAATAGAGCACTTGTTTCCTTGTTCATTCACATCTAGAAACAAGGGCTTTTGCTACAGTCATTACACATTGTTATAAATATGAGTCCTACAGATGAAGGTGCAGTATCACTCTCCCTAGAGCAGATTAACACTTACAGGGGTCACTGGGGAGTTTTTTGGTGTGGATGGAATTGAGGAGTGGGGTTATTAGCCTGGCCCCTTTTCTCTTGGGTGGGAGTATCCAGGCCCAGGGTGGCAGGACACTTTCATGCTTTCCAATGAAGGCTGGGAGGGGCTTTTGGTGGCATCTGCCTTTGCTCTGAACCTGGACTTGTGGATTTCCCTGGTAGTTCTTCCTGCCATTTCAACTACCTTGTGTACTTTAGTGTGGGAAACTTTTGGTGCCTTTCTCTACTCCTTGGATTTCAAGAGATTTGCAGCACGGTTTTTTAGGATGACTAACATCACCTGCTCAGCCTGAGTTGTCTTTTTGGTATCCAGATAGGAAAAGGAAGTGAAACTCTGCAAAAAAAAAAAAAACTGTGGTCCCTTAGCAGACCAGGGTGCCCAAGCAGGGGGCCTGGGGCACCTTCTCTTGGCGGCTGACCTGCTGCTGCCGATCCACAGCATGGGTGATGTCCTATCTCCCATGCCTGGTGGGTGCCCTGGCCCACATGAGTTGCAAAAGCTCCTGACCCTTTTGTTCTCTTGGGGTTGATTATGACAAGACTTCTGCTTCAGAGGTATTTTTGTGGTGCTAATTCTAGGTCAAGTCTGTCCATAGCCAATCACCACAAAGTGGTTGGACTAGTTAGTTGGTTGAATCCTCATTCTAGTTCTGCATTGAGGAATTATACATTACATAAGCAACTTTTGTTCAACAAATGGACCTTCCAGAAACTGAGCTTGGTCAAAGGGGGCCACTGACTTCTTCTTTTTTGTGACCTCAGTAACTCTCTAAACCCCAAATTTCATTCTGTAAAGGCCTCTGGCCCTAAGGAGGAGAGATACTGCAGCTTTCAAAACAGTGTCATACACATAGAAGACGAAGACAGGCATCTGGATGTTAACAAAAATAAGTAACAAAGAAATATGATTAAACCAAATCTCTTCTCACATCATCCTATACTACATCCTCCTTCTGCTTAGCAGAAAATTGTACGTACACAAAAATACAAATACACAATTTTGTAGAACAGTCTGATTTTAATATATTTATATATATTTATATTTATATGAGTGGCAGGTTAGTTCATTATATAGAGCTTTTTGCACTTTTGGCTCATATGCAACAAGGCTTATAAATTCAGCTTTAGCTTTCATTCAGGTTTTATAGCTTTTGAACAATTGTTTTCACATTTAAAGCAGCATCCAATTTGCAATAGGAGTTTGTGGTGGTTATAGGAAAGATCAGGTCAAGAGGTTATTTAAGGGAAAGGGGGAGATATCAGGGTAGGGAAGATATACATTCCAGTGTGTGTGGTAATGTAAAAAGGATTGTATGTGTGGACTAGAGCATACCATGTTGACCCCTTGAGGTAGACTGAACACCTTACAGCAGACTCAGACACAGGTGTGATTTGCCCTCAGGGACACATGGTGTACAAGGTATGGAGAACAAAGACTAGGAGACTCCCAAATGGAAACACAAAGACAGAAAACACACAAATGGCCAAGGCAGGGGGAAGGAGGGAATTCTTTTCCCCCTTGACCCTTCTGGCAATGACCTAACACAGGTCATCCTAGTCGCGTGACTGTTTGGTGAATGCAAAATACTTTCAGGCAATCGATCCTCAGTCATTGGGCCTACGGTGTCTCATCTGATTACAATCATTACATTGGCTTTCCATTTTCTAATTTGCTGTGCCAGCTAGTTCCTACCCCTACTATGAGACATTAAAACAAAGCTGCACATCTTTCTGCAATGAAAACAATTCCCTTCCCCCTCTGCTCTTTATGGAGTGTCCAAGTCCAGCTAAGTGAATTCTCCTTCTTCTAATTGCATTTCCTTGTCATTTCTCCCTTGTTCACCACATTCTCACTAATGTCCATGTCTTGTCAGTTACAACTGAGGTAACTAACTGACGAGCCACTTAGTAAAACTGATAAGAATAGCACCTGGAGACCGGACGACAAGGCCCTGACAAGTCATCCTGGATGGCCTTGTCTTTCTTACCACAATGCTATTTCTCCTCTTTCATCATTTCTTTAGCAGCCTGCCAGGTGACCTTCCATCCAAAGCAGAAATTCCCCCTGCAATGTTGCCTTTATTTATCAACTTGGTGGTGTCCTATGTTTGTAAGTGATCGCACTGTCAAAGCAGAAATGCTAATTAATGAAAATTGGTGCCTGGACAACAATCATTCCTTTAAAAAGCAAACAAACAAACACAAATTTTTAAAGGATTTGAATCAAGTGCAATCACAAAAAAATACCTGTCATATTCACCATGTGATAAAGGCCCCTTTACTTAAATAAAACTTAAAATATCTTTTTAGACACTTTACACACATCTTTTGAAGATGTGAAGACCCTGCCAATGGCTGTATTTTGAGGACCACGATCCACAGAACCTTGACACTGGAAGGAACCTCCAAGAGCACTCAGCCCAACCAGTACCTGAACAGGAATCTCCTCTACAATATTCCCACCAAATGGTTGTCTAGACTCAGCTTTGAGTACTCACTACCTCCTGAGCTAGCTTATCCTACTTTTGGATAACTCCACTTGTTGGCAAGGTTTTTCTTACATGGAGCCAAACTCTGACTCTCTTCTTCAAATCTAGATAGAGAGAATGAAACAAGACAGTGAAGATCCTAGCTGCTAACAATTATAAATGAATCATGTTTAATCATCACAGTTACATGGATATTTATCCTCTTAGATTAGAGCTGTTCTGACTGCTGTCAAAAGATAGAGACTCCACTCTGCTCTGGAGATGGTATGAACTACCTGATTGGAGGGCTACTGGGATTTAAATGAGCAATACAAGACTCCTTAAAAGTTCTCAATGAATCAAGACCATGACCACATGAATGAAACAGCCAAACAACGACAAACAAAGCCAGCATCAAGAAGCAACGAAGTTTTTTCTCCTGCTGGCTAGACCTTGAAGTTGTTCTGCCCGCAGAACGCCAGTGACATTGGGTGGAGAGGTACTTTCCCTCCACCTGCCCAGGAGGGCTGTGCATGGGCCAGGGAAGGAAAAAGGGCCAAGGGGAGAGGGGAGAGTCAGGCCTGATTCTCTGGTGGGCTCCAGAGTTATGTCACTTGCTTAGGCACTTAAAAAAAAAACCCAACAACAAATAAAAAATATATCCTTTAAAGGTACTGAACACTGATCTTGGTTATGACCATGGAAAGGACAGGGAGCCCATGGGGAATTAGACAAGGCTATGGGCTCTTCCAGGGGAGACAACTATGATGTCCTTGGCATCTTTCAATGAAGGCATATTTCCAACTCCAATGGCTTTCTTGCATCCCTAGGAGACCCAGAAGAGAAAAATACTCTATTGACTCAGGTGATAGGTCCAGAACTCTTTCATAATTGATGATTCTCACTGGGTCTTTTTTAGGTAGCTTATTTCTAGCCATAGTGGGAATTGCATTAAGAAGCAGGATGGGCTCAAGAGTGGAATTAAGAACAATCCAATCTGGAACACTAGAAGACTCATTCATGAGAATCAGGGGTATAAAATGGGATAACATGGGGCATCATTAGCAAAGAAAATGACCTTTCATGCAATCCAGTAAAAGTAAATATGGTGCTGAAGTAAAGTCATGAGAAAGTTCCCACATTTTGAAAATACAACTCTCCTGAAAGAAAATTATTTTTGGTACACTAATGTGCATTATTAGTAGCACAAAGAAGCAATACATGGGTTCGCTGATACTAGCATACTAAAATCCAGCTTTCCTGACCAAATGGTGCTGCTTATTTGGAAGTACAAAAAGCAGTATGCTGTCTATCTTTTTTGTGTGTGTGCGCACATGCGCGCACACACACACACACACACACACACACACACACACACACTTCCATCCCCACTGAATCTGGCATATGAACAAAAAAGTTCAATGTAATGTCAAACAGCTATCGTTTACATGAATAAAGCATTGGTCTAGTCTTGCTGTTAGGGCTAATAGCATAAGTGATGATAAGGTGGAAAAATGGCCCTCCCAAGTTTCTAGTGGGCTCTAGATCCTCAAAGAAAAAGTAAAATGTTTTAGTGATTCAAGGAAGTCACAAGACCACTACTACAATTTATGATACGACCTGGAGAGAGCTGATTGGAAATTGAAGCAGTTATAAAGCAAAAAATTAAATGGGCTGGGGTTGTTATCTCTTTTAAATGTCTTTTTATGGAATCCATTTGTAACTTCTTAGTGAAGCTGTGTAAATGGAAGAAATGAGAGAATTTCTCTCGCTTGAAATTCCTTGCTACCTTAGACAGTTCAAGGAATGGGGCTCTATGTAGAAAATGAAAGAGGATTTATTTTCATTATTTGTAGTTTGGAATTTTTTAGTGAGAAAACTGTCCAAATACCATTAACTATAAGAATGATCTATTAGGTGTTTTGGGGCATCTCTACACCAACCTGTTCCTCTACTTAGCACTGGTTCCAGTCAGGAGCTATTCCCAACACTGCAAACAGTTAGTTGACGGTTTCCCATCAGTCAACGTAAAAGCTCCTCAAAGGGTATTCAACTTCTTGGAATTCAAGAAAGGAATTAAGATTTAACTGACTTGGAGAGAAAGACAGTTAAAAGGATCACAAACTAGCTAGCTAAAAACTAAGTACTTATGTTCCTGAGAGGGGAGGAAATCCATCAGGGAGAAGGGAGATGGCAAGAAATATTCATGTACCATCACAAAATTAGAATAATTCAAAATTAAGACTTAGAGGTAAATTAGTACAACCTTTGAACTAGTATGTAAATCCTTCTAAAACTTCCTTGATAGATGATCGGCAAGATACACTGAACATGTCAAATGAGAGGTAGCTCACTCCTATCTAAGTCATCTCATTCTAATATTGAATTGCTCTAAGTGTTCAATAGTTTTTTTTTTATTATGTTGAGCAAGAATTACTTTACTGTGACTTCTTACTAACTTACAAGAATGAGAATAAAAAGGTATGTGTAATACAAACAAGGATACATATAATACAAATAAAAGGTAAGCAAGTTTAAGGAAACTTTTAGTGAGAAAGGAATAAATAATTTTACTTACTAACTCTAACCGGGAAGAACCAAAAATCAAAATTTTATGTTTGGGACTAAAAACCATTAGAACGTCAATCATTCTTCATGATTTTATATTTAAAAAAATCTTCTTGGAATATCCTAATTCTGATATCTTGGGGAGTGGGGAAAGCAATGTCAATAGGAATATGTGGCAAAGATTTAGATATCACTAATGTGGCATGTGGAAAATCTTAAGAACATTAAAAATAGAGGAATGAAGAAGGAACTCATTTCCAGCTCAAGTCCTTTCTTGTGTGTTACATTCCTTTAATTAAGCACATCTTTACTTATAATCACTAGAGTATCAGATCATGTTGGAAGGTTTTAACTGTAGTACCAATTCTATTTCTTTTGAACACTAAAGAGATAATCAGGGTTGTCTCACAAATCATAGAATTATTCTCCTTTGTTCAGCTTTCAGAAAACCTAATCTTTTGACATGCTCTAAATGCTAATGGAGATACTTAAATACTTGCTACTCTCTCCAAATCTGGGAAAAACTAGAAAACAATGCCTCCTCTTAGTGGTCATAAAACCATGCTGACTTCAAATGTCAGAAAGAGATGAAGAATGATTCTGAGCACAAGTTCCTCGTGTTTCTTTGGAAAAAATAAAACAAAAGCCCCAAAGATTATACATATGTCTCAAAACAGATGCTATCCAACTCTTTAAAATATGGGAGCTTCATGTAAGAAGCCTCTAAGGGAATGTATAGTCTGACCCATCCAAATCATTATATCTGATTAGTGTTCTAAGAATATGGTTAGGCCGAACAAGCAAATGAATAAAAGCCTCCATATAACTTTACTCATAAATTAGAATTTCATCCAGAGATTTTTAGGCTAAATAAGGATTTTTCCTCACTAATGTAATGAGAAAGAAAAGTTTATTAAAGAGGAAGCAACAAGATCCATCATAGCTGAGGATGTTTTACTTTCTCTAAGAGCTGGCACAGTAACTGTTGGGCTATCAGAGGTAAAGTATGTATAAGGTCATATCTACTCAATAAAATCATAAAAAATATATTGGAATCAACCAGTCACTTTCTAAACAAAGATTGAATATAAGCATTTATGAAAATTAAATGGGACCTTGGAGGCAAAGAGCAAAACCTTAAACTGGCCCCTCATCAGTACCTTGTCATCACCCAAATCCTCTCGAGGTAGAAGTTTATTCCTTCAAGCCTTAGAGCAAAGCCTAAATGCAAAGATCCTTGGGAGGACAATACTCTTAAGTTATTAGCCAACATTTCTATTTCAGGACAAGGACAGGATTTCAAAGTGGGTTTTGAAGGAGGTGGTAAAGAGAACATGAACAAACTGGATATCTGAGACTGGCAGAGAAGGGTCTAGCTTCACTCTTTTGCCCATGGCTGTTTCGGTCTTGTCAGGGATAGAAGTTTCTGAGTGGATTCTGGCATCATCAAGGGGTGCTAAACTTCATCAGATAAAAGCATTTTAAAACTAAAAGAATGGAGAAACCAATTATTTGGGAGAGGATACCTTACCAATAGTGTCAAAAGATACTTTAATGAAAATCTGATGAACAAGGGATGGCTCAGAGGTTATTTTGTACCTTTCCTAGCACAAGGCCATTGCCCCTGATTCTAATCTAAGATTTAGCAAAAAGTATGGTGAGCACTGTGGCTTTCAAAGCTTGTGATACATTAATTCCAGGTAATACTTTTAAGAAAAGAAGTGGTATTCTGAAAAAGAAAAAGAAGGCTGAAAATTTCTTCTGTAGGAAAGGAAGAAAGAAATAGGGTAAATAAACAAGGAAGATTCAAATATAAAAAGTTAAGGATCCACAATTAGACATCAGAAATTTATTCTATTCAAAAAGAGGAACAATTTGTATTTCTTCTGTATGCTAACTAATAAAACATAATCTGTAGAGTGGCCCTACATGACTTAAGATGTATATGTATGATTTACGTCTCTTAGAAGAGGTATATTTTATTTAATGAATGAGTCAATTGTTAATAAATAATATCTGATGATGACAAATATAAAATTAACTGGCCATGGAGCACAATTTAGAAGTTCTGAAACTGGGATTTTTATGAAGATGGAAACTCCTTTATGCCAAATAAATATAAGGCCCAGCAAAAAATAACTGGTAAGGTCTTATGTGTGGCTGTGGTTGCCTACTAATGATTTATCTAGGGGTCCGGCTATGGATTCTGCTTACTCAAGCTATAATTTTTATATATATACATATATATATAATTATGATATATAATTAGTAAATAATTATGAAGTGACTAGAGTTGAAATAAAAAATGAATAATTTGCAAATAATCCTAAGAGGTGAATGGGGAATTATAAAGCAAAGATACTCATTTTGGCTGAAGGAAAATCAAATTGAAATCCTCCTCTTTTAAACAAAGAGTAACATGCATACCATGTCATTATTTGAGTTGACTGAATTGCTATTCTAAGTGTTCCTGAGAACATTGGTACTAAAACAGAAGTAGGGAATGAGAAATCTGCGATTTTCAGTCCCACAAAGGACAGAAATCCTTTTAATTATGACCATGCCAATCTACATCTTGCTAAAACAGCTAATTACATGTCAAAAGGACACTTAGTCATTCACAACAATTATCATATTTTTATGTATTCCTTCTATTCAACCAATTACCATGGTTACAGTTTGAAAAGACTTGGTCAAACTTTCATCTGATCACACATCAATATGAACTGAAGAATAAATTAGGGCATCATCCATCCTCTTTTATTTTTAAAAGGGCAAGAAAATGAAAATTTTAAAAAGGAGAGTGTACTCCAAGATGTAAGAACAATCTTGGTGGCACACATGTACACACACATGCGTGCACACACGTGTACACACATATAATCAAAACAATTTTATACTTCTGGCCAGCACTCTTGCATCCATTTCTATCATCCAATTGGCACTATGATCACCAAAAAATAGATAGGAGGTCACCTTCAAGCATTTTTAAATAAATCTAAGATCTTGTCATAAAAAGGAGATGGGAAAAATACAGGGTTTCCCCTCTACAAATGTTTCTCAAATTTTATTAAGAGAAAGAAGGAAGCTTAAGAGAATAAATTATATTTAATTTAGCTTCTTAGTTGTCCAGTTATATGGAATGGTACTTAGAACAGAAGAGAAAGGATGCATAGGGCTGGAAACACATAGCCTTGTCCCAACTCTATAATGCCTACTGAATACTTGGATAAGAAAAATTAAAAGCATACAACACTTGTGTACATGTATAGTCTCCCTTGAAACTTTCCTATATTTGTAGGATAAAGGAGAAAAAACAATCCAGATCACAAGAAGCTGATTTCTCAGATCATGAGCCTTCACACTTCATTCTCTTCATTGCTCAAAAAAAAAAAAAAAAAAAAAAAAAAGAAGAAGAATCAAGAGGTTAAAACATTGAAAAGTGTACTTGTTGATTTTATTCCACAACCTCATAAGGCCTCTCTACTGCTCTAGTTATAAACTGCATTAAAAAAAAAAAAACCTAAGGAAATCCTTCTTAAATGTTAGTCATCCCTTAATGAGCTAAAGGATGAGTAATGACTATTGTATGTTTATGAAACATAAGACATTATAATAAAAAAGGAAGGATTCATGGCTGAACAAGGATGCTCCCCACCTGAAAGCAACTGTCAAATTGAGGGATTATTGCCATTCATAGATGCCTCCTCTGGAAAACCTTCCATTCTCATTAGTGCACAATACCTTTAAGTGGGATAAATCAGGCATTACTAGATACTGTAAATCAAACGATAGAAAAACTGAGAAAGGGGTTTCGGATTGTGCAGCTCAGTTTGCCAAATTCTCTTTGGCGGACAACTGATCCCCAAATCCTGAGTAAACAACCTTGCAATTAAGGAGCATAAAAAGGAATGCTTTCCATGTGCAATTCCCAGCCAGGCCCCTGCTTTAAATGCCATAAACTACACAGTAGGAGCTGGTCAATGCATCAAACTTCTGGGAAAACCTGACAAACAAATCCGGCTCAGTAAAGCTATATATGGATTTGGCTGGTCTTACTTCAGCCCCATTGAAGATAGTAGTCAGATATTAACAATTACAAACAAAAATAATCCCAAATGACACAAAACCCACCACTGCTCTGACACTGTATCTGGTTCACATGCAGAGCCCAAGACATACAACCAACGACAACATACAAGATCAGGACCTGCCAAGGACAACTTTGCCACGAAAAGCAGAATCAACAAGTAAAAATTATTGCCTAAGAGTTTGTTGAGACTTGTTGCGAAAAGGGAAAGACGAGACAGAGAGACACATCTAGAGGAGTGAAAAGAAAGCTATGTATGTCCTCTGAAATAAACAGGAAAGCAGTTTAAGGGCATGGCAGTTTGTGAAATATGAAAAGCTCTTCTAACCAAACAAGAAGAGAACCTGGAATTCAATGTTAATGATTTGGTTTTTTTGGGGGGGAGAAGGGGAGAAGATCATTTGTGAAGAGAGACATTTCTCTGGTTGGAGGAATGAGGCTAAAAAGAGTATGATGATACTAGAGAATAAAATGAGGAGAGAATAGTCAGACAATGAATAGACCAGCACAGGTATCTGCCCATCGGCTCGGTCTATAGGTAGACAGAGCCAAAGGACAATTAAGACTAGAGGCAGAGCTAAGCGCTGGAGCAGGAAGGACAAAAGGGACAGGATAATATGAGTCTGACTCTCTAATTCTGCTTCATATCAATGCCTGCCAGGGTTAGTGTGATGGACTATGCTGAGGGAGCCGCTAAAACCTGTCAAAGACAAATGTCAAAACTTGGAAGCTGAAAATCTTGCTGAAATCTTTTGTTTTTCCTTCAAGGTGAAAATACATCAAGCTATCTTGGCACAATACAGATGGATCAATGCTTACTGATTGATTGATAGATCGCCTGTCAATATGAATCTCTTGATGCTATTGAGATCAGATTTCTATACTTGAGCCTAATGAACACCTCCACTACCCCACACTGAAACACAGACCATTTGAAATTTAAAAAGAATCCTCATTCAAATTCTATAGCATCAGAAATGCCTGCTATTCCTGAGTGACTTTTCAAGACACTAGGTACTTAAGATGAGGACCAAAAGATATCTTTAGATTACTGTGATTATTATTATTATTATTTTAGCCAATACATAAAACAGTTTTCATCCACAAGGAAGATAATGCTAAATTCAAATTCACAATGCTGAGTGAAGAGTTTAAGGGCTGGACACAAAGTCCAACACAATAAACCTACTACTGTGAGATTGCCCTTGCATTGAGGATTTCATATTTCACTCTAAGTATTAAACTGTATTGGACTAAAGTGAAACACAAGTTGAAAGGGATTCCTTTGCTGCTTGCCCTGGGTCCTTCTCATTTCTCCTTGTCCCAGATACCTGGACCTGGGTTCATTTTCACTATCGCCATTCAGGGAGTATACCAGAGAGTGTCCTTTCACCTTTCTATAGTGCATCTATTTTGTGACATGAGGTAACTGTAGAAATTGTCCAGATCCTGTGGCTCAAATGGCATGCCTCTTCCCAACATAGAACAAAGAAATCTAACAACTGTTGAAAGTTTCTAGAATTGGAAGACTAAAACTTTCCTGGGGAGTTCTCCCTGGGTATAAGTAATACTGAAGCAAGCTAGGTTGTATAAGTGTTTTTCAAATAAAAGCATGGGGTCTCAGATGTGTATGCTTAGTACTGCTCGATTGAGAGGTAACTAGAAATTTAGTCAGGAAGAATCTTTACAAGGTTCTCACAGGTTGCCAAAAACACGGGAAACTTACTCATCTGCAGTGAGTCTACAATTCTTGAAAGAAGAGCAGATAAACAAATGGTGGCCAGGGATTTTTGGCTTCTTCCATTAGCAGAAAGGAGCAGAGACCTTAAAAACTTCCTGTAGGGGCTGAAGTACAGTATGTGGTTTGGAGAGAAAAGGCCAGTAGACCAGAAAAGGAAAAGAAGTTGGCTACCCAGAGCTGAAACAAACAATCTTAAAGCAATGTGATTGCTTGAATAACCCCCTTAGGAATAACAAAGTTTAAGGTCTGAACAAAATTTCTGATGGCTTTCAAAACCCTGGGAGGTGGCGGGGAGTACAGCCCCCGAGTCCACAATCCAGAGTATTAGAAGTCAAATCTAACTAAGAACCTCACTGGAAATATCTACAGTAGCTTGGATAAGAGAGCAGAATTCAAATTTATGGCAAACAGAGAATCTGGATTAAGGATGAATTTAGATACAAAGGAAATCTCTAGTTCAGGTGGAAATGTGATAGCTAAGAAAGGCTGGCATTGTTAATTTGTTTCAGTGTTTCTTTAGTTAACATCCTCTTCCTTTTTTTCAGTAAGGAGGAGAGGCAGCATGATGTGGTGAGAAGAATATTAGTTCTAGAGTCTGGAGGACAGGCTTCAAGTCCTGGCTCTACTTAATGCCTGCCTGATTGTGGGTGTCACCTCTCTCTCTCTCTGGGCATCTATGTCCTCATGGATAAAATCAGAGTCAGTCTCACAAATTTCTAAGGTCCCCTTCCAGCTCCAAGGGTTTTAAGTCTGTGGTTTGAGCCTCCCCTTTTTCTTTCTGTAGCACTCCTCTTCAGGAGCACAGGATGATCTTTGTTACTTATCTATCCTAAATGGAAATTTTCCCTCGATTCCAGCATATTGCCAGAGGTAGAGAGAATTGGTGTTGCACTTCTGAGACATCCTAAACTCCCCTTTATTCTCTGAAGGATGCTTTCTTCTTCATTCTTTAAAACAATGCAACCTTTCTGATAAGCTATGGCAACCAGTGTATTTCTTTAGAAACTGCAGCTGTCTTTAACAGTTTTAGTCTGCTCCATGAAAAGAAAGAGGAAGAACAAATGATAGTACAGCCCCAACATAAAGAAGCTATCAATTATCATAATCTCCTTACAATAAATCAGAGATGTTGCTTGTCAGAGAGTGTCTTCTCTGTCCTTTTCTCTCTGACTCAAATGGAGAATAAGCATATAAAACGTTCTACTCTAAATAAAAAAGCTACAATTTGTTATATTTCTTCAGTGAAAAATAAAAAGAGGAGAGAACAAAAACTCTCCCTGAAAAAAGACTTACAAACTAGGAAGGAAAACTGGTAGTGAGATCAAATGATTTAATTCCTGAGCATAAGTCATGCTACTCAAATTTGTCTTTTCAAGTAATATAAATCAAAAGAGGGAAACAGATTTGCTTTATTTCTGTTGTCCACATCTGTGAAAAGCATATATATTTTCCCCCTGAAATAGAGCTCTTCAAAACCATGGATAGATGTGAACTGCATGTCTTCTGAAAGTGCTGACTCCTACTTACACTTAGCTAGCAAGACTGGCAGATGAAGAGATGATTTGGTTAGCGTAGATCTTATAAACTTGATGATGCTCGAGAACTCCACTCAAAAGGAAAAGGAGGAGGAGAAAATAAGGGAGTTCAGTCTCTCTAGCAATGTTTGAAGTTCAAGACATTTGTGTCAGAAGGGGGAGGGGGCAAAGAAAAAAAGAGAAGAAATGGCACCTTCATTCCCTATTGGAAATAGTTCTGTGAAGAACAAAAGATCTAGAAGCCCTGCTTAACAGCTAGCCTCTTATTCTCCATTAAACAAGGTTTCATTGTATATGGAAAGAAAAGGTGGAATGAGGCAGAAAATGTACAGCACTTGTGCCTACTTCAGGCACATCCTCTGCTGCTTCCTCTTACCGGCTATGACACGATGTCATTTAATCAGGACGCCAGGAGATCATTTTCAGACAATGCCAGCAGATGTAATTTTCTTCGATGCATGGATAGTTCATCATTTTACTATTAGATGACAAGGTGATTGCAGGGTGACTCGATAATGCAAGTTCACTGTTTGGTATTTTGAATTCTCAAAATGAAAAAAGGATTTATCAAATATAAATATCTTTAAAAAGTAACAAAAGTGCTACATATGTGATCAAGGAAAAAAATTCCATTAGTTACTGCTGCTTAAAGTAGATTAAACTTTACAAATATTACCACATCCATTATCAATATGGCTTCCAATTATTAATTAAATTGCCTGTGGCAGTATAACTTTCTCATACCTTTACAAGGACAGAGTAAAGAAGAACACCAAAGCAGTCACATCCCATTATATCTCCTACAATGTAAGTGGCAAATGATCCCCTGCCTTTTTCCTACTCATATTTAAGTGAGTATTTGCATTTATGAGACCCCATATAATTGCTGTAGCAAAGTCTTCTATCAAATCATACTTTGTAGATTGCAGGAAAGAATTACAAAGACAAAGTTATAAGCCCATTCACTCGTGACCTTAATCCATTCCTTGAGAGCGTCTGTTTTTTAAATTTTTTTTTCTTTTTGGTGGCAAGGGAAGGGTAATGCAACTTTGATGGTGAATCCTGGATCTTTTCCGGTCAGGCACTAGTAGCTGTGCCCATAATGTATAGTGGTTCTAAGAAGTAAACTTAGCCTCCATTAGATATTCAGCTCATTTCCCCCAATGCTCTCAGGCTGGGCTTTTAACATGGTCCCAAAGGCAGAAGGCAGTATTTTATCCACTAAGTCACACAGCTTGTGATAGGAGAAGATGTCTGTGTTGGGCATGTTAACATCAACCAAAATCTGCGAATATGTTTTCCCATTGACATTCTTAGCACAGCACCCAGAGAAGTATAATCTAGCCACAGTGTGACTATAATGAGGCACGGCTTATTGCAGCTGGAAATCCATTATTCTCACACGGAGGTGGGGATTGTAGTGTTCTTTTTACTCTTTGCGGATACTCCCAAATGGTGTCTGTCAATCCTGTGCCACACTACCTCAGCTTGCATCCTTTCAGTCTTAGAGAAGGAAAGAAGGGTAGATAGACTAGTGTGACATGATATCTAAGGTTATCCGAGATTTTACATGTAGTCTAATATTTGAAAATCAAGGCCTATCTAAAATACCTGGAAGCACTTTCTTGGAATGCTAAGACAGAACAGAGCAGCAAGATTTTCGAGCCACAGGGGCTGGGAGAGGGAAGTTTGGTTGGTTGATTGATTGATTATTAGTTACTGGGAATTAATACTGAGAGAGTATATGCAAAGGCTGAGGGCACCATGCCATCTTCACAGAACAAGACCCTAACAGCTAACTGACATACAAGAAACTGCAAAGTTATACTGTAAGAACACATATTAAGGACCGAGGAAAGTCTGCTAAGGTGCTACGTCTAAAACTAAGTTAACTTCTTGAGTTCGACCCTCCCTCTTTCAGTCAGTCAGTCATCATCCAGGGCCTCTGTCTTGATCTCACTGGCTCCTTGCCGGGCCAGGGCCAATATGGTATGGTTGACTGCTGCCATTTCCACAGCTAGCGAGATGGGATCTTGATGGTCACTATGGCTAGTGCTGTCATCCTGTAGAGATGGGATGAGAAGGAGAACAAGGTTAATGTCCTGGTACACGGCAGCTCACGAAGGGACATGCAAGAAAGCACAAGCAGAAGATGGACATTCGGGGTCAGAAATGAAGACATGGGGGAGGGAGGAGTTGGCTCATGACAGGGTGAAAATGAACTGTATCTAAGTAGACACTGAACGGATAGAGGCGAAGGAGCGCCTCAATCTGGTCTGTGAGTGGGCATGGCCTACAGGCTGCTGGAAGTTCTCTTAGTGGTCCTGAGTATAAGTGGTGAAGACTGGCATGACACCGCCAGAGGGGGCCTGTGCTTAGGAGCTGTAAGGTGTGACTTACAGGATTGCACTAAAGCACTTGAGCAAAAGAAAGCAAGAAGCCTATAGTGTTACAGGCTAAATGTCCACCAGGCCATTGATGAACATATATTTTCAAACACAAAGAGAAAATTTTATTATTGACTGTGATAGGACCCAAACCTGGAATAGGTGTATATGGAATTTTCCTCTCTTCAGTCAGTTGTCTAATAAGAATATCTGCAATCTCATTTAGAGGGGGTGTTCACTCCTTCTCAACGTGCTCAGCAATAAAGCTCTCAATGGAAATTGGCATTATGGGTTTATTGCTACAGATATTGAATGACCATTTCACCCAGAGTTTTATTCTGGAGAAGTTCATGCAAAAAAGCTTTGAATAGAGGGTCAATTTCTCAGGAAATGACATATGGGAAGTAGTCTCAAGGACATTTGTAAAGAAGATAGCCACTGGCAGATGTGGGTCTGAAAACAATGGCAGATGGGACATACTAAATACTTAGGTTTTTAGGTTAGCTTTCTTGTTCTTATAGATAAAAAAAACCAGAACAGTGTACTCAGCGCTTGATGTGGAATTTTATCTTAGACACTCATAGAGAAGGGGTTACCTAGATGTCTTTTGAGTTTGTAACTGTTTACTCCCTTTAGGGATCAACACTGCTGTTCATCAAAAAAAAAAATTACATGAGATAAATTTCTTAAGCATCATTTGTACTACAAAATGGTTGTGCTCAAGCTGAGAGGTAGAAGCTGTGAAATAGATCACAGTAAATTGATGTAGGGAAAACAGTTTCAAGCACAGATTAGAACATGGACTTAGGAGTCTTTCTTCCCCAGCCATTTTATGAACTATAGTCAAGAACTCTGTAGGTATTAACTAAACAAGAATCAGTCCTGTTGCTTCTAGTAGAAGCCATAATAATTAAGAATCTAGCTATTTAATAATGGAATAGATTTTCAGTGACCCAAAAGTTTACTGGGGCCAATTTGGAATATGTGAGAGAAGCTATTCTATTAAAATCTGGAATGGTATATTACATATATGAATATGTGGATACCAAGATGAAACTCTATTTATATTTCCAAGAAATTGAGCAACACATGTCAAGGATTTTCCCACATTAATAGCTAATGGATTTATCCGATCCAGTGACTACTATTAATACATTTCCTTCAATCAGTAAAGAAAAAAATAAAGGTGAAATGGAAAATCATGCAGGTAGAAAGCATATGTACGCCCAACATGCCAGAGAGACTCTGGAAGAACCACTCATTTTTGCATGAGGGTTACCACTGCAATGGTGCCACAGTGGGTGGGCCTTTGATTTGTACTCTACATTGGTACATGTTTAGGCATGAATTACTGCTGCCCGGTTGCTCCTAATATTTTTCAAACATTGGGTGTGTGCATGTGGTGAATGGTGCAACTTGCTTGTTTGGATCAGATCCTCCTCTCTTCTTCTACCTTCTCTGCTTCTCTGCCTCCCTCAGAACTTCGTCCCTCCTCCTCCTCCCCATTGCGTACTTGCCAAGTGTCCTGTTGTATGACAATAAATCCATGTGGGTGAATATTGATTTCTCACAAATTAAACAGGACAACTGAATCTCACCACTTTCCTTTTCAAATTACATGAAAATCTGACTAAACACATGGTGGGGATTGGGGGAGGGAGAGGCAGCAGGAGAATAACCCCTCCCTCCCTCCCTGTACAAAATGGGCTCACAGAATTGAGCCCATTTTGCAATCAATGACCTCTGCTCAGATGCTCACCTGCTCTGAGTAGTCATTTCCATCTACATCATCACTGTTGGAATGGCCTCCTGGACTCTGTACATCTATCCCATGACTCTCCAGGATTGCTGCTTCTTCGAAAAAAGCAAATGGATCCCTAAATTATCTGATACGTTATTTTAATTGTTTTAGATACAAAATTACTTCTATGGCTGAGAATATTGCAATGTTCATCTTTAAATCACTTACTTTTAAAATTATTAAACAATAAAAGAGGTATCTAGGTAGCTAGATTGTTCATTCACTCATTCAAGATAAGAATGAAAAAATAATGTTTTTTATTCAGCAAACTCCTGCTAGTCAGCATATTACAAGGAAAAAGTTGAATGCTACTTAACAGACACTTGCTATTTATTACTACTTATCCCATTTCTGGTTCTAAAAAGCTTCCATAGAGGACAATGATAGCTAATTAATAATGGAATGGATTTTCAGTGACTCAAAAGTTTACTCTTCAAACCTGGCCACTTCAGATTCCTTAATGCTCTACTAGGTTTGGTTGTGTACCATGAGACAAATTCTTCACAGTGCCTGAGTCATTCTCTAATGGTACTGTAAACAATTAAGTTTTAAGTATGCACCATAACTCTTTCAAAATAGTAGAAACAATATTTGATGGCAGTAATATCTTATTTTGGAATTTAAATTGTGAAATGTTACTAACTACAAAATAAACAGTGATAAAAATGTCATTGCTTGCCCATTAAGAAATAAGATAAAGGAAAACATAATATAAACCTGTCTAAGAGGTTAGAGGTATTCGTTTTGAGGTATTCATAAAATCACAGGATTTATAGCAGGAAAGAACCTTAGAGATCATGTAATCCAGCAACTTCACTTTAAAGAAACTGCAACACAGAATAGTAGAATAACCAGCTAGTTATGCAACAGAACTGGTTGTTTCCAACTGGAGTCTTACTGAGTTTGCAACTATTGAGGAGGAGGAGGAAACGGCAGCCTCTCTGATACATTACCGATATTGGCTCTTCTCTTGATCTCCTTCCTTCTGTTGGCAAACCAATTGTAGACTTTTAGGGAAGTAACTCGTTCCAGGTCAGACAGTTTTTTGCCTGTGAATGCATTTAGTACAATAGAGATGACACACCTCTGTAGGTGATACTGGGATTCAGGTTAGTTTTTACCCCTATATCTAGCATGGAGTAGGCACTTGATAAAATGATTTTGGAATGAAATATAAACATTGTTCAAGAATATGCTTCATACAGTTCAGGAGTACATATAAAATACACATTTCTCTAGAAAGTATTTACATAAGGGGTCAAGTACTTTTTAAGCTTTATGATAGACATATAACCTATACCTGACTACTTTGCTATCTTGGGGAGTGGGGAGATAAGGAAGAGAGGGAGAACAAATTGGAACTCAAACTCTTACAAAAACGAATGTTGAAAATGATTTTTACGTGTAATTGAAAAAACAAAATACTATTAAAAAATAAAGTGAGGGATACCCACATCCATTCAGTATCATTAAGAAAGGAGGTCTTTTATACTAAGTGAATTTTTCAAATACTGGAGAAAATCCTTTCAAGTTCCCAACTTTTGATATTACAACCATTTTGGTAATTTCATTAAAGTATATTGTATACTTTATATACTTCACTGGCTTCTCAAGTCAAGAAAATAAAAATAATGTAAACTTTTCTTGGTAATGCAGGGTCAATTATAATCCTGAACATTCATTTTTATAAGGTAATACAACACATTATAAGGAAATGTGCTTTTCAGTTTAGTTAGTTTCTTTCTTCTTTCTTCTTTTTCCTATTTTCAGATGTCAAATTATGTCTGTTTCTAAAACCTACCTACTTATTTTCTAGCTTGCATTTTCTAATTTGCCATGAGGTAAGTAGGTTAAAATTCTGGTCTAAGGAAAAAAACCCTAATGAAGTAAAACAAACAAACAAACAAAAAAAACTATGAAAGAAAGTAAGTAGAACTAGTGTTGGAGATTTGGGAACACAGTTTTAGTACTCATAGGTCTTTTTTGCTTAGTTTTGTTTTCTGGTATATTCCAAATGTCTAAAGTTGTCTGAAGTCTGAATTCCAGGAATGTTGAGTATTCCTATTTTTCCTCCAATTTGTCAATATTTTCAGGTTAGCATTTGTAAGTCAACAAACCACAGGCTTGCTGAGCTCAGCAGAGATCAGTTCCACCCAAGCCAAAGTAGGCATGTGCTGAGATTGATATCTTACTCTCCAATTCAATAGTATGAAAGAGCCTTCAGTGAGACAAGTAGGTAAAAGTAGGTGATGAACCTCAGAAAAGGAGAAAGAACATAATGAAGGGAGAAGGGATAATGAATTGCACATAAATAGCATGTTTATTTGAGTAAGAATAAGGAACGTAGTGCCTACAATGGAATTTCACTAAAAGAATCCTCAACTTAAAAAATAGTTATTACAAGATAGGAACTTGATGGATACTATGCTGGTTGGATATAGGCTCTTTACCCTTTACCAAAATGAAAAAGCAAAATTAGTGAATTCATTAAATGTCCATGATTATTTTAAATTTATACAGAATTGTAGCTCATGCAATATTCCTAAAAGGGAATTTTATAAAATCTTTAGGAAAAACAAATATTTTCTATTTCCCAAATGTTGTTTCCATCAACTTAACAGGAATTTTTGGTATTGAAAGCCTGTAAGTCCAAGTGATGATCCTAAAAATGTGCCTTGAAGAAATTAAGACAAAGGGTTGGGAGTGCTATCTTAACAGGGATTTGGGGGGGGGGGGGGCGGGTAAAAGTTTAGTGGAGGATAACTTTAGTGGCCCTAATCAAAGGTTACAGCCTCACCTGGCTTCTGTATGACAGCATTGCAGGCATTGGCAATTTCTTCTCTCTTTGCCTCATCAGGATACTGATTTTCATTGAAGTAACTGCAGAAGTAAACAACAAATAAGAATGCAAAGTTAAAAAAAAATTTAAAACACCAAAAAGTCCTTATCAAAGTACTGAGGTATCTTCCCAAGTTGTAGTACTCGACTGGTTCTCCCCATTGTAGGTACTTGTATCAGGAGAAATCCAGAAACCTGTTCAATTCTTCTTAGACTGATTTTTGCCCATGTTCTTCCATATGAAGGAAAATATTGTAAAGCAGCTGCTTTTAGTTACCCAGTCAGTATTACTTTTCATTAGAAAGGAATGATGATAATGAGTGGTATTTGTTTCTTTGTGTATGTTGCGAGACACAAATAAAAGCTGTTATGTAATATGTGCTATGCTGTGTTACATATTAATATGAATTATACATTATATATTAAAGTAGTACTGAGGTAAGCAGTCTAAAGTATCAGTAACAGTTCTTTTTAGCCTTTTTGAAAATCTGAAAATTTCTTTTTGAAAAGAAATTAGCATCACCCAGTCAGAATGGTCTAAACAAGGAAGCTCTATGTGAATGTGTTGTGTCTAACTCTTTTTAGTTTTTTTTTTTTTTAGTTGTGTCTAACTCATGACTTCATTTGGGTTTGGTATTTCTTTTTCTTTTTGGCAAAGATACTGGAGTGGTTTGCCATTTCCTTCTTTAGATCACTTTACAGATGAGGAAACTAAGGCAAACAGATTTTAAATGACTTGTCCAGAGGTGAATGTACTATTTATTAAACATCTAAAATGAGACAAAGGAATATTTGTATTTTTGGGGGGTCCCCCAACATATAAGATCAAACCAAGACCATTTGCCCAAAGCCACAATAATAAACCACTAATTCATGAAGATCTTTTTGGGAAATTGAACATAAATCTCAAACTAGAGTCAAGGAGATGGAGAGATCCCAAGGAAAAGACTCCTCTTCATTACTACTAAAGCCATGATGCATTCCCCCTCCTCCCCTTTTTAAGGTATAAGAATACATATCATTTATTTATTTATTTATTTAAAAAAGTACATTATTTTTCCCAATACATGTAAAATAGTTTTTGAATTCATTTTTGTAAGACTTTATGTTACAAATTTTTCTTCCTCCCTGCCTTACTCCCCCCTTTCCCAAGACATCAAGTAATCTGATAAAGGTTAAATATGTACAATTCTTTTAAACATATTTCCATATTTGTCATATTGTGCAAGAAAAATCAGACCAAGAGAGGAAAAAACATGAGAAAGAGAGCAAACAAAAAAAGGTGAAAATACCAGAGGCAATTCTTTTTGAGGATGATGTTGACATACAGAATTAACCATATTTTCAAACATCAAGAACCTCAGGAAGAACTACTCATAATGATGACCTGTACAACCCCTGCACAAATATTCTGTACAATGATAAGGTAGCATGACATTACAAAAAATTGTGGATGGGAGAAGGAACTAAATGGAAGGTGTCAGGGCTCCTTGATCATGCACGACTCAGGGGCAAATAAAAACCTAAAAATTTTAGAATTCACTAATTATGAGTTTGTGATCAAAGTGTCCATATAAACTTGAATATAAACTAACTCTGAATACACATGAGATGAGATGTGGTCATAAGAGGGAAAACAAACAGTACACAATGAAGAAAAACATCTTATAGCAATATATAATATATAACAATTTACAATATATTCAGGTTTTATCTGTGACAGATCTTGTAAAGGAAGTGAGACCTCACTTCAGCCCAATGTACTTGGTTTACCAGTGTACTTCCCTCCCTCTAAATGTTCTGGTTCTTGTTTCATTACACAGGGAACTGGGGTCAATGTGAGCAGTTTTTTCAAATCAAAGGATTAAGAAATTATGTATTCTTTCAACACACCTGGAGAATTTAACAATCCGACAGACTGTGTAAGCAAGCAGAATAGCCTGCTTCTACCTCTGCATCTTCTGCACTTTTTCCCCTTTCTAAGATTGGAAGGTCCTCAGAAGGACCTCTAATTTAAAAACTTTACAAAAGCCTCTGAAATACAATCCTGAAACAATTGAGTTCCAATTCATCTTCTCTATGGTGGTCTAATTTATGTCTTAAAACACAGGTCTGACCATTTCATTCCTCCAGCTAAGAAGCTTCAGTGGCTCCCTATTGTCTTTATATAGAATACATGCTCTTCTGTTGGGCATTTAAAGGCCTTCCCAACCTGGATTGGGCTTTTGTTTTTAGGATGATCACATATTACTCCTCTATAGACTGTCTGTACTCTAGACAATCTGGTCAGTGGAACATTTACTTTCTATAACATGGCACCTTCCATCTCTCTGCCCCACTTTTCTGCTTCACAGGACCTCTAGCTCCATTCAGAGTTCAGCCAGAGAGCCACACCCTATGGAAGGCCTTTCCTAATTCCCTAATTCTTATTCACTCCACCTCCACCTGCCATAATCACTTTGCATTTATTTTGTATAAATCTCATATTTACTTCTCTATGTATTGTTTATTCCTTTAAGGATCATGGCAATTTCAGTTACATATTTTCATCACTGTGACTAATGCCAGGCACATTGTTGGTGCTAAATAAACATTTATTGATAGATTAATTGAACCTGAAGAATGCAGCTAGAACAAAGAAAACAATAGAGAAAAGAAAATATTAAGTGTGTTGAGATTCAGTGAAGAGATCGCTTTATTTGTAATAGAAGGTTCATATAAAACTCTCTTTGCTTTTAATGTGTCATAGACCTTTTTGGCAATCAAGAGAAACCTATGGACTGCCTTTCAAAATTACATTCTTAAGTAAATGAAATAAAATATTTAGGATAACAAAGGAATCTAACATACAGTTATCAACATTATAAAAAAAAAAACCACGGAATTTTATATACTTCAGGTTAAAAATCCCTAACATAAAGGAAGAACTGAGGAGGAGATATGGATAGAAAGGCAAAATTAGATTGTGGAAAAGTCTTGTTAACTGGGCTAAAGTGTTTAGACTTCATCTAATAGGAAATGGGGAAGTGAGGTTTGTATTCACAGGAAGGACACAAACAAGGTGGTATTTTAGGAACATTACATTGGCAGATCTGTGTAGGTCAGATTAATGTAGAGGGAGGCTGAAGAGATGTTATGAAACTACAGTGTTAAACACCCTATTATGGCATCCATTTGTGACCTATGGTAATAATTTAATATGAAATACCAAAGGGGTTATTTAAGAGGCCATATGATTAATCTAATTTTGTTTCTGAATGTATTAAAAACAATTCAAGATAGTCAAAGGAAAATTAGAACCTTGCTATCTGCTTTATATCCTCAGATTATTCCTCAGAGGTTAAATTGTTTATATCTGACAATTAAAGAAACTGAGGCAAAGCTTTGTCCTTTCCAATATTTCAGAGGGAACTGGTTTCTGAAATGAAACTCCAGGCATCAGAACATACATCTGTTCAATATAAGGAAGTTTATGACTCTAGACATTTTCTAAGACAGAGGAAAGGGGAAAAACATAAATAGAAATCTACAGGTAGCAATAAAAAAAGTGATAAAATAAATCCAAGGGGCACTACACTTTTGTAGATAAAGGGCAGTTGTCAGTGGAATGATCAGTGAGCAAGCACCTTAAACAGGGAGAATCCAAACGATCTCTTTACCAGAAAATGACAGCAAAGAATTAAAATGAAAAGTGGCAAAATAATTTACATGAGATGAGAATCTGTAAGTTGGAAATGAATGGATATGTCCTTGAAGCACTTTCATTTCAATAACACTCAAGTCTATAAAAATTGCAGATAGCAAATTCCTCCTTTTGTGCCTAGATTAGTATACAGAAATAGCAGGGGCTACATTTGTAAGCATGAGGTGATACCACATCAATGTATATTTCCAAAGTCTTTCTTTTCCTCATATGATTTTTTCTCCTGAAATAATTGCTGACTAGTTCCTAATCAATATTTATCAGAATTAAGCCCTCTGAATTTCTAGACACTACCCACAGCCTTGAATTCCATTGTATATAGCCATACAAAAGAGCAAAGTTAATAGAGAGCCAACAATTATATGCTGAGTTGATAGTCAATTTAAGGACAGGTTTACTTTCAGAAGACTGGTTCCTGCACAAAAACAGGGACACTGACACTAAAGGATGTTAATTTGGTTTCCTAATGTCATACCACTTTTTTAGTGGAAAAAGCCACCTTATCTCTCTGAATGATAAACTATATGACCATATTTCCTTATGTTCAATCAGCTAAATTCAGAAAGGTTTATGTCTGGGTTGGTTAAAGACTGATAAAAAATTTGGACACAGCAAATGTGGTATAACAGAATCACAGGTCCTTAAACAGTGAAACTAGCAACTGTGCAAGGTTTGAAAAGGTGAAGAAAATGCCTACTATAGCTCTAGAAGGAAATGAGCCAGGAAGCATACAAAAGAAGGATAAGCATTATTAGGCAGTGACATAAGACCATACTTAGAAACCTATGTACCAAACACTTGGGAAATACAAAACTTAGCTATGACATAGTCCCTGGCCTGAAGGAGCTTACAGTCTGATAGAAAAAGACAATAATAGAAAGATCACTGTAACCTACAGGATTTCAGGAAAATTTCATAAGTGCTTTGATAGGATAAAGGAAAAAGATAAGTTACCAAAGACAGAGGATCAAGGAAGTCTTCCTAAGGGAGATCACATTTGTACTGATGTTTAAAACACAGGAAGTAATTCAGACAAAGATAGAATGAGGAAATTTCAGACACTGACATCTATATCCAAGTAATAACACTGAAGATAGAAACTTTATGATTTACAGCTCAGAGGAGGAAAAGTTCACAGCATGTCCAAGGGACAAAGTCAAGTTTGGCTGGAGTGTATAGACTGAGGAGATATATAATGTAAGATAAAAATCTAGGGTAGTAGGATGTGTGTGGAACTGTAGGATAATGTGTGTGGAATACACTTTGAAAGCTGTAAAGTGCTCTGCAAACCTGAGCTATTATTAACATTACTAAATGTTGGGGTTGGAAATGGCTCAGATAAAGTCACCTCAATTTTTTTGGTAAAAATAGAAAATAAGGGAGAGCTTCATATGACAGGCAATGGAGTCTGAACTTTAGTTGGGAAGGATTGGGGAACCACAATTTATGTTTGAGGTATTGAGAATGATGTGGAAAAGAAAAATTATTCCAGGTCAAGGTGAAGTTAAAAATAAAAAGAACCAGAACTTTTTTTTTTTTTTTCAGGCAGAGATTTGGCTTCTCTCCTTTGGCATGACTGTATGCATACATCGTCCCTCCCTCATACCTACACCCTGTTATACCTGTTATAAATATTCATGGATTGAGCAAAAAAAAAAAAAAATCCTTGCATGGGACACATCAAAATCCAAGGTCTTCGTCACTCTATGAGAAGACAGATGGGCAGGGCAGCCTTGTTTCATCATAAGTGAAAGTGAAATTTAACAGCATGAATTTTTAGTGTGCTGTAATTTAAAGATGCTGTATTTGGAGAGAGATGATAGGGTACAAGGCCCCATTTTGCCATTGTGTACCACTGGGCAAGTCACTTATTCATTTCTTCAACTGTAAAATGAAGGAACGGGATTTGAACATTTCTAAGGTTCCTTGTCTGGCTCTAAACTTCTGATCCTAAATCAGCATAATTCTTCATTTTCCTTTAGTCATATTTTGTACTCCAGGAACAGAAGCATACATGTTAATAACCCAAGTTTGGGAATTTGTATCTTGGGGGCTGTGATATATTTATTTTCCTCTGCATAGGAAGTTCTTATTAAGAAATTTTTCCTAGTGATGTTAATCTGAAATTTATATACTTGGAGAGTAGAGGGGTTTCCTCAGTGCCATATAACTCATAAGTTAGACATGGGACTTGAAGCCAGATCTTCTTGATTTCAAAGAGAGTTTTCTCCATGTACTCTCTACCCTAAGTGAAAGGTACATAGGAGCTACCTGATAAGGGTTGGTTGAACTGAATTTCACCATGCCTGAGATTATACTTCTGTTCCCCACACTTTATACTTTTCCTAAAATTTTACAAATGGAATTATTATCTTATGGATAGTTATCAAAAGAAGTTCAAAGATAGGCAGGCTGTCTCAGGCCAGGCTTGGGGATGGCTGTAAGGCTCAAATGAAATCATGCACAGAAAGCCCTTTATAAACCAAAAACTCCAGTTAGCATCAATTGTTACTGTTAGTTCATTTTTTAAATCTTTTTTTTTTTTCTGATGGGTTTCATACAGAAACTAAAGACATGACTCCAAGTTGTTATTATTCTTTAATACTTAAATGTTTTGTGGACTTGAGCAGGTAAATAAAATGATGGGAATCTATCATCCAGGAACTCATTGAATGAATGGTTCCAGCAACCTGGATGATACATACCTTGTTATGTTCCCGTGTAGTTTTAACTTCTTCTTTTTGGTTTTTATATTTTTGAACCTATCATTCTGTGTTGGTTAGAGATTAGCACACAACTGAAAAGGGTCAGTGGTCTGACTAGAATCCAGGTTCTCCTAGCTCCTGGGGCTAGTTCTCCATCCACCATATACAACCCATCCCTATCTTTTGACAAGTTTGTAAAAGTGATATTTTTAAAAAATATTATCCTTACATTTTTTGAATGAATAAATACCATGTTTGGGTGCTTGTGGCAAACAATTTTGTCTGCAATGATGTACAATTTCCCATATTCTTAAGATAATTTTGAGGTTTGCATCTGTAGAACAGGGATTGTCATCTGCAAATTTATAAAAGATAGCAACCTGATATAGAACTCAAACCACCTAATCATGCTTTTTTATGTATCTGGTAGATGCTAAATTTTTGCAAGCTGCAGCAATATGTTGCATAGTTTCCACCACTTTATGGCATAATCTGTATCAAGTCAATAAGTCTGTGCCCTTTAAGTATAACTTTTCTGTCATTTCTGGTGACAGTGACCTGATCCTATGAATAGCTACCATAAACACTCCCATTTCTATAAACAGATAATGCCTGCCTTGGTCATTTGGTCAATGCTTTGCTGACACATTGTTGTTCAAGTAAATGTGGATGTTGCCCATGAAGTACCTGACAGCACTTGTGGATCTTAAGTCACTTCATAGACTCCACTGAGAGAGAAAGGACTTTTCAGTTAAATTCAACAAATACAACAATAAATACTTGTTTTGTCAGTCTTTATGATTGCTTTGTGAAGCAAGGCCTTTTTATTCCAAAAGCAATTCTGTAAGCTTATAACCTGCATATCATATACTCTGAAAACACCCAGCAATCCTCTTTTTCCTTTTTTAATAGAAAATATACCAGTATGCAATTTACTTGGGAAAAGCAATGATTTTAAAGTTTCATTTTGTGAATGCTTCTCTTAACTGATCTTGACAAGATGAAACTAGATTAAAAGCTAGTTTGCTCACCCTTACATTCTCTTTGAGGTGAGTTTTGGATTTCATGCCATAAATAAATGTTTATATTTTTAATTTAGGAATGGATATTGCCCTAGAAAACATGCAAAAGTCATTACAGTAGCTGCTGGTATGGGGAAATTAAATATTTCAAGGATCATTCAAACCCAAGTAAACAGGATTTGTCACACTGAAGGTGTAGGAAAAAAGAAGGCCAAGAATTGTCAAATTATTGTCACAAAACAGCCTAATTAATCCTCAGAAAACTAGAAAAGAATCCCAGAAATGGCTGGCAGGGATGTTATTGATTCTTCTTATAATGGCTTCCTGGATAACATGCGGACCAGTATGAAAGGGATGCTAATGAAGAAAATAAATGCTTGTCATTGGCAAGACAACACAAAGTCTAGAGTACTGAAAAATGGAAAAGTTTATTTTCATTTAAAAAATATTTTTCATTTCATGTTATACTAAAAACCATTGTCAGGAGAACACGTAAGATATGAGTTTCTTCATTAGCAGGTAAAACATATACCCAGAAAAATACTTGGGAGATTTTTTTTCGCTTTCAGCAGACCTGAAAATCTTGTTCCCATTGAAAAAAACGATGAACTCTGATCACTATGCTGAGAAGTAAACATTTTTCAGAAATTCTCAAATAGAGATGGAATACTGCAATGGGGCCTTGAACAATGCCATACATCATGGATAAGAAATTTATTCAAGAGATATAAATAAAAATGCTTCGATAGCCTGGGAGCTCACATGAATTTAAGGCTTGCTGAAACCCATGGGATTATAATTAAAACTACATTTGAAAAATATGACTTGTTAACAAAAGTATGCTTATTATCCAGTGATAAAAATGTGGTTTCATGATGAATTAAAGAATATGTGTCTATCAAGAACAAAATGTGTAAAGCAAATGATTTTATCAAAAAGACCAGTTTCATATGAAAATTTTTTTAAAAAAATTTTATATAAGTTAACAAATAGATTTTATTTTGTTTCAAGTTATTTATACCCCACTGTATTAATCCTTTCACAGCTGTTTTGGGTTGATGAGTCCTATGTTTCACTAATATGACTATTAAGTTTTATGGGGTTTTTTGAATACTTTGAACCACTGTCACCTATTTTACTTTGCTGAAATTATGTTATTAGCAAAGATATTGATTGCTCTCAATGCATTCTTCCTATAAAGCTTTGATTTCAGGATGCATCACCATCACCACCATCATCATTTTATCAACAGAGCCAGGATAAAAACTCAGGTCTCTTCATTGCTAGCCTGATAGTACTTTTTTTTTTTTTTCTTAATGGCATTCATCCTGATGGGAAGGCTGATTAATTGGGTACAGACTAGTTCAAAGAGAATGTGTGCTCACTAAATGATTTTAGACTGATGGGTCCTCTTCTACTACAACCTGTTAAGGAAACTATAATTTTTTTAAATATATATATATATATATATGGAGGTTCTTTTGTTACCAGGTATTGGAATCTTTACAAACTGCTAACTCATTAGAGTTGATGTTTTGGGCCAGAACCTGAAACAAGGTACTAAGTAGAACTAATTGATACAATGCTTGTGTTCACACCTTTACTCACCAGAGTTCATAAGTATGGGAGATTCACAAAGTAAACTTTGTAACTTTGTGAATTCACACCTCCCTTGAAGCTCTTAGGGCCAGAGAGCACTCTGGGAAGAAAACCCATAATCCCCCTCTCTCTCCTATTCTAAGAGCTGTTGCAGTTTTGTCCTTAGCAGTTTGTAAAGATTCCAACATCTAGGCAGTATTACAGAGACAGTGACATAGTCTTACTTTTTAATTCTTTTTTTTAGATTCCAAGACAGCTCATTATTTAACCACTAACATTTGACCTTAAAATATTATTAAGTGGGAAAATTTTTTAAAAATGTTTTTCACTTTATGATCTCATTCTTTTTCACTTTTACAGACTTCTAGTGTTATTGCTATTCAGATTTATTGATATTTTTCTAGGATAGCAGGCAACTAGCTTTATAAGAACTATAATCCCCACATACCAAAGCATTCATAGCTATAGAAAATACTGAAGTTCTCACCACCAATTTCTAATGGTTTGACATGAGAAATAGATTTTATTAGCAGAAGATACATGTCCATCTGCTTTGTTGCTGTACCCTAAGGACCACTAGACCTTACCATCTGGCACACAGTTGAAATCTCCTTTATGTATTGTCTCCCTCATTAGAACGTGTGTTTTTTAAGGCCAGGGACTCTTGCATTTCCATTTGTGATCCTAGTGCTTAGTACAATGTTTTGAACACAGTAAATGCTTAATAAAGATATTTTTAAATTCATTTTAAACCACTGTTACCATTGCTGGGGGAAGGAGAAATCTATTATTTTCATTCTCTGAGGTTTTAGCATTGTTTTCTTTAGCACCATATTTATTCATTATATTAAGGCTTCTTTTTGGTTCTTTGTTATTTTTTCTTTGGTCTGGATGGGACTTTCTTCGACCCCCCTCTTTATTTTTTTGATGCTATCCTTTTACTTTATTTGGCACATTTTCTGCTTTTCAGAAAGTGATTAAGGGGAACACAGTTCAGCCATGTTTCCAAGTATTATACAACAATGTACTATGTTATGGACCATGAAATAATAGGTTGAAATATATTCACTGAAGGTCTATGAGATATATGACACTGTGGGAGATAAAAAGAACTTGTCTAACAGTACTAAGTAGTATGTGAATCTACATGAACGATGTGAACAATATATCAGAGATAAGATGGTCTGGAGTGGCGAGCAAAGGCTTTCTTAAAGAGATTGTTGATTTACAGACTACAACTATGAAAGAAAAATAGTCCTCAAGCATGTGAAAGAGACAGGGTGCTTTAGTGAAAGAAAGAACACAGATAGGGCCCAGCAGCAGGTATTATCCAATGGTAAACTATTGAAGAGTTTTGAATGAGAGTGACATGATTAAAGCAACATTTTTGGAATATTAATCTACTAGAGTATTTAGAACAATTACAGAAAAGGGAGGGGCAGGAGGAAGAGAGAGAGAGACAGGAAGAATCAGAAATTAATTTCAGCAACCTAGGTATGAAATGACAAGTACCTGAACTAGGATCGTGGTGATGAGAATGGCAAAGAAAGGGTTTATGTGGCATAAGCAGCAATAAAAGAGCAATAAAACTTCTAAATGGGAGTGAGAGAGAATTAGATTTCTAAGATAAAACTGAGCATTCAGGTTTGGATAACTGGAGCAACTGATAGGTATGCAGCAGTCAGCAAGGGAGTCTTTTTAGAGACTGCAATGTTTATTTGTAGATATGTTAGTTTTAGACAGCAGCCCCAAACATAGTAACTAAATTTACTAAAATTTTGAGGATAAATAGGAAATTCTGGAATTTCCACAGAAGTCAGACAAACCAAATTCTTTTTCCACTAGTTCAGAATCAATCACTATTAAATAATAAATAAGAGGTAGTACAATAGAAAAAGCACTAGAGCTGTAATCTGCAGTTCAAATTCAAACTCAGACATTCACAAGTTTTGTGATTCTGGTTAAAACACATAACCTGAGTGTCTTTATCAGTAAAATTGAGATAATAATAGCACCTACCTGCTAGAGATGTTGTGAGGATCAAATGAGATATCTGCAAAGCATTTAGAGCACTGCCTATCACATAACGTGATTATTATTATAACAAATTTTATACAATCTGTAGATGTGGCTTAGTAGTTTATATCTTATTATTTGCCAGATGCATTTTTTTAAAACAGTAACCTTTTGTGAAATAAGCTTCATATTCTTAAAATTCTTTGATATTAAATGTGACAATAAATTCTGAATTGACTTACTTGAACTACTTATAAATGATTGAGAAACTTCTTATTCTCAGAAAATAAATGCTTTTTTGTTTAACAGCAGGCTGATATTCAGGAGGTGATAGTTTTAATAACTTTTCAAACTAACCAGACTTAAAACTTGTAAAAAAAGTCACTTTTTTAACGTATTTGTTTCATTTGTAAAATCATAACTTCTGTATTGTAAGTAGCGTATAATTGAGGAAATTAATTTAAAGATCCTTTTAGTTAGTTATAGTCTTATTTACATATATTTTATAACAACTAAAATAACCCAAAAAGATGAATTAATATTTTAAAATTAAAATCATTAGCTCACAAATTTGGATCTAGAAGGAATATTAGAAATTACTGAATCTATCTCATTTAACAGATGAGTCAGATAGCTATTGTCTGAGGAATGATCTAAACTCAACTATGTCTTTCTGCCCAAAGTCATATAGCTATTGTTAGAGGAATGATCTGAACTCAATTATGTCTTCCTGCTTGAAACCCTGTGTTCAACCCACTATAGAACCCACTTAGCATGTCATGGATGGATTTAAAATTTTTCCTGAAGGGTTCTCTAATCCTTGGTCATGCCCTTTTGGCTACAAATATTTTTCCTTACCCATGAAATCTGATCTACCAATTCATAAATAAAAGTACAGGAAGTAAAGCCTTTAATCCTTCTTCACCTTGACACCCATACCTATACTCCCTAGTTTAAAAAGATTCACTTTCCGTGGTCTGCATTGATTTATTTAAAGCTTGGTTATTTACAAAGAGGGAATAAATTATCTTTAAAATAAACTGAAAGGCTTTATGATCATTTTGCTTCTTCCTACCTTTAAAATCCTTTTAATTTCTTTACAAAACTTAAATCCTTACAAAAACAGAGTTTGTTCTAGTCAATCTATGTTCCCTTAAAATATTCTACATGTGTACTATAAAGCTTTATACAGTTCAATTAGGACAAAAGTATCACCTATTTTAGAAGAGTTAAATTATCCCATATTCATCACAAAATTTCTTTAAAACCTTTAAAATTTATGTTTAATTTGTTAAAATTTCATCAATCCTATGTTAGTGTAGTTAGTGTAATCTGTTACTAAATACTTTGCTGCAGCATCCATTTTGTGGTATAAGATAAATTAAAAGTTAATCACAATGGTGATAACTGATGATTTACAGTTGGAAAACACTTATTATCATACATATATTATCTCATCTGACTCTCACAACAATCATGTGATAGAAATAATCAAACAGTATTACTGCCATTTTATAGTTAAGAAAGTTGAGGTGTAGACAGTTTAAGTGACATGCCCATGGTTAGAAAACTACTAAATGTCTGAGATGGAGTTTGAACCCATCTCCTGACTCCAAAATATTCTTTCTTCATGTGGAAAAAATTTTTTAAAAAAGAATGTATTCTCTGCATTTGAGGCACAAGCCTGCCAGCAAAAATTTATTTATTAATATTAATTCTAAGCATTTTTGTTTAGAGGGAGCAAAATCAAAGGCAGAGATTTCTCTAACTCAACCTATTCTGAATTACAATTTGTAGTGTTTCTAAACAAAGTCCACAATAAGAGAAAAACAATGTTACAGAATTTAGGTGAATTCAAAGTTAACATGTTTGCTTCACAAAATGACAGTTGTCAGTACTTCCTAACCCATGTAATCCCTTCAAAGGTGGGTGATCTGAGTCTTATACTTTTAATCCAGCTTTTAAGTAATATCTGTAAGTTTGTTCTTGAACTTTAACCCAGTCTCCCAATATGTTTTTAACAAGGGAGGAAAAGGTTTAGTGAGAGCAACTGTTTTCCTAGAAATTTGATTAGGTATTGATATGGTTCTCTAATTCTGAAAAGAAAAAAAAAACTTTAGGTTGGAGAAATACTCATCTCAATATTTTCATTTACAGAAAAAATAGTAACTTTAATGTTTCCATACACTTAAATTGCTATATTTCCTTAGCTCATCCTCGTTATTAATAACCACAAAATCTTCAATTAAAAAAAAATCTGCTTTTGCATAAAGGCCAGGGATTGGATTTTGTGATTTCATTGGAATAGAAAGATCCCTAGGAAGGAACAGTTGATCATCTTAAGAATGTATCCTGTAATGGTACACCATTTAAAAGTCCGATTCTTTTTGAACACCAAAATAACTGTTTGGACATGTATATTAATATTGTATTTAATTTATACTTTAACATATTTAACATGTATTGATCAACCTGCCATCTGGGGAAGGAGATGTGGGGAAGAAGGGGAAAAATCAGAACAAAAGGTTTGGCAATTGTCAATGCTGTAAAATTACCCATGCATATAACTTGTAAATAAAAAACTATTAAAAAAAAAAAAAAGAATGTAGCCTGGACCACTTGAGGTATTAAATGACCTGTCCAAAGTCACACAGCCAATATGTTGTCTGTCTGAGTCAGTATGACAATCTGGATCTTCCTGCCTCCAAGACTAGTTCTCTACACATTCTATAATATTGCTTCTCTTTGCTAAAAAAGAAAAACAAATAGATTTTCTGCAGTCAAATATTTACCAAATTCAGATCCTCTAGTCAAACAATATGGCCCTTAGAGCTTTTGGATGCAACACAAAAACTTTCTCCATAAAAGAATGTTAAATTTCAGACATCAACTTGGGAGAGGTAGTATAGATGGCAGAAAAAGTAGTGGCTCTTGAATTAAAAGAACCTGACTTAGAATCCTAGTTCCGCCACTTTTTACATACATGACTTTATTTGGGTAAATCATTTAACCCTTCTGGGCTTCAATTTTCTTACCTATAATATGGAAGGGGTTTGGAATTAGATAACCTTTTAATGTTCCTTCTGGTTCCAAATTTACCATTTTATGACATTATGAACCTTTCCTAAGGTTCAAATTCCATTTTAAATGCTTTTTCAGGAATGAGGGTGGAGAGAGGAAGTGACTGATTCTTTTAGTAAGTAAGATGGATAAGATGGAGAAATGTTAAACCAAATTTCAGGGGTAAAAGACTTGGAGAATTTGTTTTTCTTTTAACTGGGCAGCAAATTCAATGTAAGTTAACTTTGTAAGTTGAGGTGGTTAGTTTCTAGCAGTGAGTACCACCTTTTGGGAAGGATACTGTCAAGACAGAAAATTCAAGATGTTGAGGGTATGCAAAGCTATATAATTTGAAAATGTATTACAGAAGATCAGTGTTTACCTTGAAGAAAATCAGACTCAGTGAGGACAAGAGAGCTATCTTCAAGTGCTGTATGTGGAAGACTCTCATAGGAAAGAAGACTTGAGCATATGTTTTTTCAAAGGTCTTAGAAGGCAGAACTAGGAACCACAGGTGAGGCTTAGGGAGTTTGTTCCTGCTATTTGCACTCAAAGTAATGGAAAACTTCCTAACAATAAGAACTGCTCAAAAGTAGAATGGGTGATACAGTAGGTGGCAAATTCCCTTTCACTGGTGGTCTTCAAACATAGGTTGGATGACTACTTTTTTTGGAGATATTCTGCAGGAAACTTCTGCTCAGGTATGTGTTGGATTTGACCTCTGGAAAACTTTTCAACTCTAAAATTCTATAGATCTATGAGTATTTTTTACAAAGTGTCACACATGAGTTTCTTTTTGCACTCTAAAAGTTTAATTTGTTTAAAGAACCAAACTTCTCTCTTCAAAAAAAATTTTTTTAGACAGTATGACTATAAAAGCAGGCTAAAATGTTAATAAGTCAGCTATCTAGGAGTTATAGGTTTTAAGGCTCTGTAGCTTTGCAAGGACTGAGAACTGAAAAAATGATTTTTAAAAATTCAGGCAAAGAATAAAAAACTGTCCTATGAACAAATAAAACGTTGACATGACAAGGAAAAACTTTATTATTAACAACTTCTTACATTTATATAAAACTATATTATACAAAGTACTTTCACATACATTATTTTCTTGGATCCTCACAACAACTCTATGAGGTAAGTAGTCACATTTTTTCTGATAAGGAAACTGGCTCAGGAAAAGTAAATGATTTTGCTCATGTTTATACAGGGCATAAGCAGAGGATGCAAGACCTGGACCTAGGTCTTCTAGTTCTAAATTCATTATCTTTCAATCATACTACAATCCCATCAATCCAAATACAGTAATCCCCCTCTTCCCCCCCCCCCCCCCCCTTATAGCTTGTATATAATATATGGAATTCAAATACACCACAGATCAATAGAATTTAAGAATTACAGATTTTGGGAGCTGGAAGGGATTGTGGGGATTATCCAATTCAACTCTTTCATTTCTCAGATAGTGCCAAGAAGGCCCAAACATGGGTAATCATTTCAAGGTCACAGGATTAGCTACTAGTGAAGCAGAGGCAGGAGTAAGTATCTTGACTCTTATTCCAATGTTCTTGATCACAGACCACACTACCTAGTTCATATGGCATTAGAACCTAGGACCTTAGGGGAATTGTCTTTAAGTCAGAAATAACATTTTTTACTTTAAATCTAAAAAAAGTCAGTTTCTATACCAGAGAGTCTACAAACTATGAAAGGACACATAAGTGTAGCAGCATCAGCAGAAGACTAATAACAGACCTAATAACACATCCCAATATAAACCAGAGCCCCCTCTGTTCTTTTGAAACATAAAATAGATAAAATTTCACATCCTAAAAATCACCTAGCTATTAATCCTATGTCTTCTGTGAGAGAGACAGAGATGGGGGGGGGGGCGGACAAGGAGGGAGGGAGAAAGAAGAAGAGGGAAAGGAAGAAGGAGAAGGAGAGGAGGAGAGAGGTCCTTGACCAATATACCCTGGGATTACTCATGCAAAACAGCATCTACATGCAAAAAAAGTCTTTATACAGAACAATTAATCCATAGCAACACTACATTATAAAGAAGTTCTGATTTAGTTGCAAGGATGATAAGATATTTCCCATCCTTTGAATAAAAAATCCAAAGTATATCTATATAATGATATCAGTTCATTCAAGCCATGAATTATCTTTCTTGATCTCCATGATTCTTCATATTCTATATTCTTTGATTCTTTACTGACTTGTCAGATATTGGTTTAAATAAGACACTGTTAAATTATATATTAAATATGGTTCTATGAATGTGAATTAATTCTCTGAGGCTATAAGAAGTTTGAATACTTGGCATTTATGAAAGTCTTGTAGAAAAATATGCAACAAGATCTTTCGTGGACTTGTGAAATAACTTAAAAGTTGCCTGTGAATTACCAGCCTAACTTAATTTGGTGGCAGTTTGATTATTGGTGTGAGTGAAGGTCTAATGAGAGAAAATCATAACCTCCATGATAAAAGTTGGGCAAAATTCCCCATCAAAATATGCCACCTTCTAGTCTGAAGACTGCTTCTATTAAGGTAATGAGAAAAGAAGATGAGACAAATTTCTGGGGAAATCCAAGCAAGTATTTTAAAACCTACACACATACGCCCACACACACCCCAAAATTGAATAAAAAGTTTTGGCTGAATAAATTATCCCAATTAGTTCACAACACAGTTTGAGTTCACTCCCAAACTGCTGGAATCTCCAGTTCATTTACTCAAAACAAAGATTAAATAAAAGTTTTGCAATGTCTCTATTTCACCAAATTCTTAGTTTTCTACTCAGCCTGTCAAATGTGGATGCATACTAGTGAAAACTACAGTCCCTTGGTAAAAACGCATTATGACTACTAGTGTGCTTCTAAACTCCTTGAAGAATATACTGATGATGCTGGTGAGCTTCTTTGATGCATCTGCTTGACTTCGACTCTCCTTCACTTCGACTGGAGAGAAGTTGCATCTTCCTCATCTCTGGTTTGTCAGGCTTCACTCACTGGTGGGAAGTTGGTCAGAAGTGGAGATTTTGTTTGGTGACCTGGAATTGGTAAGTTGCTCATTTTACACTTTGTGTATAAGTTGACACAATTTTGGGGAGGTTATTTTTAGAGTTAAAAAATAATCTGATTTCGAGACTACTATATACAAAGATAATGCTAACCTAAAGTTTCTGTTGTGGTGGTTGTTTTTTTTTCCTTCCAAGTGGTGATTATCATATATCAAGCTATTCTCTCTTGCCTGGTTCCCCCACCCTCCTCAATGACAAAAAAAAACATGCATTAATCTGGCACTCAAGATATAATTTGTGGCCCCTAAAAAGAAATGGTCTACCTGGGAAATAAATCCAGTGCCCCTGGTGTCTTATTGAACAGGCATTTCTTTTCTTTTGCCTTTTTTTTTTTTTTTTAAAACCCAATGAGTTAACTGGCCATGGAAAATATAATAATAGTATTTATATAGTGCTTTTGGTTTTGCCTGTGCTTTACAGATATCTCTAATGTAGAATATTTTCTTGGGATTCTTACTAATATTAGTCTGATATGATCCTGACAGCAAAAAAATAAAGTAGATATTATACTAATATTTTTTCCTAGCCTTAATATGGCTTTTCAGATACATTGAAAGTTCCTAAACACTGAGTCAGCTCTTAATGACATTTATATATCAATGACTTGGTTTTCAAGCCAACTTTTGTAGGATCGCAAGTGGATGGTAACTTTGGGATCATTTAGTCCAACCTTCTTGCAAAGACCTAGAGAAATGAAGTGGCTTCCTTAAGGTCATTCAATTAAGTAACAGAGGCAGGGCTGGAATCCAGGTTTGCTGATGCCAAATCCAGTTGTCTTTCTGCTATACCAGAATGCTTTCCCCTAATTACTATTCCATTTTTATTGACATATGATGGTTAAATAAAGCAACACCAATCAATCTATTCAAAACTTCCTTAAGAACATATTTTGGATACTGGCAAAAATTATCAGATATTTCCCAAGCTGTTCACTATACTTTAAATAATAACCTCTGACCAACATTTTTAGACTAGCTGCAAAATCTCACACTCATCAATATTTTTGTTTTTGTTTTGTTTTTTGTAAAAAGTTTTAGTGGGGTTTTTTCTATTTCAGTAAATTCCAAATATATCACTCTCTCAATCTCATTAAACTCTGACTTATAACAAAGGAAAAGAGCTAAGCAAAACTGACCAATAACACAGCTGCCAAATGGAGTATACAACATAATTCTCCTGTAGTCCCTTGCATCTCTATTATATATGTTCTCCAGGAACAAAACTGGTCAATACAATGTCTCTTTTGGCCTTTGGCAATTTTTTTTTGCATTATTATAGTGATTATGTATACTTTTCTCCTTGTTTTACTTAATGTAATCCATATCACTTCATATAAGTCTTTTCTTCTCATTACTGTCCATAACTAATCAATCACTGATTCTACCTTTACAACACTGCTTGGCCTGAATTTCTGTCATGCACTTGATGAACTTAGCTTCCATTCTAGTTCAAGCCCTCAATCACCTCTTACCAAGATTATTAAAAACAACAACAACAACAACTATCAATTGGTCTTTGCCTTATTGATTGCTCCTTTTTCTAATCAAAAATACTAATTTTGGAAATTAGTATTTCTAAAATTCAAGGTTGGCCATATGATTCTCCTATTCAAGATGATTCACTGGCTACTTCTAGGAAAGAATATAAACTTCCTCTATCTGACATTTAAAGCCAGTTATAATTTAATTTCAAGCTCCTTTTTCTAGCTTATTTCATACCAGTTCTTCTTATGTACTCCCAAACTGATCTAATTGTTATTCCTTATGTAAGATATTGTCTCCCATTTCTTGGCCTTCACATAGACTATCCCTGATGCCTGGAATACCTGACATAAGAAAAGATGTATCATTCAAATCACGCTTGAAAGGAATTTCTTCCATGACATACTCAATAACTATTCAAATAGTCCCTGCTAGAACACTTCAATTAGATAGAACCCATTATCTTAATGGCAGTACATTCTACTTTTTAAGAGCTCTAACAGGAAGTTTTTCTTAACATCAAGTTTCAATTTGCTACTTTTCAACTTCTACGTGACTCTTTCTGGGACCCAGAGAGAATAAATCTAATCCTTTTCCCACATGACAATTCTTCAAATGAAAAGCATTATCATGATCCCAACGGGTCACTCTGCTCTCTCCAGGTTAAACATCTCTAGTTCTTCTAATCAATTTTTATATGATGTGGACTCTGGGACTTTTTCCAATTCTGATGGTCTTCTATATATTCTACAGCTCATCAATGCCTAATTTAAACTGAAGGGCTCAGAATTGAACATAGTCCTTCAGATATAGGATGACCAAGGTAGAGGACAGAGAAATCATTAACTACCTATAGCGGTAAGGTATAGCTTTTTTAATATAACCAAAGACTATATTAGTTGTTTTGGTTGCTGTTACAATACAATAAGTACTTATATAATAAATTTACAGTACACTAAAATTCACAACTCTTTTTCAGACAAACTCCCATCTAAGCATATTCCTCCCAATACTTCTGAAGCTGATTTTGTGAACCCAATGTAAAGTTCAAAATTTATCCTTACTGAACTTAATTTTATTAGATTTATCTCAATCCTCTTGTCTGTCAAGATGACAGACTTTGTCAATAATAACTGTCATTAATCCATCCCTTGTTCTCCTACTGCTCATACCCTCACCAAATACTATAAATTATTCCTCAGCTCCTATTCAGATACTGTTTAATTGTAAGGGAGAAATCACACAATGAAGATGATTGAATGCACTATTCCAATCTCCCAATCTCCCACATTACCCATTCTTCTTGGAGTTTTCTTGATACTGTTCTCTCCTGGTTCAGTTCCCCTGTTCCTTCTGGGTCTTGTTTATTAAACTATAATCCATATTCTGTCCCCTAATTGTGAGTAAATTCTAGGGCTCTCTCTTCAGCCTTCTTATGTTTCTTTAGACTCCTTTGGATGCAATTATCATTGCTACACAGATGACATCCAGGTCTAGATATCTAGCCTTAGTCTCTCACTTGAATTCAACTGAACATCCATCACTAATTGTCTGTGGCTATGTCAAACTCGAAGTTCCAAAGTCAAAAATCAATACTGATCTTTCCCCTCAGACCCATTCTTTCTAAACTTCCCTTATTCCTTGGGGGAAGAGGGGTATCACCATCCATCCAGATATTTAATCTCAAGAGTTGTATTTGACTAATTGCTCTTTATCCCACATAGTCAATCAGTTGTGTCACCAAGTCTTGTTTATTCTACCTCTACAACATCTCTCAGCGATCTCCTTTTCTTTATTTACATCACCATCACTATAATTCTGGCCCTTAATATTATGTATTATGGCAACAGTTTTTAAATTGGTCTTTGTCTTCACCTCTTTCTCTTTAACCAATCCTCTATCATCAAATAAGTAATACTCTTAAAGTACAAGTCTGATTAGGAAATGAGGGTATTCTGCCAATAGCATTCTTGATGAAACTATGCTTATTCTTTATAATCACTTTTGCTTTCACTATTTCTTTTATGATTGATTATAGAACTTTCCGAAGAATTTAAGTCAATTTTACTGGCCTATATTCCTCTTCCTTTTTTTTTTTTTTTTTTTAAATCAGGATGACACCTGCCCTTCTCTATTCCTGAAGTTCCTCTCCCAATTTCCACAATCTTTCAAATAAGAGGATGTAGTTCACTTTAGACAGGCTATAGACTCAAAATACTTTTTTCATTTATTCAAGGTACTCAGTAAGATTTAGCCCTCTTTGCACTTGCAGGTTTCTTTTGTTAGGGCCTTTTTTTTTTTTTTAAACCTATTACCTTACTTATTTATCTTGTTTTAGAGTCATTTTTGTTCTGTCATTGCCAAAGCAAATGACAGAGAAAGAAAACCAAAGCAAACTAAGAATTGAGCAACTCAGTTTTCTCCTGTCAATTCTTGTCATCTCACTTATGCCAAACAGCAGTCCTATTGGTTCTTGGATCCTCCTCTTTCCCCTAAAGATCATATTCTCATATAAAATTAGAATGTTCTATTTACTTTTATTATCACTATTATCCTTTGTCTTGTTAAGATTTCTTTCCTGCCCCTGTAATCAGATATAAAGATAAACCTTTCCAAACTCAACCTCTGTCTTTGTCTGTGTGTCTGCAATAATTGATAATACATAACAATTTGGACTCATTGTAGTATATGGTGTAAGATAATTGCTTAAATATATTTTCTTCCAATCTACTTTACTAGTTAATATTTTGAAGTTGGAATGAAGGGAGAGATCCACAAGAAAAACTAATGCCATTCCCAAGCTTTCAACATGATACATCTGTTTATAATGAATATTTTGTGGACAAATAATGTCATTGGAGAGAGTCACCATATTGATTTTTTTTGGTATTCTATAAGTTTCTGCTTTTTAAAACTATTGTTCTTTTTTCCTTTTATGAGACAGTAGTTATTAAGATATTTTTTCCCTGGCTCTGTTTATTTCCTAGAGACTAGCCACCTAAGTACTTAGTAAATGATTGCAAACTGACTGGTTCATGAGGTTTTTTTTTACGTTTTCCCAAGTTTCTTTGATGTTTTATATTTATCCTTTCTTCCAGCCCATTAATATATCATTATATTCAAAGACCACAATTTGTTAAACTATTCCACAATCACTGGGTATCTACTTTGTTTCCAGATTTTTGCTACCATCATAAATGCTGCTATGAATATTTTGATTTATAAGACATGTTTTTTCTTTTCTGATTTCAGAATATGTCCCTACCTAAGGGATATCTCGATCAAAAGGTACAGTTATTTTAATGAATTATTTAGGATTATTAAAAATTGCTTTCCAGAAGAGTTGATCAACTCATAGTTGCAATGTTGTATTATTTGTGCCTGTCTTTTTGCATAATCCCTTCAATACTATTTCCACAATGTTGCCATTTTTACCAACTTGCTGGATAGCAAAGAATGACTCACATTTACATAATACTTTAAGGTTTGCAACTTTCTGAGTTAAATAGTATAATTATTAGTATTCATATTTTACATATGAGGTTTTTTACATTTAGAAGTTAAATGATTTGGCCATGATAGTGTCAAAGGTGGGATTCAAACACAGATCTTCTGACTCAGGGTCTTGTACTCTTTCCACTAAAAATGCTATATGACAATATCCAACCAATCAGATATCTTTTAAGTACTAGGAAAGTGAAATGAATATATTTGAGAAAGTCATTAAAGTACCTATTCCAGGGGTATTCTATCAAAAGCATAAGCTGTAACTTGATCCTTACCATTATGAAGTCACAGTGAAAATTCTAAAGTCCATTCATTGCAGTTTATATGTGGGCCACAAAATTAAGGTTACCAGCCAAGCCCTGAATAGCACAAATATTGAATCCTCTGACACAGTGGCATTATCTGAATTTGCATGGCACATTTCCTTGCACTGGAACTAATGACCATATTTTACATAATTATAACTTCAAATACATGCAATCACCTCAGGGGATTTATCTTCCCACCATACAGGAATGGGCTGCCTAGCAAAGATCCTAAATGTACATTATGACTACCAAGTTAGGCATCGTTATCCAAAAAAATCCAAAACTTTTATTTTAGTTTCTCAAAATGAGGAGAGGGAGTCAAATACCAGCTTGTACTTCTAATAGGACAAGAATGCTCGGAGTAAGCAATGTAATGATAACTAACACACTGAATTTCTCAAAGGACTTCTTGGTATTCCTCAAAGGCCCTGGCAGTGGTTCATAAGTTGGTCTTTGGTAGCATATTATATTAATAAATCAACATATAAAGACATATCTTTAACTTGGTCAATTGATAGTTACAACAATGTATAGAATGGAGCTTCATATAACATCTCAGAGATTAATCTTAAGAGTTGCCAGGACACTCTCATTTTAGAGAAAAGGAAATAGAAGGTATCAAAGATAAAGTATTTGCTTAAGATCAAATAGCTAGTAAGTATTAGATGCAAAATCTGAAACAAAGTCTTACCAACTTCCTAACTGGAAACAGCACTCTGTCTCATTATTATTTCTTACATTGTCTAAAAACAAAATTATAGCTATTAACTTATTTATGCTATCATTTCTTAATGTCATTAAAAGCAATAAGATTCTTTAATTTGTTCTTTTGTCTATTGGGAAGCAGACTCCTTTTTTTCCTTAAGTTTTATAGATTTAAAAAAAAATGCTTTGTTCATTTCTGAACATGCCATCTCCCAACACTGAGTCCTTTTTTTTTTAGCCAAATAAAAATAATTAAACAAAACTGACCACCAAAAATAACTTGAGGAGGAGGGAGAGCAAAAATCTGTTTGAGTAGGCCACTGCTTCTAAGAAGAGGGATGTGTATTTTACTATCTCTTCTCTAGGAATAAGATTATTCATTGCAAGTATTCTGAATTCAATTGCTTTTTAGAATGATTTTTTAACAGACTTTTTTAGCATTATTATAATTGTCTAAATTATTCTCCTGTTTTAAATTTATAAGTGTGTCCCATGCTTTTTTGAAATTCCTTGTATACTTTGTTTCTTACAATATAATGCTATTCTCCTACATTTTGTATTTATGGCTGTTTGTTTTCAGTTATTGAAGCAAAAATATATGGGGTTCTTTATTTCTAATCTAAGGACCAGAAAAAACTGAGAATCACTATTGGCACTCGTGTATCGTGATATCACTACAAACATGGACTGATAGATGTCTCTTTTGGTTATTTTTACTTCATCAAGTAGTAACATGGTTAAATTTCTAACCTTAAAATGCATTTATGGGATTTAACTTTTATGATATATATCCCATAATGGATATGAGTAAGAAAGAGATAACTTTACCTGTTAATGGCTAAAAAGTATTTTTTCCCCTTTCCAAATGATCTGATGAGTAGATATCTAGGTTCCTCTTGTGTAAATCAAATGTTAAGAATAGTATTTGCAGTAATGAGATACATGGCTAATAATGTTCTGATTCAATAAAGAACTCTAAATCTCCTTTAAAATATTCTACTTCTAATTCATTTCAGAGTAGCTAGGTGACAGAGTAGACAGAATGGTAGGCTTGGAATCAGGAAGATTTATCTTTCTGGGTTCAAATGGGGCCTCAGACACTAGCTATGTAACCTTGGGTAAGTAACTTAACCCTATCTGTCATCTCAGTTTTCTCATCAGCAAAATAACTCGAGAAGAAAATGGCAAACCACGCCAGTATCTTTGACAAGAATGCAGTCACAGTCAGACACGATTGAAAATGAATGAATAACAACAAAAATTAGCCATTTTAGAATTCAGAAAATGTATAACTCTGTGAACTTCAATCAGTTTACATATAAAAAAAGAAATTGTATCAGAAGAATGGGAAAATTCACTGTTTAAGAACAGCAGTAGTGACAGGACAATATAATTACAAAGAAGAGGTGATATAATTTAGGTCTTACTTTCTATTATGTACCTAGTATATTAATTCATTTTAGGTCATGAAATCTTAGCTTTTTCTGTTTCATGGGGTAGTTTAAAAATGACACAAGGGAAATGGCAACAGCCAGGCACAGATCGCTTTCCACGATTGAATGTCATTTACTTTCTATTTCTGAGTCATTTGATTGTTTCATTTTGAAGTTATGAGGCAAACATTGTTTATCTGACCAATGTTGTAGGTCTTCAGTTAAGTATAAAATAACTACCACTAGATATCTAATTAGCACATCAACAAAAATTTAGTTGAACTCAGAAACTGCAATTTTACTAATTAAGTCACAACTTTACTGTATAGAATAGCATGACTCAAACTTTTATATTTAATTCATTCATTAATAAGTTTTTATTAACTATTGGTCTAAATTTTTCCTGATATAATGAAACTCTGATTTTACAATGGAAATCAGTAGGAAAGAGGATTCATATATCAGAAATTCACTTTATTCTAAACTCTGCTCATTATGAATACTATGTTATCTCCTCAAATATTAACAACAAGGGAATGTGGTTGGGTTTTTTTTATTTCCTAAAATAATAACAGATGTTATTCTAAGTAATCTGAATTTTTTATGTTATGAATATTGACCTAGGGGGTATTGTATTTTAAAAAAGATACCATAAATATGGAGAAAATAAGTTTTTCAAAAGTTTTGCTTATTATGATAATTTAGACAGTGGAAAGGAAAACAACTTTTTACTACTTTAAGAGGAACAGAAATCAGTGAGGAAAACTGTAAGTTACAGATGTCCGTCCCTCAGATTCACTTCCTTCTGAACTACATGCTCAAAGAGTTCTAAGACATCATCCTTTGACACAGATATGCTGTAGATTAGTATCTATCGTCATGAACGTAATAAACAGAAATATCTGAGATTAAATCCAAATATAGAAGCAAATTTTATAGTAGCAAAAAAGAAACTGGACACAAAGTAGAAGTCTATCAAATAAGGAAGAGCTACACAAAATACAGCATATAATATAAGGGAGTATTATTGCGCCAAAAGAAATGAAAAGTACAAAGAATTTAGAAAAATAAAGAAACTTATGTGAATCAAAACAGAATGAAGTAGGGAGAACCAGGAAAACAACATATATAATGACTAAAACAATATAAACAGAATGTTGCATAATTAATATGAACCAATCTAGACTTGGAAAAGAGCTGAGAAAATGTACCTGGTCCATTTTTTGCAGAGATGGAAATCTTATGGGTATGGAATATATACCCTTACTTGGTAAGCTTGGTTACTTATAACTCTTATAGCTTGGTTAACATCTTGGTCAACTTTACTTTCTTTTTCCTTTTTCCTTTTTTTTTTTTTTTTTTTTTTAAATCCTTGTTGTAAGTAATGGCTTGTTGGGTAATTTTGTAAAAATGGTTAAACATGTAACACATGAAAAGAACTGTAAAATAGTTGAAATGATAATTCAGTATCCAGTTATTAAACCTAGAATGATAATTAAAAAAAAAAAAGCAAATTGGCTTACTTCAGTGTTTCAGAGAAGCCACAATCTCATCAATGTGGATACTTGATCCAACTACACAGATCACATCTCATTCACACTTGGTTCCCTTGCTCTTTGCTTAGGAAAGCAGCAAAGTAGAACCTTGAACTCCCCATCTATTACTTCTGGATTTTTATATGACTCGCCTCACACAGTGTCAGACACAATACGAGGCACTTAAAAGTAAGCACTTAAAAAAATGTTTGCTGACTGATTTCATTGTATCTCTAAGGGAATTTTTATTCAATAATATATCAACAAAAATTTAACAAGTTCCTATTATACTCAAGGCACCGGTAATACAAAGACACAAGTGAAACTGTCTCTGCCCTTGAGGAGACAACATAGGCTTAAATACCTATATATAAAAAAGCATATATGTTTGGGGAATTGGGGAGAGATGAGTAGCTGAGTAAGGCTCATCATGATCAGCAAAGGTATGATTCAGCCTTCCAAGAAACTAGGGATTTTAAGCGTTTACAGTGAGAACAATCTGTTGCAAACATGGGAAGCAGTCACAGAAAAGGCAGAAGTTAGAGATGGGATGCTACATATGAGAAATATGCAAGAATGTGAGTTTGGATAAGCTGTAGTGTCCACAAGAGAGTTGAGGAAAGTTGTGGAAAACTTTAAATGACAGAGGAATTTATATATATGTTAAGGAGTTACTGGAGTTTTCTAAGCTGTGTGTGCATATGTATATGCATGGTCATACTTGCAATTTAGAAAAAGCACTTTGGGAACTTTATAGAAAAGACAAGATTTAGCAACTGACTTAATATGTAGGTTGAAAGGAGACAAAGACAACACTAAGGTTGTAAACCTGGTTGACTAGAAGATTAATTATGCCCATGGAAACAGAGATGTCTAGAAAATGGTTTTTTTTGGGGGGGTGGCTGGTGGGGTGATCATAGGGCTGGGAAGAGATACTAAGCTCTGTGCTGGGTATGTTAAATTTGAAATGCCTGGGATATCAAGTCTGAAATGTCAAATAAGCAGGTGATAATGTGGAATTAAGAGTTCAGGTAACAAGCAAGGACTGAATATTTAGATTTAAAAATAATCTATTCAGAGATGATCATTAAGAACTTAATATATGCATTGGAAACACCATACTGGAAGGACATTTAGAATAATTAATTTTAAATAATCAACAATTCAGTGTTAAGTCTTTTTTTTCTGAAACTATCAGTCAACTGTGTCAACGTGAAGATATGTAACGGTCAAAAAAACAGTTCTTGTCAACTACTAATGCCCACCCTTCTTGAAATACCTTCCATTTCCTCTGGATAGATCTTGTATGAACCTAATTATTCACATGTTCTCCCCCTCATTAGACTTTAAACTCCCAGAAAACTTGAAAAAAAAAATCTCAAGTGCTTAGAAGAATGTCCAAGATAAAGTGCTAAATAAATGATTGCTGGCTGAGTATTTGCCTACTAAGGATACATTTAATACATATAATTTATTTTCATAAAGGTGAGAAAGTGGGCTGACAGTTATAAAAGCATGTTATTTATATATTTTTAAAAACATTTTTTTGGGATCAGTTATAACGTGACTTTTCCCAAAAGACTTAATATATTGCTCCTAGATATATAATAATCAATTCTTCAATATTTTCAAACTTATTTTATCTTCAGAAAAAAAAGATTTCTTTTACTTTTCTTTATTCCTCATTTTTGGAATCAAGTATATATATATATATATTTTTAAAATAACTTTTTATTGACAGAACCCATGCCAGGGTAATTTTTTACTACATTCTCCCTTGCACTCACTTCTGTTCCGATTTTTCCCCTCTCTCCCTCCATCTTCTCCCCCAGATGGCAAGCAGTCTCAAGTCTATTTTTAACAAGTCTGCCTGAAGGTACTAAATTATAAATTAAATCTCATCTTCTATCCTTTCTGGTTTTCTGTTGGTTTTGACTTTTGTTCCTACCAAGTTGATTGCCTTATTGAACAAAGATAGATCAATCAGAAATTACTCCTCTGTAATAGTAATCAACTGTTTCCCCTTTGATAAGATATAGTCACCTTCATCATTTCTTTTGATGTTTAGTACCTTGCCATGTTCAAAGACTTCTGATTTCTTGAATTTTCATGGCATAACCAAAGCAGTCTGTATAGCTTTGACCTTTCATCTCTTAATCATTAATAGTGTTTTCCAACATACTTTTTGCCATCCTCCCCTTTTACACTTTTACACTTAAGTCAACAAGTATTAAGGCATATGTTGACTGAATTTTGAGAATCTAAATAAATTATTCACAAAATTTCTCTACCTTTTTATTCTCTGCAACAGGGTTTGGCATACAAGACTTAATTATTTTCATGGAGTCCTCTATATCTATCTATCTATCTGTCTGTATGTCTACCTATCTATCTATCTCAGAAGCACTATAAGGTATAAGGAATGATTGTCTATTTTAATCAATAATCAACTCTATTGAATTCTTTATTTGTTTCTCCATAGAGAACCTAAGAGGACTTTTTCCCATTTAATAATAATACCTTGATTATATTTTCTGGTTTTATTTGTAATGAGAATGCCAATATTGATATTCAGTTTGGAAATGTTGTTGTCAAGATATGGATCTCTCAATTACTGTTTGCCATTGGTTTGAAAAGTTTGAACTTTTATAAGGATTTCAGAGGATTTTCATATGAAAATCATTAGCTTGATTCATATGTGGACTTCTTATCAGTAACTTGGGAATTCATGAAAATTCAGAAAAAGATTAAACATACAATACTATAAATTTCTGTTTTTTCAAGAAGCAGGTCAGTCTCACTAAAGAAGAAACAATAAAATTTTAGTTTGCCCAGATTACAGAAAGAAGAAATCAAGTATTTAAATAGGAAAGAATAATGTTTCTGAGTTCCCTTTATCAAATGACTTTTATATATAGAAAATCTTAAATCAAATCAACTCCAATTTATAAATTATAAACTATAAACTTTATCCGAATAGTCAGAACACAAACGATTAAAACATGACTTCTTTAAGACAGCATTACAGGAGAAATACTCTTTTGATCAAAATAACATATTTATCATGTAGGAAATTCTGTTCTTTGGGATCACTCTTTAACGGTTATGTTAAATATTTTTTTGAAAGGCTTAAATCAGGAATGGGAATCTGTTTTATGAAGGGTCCATGAATCAAAGGGAAAAAGAAAATCAAGTATTCTATCAAGCAAAAACAACTTAGAATCACAGATATACTCTTAGTAATGATCATAGGGTTTCTTTTTCAAAAGAAAATGTCTATTTTCAGATGAATAGTAAATATAAAACTTTGTAGCAAAAATACAAACATTTTATAAAATATAAAATATTAAAATATACTAAAAAGTATATTTCAGTTCTATATAATGAACAGTTAAGAAAAAGGGCAGAGAACATATTTAACATATATAGGACTGCTTGCCATCTTGGGGGGGGGGAGGAGGGAGGAAGGGGAAAAAACGAAACATAAGCGACTGCAAGGGATAATGTAAAAAAATTATCCTGGCATGGATTCTGTCAATATATAGTTATTATTAAATAAAATAAAATTAAAAAAAAAAAGAAAAAGGGCAGAGAAGAAAAGAGTGAAAGCAGAAGAGTCAGAAGGGATTGAGAGAAAGATAGAGTCAGATGTAAACCCACTAAGTCAGGCAACAAGCATTTATTAAACACTTACCAGGTACAGAGCACTATGATAAATTCTGAGACTTATATGATTTCATTTCACAAAAATAGAGATTGTTCTGCCTCCTATACATACTGGTTGTGTCATTTGGGACAAGTTATTTATTTTTTTACTGCTCCAAGGAATGCCTCCAGTTATGAATACTACATCAATACTATGAGAATAGCAGTTACAGATAACTCATAATTTTATAAACTTTAGGGCTAGCAGGGTCGTAAGAAATTACCTGGCTGAACTTTCTCATTTTATAAATGAGAGGCATTGAGTGGCTTGTCCAGAGGCACAGAACTACCCAGTGGCATAGTACTCTAAACTCATAGTCCAGTTATGAAAGAAGCTTGATATTCTAGGGAGCCTTATTTTGTCCTTTCTTCTCTTATTCTTCCTCTGAATACACGTCTAAATATACATGAGAATAGTCTGTATATCTTTCTTCCTTGTGTTCACTCCTACCCCCTTCTTTCATGTTTCATTTTTTCTCTTTTGTGCTTCTCCACATTTTTTATTTTATTCTTTTATTTGTTTTTTAAAAAACAATAAGAAAAAAGAAAAACAGAAAAGGAATACAAAGCAAAATAAAGCAAAACAAAAGAGAACATTATCACGTGCCCAGAGTATTCAAAATATATAACAACAAATTACCAGTTCACAAAAGTACATATATTAGTAGAAGAAATTATATTCATGAGTTTCCATCTTTTCTTTACTTCCTTATAGGTTGTTCTCTGCTAAGCCTATTTTTTACTTTATTTCTTTTCCCTCCCGTTCATCCCCACCTTCCACTCTTGGATCCCTCCCATCTCTTCTTCCCTTATCCTTTGCTTTCCAGTTTGCTCCTTCCCCCCCTTATTTCTTTATAAGTTTTGATGGTGCTTCATGGTATATTTTATTTAATCCTTTCCCAATGTGAGTAGGTTTTCAGAACTATGAGCCCTCCCCTCCTCTCTAATAATGTCTCTGTGTCTATTCTTCCTCTATATCTTATTTTTGTAACATGATTACTATTTTTACCTTAATGCCAACCCAATCTTTCTTTTGAGCTACCTTATTGTTGATGTCAATCTTAAACATATGATATATATTCTCCATGTAAAAAAAACCAATTTGTCCATGCTGAGTTTCTTGAAATTGATTTTTGATATTGGCTCTTAGGTGTTAAATTTTTTATTAAGTTCAGGTCTGATTGATAGCCCAAAAAACTTGCAACTTTGTTGAATGTCCATTTTTTTTCATTCAGTATATAAATAATTTTGCTGTATATATTTTTGGCCACAGGCCTAATTCTTTTGATTGTCAGTAGGTAGAGATTCCAGGACCTGCTGTCCTTTATTGTGACTGCTGATTAAGTCTTGTACAATTCTAATTGTAGCTCCAGGGTATTTGAATTGTTTTTTTCTTGTTTCTTGCAAATTTTTCTCTTTGATCTAATGTTTTTGAAATTTGGTAGTAATATTCTGGTGTGTTTTCACAAAGGATTTCTTTAAAATAGTGATTGGTGGATTTTTTTTTTTTTCTATTTTTACTTTCCCCTAATGTTCAAATTTTTTGGATTATTTCTTGCATTATTGTGTCATGATTCTTTTTTCCCCCAATTATTCTTATATTTTCTCATCTTGATTTGTTTTCCATGATCTGTTTTTTTTTTTTTTTTTTTTCATTCTGTTCTATTTTTTCATTCTTTATAATCTGTTTTGTTACCTCTTGGTCTCTCATAGCTTCACTGGCTTCCTTTTGCCCAATTCTAATATTTCAAAGCATTATTTTCTTTGAGAATCTGTATCTTCTTTTCTAGTTTGTTAACTTTTTTCATAATATTTTTTTTCTTGGATGGTTTTTAGTTTTTACTCATGGTGTCTCATTTGATTTTTAAATTCTTTTTTGAGTTCTATAAATTTTCTCTGGGCAGGGAGCCATTTCACATTACTCTTTTTTTCTTGGTCTTTTTTTGTTGTTGTTGTTTTTGCTGAGGCACTTGGGGCTAAGTGACTTGCCCAGGGTCACACAGCCAGGAACTGTTAAGTGTCTGAGGCTGAATTTGAACTCAGGTCCTCCTGATTTCAGGGCCGGTGCTCTATCCGTTGTACTACCTAGCTGTCCCCACATTACTCTTTGGAGTAGAAAGGCTTTTTACTTCATTGTCCTCTGAAGATGAACCCTGGTCTTCCCTGTTCCCATAATATGTTTCAATGGTGGGGTTCTTTCTTCTTTGCCCATTCATTTTTTTTTTTAATAAGAGATATTAGTATAAGCACCTCTAATCATGGAATGAGGGGATGGTGCCTCAAGCCTCCCTTCAGCTCTCCCCTCTGACCTGGAACCCCAAACCAAGAGCTCCCTCCTCCTGGAAGTACCCATAGAATCCCTGCCTTTGGGCTTCTGCACTCACAGATGTGCTGGTTCCTTCTCACCCAGAGCTGCATTTCTGCAGCACAGTCGGACCTGTTCCTAATAAGCAGAGATTCTCTCAATCTTCAGGACTCAGATCCAGCCTCTCACAGTGCAGGAGGCAAAAAATTCTCCAACTGGAGCTTCAGCCACAGCCAGCTTGCCCCCTAGGGATCCCCAGTTGGTATTTCTGTGGAGCTAGCCTGGGGTGCTGTACTCGACATACATTAATCCTCAGCTTGGGGTCTTGCTTCAGATTTTCTCGGGTTGTACCTGGAGGACCTGTGTTCTGCCCCAAGTTTTCTTGATTTTTCACCAATCTATGTTTGCCCTGAGGCGTAGATGTATTCTGTTTGTGGGGGAATTCTGGAGAGTTTGAAATTTTCCTAACTATCCTACCATCTTCCCACAATCATCCTTTACATTTTCTCTTCCCTCCTTTTCAGTCCTTTTCTGATTATACTGTTATCCTATTTCATCATTTTCCTTACTCTGCTTTTAAAACTCTTATAATGCTTCTGCTGTCCCTAATTATTTCTTCCCATCTGCACCAGCCAAATTCTCCTTTTTTCCTTATTTAAATCACTTTGTGAAGTAATTCATTTGTACAATGTCCTTTGCTCTAGATAACTCTGTCCCTTTGTCCAATGGCTGGAGAAGACAAAAGTGAATGGCATCGATACTGTCTTACTTGGTCTTTCCCTCAGCAACCTTGGATTTAATTAACATCTTTATGAAGACAATTCCTAGTCTGTGTGTTCAGTATATCCTATTTACTCCCCTAAACTTCACTGCCATTTGGGTATCTCAAACTGGCTGTTCCTTAAACCTATCAAACTCTTATTTCAAAACCATAGTTCTTATTTCCTCAATTAACTTTCTTTTCTTTGATTTTTTTTTTTACTCTTGAGGACAACATTCTACTCTGATTCAGGCTGTCATTGTCAGTGACACTTTCTACTCCTTAATCTCATTCACCCAACATATCTAATTTATTGCCAAATTCTGTTGTTTTCTACCTTCCCAATATCTCTCCAGTATATCCTCTTCTCTCCACTCAGACCACCACAAACCTACTTTACATCTCCATCACCCCTTATCTTGACAGCTTTTAACTCTTCTCTTTGACTGGTGTCCCTCTATTCCTCTCTATCGTTTATCAAGCCAACAAAGTGATCAGTCTTATCATGTTCCCCTCTACTGCCTGTCCTCTACAGTGAGGTCTGAGGGCTTCCCTAATGCTTCCTAGGGTCAAATGTCAAGTCATCTTGACAGTTTAGTTTAGTTTTGAAAGATCATCATATCCTGCTTGTTCCTTTTTTCTCAGTCCTCTTTCACACACTCCACAATGCCACTACACTAACCTACTTATACTTCTTTATACCCAACACTGCTTGTCTCATCTGTGTGCCTTTGCATAGGTTATACCTCATGCCAGAATTCTCTGACCTTATTTGGGTCAAATGTCATCTTTTATACAAGGGCTGATCTGGTCCCTTGGCTAGTAGTGCCTTCCACTTCAAATTATTATTCTGTATAAATCTTAAAGGAATATTTATTACATGTTACCACTCCCATTAGTGTGTAAGCTTCTCCGGACAGGGATTGTTTCTGTCTTTCTTTTCATTCTCAGTGTTTATCATAGTGCTCTGTACCTGGTAAGTGTTTAATAAATGCTTGTTGCCTGACATATGATGAAACTTCTCCAAAGAGCCACCAAAGCAAATGCTCAATCTAACAGAAGGGATTCACTAGGAAGATAGTATAAACAACTTTCTATACTATATTGTCTCAAGGTACAAACTTTTAAAGATTTCTCATTCTGAACTTGACAAAATCAACATAGACATTTCTATATAGAAAGCTGAAGATTGTGTATGAAAACATAAGTCTCATTATGTACAGCTTTTTTTTTTTTTTTTTTTAAATCCTTACTGTAGTAGAAATGGGAGGGCAGAGGGCAGACCTTCAAAATTTGTTATGTCACTATTTTAATCTGATGTCCTATCCAAGTGCAATCTTAGGGAAAAGAATAGGGTTCCTTGCTTCAGTTATGGTTGAATTGTTGAGATGGCACTGGAATGTTATGCAACATCTACAAAGTAAAGCTTTTGCTAAGGAAGACTATGCCATGAGTGTTTTAAAAATAGCAGTAAAGAAAAGTCTTCTAAAAGATATAAAATCTTACTACCAAATACAATATATAATAATTGTGAATGCCTCAGCTAATTAACAATGTAAAAAAGTTACTAAGAAAATGACATTGGTTTTGGGAAAATGTTTAAATTTTCCTCATTTATAATTCTGAAAATGAGACAATACTTCAAAGTTATTCTGATCCTCTTTTCTAGATTTCTTCTTTTGTATCTTGCCAAGTACCTTCTTATCCTGAAGAAAAATGTCATAAGGGAGTGATTCCTGATTGGGGAATCTTTTAGCCAGACTGTTGTTTCAGGAAAGGCCATAACCATGTTTTAGCTTACTCCTGTTTTGAGCCTTTTCTGGCCTCATGCTTCTCACCAATCATTTCCCCTCAATCAACAGCCCTGCATTTTACTCTCCTTTATGAACCACCCTCACATTCACTAAAGTGTAAACTTTTTTGATTGTAGGAATTATCTAATTTACTTGTATATAAATGACCAGAGTTAGACCTGACACAGAGTAAACACTTTATAAATACTCTATTTCATCAGTTTCTGCAAATATTACAAGTTAAAAATTCAGGCAGGACATGGTAATCTAGAATTCTAACAATAGTTTCCAACTTTACTATTACTTCCTTTGTTTCTCCAATACTAAATTCATAACAATAGATGCTATGAAATATTATTTAATTAATGTTTAAATTAGCTGACAACAGATTACTGCTATTTAAATCATTTACAAATCTGATAACACAATTTTAAAAAGCACCTTCTACAACCATCCATAAGATATAAGCGGAAAAATCTACTAAAATGTAACAAGTACTTTCAAGTTTGTTGTTCTGAATATACATGGGATAAATCTTTTCAAGTATCAAGTTTCTCTTAAGAAAGAAGTGAAGTTATACAAGCAATAAAGATTTAAAATGTTCCATTTTCTATGGAATTTTTTTTTCTTTTGATTTCGATAGTAGCAACTAAACGCTTACATGTAAATCACTGAACTTTTAGAGGTCATATTATGACTTAAGGTTTGTAACAATGAAAACTAACATTTAACCAGCATTTTAAGATATGCAAAGCACTCTATATATTATCCTCTTTGATCTTAAATCTTAGAAACTTATGCTCTATTAGGATTCAAAAAGTAAAGCCTCCTTTATATAAAGTATTATGGATATGACATACACCTTGAACTTATTGTTAATTTGTTTCACAGGAAACAGTTACCAAGGTAGTAATCATTTCAGAACCAGCTTTCTATAAAAATTGCTAGGACAAAAATCAAAATCAGTATTAAATATAAGAGAAAGAAGAGAAGCTGACAATACAGATGACTTCAACAACTCATTGAGTAAGCTTTTTTATTATGGGAGAAAAAACGGAAAATGATCCAAAGTAATGACATTGCTTCTAAATACTATTGTTTCTTTGAGAAGTGTAACCAACTAAAAAATGATGAGAACAAAAGTAACTACAAATGCTTTTGGTCTGCAAACTACTTGGACTGCTTTATAAGAGAATAACAAGAACACTATTACTTTATAGTAGAAGCTAATTTGAAAAATATTGCCAAGGCAATGTTTGATTACAAGTATTGGCTTATAAACCAATAAGTAAAGAAAATAAATGTATGGATTGTTTAGTGTGAAACTTATCTATGACAAATGACAATGAGAGCAGATATTGAAGAAATTAGGAAAATGGCAAAGGTACACGAAGTAGAGATGATAATGACAGTGTTCTAAGGCAATAGACTGCACCATCACCTTTGGACTCCATTATCTCTCAATATTAATGTATTGGAGTCAGAGAAAGTAACCAAACAAACAGATAAAAAGAATTTGTGCTGAATGTGGCACAATGATAAAGGCATTCAGGGTTAATTTTCAGGATTCCTAAAAGTAGAGACAATTCCAAAAGAAGAATCTGCTCAGGCCTTCTTCTCTTCTACCTCTCTACTATTTCATTTGGTCCCATATATTCAATTTTCATTTCTATGCTGATGATTCTCAAATCTACTTATATAATTCTAATCTTCCTAACTGCCAGACTTATTCCTCCAAATGTCTATTAAACATCTCAAACTGGAAATCTGCTAGGCATCTTGAACTCAATACATCCCAAACTGAACTAATTATCTTCATCCCTAAATTATCACTTCTTCCTAACTTCCTTGTTCTCCTTCTATTATTTCAAACATCTAGTATTACGCGATTTACATCTTCCACATATTCTACAATCCAGTGGCACTGTTCCCCTTGCTGTTCCTTAAAAAAAGATCTTATATATTTCAAATGGCTGTCTCCCATAACTGAAATGCTCTCCCTCATCTCTACTTCCTGGCTTCCTTAAAGTCTTAGTGAAAGTGCCATTTTGTACAACAAATCTTTCCCAAACTCCTTTTAATTCTAGTGCTTTCTTTTTCTTGATTATTTCCTCTTTAGTCTGTATATAGATTGTACATACTTATTTGAATGCGGCTTCCCTGGACTATGAGCACTTTAAAAGCAGGAACTATTTTTTGCTTTTCTTTATATTTCTAGTATGTAGTTTTCACATAGCAGGCACTTAATAAATGCTTATTAATTGACACATGGTAAAATTACATAAAATACCCTGACAGATGTGATCACAGAGATAATTAATTAGCAATTCACTGAGTACTAATATAGACCAAGACATAAAACAGAAACTTACACTCAACTAAGGTACATGAAAAAGGAAATAATATGCAAAAGTTCAAGAGAAAGATTCTCTATCAGTGCCAATGCTTCTATATATCCTCATTTGCAGATAATACTGTAGTAACTATATCAAGTCTAAGAATTCAACATAGCTACCTCAATGAGTTCCAAAGCCATTTAAAAGAGGTATTTTGACTGGTTTGCCAAGGGATTAACAAACATTTACTATTCATTTTATACCAATAATTATATAGACATCAACTGAATTTGTTCACTGAAGTATATACATTTTGGAGAAGTGCTAAATAATGAGTAAGGCCCCAAATTAAAATGATAAGGTTAGGGTTGGATTACATTTTGGAACTATGAAATACCTTTCAATGATTGCATGTTGCTTGTTGTCAATCTCTCAGTGATAATATATAATTACATGGAACATGATCTCAAAATAACCTAATTCTTAGCTGATTCAGAGGTAAGTCAAAACATACATAATAGCTATAAGCAACCCCCAGCTTATTGCTAGTAACTTATATATAGGAAGTATCATATAAGACATCATTTAAAATGTTTATGACAAGAAAAAGGAAGTGGCTGGGTGATTTGAAAGTAAAGAGATAGGAAAACCATGGAATCAAATATATACTCCTATTACAATAAGCAGTTAATTAAAAAAAAAAACCTATCTAAATCCTTTACAAAATAGAATAAATAAAACAAAAACCTTTACACTACAAGTGGAAGTCAATCCTCCATTTTTGTGGATAATTTGAAAGGTCCTATAGCATTTAGAAATCCCACAAAGTTAAAATCCAAGGAAGAATAAATACCAAGAAAAAATAGCCTCATAAAGAGGTTAAAAATAATAAAAGGGGCATTAAATCACTTTTGGGATTTTAAATCTTATAACAGTAATAAAATATAAAAATAATACCCTAAATATAAAATTATGTAGATTATAAAATTACATAAAATAATATAAAGTAAAATAGTAATAAAAGGCAAGAGATGAAAAGGGAAAAATGGATACAAGGGGCACCATGAAAATAATTTGTAGGGAACTATAAGATTACAATGAAAATATATATCAGAAACAGATTTTTAAGTGCAATTTGATATCTGAATCTATGTGATGATTATAATCTGCTTTATTCCCAGAGGAAAAGTAAACAATATCATATCATCATTATAATCATAATTCAGCATATTCTGTAATCAAAAGACTAAGGAAAGGAATGTTCCCTTGCGGGTCAAGGTTGTGATGACTAAAAAAAAAAGAATAAGCAGGCTAGCAGTGCTGTTGTCTAAACCACACCTACTCTGCTGTTAAATATAGAATTTAGTTTCTGGAACTTAGTCTTATTAACCTTTAAGTATTCACTGAAAAATTTAAAAGAAAAAAAGAAAGGAAACCAAAGCCTAACAACTAATAACCTGTCCTTGGAAAAATTCCAAAAAGCAGTAAAGACCAAGAGAATTGAATTACAGAAACCTCAAGTAACATTCTGGAAATACACTTCACAAACTCATTAGTCCTTTTCACTCTATACTTTTACTGTCACAACAACACATATGTATAAAAAGCATTTTCGAATGAGGACTGTGTTTCTAACTAGGATCATATATATGTCAAGTTAACAGCAGTGGCACCAAATTTAGACCTATAATTTAATTCTGGCTTGTTACAGTACTGTGGTTGTGATGCTATTTTTAAGCTGGAAGCAGCACTTTTATCCTAAGCCCCTATTTTCAGACGTATAAAATTTTCTGGGAAAAGGCAGGCTGTTTTCTTGCTGAGAGGTAGAAATATATTGGGGAGAAAGTTCTGATCTAATTCTGTTTAGCTGCCTTGGAGATTTTTCTAGGATAGAAAACATTTTATTCTATGTGATTTTTTTCCTTTCTAAAATTTGAGCAAAGTGAGATGGGAGCTATGTTTTATTAATCACTTTTGTTTCAAGGGCTTAGATTCATCTCTCTTTTAATAAAGACTCTATGCATAAACAGGGTTCTTAATCTGGGAGCTAAGGATCTAAACTTACATAGGAAAATAATACCGTTTTAGTATTTTATTATTTAGTATTAGTATTTTCTTCAATTATGAACAGGAAAAAATTATTGAGAAGGGGTCTACAGGCTTCATTAAAATTCCAAAGGATCCATGACACACAAAAAATTAAGAATCCTTGCTTTAAGGACAAGTTGATAATATATAGTAGAAGGGGAGGGAGGAGATTGATCATCCCTATGTTAGATGTAACATTTCAGAAAGGAATGTATTTGTATATGATATACTTAAAGTGACTTAACCACTTTGACCGCCAGAGATAGGACCAGGAACTCACCATCTGCCTCGCTACAAATAAGTTTAATTCATGCCTCCTCATCCTTTAATTCTATTACTCAGCAGAGCTGATAATCAAAAACAAAGAACCACTACCACTGTGAAGGAAGTGCCTTTAACTGCACTCAGAATCCCTGTTATTCAGTTATAGCCTCCTCCCTTTTCTAGCTCTCTCTTACCCATTCTATACAAAACCCATCTATCCCACGTGCTTATCTCACACTTAACTTAGTCTTTATTGTGCTCTCTGGGATTCCTTTTCTAGGATTAAAAAACTGCCCCTCATATTTTATGAGGAGAAGTAACATTAAAGAAAAGATATCATAACCCACTTTACTGCTCCATCACGAGGACCATGGGACCCATCCATCATTTCCATCTAATACATTTATATTTCTATCATTTTTAGCTAAAACCTAACATAAAAGCTAAAAACATTATGTCTCCCTATTAGAACATGACCTCCTTGAGAAAAGTGGTCTTAATTTTTTCTTTATATTCCTAGTGCTTATTAACATGGTGCTTTGTATAGAATAATCACGTTATCAAATATTTCATTTACTTGTTTATTCATTTATAAAAGAGCTATTCTTTTCATGCTTTTTTTCCCTTAGAATTATGAAAAACTTGCTCTCTATAGAAGACACTATAATCCTGGACCTGTGCTTTATAACAAACAAGGGCAAAAGGAAGGATAGATATGTTTCTTGCTTTTTTCAGACTTTCTCTGCATACAATTTGTGACACACAGACCTGGAAGGGTAAGCATATTTCATGGCATCTGGAAGGATGACAGAGTGAGGAATCCAGAATGACTTCTAGATTATGAGCTTGAGAGAGTGGGAGGATGATGTTGCCTTCACTAGTAATAAAGCAAGTAGAGAATGTTTAGGGGGAAAAGATAACAAGATCTGTTTTGGACATGTTTAGTTCATGATGTCTACTGGAATCCAGTTTGAGATGCCTGAAAGGCAGGTGAAGATGCAAGAATGAAGGTCAGCAGGAAGATCTGAGAATCATCAGCATAAACATAAGTAATTAAATCCATGAGAACTGATGAGACCAACAAGTATTGTCATAGAGAGGGAAAAAATAAGAGGGCCCAGGACATACTGTAGTGGGACACCTATGATTAAACGGTACAATCTGCATGAAGATTCAGCAAAGGAGAATGAGAAATAACAGTTAGATGGATAAGAAGAGAACCAGAAGAGAGTGATATTCTGAAAACCTACACTGATATTCTCATCAATGTAGAAAGCGGTCAGGGAAACTGAGGACTGAAAAAAGGCTATCAGATTCGGCAACAAAGATCACTGGTAACTGGAAAGCACTTGCAATGGAGTAAATCAAAAGCCAGATTATAGAGAATTTAGAAGAAAACAAGAGGAAAGGAAGTGGAAGCACAAATTGAAGAGGACTTTCTCAAGGAGTTTAACCATAAAGGCCAAAAAATAAATAGGTTAATAGTTGAATAAATTGGAAAAAATTAACAGAGGGAAATTACTAATATTATTGAGGATTGGAAAAAACTTCTTGTAGATAGTGGTACTATAGTTGAACCTGAAGCAAATCAGGTAAGGAAGGAAGCACAGATAAGGAAGGAGAAAGTTCCAAACATAGGAGATAATTGGCAAAAATTCCTGGAGTTGGGAAGATTTATATTCTCCTGTCTCCTTAAATACCCTGTCTCTATCCTAGTGACATTCATTTCTTTCTAAAGTACAACTGGGAATTACTTTCACTATCTCTCTTCTTTGCTTTTACAAGCATGTTGTGCTGACTAAGTCGTCTATCTAAATTTAAGTTACAAAAACTTAAATGGACCCCTACTGATAATCCCAGTAACTGTCCTTTTTCTTGATTAAGCTTCCCAATTCCCTTAGCACCTATTCCAAATATTCTCCTTGTTCTTCAATCAACTTACATCACCTTCTCCCCTGCCCTAATATCTAGGTAAATGGTCTTTCCAACTATTTCTCTAAAAACAAAACAAAACTCAAACCTTTTCCCCTATTCTACAAACCAAATCACTTTGATACCAACTCCCTATTTTCTGCCAGGAAGGAAGGAAGGGAGAAAAAAATTTGGACACAAGGTTTTACAAGGATGAATGCTGAAAATTATTCTTGCTTTGAAAATAAAAAGCTTTAATTAAGAAAAGAAAAAAAAATCTATGTTTTCTAATATATTTTCCCCTTTAAATCCTGTCTAAAGAGCCATGCCTTATAACAAATAACATAAAACAAAAAAAAGTGTTCGGCAAAACTAACCAATACATCAAAAAAGTCCAATTTTTTTTGCTGTGTTCCATACTCATAGTCCCCCATTCTTACCGAAGAAACAGGCAACTACTATACTTTTTAGTGGCAAAACTTGGTTATCATAATTTTGCAACATTCAATTTTGAAAATTTTCTGTTCTTTCCATTTAAAACATGGTAGTCATTTTATATTTTTCTGATTCTGCTTACTTCACTCTGGACCAGTTTATATAAGACTTTTCTGCTTCCCATACTTTTCTGTATTTATAACAATCATCATTCCTTATGTTATACTAATATTCTACTTTGAATTAACACAATTTCTTTAATTCTTTCCCCATTAGTGGACATTTTTTTCATTTCTAGTTATTTGCTTCTACAAGAAATACTACTATAGTATTTTCAACCTTTATAATCTATGATTTATTCCACCAGTCAATCAAACATACATATAAATAGAAACAAACACCACCACCCTCCCCTAATAGCACCCTTACCTTCAGAAAATTATATTTTAATAAGCATATAAAACATATATACAAAATAAAAGGGGGAGAGGAGAAAACTAGAGCGATCAGGAAAGATTCATGTGATTGTCACTTAAGAAGTTTTGAAGGAGACAGAGAATTTCAAGAGGTAGAAGTAAAGAAAATATATGCATTAGCACGAAGAACATCCAAAACAAAAAGACAAAGACTTCATGTGAGAAACAGCAAGGCCACCAGTTTTGCAGGTCTATAGACCAGCACAGAGGAAGAAGAGTAAGGTACAATTAAAGCTTAAAGGAGAGAAATGAGTGTCTCCTGGTTTAACAGCTCCCACTGTCCTTTGTTATCACACCAAAGTCTCAATGACGCTTCCATTCAATAGTCCTTAAAGTACTTTCCAACTCTTTAACGATCATAGATCAAGAATACACAAAGGGGCAAAGTTAAGTGTTGCAGCATAAAAGTCAAATGAGAGTTTTCTGACCTTTGTACAATTAGACTGTGCTCCCAGAGAATACATAAAAAAAATGCTGTATTTAGTCTAAGATGTAAATAAGGGGTTTTTAACCTGGGTTCTGATACTCCTGATCCTCTCCCTGACATTTTCTTTTCTCTGGGTTTTTAGGACACTGATTTCTTTCTTTCTTTCTTTTTTTTTTGGGGGGGTGGTGGTTTTCTTCCCATCTGTTGAAAATGATCCTTCTTGGCCTCTTTTGGATGCTCACCATCGACATCCTGCCTAGGGTTCTGTTATGGATCCTCTATTTCTCTAAATTCTCTTGGTGATCTAATAGATTCAAATTTTATCACTATATGGATGAATAGTAAATATTCATATCCAGTCACCTCTCATTTCTCTACTCTACTCTAATCTCTCCAATTATCTATAGGACACCTTATACCTGGACAGAATACTGTCATTTATTTACTGTCTTGGACTTTCAATTTTATGTATGTATGTATGCATACATGCCTGTTGTATGTATTTAGAGATACAGTTCCTTTTATTGCCAAATTCCTTAAATCTGTAGTCTATATCTAATATAAATATTTGCTACCTATTTACTCTTAATTCTCTGAAATTTGGATGGTGCCACTATAATTCCAGAATTATTTTTCTTTTTGATCTCAATGATTTGTGTATTTGTATCCTCAGAATCTAGCATGGTGTCTTGTACATATTTTCACTAAATTGACTATTTAAATGCCTCAAAATTTTTTCTAGATATGTAGTCATTAAATCTGCAAATGCAAATATTTTAATATCTTCATTGCCGTTGTTTATGCCTTTTAATTTCTTTTTTCACGTTACTATACTTTTCATATCTGCTTTTAGCATTTCTTATATATATGTTAGTGCTTGACTCCATATATTTAATCTTTACCATAATGAGGAGTGTTTAATATGTATAAGACACTATGCTAGATTCTGGGGATACAAATACACAGAAAAATCAAATGAATATAAACTCCTTTAGAGCAAAGGTTGTTTTATTTTTTTTCTTTTAATTGCAAGCACCAAGCACAATAGCACATAACAGGTACCTAATATTTGTTTGCTGATTGACCAAAACAATCTTTGTGTTCAAGATTCATTTTACTGGGGGGGATATAATATACACACATAAATACAGCACCAGGAAAAGTGAGGAGGGAATGAATATTAACAAACCAGTGTGTATGTGTTTGGGGATGGAAGAGGGATCACAACTAGTGAACATATCCTACAGCTAGTAGCACCTGAGGTTAAATCCTGGAGAAAAAAAAAGAATTCCACTGTCATCACACCACTTACTTTAGCAGTGATTTGTATTAAGCCTTCAAAGTTCTATTTGCAAGGTATATAACACATGTCCATAAACTCTTTTGTCTGTCCATTTTCAGGGATGCTGATTCTACTATATATCTTACTATATTTCCCAGTACTGTTCAACACTCCATGATCATTCCTACTTTCCTTCATGCTGCTTCCCTCACTGAAAATTCCCTCCTTTCTTTCTTCTACAAATCTAAATACTGTTCATCCTTCAAGGCTCAACTTAAATGCCAATCTCTCTATGAAGTTGTCCCTGGCTACTTTAGTTCTCAATGTTCTCCTATCATCTCAATTCCTACACAGTTTATAGGACAGTATATTTAAATAAATGTCCTGAATTCTTTTTATTTATGTGTTAATCATATATTCCCAGAGTAGAAAATTCTTGAGGGGAAAATCAAGATTTATTTATTCATTTCAAAAAATTACACACAGGAATGACAGATACAAGCATTATTAAGATCTTATTATATGCTAAGCATTGTACAAATATTATCTCATTTGATTTTCATAACCATCTTAGGAAGTAAGTGCCATTATCATCCCAATTTTATAGCTGAAAAAAACTGAGGCAGAAAGAAGTTAAATGACTCAAGATTTCTTGACTAAAAACCCAGTTCTCTACCCACAATGTCATCTAGATGCCACTAGGCAGAAATACTGAGATCAAATTGAGGAACAGACTGTGGAGTGGAAATATGATGATTATGGAATACTATGTTTGAGGTACCAGTGCAACATTATGATTGAGATGGCTTGTAGAGAGCTGGAGATATGAGCAGATGTTTTAGAAGAGAGGTCAGGAATAGAGACATTATCCCAAAGCACAAGATGGCACTTAATATTTTTTATTGGCTCAACTCAACACCCTCCTGAAAGTTTTTAGCTATTTTAAGCTATGCTAAGTTCTTTTTTCCCTAAACTACTATGGCATTTAAAATCACTTTAACAGTTTCACATTTTGTTGCTTCCTGAAATTTTTCATAATTGTAAGTTTTCTAAGAACAAGGACATAGATTTCTCCTGTACCCCTCAATATGCTGAGCAAATAAAAGCATTTGTTAAAATACACATGGATTTTGAATTCGTCATTTGTAATAGCAATTCTAACCCATTCCCAATGTGCTCACCTGTAAAAAGGATAAGTAGTACAATCTATCTCATTTAACAGACAAAAATCCTATTTTCATGGAATATCATTACCATCTCATGGCCTTTAAAATATTCTTCCTAATAACTTTGAAAGCCATTTAGCAGTTTTTGAACTAGAGGAATAAATTATATAATTTTTGCAATTTGTTCCAATGAACTGGATGAAATTAAACTAACTGCTAAAGATATACAACTCTTACTCTACGGGAAATATCCCCTCAGTTAAAAATATAAAAGTAGGGGAAAAATTAAAAATACTCCTCTAAACATCCAAAATTGAAAATTTCAAACGCATTAGCAGCATTATTAATCATTATTGCAGCTTTTATTAATATTTTATAGCACCAATGCCAAGCATTTTCATTCAGTATTCTTCATATCAAAGCTGTACGAAGCATTTGCATTATTAACAATGTCTCCCATAGATTTGTAAGGTAAAAAGTGCAATTTGACTGTAATCTGAATTTAAGCTGGTATCAAAAAAGAGGATGGGGTGAGGATGGGGAGAGGAGACCAGAGGAACTTGACTAATGCTGCAAATAACTGAAATCAAAACATGAAAACAGTTAACATATTTTATGAATCCTGCATTACTATGAGGATGGAAGCACACATTGTTAGGAATTCTGAAAGAATTTTATGTATAATAGTTTCATTTTTCATTTGGGGAAAATGAGATAAGATTTGAAAGTCAATCATAAGAATCTTCAGGTCTCTAAGAAATTAAGTATTATATATTACCTATGGTGAGAAGAGATATGTGAACCTGAATATTTTATACTTCAATTCATAATCCTACTAGGTTTTTATTTTCAGGGTTATTACAATCTGTTAGGAAGATAACATTAAAAAAATAAGCAGCTAGGCATTTAATATTACATAACTAAATTAGAAAACAACAGAGTACTATATGAAATCTGAGGAGGAAGATTATGATCTACTGTGCCTCATTTCAGCCACTAGTTTGAACTTTTTTAGTATAGAAAACTTTTTATTCCAATTTATTAGCAATAAGATAGGAGTTTTTAAGTTTTTCCCTCTTCCATTTCCTTTCTTCTACTGAAGATACTAATGAACAGTGACGTAATTCCAAGGAAGCATGTAATGAAAAGAACATTGGATTTGCAGACAGAAGAGACTTAAATTTAAATACCATACACACTGAGGAAAGTCACTTAACCTCACTGTATCTCATTTTCCTTGTATGTAAAATGAGTATAACAACATTTATCCTAACTCATAAGAATACTGTAAAGAAATAATTTCATAAATTTGAAGCACCAAAAAAATATGGACTACTTTTATTAAGGCAGCAGACAGGGAAAATGTGATAAATGAAGGGCGTGGGTAATTTAGAAAGATATTGCAGTTGAATGTTATATAATTTTAACTCTGTCCTTACCACATGAAGGCTGTCCTTTTGTTCTGACCTAATTCTCTATCCCTCTATCCACAGAAATTGTTCCAAATCTTCTTTCTTGTCAAATCTCTCACCTGGTCCCTTCTACACTTTCAGCTGAAGATATGAATTAATATTTTACTGAAAAAATAAGAGGTCATTTGTGGTGAGTTCTTTTTCTACTTCTATATGTCTCAAAATTTCTTGGCATGAACACCATTCTCTCCCTCTATACTACAGAGGTGACTTTTCTCTTTGCCAATTGCTCTTTTTGTACTTCTACTACATGTATGTCTATATCTCTGTTTCTATACCCCTTCTCTTTCTCCCTTGCTCCTCCCCCCCATCTTTAACTTCACCTATCCTTTCTTCCTTGTTCTTTCCTTGCTACTTTCTTTCTTTTAAATTTATTTTATTTGAAAAAACAGAGTAAGAAAAAAAGAAAAAGAGAAAAGGAATACAAAACAAAATGAAATGAAACAAAAGAGAACAGTGTCATGTGCCTAAGAGAACATCAGGGAGTATTCAAAATATAGAACAACAAATTACCAGATCAAGATTAGAAGAAGAAATTAGAAGAAGAAATCTATGAATGTTCATTTTTTTGTTTTCTTCCTTGTAAATTGGTCTTTTGGTTTTCTGCTGTGCCCCTTATTTACTTTATTCTTTTTTCCCCCTTTCATCCCTCCCCACTACTCCGAAGCAAGCTACAGTTAAGATATATTTATGTATACAAATACATACACACACACGCTCATAACCCACATATACACGTCTTTCCTATCCCTGATGCCTCTTTAATTAAATTCTGCTCTATAACATCATTACTATTACTTAACCTTTCCCCATCCAAGAATCCCTCTCTTGACTTCTTCCTTTACTCTTTGCTTCCCCATCTGCCCCTCTCTCGCCCCTTACTTCTTTATAGATTTTGAAGGATGCTATACCCTTCACAGTATATATATGTAGTGTAGCCTATTGAGGCAATGGGTTATCAAACCATTCTCGATGTGAGAAGGTTTTCAGAATTACAAGCCCTCCTCCCCCTTCTAATGTCTCTTCTTCCTCTGTACCTCATTTGTATGACATACTTATTATTTTTATCTTGACTCTGTTAATCTTTCTTTTGGACGCCTTACTGTTGATATGAATCTTAATGTATAATATACATTTCCTATGTAAAAAACAAAACAATTTGTCCATGTTTAAACAGTCTCCATATTGAGTTCCTTAAAATTGATCTTTGATTGGCTCATATCTTAAATATAAGTTGTTTGTGTTGAGTTTGTGTTTTGTTGATAACTTGCAGATTTTCAGGATTTGCTGATTGAAGATCCATTTTTCTCATTTAAAATTTTTGATAATTTTGCTGGATATAGTATTTTTGCCCACAGGCCTAGTTTTTCTGCTTGTCTATAGATATGATTCTAAGACTTTTGGTCTTTTATTGTAACTGCTGACAAGTCTTATAAAATTCTAACTGTAGCTACAGTTTATTTGAATTGTTTTTTTTTTCCTTCTTTTTTCTTGAAAAATTTTCTCTTTGATCTTGAGGTTTCAAAATTTGGCAATAATGTTCCTGTGTGTTTTCCACAAAGGATCTCTTTGTGGAGATTTTTTTATTTCTATTTTCCCCTCATGTTCCATCACTACAGGACAATTTTTTTGGATTACTTCCTGCATTACTGTGTCAAAATTCTCTTTTCAGTTACGACTTTCTTGTAGTCCAATTATTCTTATATTTTCTTTTCTCAATCTGTTAAATACAATATATGCATACATGTCCAAACAGTTATTTTGCTGTATAAAGAGTCGGACTTTGAAATAGTGTACAATTAGTCTATGAAGGAAATCAAAAATGCAGGTGGACAAAAATAGAGGGATTAGGAATTTTATGTAGTGGTTCATAGTCATCTCCCTGAGTTCTTTCGCTAGGTGTAGCTGGTTCAGTTCATTACTGCTCCATTGGAACTGATTTGGTTCATCTCATTGTTAAAGAGGGCCATGTCCATCAGAATTGATCATCTTATAGTATTGCTGTTGAAGTATATAATGATCTTCTGGTCCTGCTCATTTCACTCAGCATCAGTTCATGTAAGTCTCGCCAAGCCTCTCTGTATTCATCCTGCTGGTCATTTCTTACAGAACAATAATATTCCATAACATTCATATACCACAATTTACCCAACCATTCTCTAATTGATGGGCATTCACTCTTAAAAAATTCCAACCAGATCATGCCATACCCTTAACTTATAGCCCTACACCTCTCCTGTTTTTCAGTACCAAACCCAAAAAAAGGAAAAAAAAAAAAAAGGAAAAGGAAGAAAGTAGTACATATTTTTTGGTCCCACTTCCTGTTATCATTTATTTATCAACTCTTTAGATTCTGATTATACCACTTAATTAAAAACTTCTATCTTCAAAGTCACCACCTATCTATTAAATGTCAAATGAGCTTTTACCAACTCTTAACCTTTTTGACCTCTTTGCCACATTTGGCACAATAGATCACCTTCTCATTTAGCCTGCTCAATCTTCTTTATAACATTTGACACTTAACTAACTGCTTTCTTCTGGATATTCTCTCCTCTGGGTTTTTATGATATGTCTCTCTCGGTTACCCTACTGCCTGTCTTGACTGTTCTGGTTTCATCATCTCCTGGTTGATTATTCATGTCACGACTACAGGTGTACACTAAGTTTTTGTCTTGTTCTCTCAGCTCTTTTTCTTTATACTTCTTCATTCATTAACTTGCTTGGGTTCAATAATACTTTCATTGCTGAAGATGATTATCAGATCTATATATCCAGCTCAAGTCTCTCTTCTGAGCTCTACTTGCACATATCCACCTATCAATGAGACATTCCAAATTGTAAGTCCAAGAAATATCTGAAACAAAACACATTCTTTTTTTCCTTTAAAGCCCACTCCTCTTCTGAACTTCTTTGCTTCCTTTAAGAAATCACCATCCCTCATATCACCAGTTTTATTTTTGGCATTATCCTCCTATGAAACCACTATACCCACATATCCAGTTATAGTTGTCAAATCCTGTCACTTCTATCTTTACAACATCTCTTACATTCAGTGCCTTTATTCAACTTATCACCTTAGTTATGGTTTTTATCCTTTCTTGCCTAAACTTCTGCAATAGTCACTCTGCCTTAAGAATTTCCCTAGTGTAGTCAAGTCCTCATATTATTGCTAAAATGATTTTGTTAAGCCACAAGTTTGATCAAGTCATACCTTAAGAAAATAAATTCTAAAGCCTATCACTGCCATTTTGTTGTTGTTGTTGTTGAGACAGGGTCTCCCTATCTTGTCCAGGCTAGAAGTGCCACTCATGGACTAATTCTATTATTAAACAGCATGGCAGCTCTATAATTTTTTCTAGCCTGGGGGAGTTTTGTCACTCAGTAGGTCTCCTAGTGACCCCCTGATACCAGATTCAATGAGAAGATCTGATCAGTTTCACTGGCCAATTACAGTTCAGAACTCAGGAAATTCATGAGCTTTAGTCTCCTCAAGGGGCAGGGATTACAAATGTATACTAACATGCCTGGTTTCCTATTGCATAGGAACATAAATTCCTGTTTCACTTTTAAATTCTTTACAACTTGATTTGAATCTACCTTTCCAATTTTGATTGATTCGAATTTGGTTTTTTAATGATTTACTAGGAACCAACAAAAAAAAATTCTATACCCCCCTTGAAATGATTTGTGTAAGGAAATCACAAATCCACTGCATACAGCTTGTAATTGATGACATATATTAAATTAAACATGGTAGCAAAAACATTTCCTTGCTTCTGTGTTCCCCTTTGAATCTCCCTATAGTCTCTTCTGTATATTTTTAAAATGTCTTCATACTCTTGTCCTTTTCTTTCCTATTTTTTTAAAGCATCCCTATGATTACTTCCCTAACAAAACATTTAAAATTTTTCAAAGGTACCTAGCCCCTACCTACCAAACATGTGGTTATAACTTAAGTAATTCTCCTCACTTCAAAATTGTTATCAAATTTTTCCCATCTCTCTCTGAATCCATCCCTTTTGTCATTTCATACAATACAACAATATTTTATTACATTCATATGGCATAACTTGTTCAATCATTCTCAAATTGGAGGGTCTCCACTTTGTTTAAAGTTCACTGCAACACAAACTGCCATTATAAATATATATTGTCATACTTATAAATAAAATTTTTGTATATACATAGCACTCCATTTCTCAAATCTTTTTCTTTTCACTGGCTGCTTCCAAGCCTGGAATTCATTATTTTCTCATCAACCCACTGTTGTTTCCTTCCTTTCCTTGACCTTTATGTAGCTCCAACTTATGCGTGAAGCCTTTCTTGATCCTCAGTGGTTAGTCTTCCTACTCCTCCACAATTGTCTTCTGTATTCTGCATATATTTATATGTACTGGATCATAAGTTACCAGACAGAAACCAAAAATCTTAAAAGGAGGAGCTTTTTCATTTTTGTCTTGGTATACATAACACCTATTTACAGTGCCTGACACATAGTAGGCAATTAACAAAAGCTTGCTGATTATTTAACAGATAATGAAACCTGTGAAAATAAGGAGAGCAACTTGCAAAAGGTTGGAGTTAGAATTCAAACTAAAAGTCAGGTTTTTCAATCTCAACCAAATATTCATTTTCTAAAATCAGATCATCTTTTTTAAAAAAACCTAAATTCTATATACAGTTTTAGTATGTTATACCTGTTTTCTTTGTTATATTTGTAATGTACTGTACTTTTCCACTAAATTACCATGGAACTTTAAATTTGTACTGCATTTTTAGAGTTCCTCTGCCCCTCTGGCTCACATATTTTGTCTTTCTCTTAAAAGTGATAATAAGGTAGAGTGAAAAGAGCTGAGTATGTGAAATTAAGAAGGCATGAATAGGAGTCCCAGGGGTAGGAACAAGATGGCAGAGTAAAACGAGGAAGCTGCTTGAGCTCTTCCAGTTTCCCTCGACAAACCACATGAAACCAAGCCTCTGAACAGAGTGTGATGGAATGAAACCATTTTCCAATTCAATATGGATTTAAAAACTTCAAGAAAAGCCATTCTCATTGAGGTGAAAAAGGTGCTCAGCCCGGGAAAGCCGGGAAGAGGGTCTTAATCAGAATTAAGACCCTCAGTTCTAGCTCAGTAGAAAAGATCAGTGGAGCAGCCTCTAGTCCCAGCTCAGAAAGCAAACTTTAAGAAACCAGGCTATTTAAAATATAGCAGGCAAAGCTACCCCCAGAAAACACAAGGGGCTCCTATGCTCAAAGCCAAGGCTCAGGCATGCACAGGGAGCTTGGAATAGCCCTACCTTTGCCCCAGAGGCAGAGCTTGACTATAAAAGTTTAAAAAAAAAAAAAAAAAAAAAGGAAATGCTAAAAGAAAAGGAAAGAAAATGAGCAAGAAACAGAAAAGAACCTAAACCACAGAAAGATACTATGGTGACAGGACAGATCAAAACACAAACTCAGATGAGGACAAAATGCCCACAGAGGAAATCTCAAAGTGTGATATGAAGTGGTCTCAAGCCCAAAGAGACTTCTTGGAAGTCTCTTGGAAAACACTTTAAAAGGCAAATAAGAGAGGTAGAAGAAAAAATGAGAAAAGAAATGAGAGGTATCCAACAAAGAGTCAACTACTTGGAAAAAGAAGGCAGTTCCTTAAAAAAATCCTGGCTAAATGCAAAAAAAAAAAAAAAATTGCGGAAAAGAATGCCTTCAAAAGTAGAATTAATCAATTGGTTAAAAAAAAAAAGACACAAAAGCTAACTGAAGAAAATCACACATTAAAAACTGGAACAGGGCAAATGGAAGCTAAGGACTCTATGAAACAGTAAGAATCAGTTAAAACAAACTAAAAAGAATGAAAAAATGGAAAAGAATGTGAAATGCCTCATTAAAAAAACAACCAACTTTGAAAACAGATCCAGAAGAGAGATATATCATCAATTACAAGCTGTATTATCAGGTAGTGGATTACCTGAAAGCTGTGACCAAAACCAAACCAAACCAAACCAAACCCTGGATAGCATTGTTCGAGATCACCAAGGAAAATTACTCAGAAATTCTAAAAACAGAAGGGTATACTCTTGTCCCTCTTGTTCCTTTTTTTTTTTTTTAAAGCATCCCTATCATTACTTCTCTAACAAAACATCTTAAAATTTTCAAAGGTACCCTGCCCCTATTTACCTAATATGTGGTTATAACTTGATCACCTTTCTAAAGAGATCCCACAAGAAAAACCCCAAGGAACACTGTTACAAAATTCCAAAACTATAGTCTCAAGGAAAAAATACTGCAAGCTGACAGACAAAAGCCATTCAAGTATCAAGGAAAAACAGTCTGGATTACTTAGGACCTAGCAGCTTCTACAGTAAAGGATCAGAGGGCCTGGAATACCATTTCTGGATGGCAAAGGACCTGGGGTTACAACCAAGAATTAACTACCTAGCAAGACTCAGGATCATTTTTTAGGGGAAAAGATGGATCTTCAATGAAATAAGAGACTTTCAATGAACATCTCTATTGAAAAAAACCAGACCTAAACAGAAAATTTAATCTACAAACACAGGACTCAAGAGAAGCATAGATAGGTAAACAGGGGGAAAATGTGTATTATTTAAGAGTATACTATTTACATCCCTAGATGGGAATATGATAACTTGTGAACTGGGGCAGACAGAGGGGCATACCTCATGGACAGAGGGTCTGATTGTGAATGGACTCTGAAGTGATATCAAAGAAAAAGACATTAAAGGGTAGAAAAAGATCTGTATTAGAAGAAGAGGAAGAGGCATAATAAAACAAATTAGATCACATGAAGAGGCACAAAAGACAAGGGAAAGAAAGGAAGGAGATGAGCATTGTCTGAAGCTTGATCGCATCAGCTTTGGTCCTAAGAGGGAATAACTTAATCATTCAGTTTAGCACAGAAATTTATCTAACCCTATAAAGAAGTAGGAGGAGAAAGAGGAAAGAAAAGGGAGGGACTGGATAGAAGGGAAAGCAGAATCACTAAGGAAAAAGGTAAAAGAAGAGAGAAGGGTGATAGAAGATAAAGTAGTGGAGGAGTGAGTCAAAAAAGAAAACAAAACACTATTAAGGACAGGGTGGAAAGAGAGAACAAAAGTATATACAGAGGAGAAAATAGGATGGAGGGAAATATAAACCGGTAATCATAACTGTGAATGTGAATGGCATGAAATCTCCCATAAAAAATAGAAGGGAACAGCACAGTGGATTAAAAAAAAATCCTACAATATGTTGTTTACAAGAAACACATTTGACACAGAGAGATACACACAGAGTAAAGGTAAAGGGCTGGAACAGAATTTATTATGCTTCAGCTGAAATAAAAAAAAAAGCAGGGATGGCAATTCTGATCTCAGATAATACAAAAGTAAAAACAGATCTAATTAAAAGAGATAAAGAAGGAAAGTACATCTTGATAAAAGGTGCCCTAAACAATGAAGAGGTAAACACATTAAATGTATATGCACCAAGAAGTAGAGCATACGAATTCCCAGAGACTATATTAAGCCAGTTTATAAGAAATAGACAGCAAAACTATACCAGTGGCGGAATCTCATCCTTCCTTTCTTAGAATTAGAAAAATCTATCCATAAAACAAATAAGAAAGAAACTAGAGAGGTTAATAGGATTCTAGAAAACCTAAGTATGATAGACCTCTGGAGAAAATTGAATAGAGAGAGAAAGGAATACACATTTTTCTTGGCAGTACATGCCACCTACATAAAAACTGACCAGGTATATTAGGACACAAAAACCTCACAATCAAATGCAGAAAGGCAGAAATAGTAATTGCTTACTTTTTAGACCCCAATGCAATAAAAATTATATTCAATAAAGTACCAGGGAAAGATAGACTAAAAACCAATTAGAAGTTAAATAATCTAATTCTAAAAAATGAATGGGTCAAACAATAAATCATACATACACTCCATAATTTCATCTAAGAGAATGAGACAACTACCAAAACTTATGGGAAGCAGCCAAAGCAGTTCTTAGGTGCAATTTTAAATCTCTAAATAGCTAAATGAATACAATAGAGAAAGAAATCAATGAATTGGGCATAGAATTTAAAAAGCTAGAAAAAGAACAAATTTAAAACTTCCAACTAAATACCAAATTAGAAATTCTGAAACTCAAAGGAGAGATTAATAAAATTGAAATTAAGAAAACTATTGAATTAATAAAACTAACAGTTGATTTTTTTTTCATAAAAAAACCCAACAAAATAGATAAGCCTAAAGGAAAGAAAAAAACCAAATCACCAACATCAAAAATGAAAAGGGTGAACTTGCCACCAATGAAAAAAATTAAAGAAATAATTAGGAGCTATTTTGCCCAATTGTATGGCAGCAAATCCAACAATCTAAATGAAATGGATGAATATTAAAAATATATATATATATATAAATTGTTCAGATTAACAGAAGAGAAAATAAATTACTTAAATAGTCCCATTTTAGAAAAGGAAATTGAACACGCTATTAATGAATTTCCTAAGAAAAAATTTGGTTCAGTTTCCTGCCGGGGATGAAATTCTTAGGTAATGGTGGGGTAGATACTCTTTTTTTTTTTTTTTTTTTTTTTTTTGACTGAGGCAATTGGGGTTAAATGACTTGCCCCAGGTCACACACAGCTAAGAAGTGTTAAGTGTCTGAGGCTAAGGGATGGTGCTCTATCCACTATACCATTTAGCTGCCCCTGGGTGCTCCTTCTTCATCTGGCTGTATCTTTTATGCCCATGCCATTTCTCACTTTACCTTCACCACCCTAATTTGTTTCTGCCATATGTCTGACAAATTTTTTTTAGCAATTTTTGAATCAAGAGAAGAAACTTACAACTAATTCTCCTTGAATTTCTTAATAACTGTTATTTTTGATAAGCTTTTAGAACTTTACTGGGATGTTTGTGAGGGATCAGGGTGGAAATTATGAGTAAAGGGAAAAAATAAAAACAGAACATAATGGAAGAAATATTTTAAAATAAAGCCAGATTTAAAAAAACCAGAAGAATAAAGTAGCTTAATAAGTCTAAGGAGAGAATCATAGAAAAGAATATCTGGGCATGATGACTACAAAAAAATTAAATGAAATATAAAAAATGGAATTGTAAGAAACAAAAAAATGGCAAGGAGAATTAATACCTAAAAACACTAATAGCAAATTTTACCTAAGACTTTAACTCTCTGAAAATTTAAACAGGACAAACAAGAAAATTATCACAAAAGAAAAAATAAAATGATAATATTTAAATAGCAAAAAAAGATATAACATGCATATTTTTTTAAAAAAGTTATCTGGAAAACAAATAAAACAGAGATAATATCAAATTACTTAAAGATGATGAAAGTGCCTTCCTTCTCCCCCATATCTCAAACCTTAGCTGCCACAATCAGAAAAATCATAAAAAAAAAATCATAAACGAACATTGTCAAGGATCAGGAATAAAAAATGATAATAGGAAAAATCCACTAGTAACCTCCTTTAAAAAATTGTCAAATGAAAACTAACAGGAAAATCAGAGAAAAAGTCCAGAGATGACCAAATCAAAGAAAAAGTACTATAAACATTCAAATAACAAGAATCATTAATCAAGATCACATAAGATTTGGAAGCTGAAAAGGATGGCTTAATAAGACATTTTGAAAAGTAAAAAATAAAAGGTTAACAATTAAGCAGAAGTTATCTAGCAAAAATAAGTATGACTCTACAAGGGCAAAAAATAGACCTTTCATAACACAAAGGATTTTCTGATATTCCTGATGAATAGTTAGAATTGACTTTATGCTTTGAAATGGAGGAGTCAAGAAAAATTTAGGTAAACTGTTTACATGCTAAAAATAATCTCCCAATACTGTGAGCTCCACAATGGTAGGACTGTCCTTTGCCTCTTTTTGTATCTCCAGGACTTAAGAGTGATGCCTGCCACATAGTAGCCATCTGATTAATAGCAAAAGAAAGACGTCCTCAGATAGACCCAGTATCGTCAAAGGTGACAGAAAACGTTTACACAAACAGAGAACTTGGGAGTGATTTTGATTTATGTGATGGACTTAGGAGAATGAAATAGAATGAACCAGAGGATCATGATGCAGGAGAAAGGAGTAGGATAGAGAGAAAAAAAATCATTCTCTCATTTAGTAAGAGTATATGAAATGAAGAGTATACATATGTGGAGGAAGGAATGGGGAGAATGGGCCTATTGTGAAGCTCACATTCATCTAAACTGGACAAAAAAGGGTTGACAAACTCAAACACACAAGCAGACACAAACAAAGAAATTTGTAAAAATGTATTAAACTCAAATGGGAAATAAGTGGGGGGAAAGAGAGGTTTAAGAAGAAATGCAGGACAGGAAAGAGAACAATCATAAGCTCATAAATAAATGCAGAAAAGTAGAAATATTAAGCATAGTATTTATTGATTATAATGTATATTGAATAAACTTATATGCAATAAAAAAATCTTTTTTTTTAATGGTCAGTCATTTTAATTGGGTCATAACCAACAATTCAAGGGACAATTAAAAGAATAGGTAATATATTGGCAGACTTCCATGTTCCAGTGATTTCCATAAAGTCTTAAGTTGTTTTGGTTTCTTTGGTGAGGCAATTGTAGTTAAATGACTTACTAAAGTCACATAGCTAGTAAGCATGAGGTATCTGAGATTGGATTTCAACTTAAGTCCTCTTGACTACAGAATCAGTGCTCTGTCCATTATGACACCTAGCTTCCCCCTACCTTTAGCTTTTAAGTTTTCTTAAGACAAAATTTCACCTCTCATAATGTGTTACAAAATGTGGATGCACTTAATCTAATGATACTGTGATCACTACTTTGATTTCATTCTGGATCAATTGATTCTCCTCCATTCCACTGGCTCAAAATACCTCAATAAAAGGCCTTTTAAGGAAGAATTTTTTAAAAATAGACTAAATAAGTTAAAGAATTGGTGGGCTAGAAACCAAATTATAGAAAAAAAAATTGAGTATTTTATCAAAGAAAATTACAATATAACATAGTTCATGAAATGCAGCTAAAGTACTGAGAGGTTAAATAGTCATCTAGCAGTCTAAACTCTCTGATTTTAAAGAGTGATCAAAAGATAAGAGAAAGGAAAAACAACAAATTTGGCACAAAATTTAAGAAAAAACTAGAAAAATGACAAATCAAAACACCCTAAATACTAGAGTAGAAATTTTGAAAATCAAATAAGAGATTAACAAAAATGAAAAAAAAATTACTGAATTGAAAAATAAAGCTAGAACTCCAAAGCTACTATTTTGACCCAGTTATGTATGCTACTAATTGGCCTATAATCCAAAGAGATCAAAGAAATAGAAAAAGTGCCATACAAAACCATTTACAACAGCTCTTTGGTTTTTTGTTTGTTCGTTTTTTGTAGTATTAAAGAAGTAGAAACTAAAAAGGTTTTCATTTATTGGGGAATGGTTAATCAAATTACGATATGTAAATGTAATCAAATTTTAGTGGATATTAAGAGATTAAGAAATGGATGATATCAGAGAAACCTGAGAATGAGCTGAACAGAACAAAACATTTGATACAATAACAACAATATTTTAAAGAAAAACAATTTTTAAAGATGTAAAAACTCTGAATGGAATGACCACCTAATATTCCAAAGGACTGATGATGAAACATACTAGTTACCTCTTTATAAGGATATAATACTCAAGATGCAAAATAAGATACCTTTTTTTTTTTGACAAATGGGAATTTGTTTTGTTTTACTACACATATTTGTTAAATGTGTTTTGTTGTTCTTCTTTTTTTAATCTCCCAAGACCAGCAGTGAAGAGATAGTATTACATCAAAGGATAGATATGCTTGAGAGTACGGGAAAAAAAAGGCATGGTGGTGGTGAAAACTGTGATTTATAAATGTGGACGTGAGAAAAACAATGAAAGACAAATAAACATTGACTACAAGAAACATTGAAAGCTACAGGTTTGCCTATTATAGATAAAAATGAGAATGACATTAACAATAGAGACTATTTGGAAAAGAAAAAAATAGGATCACGAAGTCCATGCCATATAAAGATTATTTCAGAGGCTTAGGGATATTATGTCTAGAAAAGAGAAAACTCAAGGGAGATGTGGCACCTTTCTTCAAGTGTCTGAGAGCTATAATGGAAAAAGTATTAAACTTATTCTCTTTGTCCCAGAAGACAGAATCAGGAAAAATGAGTGGGAGTTGTAAAAAGGTAAATTCAGTCTTGATATGGGAAAAAACTTTTTTTTTTAAATAACAACTAGAACTCATGCACATTACAATTAGTGAAAACATAACACCACTTCCAACCACAAAGTACATATAATTATATAATTACATCTTTCTTTCTTTCCTTCCCTCCTCTCCTCCTCCTCCTTTCTCCCTAATCCTCTCTCTCTCTCTCCTCCCCCCTCCCTCTCTCTCCCTCCCTCCTCTCTTCCTCTTCCTCTCCCTTTCTCTCTCTCATCATATCCATATTCAAGCCATACATATTTTACTGAAATATTTCCCCCTAGGTTTCTGAGACCTCTTTATTTTTTTTTTTTTAATCAAAGCTTTTTATTTACAAAACATATACATGGTAATTTTTCAACACTGACCCTTGCAAAGCCTTCTGTTCCAAATTATCCCCTCCTTGAAATATTCTTAATATATACAATTCTAATGGGTACTCTCATTTTACTTATCTATAATACATAAATTCTATTTAATCTGTTAAATATTTTCCCCAGTACTTAAGAAAAGCTTACTTTTATTTATTTTCTTTTTAAAAAAAAGCTTGGTAAAATTAATTACTTAAAAATCCTGATTCTATTTGTAGTCAGGGATCCTAAACTTGAACACCTGACTTCTTAATGATTCAGTGAATGTTTGCTAAGCCTGTTATATTTAGACTACTCAATAACAGAGAACAGTAATAGGCCATCCCTTCCTGAAAGAAAAGAACTATTTATTTTTGTCTTTGTATTCTCAGTGCCCACCTCATAGGAGATACAATACTCATTAATTAATTGATTTGTATGTAGAGAATATAAAATACATGACTCCCCTCCTCAATGAATTCATAAGTCATCTAGAGAAAAAATAAAGTTACAAAATGACATATAAACATTTACAAAACAATAGCAATAAAAATGTTATAAAATAATCTGAATACAATAGCACTGAAGGACAATGAATAAAGGATTAATTTGGTAGGATTAATAAGATAAGCCTTTCTGGAAGAGGCAGAGTTGGAAGTGAAAGAAGGAAGAGATAGAAATTGAAAAAAGTGAAACTTGAGATATGAATTGAAAAAAATGAAATTTTTCTAGGAGAGAAAATGATCTTCCCAAAAAAGAATTTTCATTCCAATGAATTTCAATGTATTTATAAATGATTTCATTCAGAGCCAATTATTGATAAATTATTAATTAGAGCTAAATAATATAAAAATGAAGAGAGTATTTAAAATTCAGTTTAAAATGTGACATAAGAAAACAACTCAGGATAAGAACCAAAAGGAGAAAGTCATAAAAACAAAATGAAAATTAAGTAAATAAATTATGATCTAGATCCCCAAAATTCAAAAACAATTACTCATCTGTGAAAATATTCAATTTAAGGGCCATGTAAGATTCAGATTCTAATATGACAGTACCTACAATACTAAAATATTTCTTAAATGGGACTTATATGGAAACTAGTAGATAACCTCAAGAAAAAAATAAAAGCACTTGTTGGATTCTAGTCAAGGATTTAAATGCTTTTGGTAATTTCTCTTCTAAATTTAGAAAATATCTCACTCAAACTATTAAGAAGAGAACAAATGTACCTTTCCATGACAGCCAGGCACTCTTTTCTCCAAGTAAATCGGCTACCACGCCGTAGTCTGAAGGTGCCAGATGTTGCAGTGACTGGGGGAGGTGTCTGTCTCCATTCTGGGTCTTCTACTGGAATAGGAGCAGGTCTCATACTTAGAGTAGCACCTAAAATAAAAATAATTTTCCTTAACAGGATGAAGAGTCTTTAAGTGTTTAAAAACACTAAGGAAATTATGTCATGTAATCCATGAACAAATCTACCATATTATTCTGTCCTATCTTTCCATTTCAATCCCTAGCAATTAACATACTAACTTCTTACAATATCTGGCTCACATTTATTTAGACTTTTAAAGAATGCAAAAAGTACTTTTCAAAAATTATCTCACTTGATATTTATGATCACCCTGTAAAGATTTCATAATGAGGATTCCGACCTTCTTTAATTTTATTTAAATAATATAACTTTAGATAAAAATATTTTGGTAGGGAATTTCCCCCATATCTTTCTTTCTTTCTTTTTTTAATAACTTTTTATTGATAGAAACTCATGCCAGGGTAATTTTTTACAACATTATCCCTTGCATTCACTTCTGTTCTGATTTTTCCCCTCCCTTCCTCCACTCCCTCCCCCAGAGGGCAAGCAATCCTTTACATGTTGAATAGGTTACAGTATATCCTGGATACAATATACGTGTGCAGAACCGAACAGTTTTCTTGTTGCACAGGGAGAATTGAATTTAGAAGGTATAAATAACCCAGGAAGAAAAACAAAAATGCAAGCAGTTTATATTCATCTCCCAGTGTTCTTTCTTTGGGTGTAGCTGCTTCTGCCCATCTTTGATCAATTGAAACTGAATTAGCTCTCTTTATCGAAGAGATCCACTTCCTCCCCCATCTTTCCAGAGAGAAGGAAGAAATCTTAGACAAAACAAATTGGGTAAAAAGTAATCTAGATTCCTCCACAGTTTCACAGAAGAAATGGAATTTAAGAATATCTTGAAGGACTTTTATCTTGAAGATATAATATCTTGAAATAATTTTTTTATGTTGACTGACCTATTTGGTTCTTCTTGTTTAGAATGGGTTTAATTTTACACCTCCTGATTCTGATAATAACAGGAAGATGATGTGAGGATCAACTGTGATGAATTTGGCTCTTTTACACAGTGAGGTGATTCATTCAAGCCAATGCTAGCAGACTTGTGATGTAGAGAGCAATGCACATCCAGAAAGAGGCCTATGGGGATCACAACATAATATTTTCACCTTTTTTGTTGTTTGCTGCTTTTTAAATTTTTTTTCCTTTTTGATGTGATTTTTCTTGTGCATAATACGATAAATGATAAATGAGGAAATATATTTACAAGAATTGCACGTGTTTAACCCATACTGCATTACTTGCTGTTTAAAGGAAGGGATGGGGAAAAGAAGGGAGAAGAATTTGGAAAATAAAGTTTTACAAGATGCAAACTATCTCTGCATTTATTTTGAAAATTAAAAGATGCTATTAAAAAGGTTTTTTAAGAAAGAAAAATTTCCTTAGTAAACAATTTTTATTTAGTAGAAAAAAATGATAAAAAATGGTTTATGGAAATTCCTCAATATATTGCAGGATTATTTCAGATTTTTACAATTGTAACCTTTCATTTCCCTCCTCAGGTATTTTATGTTTTCAATAAATAAAAACTCATTAATATAGACAATTAATAAAGAAAGTGCAACAGGAAGGGGCCATTTTTCTTGGCAAATCTTTTCTTCTGAAATAACAGCTAACTAAATGGATATGAGCTGTTTTTAAATGTCAAGTACTTTAGTAGAAATGTAAACATTTGATATAGTAATTATAAATCATCTGTCAATTCATTAAATCAGTTTTGATTGGACTACTAATCAGTACTTTACTGACCAAATTCCTCCAACTATGTACTGAATATATTAAATTATGTTTTTAGAAGTTATTATCCAAAATGTTCACTGCTTCCCTCCCCCACCCCCACAATGGCCTGAATTATTTTTTTTTCCTGTATATTTCTCTTGGAATGAAATTTAGGGTAGGTAAGAATTATTTCAGTCTTTGTATTTGTATTTCTAGTGTGTAGCTTAGTGCCTGCTATATAGTAAATTTTTAAAAATTCTTATTTTTAAAGTGTTTTTATACATTTTATTTATAGATTACTTCCACCCTTTAAGGGTTCTTATTACACAATAAAACAATTAAGTAAAACAAACACTATTGTAATGCCATTTAAAAGTGAAATAACTTGAATTCCACTTCACTCCCTCCATACTTCTCTAATTTTTAAAAAATTAATATAAATATTTGATTTTCTTCCCCCTTCTACCCCATTGGGAGGAGAGAGGGGGGAAGAAAAATACATTTCTTTCTTTCTTTCTTTTTTTTTTTTTTGCCTTTTTTTCCCTAGAGCAATTGGGGTTAAGTGACTTGCCAGGGTCACACAGCTAGGAAGTATTAAGTGTCTAAGATCAAATTTGAACTCAGGTCTTCTTGCTGTCCGGGCTGGTGCTCTATCCACTGCACCGCCTAGCTGCCCTGAAAATTACATTTCTTATAATAAATATGTAGAGTCAAGAAAAACAAGTTTTGTTAATAATGGCATACAAAAATATATGTCTCAAATTCACATGCTAAATTCATCACTTCTCTATAATGGATAGTATGTTTCATCATCATCTATTAGAATTATGAATAGTCATTGTTATTGATCAGAGTATGCACTGTTGTTATTTTACAAATTGTTCTCCAAGTTCTACCCATTTAATTTTTCACCAATAAGTACATAAAAGCCATTAAAATTATTCATTTTTATAACAATGTTGTTATGATATACATTGATATACTGGTTCTGCTCAATTCATTTTGCATCAGTTCATTAAGTTTTTCTCTTTCTTTCTGAAATATATACTTCATTTCTTACAAAACAATAGTACTACCACATTCACATAACAAAAATTATTCAGCCTTTCCTTGATTGTTTGAAATCCTCTTAGTGTCTATTTTTTTTTTTTTTTTTTTTGGCTACCACAAAAAGAGCTACTGTACATAATTTTGAATATAAAAGGGTCTATTCCTTTTTGTTTGATCTCTTCTGGGAACAGGCTTAGTAGTGATATTCCTGGGTCTAAGGACACAAGTCATAGGAGATGTTTAATGTGTTCACTGATTGATCAAAAGACATCTTATTATGTAATTTGGCATGTTTTTGTATAATTATATGTATATTTCCTTAAACACACACAGAGAAATGTCTTATCTCAAATGCTAAATAGCCGAGGGGTTTTCTACTGTGTACTTACTTCACTAGAATTATATATAGTTTATGCTGCCAATTGGGAATAATGCCTTGCATACAGCACATTGCAATAAAAGTTTTATGAATTAATCTCAAAGTGCCTTACATATTAGACAGATATATAATCAAAATTATACATTTAATTTCCTAGCCATTTATCTTTACCTTTTGTGGTCAAGAATTCTTCAAACCATTAATAATAGTGATAATATTAACAAAAGGTAGCATTTATATAGGTGCTGTAAGATTTGCAAAGTATTTCATATAGGTTATTGTTTGATCCTCACAATATTCCTGTAAGGGTAGGTGGCAGCATTATCCTCTTTTTAAAGAAGAAACTAATTTGAGAAAGAATAAGTGACTTGCCGGGAATTAAATATATAACTGAGTTTCTGAGATCAAATTTGAACTCAGGGATTTCTGATTACATGTTGTGGTCATTCTATTCACTACACCAATTCTAAAAGGTATGTATCTCCTTCCCTATGTCTCTAATTTGTTTATGATGTAATCTTTTATATCAAAATCTTGTATTCATTTGGAGATTTTATTGTATTATATGGTATGAATTCTTTATTTGAACTCAATACCAGCAATTCTGCTCTACCATCCTACCAGCAATTTTTACAGACTACCTGTGTAATAAAAGTTTATCAAATACAATGTATATTCATTTGCTTCTGTAAGGTTGTGTACATAAATTGTACTACAGATAAACTTCTGTTTTCTTTTATTTTTTTTTGCTGAGGCAATTAGGGTTAAGTGACTTGCCCAGGGTCACAGCTAAGAAGAGTTAAATGTTTGAGTCGAGATTTGAACTCTTGACTGCAGGGCTGGTGCTCCACTGCTCCACCTAGCTACCCCAAACTTTTTTTTTTTTTTAAACAAGCAGTTTTGATGATTACTACTTTATACAACAGTTTGTAATGTGGTACTTTAAAGGACACTTTCCTTACCACTTTAATACACACACACACACACACACACACACACACACAGTATATCTTTTGAGATTCTTGACTTTTTTTTCCTCTAGAAAAATTCTGTTCTGTCCCCAACCCCCTATTCTATAATGAAATCTTTTGGTAGTTTGAGTGTTATGGCAATGAATAAGCAACTAACCTATTATCATCTTTATTTTACTGGCTTAGCCCAGTCTTAAAAAAAAATAATATTTCTTCAATTACTTTGGTAGATCTTTATTTGTGTAAAGATTATTATGCAATTGCATTCCTATAATTTCTGTGTGTTCTTGGCTGGCAGAACAAATATTTTTAAACATTTGATAGTTATTTGAATGTTATTTCATTTTCTGTCTTTCTCTTCTGAGCTGTGTTGGTAATATATAGAAAGACTGATTATTTTCCTGGGTTTATTTTATATCCTTTGTTGAAGTTATCATTTCAATTAACTTTTTCTGTTTTCAAATTCTAAAGTTTTTTAAAATAGGCCATCATACCATCTACAAAAAGTGATAATGTTGCCTCTTCTTTACCTGTGTTTATTGCCTTAATTTCTTTTTCTTATCCTGTTGCCATGGTGAACATTTCAATAACTATATCAAACAATTACAGTGGCAATGGACATCTTTGCTTCTTGTTCTTACTTCACTACAAAGACCTCTAACATTTTTCCACTGCAGATAATGCGTAGCTCTTGGATTAAGATAAACACTGCTTATCATATGAAGGAAAGCTTTATCTATTTCTATACATTTTTTCCTGTTTTTTAAAAACAAAAATGGTTATCATATTCTCTTAAAAGTTTTTTATTTTAGTCTTTTGATATAACCATATCATTTAAATTAGATTTCTTTTTCTGGCTGTTTTATACTTTTTCCATCATTGGACTCAAATTTATATTCTTAATAGAAGTCCAACCAAGTTTTGGTGTATAACCATATAAGAATGTTGCTATGATCAATATGAAAATACTTTCTTCAATATTTTTAGGTTCAAGTTTATTAGAGATAGTGGACTACAGTTTTTTCTATTTCTTGTCTCCCTACTTTAGTCATTAAGATCATATTTGATTTTTTTTTTCAGAAGGGACCTCTAAAACTATTTAATCCAATGTTTATATGAACAAGATTCCATCTACCATAGCTTTTAAAAAGTGGTCATCTAATCTTTATTTGAAGACTTTTAAAACTTTTCAAAATTTTTCTTTTTTTATTGTAGCTTTTTATTTACAAGATATATGCATGGGTAATTTTTCAGCATTGACAGTTGCAAAACCTTTTGTTCCAACTTTTCCCCTCCTTCCCCTCACCCCCTCCTCCAGATGCCAGGTTGACCAATATATATTAAAGTATAAGTTAAATACAGTTATTTTGCTGTACAAAAAGAATTGGATTTTGAAACAGTGTACAATTAGCCTGTCAAGGAAATAAAAAATGCAGGCGGACAAAAATAGAAGTATTGGGAATTCTATGTAGTGGTTCATAGTCATCTCCCATAGTTCTTTCTCTGGGTGTAGCTGGTTCAATTCATTACTGCTCCATTGGAACTGAGTTAGTTCATCTCATTGTTGAAGAGGGCCATGTCCATCAAAATTGATCATCATATAGTATTGTTGTTGAAGTACATAACGATCTCCTGGTCCTGCTCATTTCACTCAGCATCAGTTCATGTAAGTCGTTCCAGGCCTTTCTGAAATCATCCTGCTGGTCACTTCTTACAGAACAGTAATATTCCATAACATTCATATACCATAATTTATTCAGACATTCTCCAATTGATGGGCATCCACTCAGTTTCCAGTTTCTGGCCACTACAAAGAGGGCTGCCATAAACATTCTTGTACATACAGGTCCCTTTCCCGTCTTTAAAATCTCTTTGGGATATAAACCCAGTAGAAACACTGCTGGACCAAAGGGTATGCACAGTCTGATAACTTTTTGAGCATAGTTCCAAAATGTTCTCCAGAATGGCTGGATGTATTCACAATTCCACCAACAATGTATCAGTGTCCCAATTTTCCCACATCCCTTCCAACATTCCGCATTAAAAGATCATATTTGTATCATGGAAGTTACTTGATAGTGTCTTTTATTTCCTTACTTTTTACACATAGCTTACGTGTAGTATTATAATTAATTTTTTTCATATGTTTGATAGAATTTATATGTAAATCCATCTTGTCATGGGTTTTTTCCTATGGAGTTTATAGTCATTTCTTTTTTTCTTTGGCAGAGTTATTTGAATTTCTAGTTCTTACTAATCTGAACATTTTATATTTATAAATATTTCAAATTATTAATTTTGTTGCCACAATAGTTTCTAATATTTTCATTCATTTTCTTTTGTGAAAACTTTTTTTTTTTTTTTGACTTTGGGAATTTGGTTTTCTTCCTACTCCTCAATATAGGGAACAAGTAAACTTTTAAATCTCCAAATCTCCCAGGCCACATCCAGTATATGATCTTCATTTCTTTTCACCATCTTCCCTTCACTTTTCCTTTTTTCATGTATACTACCATGTTGTAATGTAGTCCCATCAAAAAAGTAATGATTCACCTGTAAGCAAGTTGTCACTAGGTTCTATTCATAATTCCCTCTGTTCATCTCTTTTCTGTTATCTTTAATCAGATTTCTACTTTTACTCCCGTTTTCTTGTGTACATTTGGAAAGAATTTTCTTGCTGGTTTCTCTGCTATTAAAACTCCGGCTATTTTCATTTCTGTTATTTGGGATCTTTGAGATACAAATCTCTTTAGTAAGGATTTTCTTAATCCTTTTAGTAAGAGTTCAACCTCTTTCGTATTATTAGATACCCATCCATCTTTTTTCCCTATATGGTTAAATTCAGATTTGCAAGGTAGGCCACTCTGGGCTGCATCCCGAGTTCCCACTGTACTTTAGAACATGTTACTCCATTAGCCTGTCTTATCTGAATATACTTTACTTTACACGTAAAGGTTTTTTCCTTTATCATTGTAAAACTTATTGTTTCTGAAATCAAGCTCCAAATGTAGCCCCAATGTTTAGAGTCCCCTCCTTACTTCTTAACCCAGGCTCTCTGTGATTTCTCAAAACTAACCTGCTAATTCAGGCTTACATGCTCAACACCTTCCCACCTCCCTCAGTCTCCTTTGCCTTCTGAGCTTTCCTTTCAAGAGGGCAGAATGTGTACTTTCCAGTTCATAGTACTTTTTATCTGAAGCTCTACTTGGTTTTTAAACTACACAGAACAAGATGCTCTCCCCTCCGTGACAACTTTTCAAATTTCCTTTTATGTATAGTCATTCCCCATTAAGCCGTAAGCTCTTTAAGAGCAGGGGCTGTCATGTCTTTTTCTTATTTGCATTCCCAGTGCTTAGAATAGTGCCTGACACATAGTATCTGTTAATAAATGTTTACTGAATTGACCTGAATTCTTTCAAATGAAGTTTCATTTTTCACATTCAGAAGTTCTAGAGAGTTCTATAAATCCATCATTAAGGATGTTTTTCTTTTTTTTGTTGTTCTAGAAGATCTATAATTCTTGATATATTGTCCTTTGGTATTCTATGATTTTTATGTCTTTATACATCCTGTATCTGAGATCACTATATTTGCTTTCACAGTGAGCATATTTTCTTTAAATTTAATTTTTATTTTATTTTTTGCTAAGGCAACTGGGGTTAAGTGACTTGCCCAAGGTCACACAGCTAGGAAGTGTTAAGTGTCTTAGACCAGATTTGAACTCAGGTCCTCCTGAAGTCAGGGCTGGTATTCTATCCACTGCACCACCTAGCTGCCCTGAGTATATTTTCTTTTAATGGTAATGCTTTATTTACTTCTTTTCTTCCAGCCTCTCCTTCCCTTTTACATATTTGCATCCTCAATTTATTATTCTTGCTTTTATTTCTTTGGTGAAGCACACCACTGAATTCCTGTTTTTACATTTTGCCCGTTATTTTTTTTCTGTGCAGCTCAAAAATTCTGTTCTCAAAATTCTCATTATACTTTTAAAGCATTCAGAAGCAGCATGCGTAGTTCCATATTCTCAAATTCCACAGAGCCCTGTCTCTTCAAATGTTGGATCGTTTCCCTTCATTTGTCAGTATTTATTCAGATGCCTGAACCTGTTGTTAAGTTTTTTTCCCCCTATTTTAACTTTTTTCCTATTGTCTGTTTATATTTAAAGCCTCTGAGTTCTGTTCTTCCTGAAATTTTTGGAAATTTGCTTTTTTCCCCTTTTATTTCCCTATTATTCACTTTCTGACTCTCTCTCCTCTGACTGTTAGATCCCAAAGCATCTTAGCCTCTTCATACATGGGGCAATTCAATTTACCAGCCTAGGTTTTTGTCCCAAATACCTTTAGAATGATCAGAACTGGTCCCAGTTGGGTTTTTTCTTTCAGATATGGTGGAGTACTGCTTCTCCCTGCAAATACTATTGTATCCTATCCTGATATCCTACTCCTTTTTTTCAAAAGCTCTTTAATGACTTTAATTTTTATTATTTTATGCTCAAAAAAGAATGTTTAATATTTTTTGTTTTTCTGCACTTATTTATGAGTTTATGTTCTAGCACATAGTTAATTTTTTCATTCAGTAACTTTTGTATATCGATCATATTTAACTTTGTTAAGTCCTTAATTTCTTCCTTGTTTTTGGTTGGAAAGATTTGGTTTCTCTAGGTTTTAAGGAGGAACAGTATGTTTTTCTCTGTGTTCTTGTTTTGAAAGTGTAAAAGGAGAGGTTCCTTGTTTCATATAGACAAATATGAGAACTATATATCTTAAGTTTAAATGTATATATTGGATTCCTTTTCCTCTTCGGACATTTTCATTGCTCAAGGAAAAACTACTTATCTTAAGAAATCCAACCAATTGACTGCTTAATAGTATTAATCTTTAAAGAAATGGAAGCTAGAAATGGCAAACTATTACAGTTGTCAAGAAAATATCAAATAGAAGCATGAATAGATAGACAAGGCCAAAATAACTGAATAACAGCAAATTTCTATATGATTACTTATATATACTTTTTGATGTTTCTGTTAACTTTGCTATTCAACTCTAGATTTTATCAAAAATGCTTTAAAAGTGCTTTATTTCATTAAATATTCATTTTCTCCCCACTAGTATTATACTCTATTTTTGTTAAGTAGATTATTCTTGCTTATATTCCTAGAACCTTTACTTTCTAGAACTCCATATTCTAAGACCTGTATTCCTTTTAAGGGGTAGATGCTAAAACCTTATGATCCTGAAAAGGCTACATGATACTTGACTTTGTTTTTTTAGATTGGTTACAGTATTTTCTTCTTGACCTGGGAGTTCTGGATTTTAGCTATAGTATTCTGAAGAGTTTTCATTTGGGGCTTTCATTCAGGTGCAGACCAGTATATTCTTTCAGTTTCTATTTTGTCCTTCTAAAATATATGGGAATTTTTCATTCATAATTTCTTGAAATATGATGTGTAGACCTTTTTCTTGTTCATAGTTTTCAGGTAGGTCAATGATTCTTAAATTTTTTCTCAATTTATTTTTCAGGTCACTTTAAAAAAAAATTCAAATTTTCTTTTATTTTTTCATCTTTTAACTTTGTTCTACTATTACCTAACAGAATTATTATCTTCTATCTGGCCAATTATGATTTTTAAGTAATTATAATTTTCATAATTTTATTGTATCACTCTCATCTATCTCCCCCACTACTACTCTTATCTTAGCACTAAAAAACAAAAATCAAACTTCATTGATTCTTCTAAGAATTCTTTTTTTGGGGGACTTGAGTCTGATTCACATTATTCTTTGAGATTTTGCTTTTAGATGTTTTCAAGACATTGATTTCTGTGCCATTTATTGAACTTTCTTGTTTCCACAGTAGCTGTTTATGGTCAGGTTATTTTTCTTTTCTTTTCTGCTCATTTTTCTAAGTTACTTCTTTACTTTGGACTGTATGGGTTCTGCTCTCCTCTAGGGGAGAAGGAAATAATGTCTGGCTTGAGTTTCTGTCCTTTTTCTGTTGCTTTCACAGCTCAATCTGGAGATATTTAAGTTTTTAGTGTGTCCAAAATGGTATGAAATCTGCAAGTTCCTGACTAGGTTTGATGCTGTTGGCTTGTGTGTGGTTGAGTTTCAGGAGACTGCTACTGGTTCAACCATTGTTAACCTTCTGGGAGATGGATCAGCAGGTTTAGAATGACTAAACTGCTGGCTTCCTTTTGATTTTGGTCTCTTACCTGGTTATTCCATTGGAGGCTCATGTGTGAGAATAAAGGTTAGAAGTAAATCCCTATTTTGCTCTTAGATATAGTTAAGTTGATTCTTCATTCATGTAAAGCTAAGACCTGCTCCACTGTGGCCATTCTTCTCTGCCATGGCATGGTAACCCAGAACTGGGTAATGGGGGATACAGCTTTCAAATATTATGTGTGAAAAATGGGAGGGAATAGGATATTGGAAGGGGGAAGAAAGTGATAAAAGAGAGGGCACACTGGGGAAGGGAGTGGTCAGTACCAAAACACTTTTGAGAAACAGGTAAAAGCCATTCTGGAGAGCAATCTGGAATTATGCCCAAAAAATTATCAAATTGTGCATACCCTTTGATCCAGCAGTGTTTCTATTGGGCTTATATCCCAAAGAAATACTAAAGAAGGGAAAGGGACCTGTATGTGCCAAAATGTTTGTAGCAGCCCTATTTGTAGTGGCTAGAAACTGGAAAATGAATGGATGCCCATCAATTGGAGAATGGCTGGGTAAATTGTGGTATATGAATGTTATGGAATATTATTGTTCTGTAAGAAATGACCAGCAGGATGAATACAGAGAGGACTGGCGAGACTTACATGAACTGATGCTAAGTGAAATGAGCAGAACCAGGAGATCATTATACACTTCGACAACGATATTGTATGAGGACATATTTTGATGGAAGTGGATTTCTTTGACAAAGAGACCTAACTGAGTTTCAATTGATAAATGACGGACAAAAGCAGCTACACCCAAAGAAAGAACACTGAGAAACAGGTAAAATGAGAGAGAAAATAAATGGGGGCAAATACACTTAGCAATACTAATTGTAAAAAGAATTTTGAAGCACATTTCTCTGATAAAGCTTCATTTATCAAACATAGAGGGAAGTGAGTCAAATTTATAAAAAAAATAAGAGCCATGCCCCAAATGATAAATGATCAAAAGACATGATCTGTACCCCAAAAGCTATAAATTCATGGATGTCCTTTCACCTAACAGCACTACAACTTGAAGTGATCAACAAAAGACATTTAGGGGAAAAAAAGGAAAATGACCCATATGTACAAAAATTATTCACAGCAATTCTCTTTTCAGGGCAAAAAAATTAGAAATTGAGGGGATCCTCATCTGGATCCATCAACTGGAGAATGTCTCAATAAACTGTTGTGTATACAGACTTTGAAGCTCATTTGCTCCCTCTCTCTCTCTCTCTCTCTGGTTTTATTTTTATTAGGATGGGAAATCTAGGTTTATTTTTTTCTCAACTTGACTTTTATGGAAATGTTTTGCATTATTTTACGAGTGGTTTCTTAACTGTGGTGGAGATAAAGGAGAGAATCTCAAACTCAAAAATTTTAAAAACAAATGTAAAAAGAAAAAAAAATTTTGATTTTAAATATAACTGGGAAAAATATTAAATAAATAAATAAAATGGCATACATTCCTGCTCCCAGTGCTAATTCAGGGAATTATGATGCTTACTGTCCTAATATTCAGACTCTGCCTCTTTACAATTCCTAAGTATTAGAATGCACTTTTCTGCTACTGGGCTATACTCCTTGACAGCCTCCTCTACCCAGTCCTATACTCCCTCTCTGTCCACACCATTCTATATTCCTAGATTGCCCTGGGCTGGAAAAATAAGTCACAATGATTTTTTTTTTAATTTCTCTGATTAGATTAGAATTCAGACAGGTGCATTTTCTACATTTTTTTGGAGGAAGTATACTAGATGAATTGGGTAACACAGTTTTCTCTTATTTTGCTATCTCGATTCTACCTCAAAATTTATCTTCTATTTTGATTTTCTGCTCTGTTTCCCATAGAAAATATTTTAAAGCCTTTTTTATTGCTTCAAATTTCCCATATCTTCCCCTAACATACATCAGCTAAGAACTTCCACTCTTATTTTTTTCAGAAAATATGAGTCCATTCACAGAAAGTACCCATTTCTTCCTTAAAATCCTTAAAACACTTAAAAATTACCCACTGTGTCAGTCTCTGGTAATAAAGAAGCTCTTCTTCTTACAAGGCTAATTGGTATATCAATATGGCAGTGATTTCTGAATTTTTAAATCTGGTAGTCTTTTATTTCCTACCATACTTCTTGACCTCTCTGTAGCACACTTCACTGCAGAAAATCTTATTGGAGACCCTTTTTTCTTTGCTAGGTTTTCAGTACGCTACTTTTTTCAAGTTCTATTATCCGTATGGCTTCTTCTACTCAGGTTCCTTAGTTAGTTCATTATCCTTAGCATGTGTCTTCATTTCAGGTGTAGCTCCTCAGCTTTGACTGGAGGCATCTGCTGTCCAATAGGATATATTTTATATTTATTTATATATTTTAATATTTATTCTCTATATTTTATTATTTGCTAATCTCTTCAGTCCATAGATGTAATCATCACGTTTATGTGATAATTTCCACTATGTATGTCCAGCTCTGGTCGCTTTCTTGAGTTAAAGAAAAACATATCTAGCTGCCCATTCTAAAGTAAAGGTCCAACAGTTGTTTCAAATGAATATATGTGAAAGAGAGTTCATTATCGTTACTATAAAATCCACTCCTTTATTGATTATCCCTATTTCTGTTGAAAATACTAGCATCCAAGCTTTCATTTACCCAGGTTTGCAATTTAGACTGAATTTCTAAATGTCAGTTATTTCTACTGTGTCTTCAGCATCTAGTTCCTTATCATTTTATATCTGGCTACCAGAACCTTTACCTGTAGCGTGGAGCATTATAATGTCCTCTTAATTGGTTTCCCTGCCTTGACCCTTCTGATTCTAATCCTTTTTAAAAAAATCCTTATCTACTTTCAAAATCCTATCAAATTGATTTTCCTTAAGCACATGTCTAACCAAGTCATTCCCCTAGTCAATAAACTTCAGTGGCTTTCTATTATCGCCTAAATTCAATTATAAATTCCTCAATTTGACTTTTAAAACTCTTTTACAACTTAACTAAAACCAACCTTACTAGTCTTACGGCCTAACCAACTTAGCATTCTGTTGACCTAAGAGTTCAACTCTTAGATGTGCTAGCAATTCCCCACATCTAAAATAGCATTCTTTATTTATCTAAGATTCTGCTAAAACTATATTACACATCCCATTTGTTGGAGCTTCTCTCCTAAGCTGCTATATATTTAATTCACATATGCAGCTAAGTATATATCCTTCTGTCCCCCACTGTCTCATAAACTTGTAATCTTTTTAAGAAGAGTTATACTTTTATGTTTATATCCCTAAGCTCTCATGTACAGTTTGTAGGCCTCAGCTTAATAAATGCTTGTTGAATGATTGATTGATAGGAATGCACTCCTATAATCAAGTCTTTCTAGCATCTAAAGTATACCCTTTTTGGAAACACTTATTCTCAGTATTTATGTGTTACTTATACAACTTGATTAGTAACCCCTCCTCCCCCAACCACATACACACACACGATTTTCCTAAATGTCTTGCCAGGAAATGTTTCCATTAAAATTTACTTTTTATAAAGAAACATTCAGAAAATTCCACTAAAATGAAGCGATGATTTTTTTTTTCCCATCCAGTTTCTATTAACTAAGAATAAACCACCAAAATGAGCAATGATAATTAAGAGTGATAATACCTCTGAAGGGTAGGCTCATTTGACTACTATGTGCCAAGCAGAGAGATGGCAAGTTTAACCCCATGTGTGTTCAAAGTGTACAAAGAAACACCAGGCTGATTACTGTACCCCTACTCCAACTGGGGACCCCAATGAACTTGGCTTCAATACCAATTCCTTCTCTAGCTAAAGAATAAGACTAGACTGTACCCCTAAGGATATCACAGGCCCTCTTTTTCAGAATTATGTTCTTCTGTCAATATTCACTCCTCAAAAATAAACCCAAAATTTAGGTTAAGGGTTCTGGAGTATTCCCCACAGTGATTATGACTTATACCATTTTCATGAAAATGTCTACCTAAGCCACCAAGATATCATTTGGAACTACAAATTCAACAAGAATAAAATTCTAGTTAGGAAGACAGGATGAAAATATTACTTTAATATCCAAAATGCTTCTATGTAACACATTTAAATATATGTACACACATATGTGTACTTGTATGAGTGTACATGTATGTGTATAAATGCAGCCTAGCACAGTGGATAGAGCACTGGCTTCAGAGAAAGGAACCCTGGGTTCAAGATCTATTTTTGATAGACTGCCAGTGGAACCTCAAGCAAGCCACTTAACTCTTAGTACTTTAGGCTCTAAGATAAAAAGGTACTGAAGATAAATAAATAAATAGTATTTAAATAGAATTTAAGGTTTAGCAATTGCTTTACAAAAATGTAGTTTGATCCTCACAACACTCCTGAAGTGCTATTATATTATACTTATTTTATACAAGAAGAAACTGAAGCAGAGAGAGGTTCAGAGACCTGCCCACAGTAATAGTGCTAGGAAAGTAGGGCAGGAAGATTTTAGGCAGAATTTGAATTCAGATTTTCCCAAGTCCAAATCCATTATTCTATACACTGAAACAAACACTTGGCTGCATCAGTAAAGAGAACTGTCTAATCTGGAGAGATCACATATCAATGAAATCATAGATCTAGTCCCTTTCCCCACTCTATACATTTATTTACGTTTTCAAGGTCATAGTTAGATGTCTTCTAGTTTTTATAAGGTAAAAAAATTATATATTATCTTAGCCACAAAGGAAGAAAATATTCTAAATTCTGCCAATATGTGATTGAAGAATAAAGAAGTAAACTAAAAAGACAACATATAAAGCTTGACATTTGACATTAATGGAAACCAATGTATTAATGATAAAAGCTCTTCTAAAAACTTGAAAAGGAGTTTTCCTGCAACCAGTGTTTTCTTGTTTCCTTTTTTATTAAAGTAGTCATTACTCATTTTAATTACCTTCAAGTTGGTAAAAATGCACTGATTTGGGATAAGTGCTATTTGAAGCTAGTAGCAGAAATAAAGGTATAGGCCTGGGAGAGATTAAAGAACCAAGGGAGTTACCAATTCTGAATATCAATATGATTACAATTTAAGGCATCAAGCAAACACCCAGGCAGTTAATATGGGAAAATCTTTAATATCTCTTTAGAATCTAGTCATTGAGAATTATTAAAATGACTGATATTGGAACTCTGGTTTGGACTTTAATAAATGCTGTTGACTGATGACATAAATCAAATTTATTAGATATTCTTCCTCTCTTAAGACATCTGAACAGACTGGGACAAGAGGAGGAAAGATATAATATAGCAATTATGTTTCATAAACACTTCTAGATTCCATCACTGCTATAATACTTAGTAATCTCTCATTCTTTGAGGTTTATATTTATATGTGTATCATCCTACCCAAAGCCTGAACTTGCTTATTTACTGACCTTCAAGTCATTCTTCTACATTTCAGTAAGCGTGCTTAACCTTCCCTACCAATCTATCTCTCTCTACTTGAGAATTTAGAATATATATAATATATGTATAATATATATGTAGATATCACCAAAGTCTTCTGCACTATACCTCAGCCACACACTGTGAAGTATTCTACCTTTATTTTTATCATTCCCCACAAGAATTGCAAGTAGGCAACAAACATTTATTAAATACTTATTATGTACACTTGAGGAAAATAGAGACCCAGAGTGAGTAAGTGACTTTCCTAGGGTTAGTTACAGAGATAGAAAATGGTAAAGAAAAGATCTGACTGAATCCATGTACCATCATAAAAAATAGAACTTATCATCTTAAACTTTCCAATTTTTGTTCAGGGAAATAGACTAACCAGTCACCTGGGTTTAAAACCTTAGAGTCATCCTCAATTTTACACTTTTTCTTCATCACCCCTAGTCAATAAACTGGAATATCTACCTCTAGATTCTACCTCTACAACAATTGGGGCAATTTATCCTTTCTCTATTCACTCAGTCAAGGAGTCCTAGTTCAGAACCTTAACACCTCTTATAATATTTTTCAGTGGCTTCCTAATTGGTTACTGAAATCCCAAATTTTTTTCTTTCTAACCTATTCTCCAAATAGCTGCCAAATTGATATTCCTAAAGCTCTGATCTAATGATGTAATTATCCTGTTCAAGAAGCTTCAGTAGCTTCTTATGGAACCTAAAGCCCTTTATAATCTATATTTAACTTGTATTTCCAAACTATTTTTCCCACTAACGATCAATATCCACAAATTAAGTGCTTGTTATGTGCTTAATCACTCTGGTAAACATTGGGGATACAAAAAGAGAGTAAAACTAGTCCTTGTCCTAAGGGAATTCTACTTGGAATTTAAAAAAATTTTTAAAATCTAAATTATATCATTTGCTTTAATAATTCTTTACAGATGTTACTTTTTAATTCTAAGCATATTGCTTACTCTTCTCCATTTTATTTTCAAGTATATGTGCATTTAGTACTTCATTGCTATGGGGACTGACATAGCTCCTGTGAATTCTTATGATTTGCAGACAAAGTAATAGTTTTGGAGACAAGGGTATTTTTTTATAGCATTTTGGTTGTGACAGTCAATGATAGGGAAGGAATTCCGCTCTCTTTATTCAGCTCTTGAGATTTCTTTGATCTGTCCAACTCCCCAAGAAAAAAGGTCTTAGAACCTAAGAGTCTGAAGGCAACGAGGAGCCACTGGAAGCATCTGAGTAAGTGATATAATGAAACTTGCTGGCAATTTGTAAAATGGATTGAAGGGGAGACATACTGGAAAAAGAATATAGAGGGAAGAGGTCAGAAGGTTTGTACTATGCACTTTACAAATATCATTTAATCCTTACAACAAACCTAGAAAACAAGTGCTATTATCTATCTATCTATCTATGCATCCAGCCATCCAGGCATCCATTGAAGTTTCCAAGATTTTAGTAAAGAATTTGATAAAAACAATTAGTTTTTGATAAGTTCTTATCCTATTTTTATGGAAAAGACAGAGAAATGGTGAGGTAGAAGTGAGTATATTTAGCTTAAATTTGCAGTACCAGCTGGATTAAAAAAACAGTAAATAAAGGCTCTCTGACAGTTTAGAGAGAGGTCTATTGAGGAACAACAGAGGTACCTCTATTTGGCCTTGTGTAGTTTAATATTTTCATCAATGACTTAGATAAAGGCAAAGTTGGAATATTTATCAAATTTACTGATGGCACTTAACTGGAAGAGATAACTGACATAGCAAATGTAGAATCAAGATCCAGACAAAATAAGATCCTCAGAGGACAGAAACTCCCTATTTCTGTCAAAGACACTAATATTCTCCAGTTTCTATTTTGGTACCTTAGTTTTATCTTTCACTGATCATTCTTCCTCATCTCACAAGTCTAATCAGTTGCCAGATAGTACCATTTTTATCTTCATCTTTTACATCTATCTCCTTTCTCAGTACTCATCTGGCTCTTATTACCTTTCATTTGGTCTATATTAGTCTCTTAATTGACTTCCCTTTCTGAACTCTCTCTTTATTCTAACGACACAAAGTTGTCAGGGTTTTTCCTTAAAGAAAGGTTTGATCACATCATTCCATGACTCAAAACTTCAATGACTCCCTATCATCTTTAAGATAAAAAAATAAAAACTTCCCTGTTTTTAAAGATTTAAAACATGGTAGCAAAATATTTTCCCAATTTCATTATACACTATACACTTTCCCACATTCTTTGGCATTTTTGCTATTATTCCTCATAAATGGCAATTCATTCACATCTTGGTGCCATTGCATTGTCTTTCCCCTGTGGCTGAAATCTACTTTTTCCTCAACTCTGCGTCACAAATAATACTTCACTTTCCTTAAGATACTACTGAAATATCAAATTCTACATTAAATCTTCCCAACTGTCAGCACCTTCCATTCTTATATTTAAATAGCTTTTTTTTTGGGGGGGGGGGGAGGAGAGAGTGTTTTTCTATTTATTTAATATAAATTTATATATTTACAAATTGTTTCCCCTGAGAGTAAGCATTTTAATAGCAGTTTCACTAGGCATTGACCCACACTTAACACCATATACCAAGATAAGGTCAAAATGGGTTCATGACCTAGGCATAAAGAATGAGATTATAAATAAATTGGAAGAGTATAGGATAGTTTACCTCTCAGACCTGTGGAAGAGGGAGGAATTTATGACCAAAGAAGAACTAGAGATCACTATTGACCACAAAATAGAAAATTTTGATTATATCAAATTGAAAAGTTTTTGTACAAACAAAACTAATTCAGACAAGATTAGAAGAGAAACAATAAACTGGGAAAACATTTTTACAGTCAAAGGTTCTGATAAAGGCCTCATTCCCAAAATATATAGAGAATTGACTCTAATTTATAAGAAATCAAACTATTCTCCAATTGATAAATGGTCAAAGGATATGAACAGACAATTCTCAGACGAAGAAATTGAAATTATTTATAGACATATGAAAACATGCTCCAAAACATTATTAATCAGAGAAATGCAAATTAAAACAACTCTGAGATACCACTACACACCTGTCAGATTGGCTAGAGTGACAAGGAAAGATAATGTGGAATGTTGGAGGGGATGTGGGAAAACAGGGGCACTGATACATTGTTGGTAGGATTGTGAACACATCCAGCCATTCTGGAGAGCAATTTGAAACTATGCTCAAAAAGTTATCAAACTGTGTATACCCTTTGATCCAGCAGTGTTACTACTGGGCTTACACCCCAAAGAGATACTACAGAAGGGAAAGGGACCTGTATGTGCCAAAATGTTTGTGGCAGCCCTGTTTGTAGTGGCTAGAAGCTGAAAAATGAATGGATGCCCATCAATTGGAGAATGGTTAAGTAAATTGTGGTATATGAATGTTATGGAATATTATTGTTCTGTAAGGAATGACCAGCAGGATGAATACAGAGAGGACTGGCGAGACTTACATGAACTGATGCTAAGTGAACTGAGCAGAACCAGATCATTATATACCTCAACAACGATACTGTTTGAGGATGTATTCTGATGGAAGTGGATCTCTTCAATAAAGAGAACTAATTCAGTTTCAATTGATCAAGGATGGACAGAAGCAGCTACACCCAAAGAAAGAACACTGGGAAATGAATATAAACTGCTTGCATTTTGGTTTTTCTTCCCGGGTTATTTATATCTTCTGAATCCAATTCTCCCTGTGCAACAAGAAAACTGTTCGGTTCTGCACACATATATTGTATCTAGGATATACTGTAACCTATTCAACATGTAAAGGACTGCTTGCCATCTGGGGAGGGGGTGGAGGGAGAGAGGGGAAAAATCGGAACAGAAGTGAGTGCAAGGGTTAATGCTGTAAAAAATTACCCTGGCATGGATTCTGTCAATAAAAAGTTATTAAAAAAATAAATTAAACAAAAAAAAAGAAGAAGCACTTGGTAATACTAAAGTGTTATATATGTGTTATTATTATTGTGATGAAATGTTTTGCAAAAGTAATCACTTTAAATAAAAATCAACTCGCAGCAAAAAAAAAAAAAAAAAGAATAGCAGTTTCAAAGATACAATGATCTTTGTATCATTAAAGCCTTAAACAGTGTATAGCACTTAGTAGACACTTGATCATTTAATAAACATTTATTAAGTACCTACTATATTCCAGGCACTCTGTTAAGTCCTGGGGATACCCCCCAAAAAGGGGGGGAAATGAGAGACAATGCCCTATTCTCAAGGAATTCCCAATTTAAGGGGAGGAGACGATATGAAAAGCAAATGATATATAAGATAAATTGAAAATAATTAAAAGAGGGAAAACATTAGAATTAAGATGAGTTGGGAAAGATTATCTGTAAAAGAATGTATTTTAGCTGAGTCTTAAAAGAAGCCATAAAAGTCTATAAGAGGAGCTGAGAAGGAAAACCATTCTGAGCATGAGGGATAGCCAGAGAATAAAACCAGAGCTAGAAAATTGAAGAGCTTGTTCATGGAATAGTCAGAAGACCAGTGGCACTGGATTGAAGAGTATGTGGTGGAGAGTAAGGTGTAAGAAGATTAAAAAGTAGAAGAGGGCTGAACTTCGAATGCCAAACAAATCATTTTGCATTTTGTCCTGGAGATATGGAGTAGAGAGATTTCATGGCTTAAGAAAATCACTTTGGGGCAGCTAGATGGGGCAGTGGATAGAGCACCAGCCCTGAAGTCCGGAGGATCTGAGTTCAAATCCAGCCTCAGGAACTTAACACTTCCTGGCTGTGTGACCCTGGGCAAGTCATTTAGCCCCACTGCCTTATAATAAAAAAGAAAGAAAAGAAAATTGCTTTGGTGGCTGAATGGAGGATGGATCAGGGTGGAGAAGGCAAGATAGATAAAGCCCACTAATAGATTGTTACAACAGCCCATGCATGAGGTAATGAGGGTCTGAATTAGAATGATGGCACTGAGAAGGGAACATATTTGAAAGATGTTACAAATATGAAATCAACAGGATTTTGCAACAAATTGGATATGGAAGTGAGAGAAATTTGAGGATAACTACTAGTGACTGGGAAAGATGGTGGTGTCTTCTACAGTAGTAGAGAAAGAGGAAAGAAGGGTTAAAACGATAACATTCATTTTGAATTTAAATTGTTTACTGAACATCCATTTCTCAAGATGTCAGAAAGGCAATTGAAGAAGCAAGACTGAAAACATTAAAAGGTTGGGGCAGGAAAGGTAAATCTGAGAATCATCAGCTTAGAGATGAATATTAGATTTATGGGGAGCTTAATAAATGTCAGTTGAGTGGCCAGTTGAAGTCAGACACTACCTAATCTAATCCTCTCAATTTAAAGAAAAGAAAAATGAGGTTCCCGGAGATTTAGTAATTGTGACCTACACAGGAAGAAAGTACACTACTACTTACCAGTAAGTGTAAGATGAAGGATTTGTAACCTCATTCTCTGACTTCACAAGAAGCACTCTATTATAACATACTTTATAAGAAAGGTCTTTCTATTAGTCTCTTTAAATCTTCATATGAGAAAATTAGACAAAAGAACAAGAAACAGTCTAGAATTTAAATTAGAAATAGTTAATGAACAAAAACAAATGTTTCAGAATTTTTGTCTCAGGATTAGTTAAACAGAAGAGAGCAGTTAGCTCAATTATTTTTCCTGCTTAGCACTGGAGGCCACCTCTTATGTGAATCTCTTCCAGACTCCCCAAAGATTGAGAAGCAGATTATATAGTCCCCAAACACATAAAAAAACCAGGTGTGCAAATTCTATGAGAATTTATGTGAGTATCATTCTTATTTGTCCTGAATATATGATTTTGTTTTAGTAGCAAGTACTCCATTTAAAAATGCATTTTATTGTTGCTTTTGACATTTGCAGTCATTTTATGACAAAAGAAAAAGAGTAAAATAAAACAAAAAACTGACATAGTAGCTGTCTGGAAAGATATACAAAATTTTAAGACCTCTGTAGTCTCTGTGTTTCCTTGTCATATATGTAAAGTTCCTAAAGATAAGGCTATTCCATTTTTACTTTTGTAGCTCTAATATTTAGTACAGTGACAGGTAAATTGTAATCACTTAATAAATGCTTGTATGTTAATTATTTGGAGAGGGGTTGTGTTCATTCTCTAAGACAATTACTGTTTTTTCAAGTCAAGAGTTCGACTTTGTTTTAATGATTTTTCTCTCCATTTATATTGTTATAATAGACAATTTTCTCTCTCTCTACTTGAGTTCACAGTATTCTCATATTTTTTCTGAATTTCTTATATTTTCTATTTATTACTGAACAAATAACATTATATCACATTCATCTATTATAGCTTTTTTGATCATTCTCCTATAGAAGGACACCTATTTTATTTCTAGTTCTTTACTAACACAAAGAGTGTGGTATGCACACTATGCACACTCTTCTCCCCTCTCTAGTTAAGTTATATGCCTAGTAGTGGATTTTCTGGATCAAGAGATTTGGACAGTTTAGTCACTTTTTTTATGTAATTCTAAACAGATACTCAAAAAGTTGCACCACTGATGAAAGGGACTCCTCATTTTACAATTCTTCTAAATTTAATTGTTATTCCTCCTGCAGCTATTTATAATTTCTAATTGTTCTTATTTTAAAATTTTTCATATTCTTTGGCCAGTTACTATTGGGAAATAACCTTTAGACATAGTGTATTTGTCCATTACAAATTATGGAAATTATATTTTTATTAGTGATATTTCAAATACATCTTCCTATAATACTATTTATTTTACCTTATTATTTCTGCGAATGCTTAACTTTACATAGTCCAAATTGTATTTTATTTTTTAGTAATCTCCATATGACAGATATTTATATTGTAGCCATGGTTATAAAAATATGTGAACTAATTCTTCTACATTCTATATGACATCCTTTTTTTATTATAGCTTTTTATTTACAAGATATATGCATGGGTAATTTTTCAGCATTGACAGTTGCAAAACCTTTTGTTCTAATTTTTCCCCTCCTTCCCTCCACCCCCTCCCCTAGATGGCAGGTAGACTAATACATGTTAAATATGTTAAAGTATATGTCAAATATAATATATGTATACATGTCCATACAGTTATTTTGCTGCACAGGAAGAATGGGACTTTGAAACAATGTACAATTAACCTGTGAAGAAAATAAAAAATGCAGACGGACAAAAATAGAAGGATTGGGAATTCTATATAATGATTCACACTCATTTCCCTGAGTTCTTTCGCTAGGTGTAGCTGGTTCAATTCATTACTGTTCAATTGGAACTGATTTGTTTCATCTCATTGTTGAAGAGGGCCACGTCCATCAGAATTGATCAACATATCCACTTTTAAGTTTACTATGGCATAGAATGAAAAATGTTGATCCAAATCCAACATATGCCAAAGTATGGAAAACATGCCAGTTTCCTCAGCAGCTATAAAAAATGATGACCATCCTTCAATCATTTATATTTATAGCTATCTCAGGCCAAGCTACTGTTCTTGCTGATCTAATCTATCTCGAATCTTCCTTTTTTTTTTTTTTGCTTTTTATTTACAAGATATATGCATGGGTACCGTATATACTCGAGTATAAGCCGAGTTTTTCTGCCCAATTTTTGGGCAGAAAATCCCCTCCTCGGCTTATACTCGAGTCACTAGATAAAACATGTGTAAATATCCCTTTGAATGCCCCCCTGCTGTGTCGTATACAGTGTGAATGCCGACTGTGATACTACAGGGCTGGCCGTTGCTACGGTGATGTGGCTGTTCCTGTAGTATCACAGTTGGTAACCGGACTGTATACTAATGCTGGCAACCGCTCTACATACATACCGGCACCCACTCTCCTCCTCTGTGGGCACCGGTGCGCTACCTAAACCTACTGATATAGTAAGTTTTCCCAGATTTTTGGGTTAAAATTAGGGGCCTCGGCTTATATTCAGGTCGGCTTATACTCAAGTATATACAGTAATTTTTCAGCATTGACAGTTGCCAAACCTTTTGTTCCAATTTTTTCTCTCCTTCCCCTCACGCCCTCCTCTAGATGGCAGGTTGACCAATACATGTTAAATATATTAAATTAAATGTGATATATGTATACATGTCCATACAGTTATTTTGCTGTACAAAAAGAATCAGACTTTGAAATAGTATACAATTAACCTGTGAAGGAAATCAAAAATGCAGGCAGACAAAAATAGAGGGATAGGGAATTCTATGTGTGGTTTACACTCATTTCCCAGAGTTCTTCAATTCATTACTGCTCTATTGGAACTGATTTGGTGACCATCCTCCAATCATTTATATTATTATAGTTATCTCAGGCCAAGTTACTGTTCTTGCTGATCTAATCTATCTCTAATCTTCCTTTTTTTTTTTTTTAAATGCTATTGCTTTATAATATAGTTTGAGATCTGGTAATGCTTTGCCTTAACATTCATAATTTTTTGTATTCCCTCCCTTGAGATTTTAGACCTTTGTTTGGTTTGTTTTTCCCCTAGTGTATCTGGTTATTATAAAAGCATCCTGTCAATTCGATCTCCCAAATGACACACAAAAACTCATGTAAATGTAATTACTTCTTAAAGAAAGTTAGGCAAGTTAGGAGTCTACTTAAACAATGGTCACAGGATATGAATCTCTTATGTTGGAATGATCGGGAAAAAAAAAAAAACTAATGGAAATGTAAGAAAGAAGAGGAAGAATAGAAAATATTCTTACAGAAAGAGATATGCAGAGAAAAGTTTATTATGTAGTTTAAGGTCTGGAAGTGCTATTTCCCCTTCATTTTTTTTTCCATCACTTTTCCTAAAATTCCAAATCTTTTGTTTTTCCCAAAGAATTTTGTTGTTCTATCAAACTCTGAAATCAATAAAAGCCTAAATAGCTGGATGAATATTAAGGGTCATGGCTAGACTGTGCCAACATAATAAAAATGACAATACTACTAAAATTAATCTATACTTTTAATGTTAATCAAAACAAATTACTCGTTAGTTGGAATTGTGACCTAGATCTGGGTAATGAGTGATGATTTCCAAAAGGCACTCTTTCCTGCTAATAATTAGTACCCTGCTAGTACCTTAGTTAGTTCCCTATTAGTACAGGGAACTCATTTGGACAAGGTATTCAGTCCCCTTACCTCTTACCATGGGCTGTTGTTGGTGCTATCACCATAGTCCATAAATAGTGTTGCTGCTTCTATTGCAACATGTCCCCAGTACCTCTCTACTTCAGTGTCCAGAGAATCTTTTTCAGTCTTTCTTAGCTTCTCTGAGCTACAAAGCACTTTTATTTTATTGGCAAGGTTCATCACAAACAGTGAATATCTCATCAATTAATTTAAGTTTCCCTTTATTCTGAAAAGTGTATTTTGAATTACAAATACCCATATGTAATAAATACACACCCACACCTAAAATCTTGCATGTCTTTTGACAAGTTAACCTCCATATAGATTATATAATTGGTAGTTTTCTCTTATTATTACCACTTTGTATTGGTATTACATAGATATGCTAATTTTTATGGACTTATTTTGTAACATGATATTGTTGTAGCCATTATTAATCTCAATTTGTTTCTTTGTTGATTCTATAAGGTTTTCAAAATATAAAATCAAATCATCTGCAAGCAGGCATATTTTTTCCTTTGTTGATGGTTATACGTTTAACATTCTCTTGTTTTACTATTTAAGGTAGCAGTATAGTGGTAAAGTGGAAAATCTTAAGAGTTACAAATTCTACCTCTGTTCAATACTATTGATGTGATACTGAGTAAGTCACTTAGCCTCCTTGGCTTCAGTTCTCTATTTATTTTACTTTTGGTCACCATTTGTTAAATTAAAAGTTAAATTAGACATACTAACAGTTCTTTTCTAACTCTAAATCTATGATTTTAAGATTGGAGAGAGGAGGCACTTTTTTTTATTTTCATCCCTATTTGAACTTACAAAACTTTAAGTGTTTTTCTACAGCATACAATGCTAATGTTTGGTTTTAAATATATGCTTTTTAGAATGTCTAAGTCATTTAGGTATTTATGAACTAATGCTATATTTTGTTAAAAGCTTTTCATTCTATTGAAATAATTAACAAAGAATTTTACTCACTTGCCATGCAGAAAGAGTTTTTGGCCAAAGACATCCCCCGTTCAAAATATAAATTCATTTATAAAATCACACAAAGAAGAATTATGAGCAATGACATTTCATAAACAAAAAAGCAGTAGAATGTTAAGGCATTTAAGTTTGCTAAAAGGTATCATAGGCAATGAAGTAATATAAAAAAATTTTTAGGAACAAGTTTCTCTGATAAAGGCTTCATTTTTCAAATATATAAGAAACTGAGTCAAATTTATAAAAATAAGAGCTCTTCTCCAATTGATATATGGTCAAAGGACATAAAGAGGCAGTTTTTAAAAGAAGAAACCCAAACTATCTATAGTGATTTGAAAAGTGCTTAAAATCAGTAAAGATCAGAGAAAGACAAAACAATTGTGAGGCACCACTTCATAATATAAGAAATGACAAATGCTAGAGGGGATGAGGGGAAAATGGGTACTTCAATGAACTGGGTCAACCATTTTGGAGAACAAACTGGAAATATGCACAAAGAACTAGAAAACTGGGCCTACTCAATCCAGGAATATTACTATGAGGTCTGCATCCTAAAAAGAAAAAAGGAAAGGGAAAAATACCTAGAAAAATAAAAATTATTTATAGTAGCTATTTTTTTCGTGGCAAAGAATTGGAAAATTGAGGGGATGCTTATCAACTGAGGAATAGCTGAACCCAGTTATGGCATATAATTGTGGAGTATTATTGAGCTGTAAAAAATAAAGAAGGGAATGGATTTCAGAAAAAACAAAAATCAACAACAACAACAACAAAAACCCATGGCAAGACTTGTATGAACAAAGTAAAGTGAGAAGAACCAGGAGATCCAGTGCACACACACACCAAAAAATGCTCTAATGATGATCAACTGTGAAAGACTTGGCTATTTTAATCAACATAGTGATCCAATACAATTCCAAATTCATGATTAAAAAAAAAAATCCATCTATCTCCTGAAAGAGAACTAATGAAATTAAAGTACAAATGAAGTATAATTTTCTCTTTATTTTTCTGCCTTTTTTGTGATACAGCTAACATGAATATATTTTACATGATTTAGAATATATAATTGATATCACACTGCTTTTTCTGTGGGTGGAAGAAAGGTGAAAGTGAGAATTTGGAATTCAAAATTTAAAAAGAAAAATATTTGAAATGAATAATTAAAAAAATTTAGATGTGGAAAAGAATCATCCTAAAGGAAAAACATCTTGCTTTTTCTTCTGATACCCTGGAATTTGATAGGTGTGCTCTTATCTTATATTACCAAGAAACAGGCCAAAACATCATTTCCTAGTAATTTTCAACCAATGTTTTTCTCACATCTCAATTTCTAATTCTATTTTTTTTCTGTATGTTTTGTTTACCCCATTACAATATTAGTTTCTTTAGGTAAGGTGATTTCTGGATTAGCAATAAATGCTCATTCAGTCATTCAGGAAGAAAATAAGCAGGACAACCTGAAATCATCAGGGAGAGCATGATGCTTTCCTATTATTATCTCCTTAACTACCTAAGACTTCAACTTCCATTTAGTCATTCTTAAGCAATTCTTTTCAGTTTAAAGATTATTTTCTTTGATACACACTTGACTGATTCTATCTTCTCTCGTCTTCTATTAACATCATCCCATTTATTCTCTGTAGTCTTTCTTTCATGTTCCTGCCATATATTGTGTATCAGGCTGATAGGTATGGTTTAATTATATACTATTCCTTTTACTTTCCTTTTCTATTTTTTTTAAAAAACAAATTTAAATAATTAGTTGGATTAATTTTTATTGTACTTTAAGATCTGTTCTTTCTAGTATCTCATCCATTCCTATTATTTTCTTTCATGATATTCTCTTGAAATGTTTGACCTTTGTGTGTTTTGAAATGCAATATATGCTTATCTAAAATTATGAAAAACTGTAATAGTTTAGTATATAGCTAACTTAGGGCATATAACAATGTTATATTGATGTATATACTGTCCACAAATAGTAGATAATATAACAATATCTTTCCAATTATTTAAGACTAATTTTATTTCTATCAAGTATTTTATAATTTTATATAAGTAACTCCTATTTGTATTTTGGTATTCCAAGATGCTGTATGAGGAAGGAGATAGAGGAATAAGGTAATGAAAGAGATTGATATTTGCAAAGCCAATTTCAAAAAAAGGGGAATCCATTGGTTAAAAGCATACTATATTTTTTTTCCTATGCATCTATCTCCCAGTTGAAAAACAAGAGTATTAAAAAACTAATTTTGAAAATGAATGTACTATAATCAGCTTTATGAATAAGCTATTTTACATCAAATGTATCAACAGTGGTATGATTAAAAATTACATAATCTTTTTATTTTAACCACCTAGAACTAAAGAGTGGGAATTATACTAATGTGGACTTTAGTGTAAAACAGAAAAAACTTTTTAATAATATTCCAAAGCTTAGCATGGTGTTTTGAACTTAACTGCTTTTTTGACTTTTATCTGAGAACTATTTTTGAATCTTCTAGACCAAAAGTTCCTTAGTTTTTTTTTTTTCTTTAAGGGAAATAGAGGAAGGGAGAAAAGTAATAAGCATAATGGAGAAAACAATATAAACAATGATTAATATAAAGAATTATAATGACCAACCTTGATTGCAGAGAAGAAACAAGAAAACTGTCTTCCTTTCATTAGAAATGTGTAAAAAGCTACATATGTTGATAATTGCCAAGATGTGTTGGTTGGCTTTGTTTTTTTTTTTTTTTTTTTTTTTTAAATAGAAGATTCCTTAAGTAGGGGAATAGATAATTGGAAATTAAGGTGATATAAAATCAAAAGGTCTCAATAAAACTGAGTGATTGGGAGTAATGCTTCTAGATTTATTTATGCATTCTTTTACCAGTGTGCCTTATGGTAGGGGTAGAATAAGAAGATTAATTCAGGAAAAAAAAAATATTTTTGTAGCCACCATTAGTCACAAAAAACACTTTTATACTTTTTATTAAAGAATCAATCTGCTGTTTCTTCATTAGGGTTTTATGACATTTTCCTTGGATTTCAGAAAACACCTTGTACAGAAAGTTCTCACTTTACATAAAGTCTCAATAAGGTAAAACTATTCTGCAGACCTCTACATAAAATGATTTTTACATAATATAAATTTGCCCATGCACATGGGGAAGGGAAGGAAGGTGACCAATGTATTGTAGAAAGAGAGATTTGCACATATTTCAAGGACCTATGGGGCCAAGAACAGACAAGTAGGAAGAATATGTGGGAACTAGAACCAGCCACTTGTGGAACTTGGCCAGAATCAAGAAGAAGAACACATGGGAGGAGACATGCCGAAGCACAGGCAAACAGAAGACAGATATGGAACACACAAGCATATCAGTGGAGTGGAGCAAAGGTCTCTTTTCTCCACACTGGCAATAGCAGTATCTCTGCACATCTATTCTCCTGCTTTTATTTGGAGTTTTTTTAAGGATGACTGAGAGAAATTAGAGAGCACAAAGTCAAGGGGGACAGGAATGGAGAAAAAAATGTACACAATACCATACAGTAAAGTTAACATGGGTAATTTGGAATGCAGATTTCTTTAAGAATTCTTTATATAAAATCAAATTTGCATAATATGAATTTATGTAAAATGAGAACTGGCCATATATCCAAACAGAAATTATACTAAAAGCAGAAATTTATCATCAGAGAATACACTCACCCATACATATACACATACATAGAACCCCATTACAAAATACTTCAAAATTTATTTCTTATTCAAAAAAGCATTTGTTTTTTAAAAAAGAACTAGTCATGGAATCTTATTATTTGTGTACTTGTAGATAAAGAAAAGAAGCATAACAACAGTGTTGTATAGTGTCATGTCAGACTCAAATAAAAACAATCTCTACAAGTCACACAGAAAAACATCAAATTAACATCATCTGTGTTGTATTATATTTTCATTTTTAAAAATTCCCAATTATTTTTAATTTGATCCTATATTAAGGAGTGAAAGCAGTTAAGTCTGACACCACTAAGAAAGAAGGACTTATAGACTCAGAAAGATTTGAGTCACGTGACACTTAACTCAGTCCCCTGAGCAACTCGATTAAGATGAAAAATTATAAAACAGTTGCTTATCTGCAGGGATTGACAGTCCTCTCACTAGATTCTCCCAAAGAAAGTATATTAGGATCTTTCCCAATACCCCAATCAATACAGAAAATAAGAAATAATCTCTTTTTCCCCCTAATGCCAAGCAAAATCAAATATTCTCTCTCTCAAAACAGTAGGTAGAAAATAATGAAATTTCACAGAAACAAAAGAAGGGAAAAAAGAAACACAGAAATTGGAATAAAGAATAAAAGGACTTGGATGTTATTCTTTCTTATCAAACATTTTAATTCCATTCTCTTTTTTCTTACTGTCTCTTATTGTCTCTGTCTCCCCCCACACTTCCATACATCCTAAAAGAAATAGGAAAAGAAAATATGCAGCTATCTTTAAGAAAGCAAATCAGCATAAAATACTCCATGAAATAATCACACAAATTAGTTTAAAAAATATACATTGAAAGAATAATTATTTACCAGGGTTTGTCTTCTCAAGCTGGTACCATCGATAAAATGCCCTTTTCTTCTGTTCACTCAAGTCTGACCCCTGCTGCAACAGCCAATGAGAAATTCGGCTCTGACTGATACCTATATAGGAAAACAAACAACCATTTTTTGGATGTTGTAAATTTAAAAAATAAAGTTGTTACAAGTTAGTTCTGTGTGAGTGAAGAAGAGATATTCAGGTTTAAAACAAGATGTTGTCATACACAGAGCTCAGAGGAAAAGATTTATACTCAAATATAGAGGAAATCTTAGACATCACTTAGTTCAATCCCCTACTTTTATAGTCAGGCTCAAATAGGAAAAGTAATTTGCTTAAGTTTATAGAAGAAGTAAGGCGGAGACTCAGAATTCAAAACCAGATCATCTGAATTTAAAACCAGCTCTCTTCCTATACTAGATCTCAATGGGGCAAAAATCATTTTAGCTAAGACTGTGTGGACCTCTTGACATTTGGGCCCTTTTTAACTCATAAAAAGATATCTTCTTCACTTCTGCATTAAAATCACATACAGTTCAAAGGAAGATAGAGAATTAATTAGCAAAGGTTAGATAATGGGTTCTGGAATCAAATCTGATTCACTACATATTATATATGTCACCTTTCAACTCTGTAAGCCTATTTCCTAGCCTAGAAAATAAGGAGGCTCATTTTAAGAAATAGTATCCAATATTTAATTTATCTATCAATGAACCACACATCTTATTCTATGAACTGTTGAAGTCTGAGTTTCTTTGTAGAAAACGTGGCTTATGCCTTTGTTCATATAGTTCCTTTATCTTTTTTAGCACGTATATGCTTAAGTTTTTATTTTTTTATTTTTTCAGGTCTTTTCAATGGTCTAAACCAACAATGAATAATATTGCCAAACATAATATCATTAAAAAAAAAAACTTTTGATTAAATCTAGTTAAACTAAAAAAAAAGTTCTCTAGTCTAGGTTAAGTTTTTTGAAAGGCTAAAATTGGGATATAATAAATAGGCATTGGACCTGTGATTTCATTGATATAATCAACTTTTATATGAAGAGGCTCCATCCTATTGCAGATTGGCACTTTTTCTGCAACTAATTGTTGCCACAATTATAGATGCCACAAACATTGAGAGATTAACATGACTTGCCCAAGGTCAAACATCTAATAAAGCAAAGATGTACACCAGATATATCAAACTGTGAAACAGTTCTCTGATCATTATGCCATGCTAACTGTCACATATTTTAAGATAAAGTTCATATTACAGAACTCGTTATCTAATTCCTAAACTTATCCCATGTTTAAAAAAAAAAGTCCTCATTCCCATTAAAAACACACTTCCAATCATCTAGATTCAAAACCTAAAAATCACTCAATACTTGTCCTGTTTGCTTCCACTAGCATAAGAAAAAAATTAACAAAATCTTATGAACGCTACCTTTAAAACTTCTCCTTTTATACAATCCTTTGTTTGTACTCATCTAAGCACTACATAGTATCTTGTTTGAATTACTATAATATTTTCCTCATGTTTTCTTCCTCCTAATCCAATCCATTCTTCAAACAGCTGTCAAAATCATCTTCCTAAAGTATAATTCTAACTATATCACTCTTTATATAAGCTAAAGAGTGATATAGCTCAAAATTCTTCAGAAAAAAAATCTTATATATTCTTTAAGGGGAAAATGTGAACATCACCTGGCATTTAAAGCTTTTAATTTGGTTCTGACTATTAGTGTGGCACAAAGAAAATAAATAATAACATTTGGGGCTAATGTATCTATCCAAGTTCTTGTTAAATTATCAGTCACTTGTGTAAACTTAGGAAATCACTTCAACTCTCTCACCTCAGTTTCCTCATTTGTAAAATAAAGGGGTTAGAAAAGGTTCCCTGAGTTCTCTCTTAGCTATACAGTATCTACAAAATTATCTATTTCAATGTATTTCATATTACTTCCTTTCATATATTACATTCTCTAACAAAGCGGGCCCACTTGCTAGTCCATTTTCTACTACTGTATTCCCTCCAAATCCCAGCCTCTTAGAATTCTTGGCTTCTTCCAGAGTTTAGTTAATACATTACTATCACATAATACTTTTGCTAATTCCTCACATCATTAATATGTTTAATTAACATATTTATTTAACATTATCAAATTATTTTCTATTTTATTTGTTTACAAGTTGTACTCCTAAGAAGAATGGAATATTCAAATATCTACAATGTCTAGGAAAGACCACAATAAGAATTTAATAAATATATGTTGATATTAAATGTTTCTTAAATTATCTTTTTTTCTCTTCTTATAGACTAGTAATCATCAGAACCTGGGCAAAAAAATGAAGGAGAATAAGTTAAACAAGTTAAGGAAGTTTACCAAGAATTATCTGATGTGGTAAAAATACTGGTAAAGATGAAAGTCAGACAGGATATATTTGAGCTCTAATTAAGTCATTTGGATTTCTTACAATTATAAGCAAGAAAGGAACAGTGATGCATATATGCCAAAATTTGTTCCAAGGAGAAATTAGGCACAAAAATTATATAAAGAACTTGCTAAAAATCCTTGGCTATGGCCTCAAACTGGGCTTGATTTATTGTTTGGGTTTTTTGTTTTTTGGGGGTTTTTTTATTGTCATTAACTTGAAAGAGTGTGAATATAAATTACCATCAAACCCCACCTGCCTCAAAGGGTTTGGTTGTAAAACATTTACCAGCCCATTCCGATTCAGGAGTAAAAGTAAGAAAGATCAGTATTTTCTTTATAAACCATAAAGAGGGGACAGCTAGTTGGTGCAGTGAATAGAGTACTACCCTAGAGTCAAAAGCACCTGAGTTTAAATGTGTGACACTGGGCAAGTCATTTAACCCCAACTACCTCAAAGAAGCCTCAGATCTACAAATCAGAAATACTTCTGATAATCAAGAGGCAACGTATTCCAAAGAGATCATAAAAAAGGGAAAAGGACCCACAGATGCAAAAATGCTTTTCATAGCCCTTTTTGTAGTGGCATGTAATGGGCTGAAGCTCTTGAAGTTCTCATTGAACTGAGGTCCCAAGCACTTGAAGCTAATTAGCAATTGGACAATACTCTATTAATATAGGCTTGGAGAAAGAATGGCCCTGCCCACTCTCTGTGGCCAAGTTTGATGTGTTATATAGGAGACTGCGTAGAGGATTTGGGGGGTAGAGTGTGAGAGCTAGAGGCACTGCTGGCCGGATTCATGTAGCAATTGCTCTCACTTCATATGCCATTCCCCTTCACCTCTGCAAAGAATAAATATCAAGGATTTTCCCTTATCCTGACTTCCTGACTCTGGCTGATTTTAAAATACGTGAACATCACAGTGGCAAGATACTGGAAACTGAGTGGATGCCCATCAGTTGGAGAATGGCTGAATAAATCAAGGTATATGAATGTTATGGAATATTATTGTTCTATAAAAAATGATCAGCAGGATGATTTTAGAGAGAAGTATGGATCATAACACAATATTTTCACTTTTTGTTATTGTTTGCATTTTGTTTTCTTTTTTTTTTTTCCTTTTTGATCTGATTTTTCTTATGCAGCATGTTAACTTTGGAAATATGTATAGAAACAACCGCATATGTTTAACATAGATTACTTGCCATCTAAGGAAGAGGGTGGGGAGAAGAAAGGGGGAAAAAATTGGAACATAAGGTTCTTCAAGGATGAGTGTTGAAAATTATATCTATGCACACATGTTTTGAAAATAAAAAGCTTTAATAATAATAAAAGAAAACTTCTAACAATATTATCAAGCAAGATATGAAACAGAAAAGATAAATTCACCAAAGATGTTTTCCAACAACATGAAGGATATCAAGAGAAGAACCTAAATTGAAGGGATTTCCCAAATTTAATCAATTACTCCATGGAAGACATTCTGAGGGCAAATGATCATTTGTGGGATATTCTAAATGAGCGCCATCATCACTGGAAAGAGTTCTGCTTAACTGGCCAGAAAGGAAAATCACAAAGGTAAGCTCTATGTATATCTATGGAGATACTTATATATAAGACATACATACGAACAATAAAGTGGGTGCAGAAATAAACAAAATGAGACCATTGTGGATTGAATTTTCATTTTTTCTTTTTTTAAGAAAAAGACCTGGATTCTCTCTAGCCCCACAAAAATCTGTCCCACACTAAAAAAAAACAAAACTGTCAATACAAGCACGTATAGTTAAATTAAAAACAAATTCTGCCAATGGCTATTCCTCAAATAAAATGTTTCCATTTATACTCTGGTTCTATCATCTCTATAAAGACATAGACAAGATGTTTTTATCATACATTTTCTAGAATCATGGTTGATCACTGCATTGATTGGTGTTCTAAAGTTCTTCAAAGTTGTCAGCCTTCTTACTGTATTTGGATAAATTGTTCTCTGTATTAGTTCACATGACTTCCTACCCCACAACAGTAATCCACAATCTTCATATATCATAAGTAATACAAGCATTTCCCAAATATAGGTACTTTCTCACTTTCCAATTCTTTATCATAATAAAAAATACTGTTACAAATATTTTAATATATTCCTTTTCCATTTGGCATTTTTGCGTACAGATCTAATGTTGGGATAATTAGATCAGAAGGGATTACACTTTAATAACTTTGGGGCATAGTTCCAAATTACTATTTAGGATAGTGGGGCCAGTTAACTATTCTATCAAGTAATTATGTTTTTCTATAGATTCTCCAGCTCTTGTCATTTTCCTTTTGTCAGTTTTGCTAATCTGATGAGTATGAAGTGGAACCTCAAAGTTATTTTAATTGACATGTATAATAATTAATGACTTATAAAGCACTTTTTTCATAATTTACTGAGAGTTTAGATTTCTTCCTCTGACAACTAAATAGATATGTCCATTAATGGCTCTTATTATCTCAGAGAAACTTGCTGTATCATTTTCCAATTTTCTACTATTCTTCTAATTTCAACTGCATTGGTTTTGCTTATGCAAAAACCTTTTTGCCTTTATCCATAATTCAGATAGGCAGTTTCTTCCTTGCTCTGCTAATTGGATTATGTTGTCAATCTTTATGTTAAAATCATATACCCATTTGGAGTTTATCATGGAGTACAGTCTTAGGTAATGTTTAGACCTAGTTCTGCCAGACTGTTTTTCATTTTTCCCAACAACTTTTTTATTGAATACTGAGCTCTTATCTTAATAGTTAAGATATCAGGGTTAATAAAATAATTTACTATTTATTAACTATTAATTTGTTAATTTTTTAATCATTTATTAAATCTTCCCAAACGTGATAATTATTTTGTAGTACAGTTTGAGATGTAGTACTCCTTTTAATATTTTATATATTATATCCCAGGAGATGCTAGGTCTTTTGTTCTTCCATATGAATTTTGGTGGTTTTTTTCCCTAGTTCTATAAATTATAGTCTGGAATGGAAGTGAGTAGGTAAATTAATTTAGCCAGTACTGATAATAAACAATATTTCTTAATTATTTACATCTATCTTTATCTTTGTAAAGATAATTTTGTAGATGTATTCATAGAATTCTTGTTGAAACGACTCTAGAATATTTTATATTTTTTGTGCAACTAGATGGTATAATTATCCGGATAGAGTGCCAGGCCTGGAGTTAGGAATATGCATCTTCCTAAATTCAAATCTGGCCTCAGATACTAATTACTTGTGTGAGCCTAGGCAAGTTACTTAACCCTACTGGTATCAGTTTCTTCATCTGTAAAATGAGCCAGAGAAGAAAATGGCAAACCACTCCAGTACCTTTGCCAGGAAAACCCCAATTTTAGTTAGACATGACTGAAATGACTTAAACAAAAATAGTTATTTTAAATGCAATAAATCTTTCCATCTCTTCCATTTTGCTGGCAATATATAGAAATGCTGGTAATTTACCTGCATTTATTTTATAATCAGAAACTTTGCTGAAACTTATTTCAGTTGTTTCCTCTGTGCCTATGCTTAATACTTCAATTTCTTTTTCTTTTCACTAGTTAGCATTTCGAGTATTACATGAATAGCAAAAATGATAATGGACATCCTTGCTTTACCCTTGATCTTACCGGAAAGGTCTCCAATTTATCCCCATTACAGATAATAGTAGCACTTTGTTTTAGACAGATAGTAATCATAAAATATTAACATATTAAGGAAAGATCCACTTACTTCTTTGTATTTTAGATTTTTTTTGAAACATTAGAAGCTAATTTATCTTGCTGAAAAGTTTTTTCTACATCCTTTAATACATTATTATTTCTGCCCTTTGTTACTATTAATATGGACAATGATATTTATACTTTTCCTAATATTGAACCAAACCTGCATTACTGTGGGATGTTTGTGATAGGATGCTATACTCTCACTGCTAAAATTCTCTTAAAATTTTGCATTGATATTCACAAAATAGTAGTCTATATATATATATATGCATTTGTTGTATTACAGAGAAAGCAAGGGAGTTCCACAAAAACATCTATTTCACTGCTTGCACTAAAGCCTTTGACGATGTGAATTCACAATAAAAAGTGGCAAGCCCTCAAAGAGATGGGAATACCAGACAGTCTTACTTGTCTCCTGAAGAACCCAGACACAGGTCAGTCAAGAAGCAATAGTTAGAAATGAACATGGAAGAAGTGATTAATTTAAGACTGAAAAAGGAATGCAATAAGTCTGCATATTAACACCTTATTTACTTACTTTATATGCAGAATATATCTATGAAATGCTAGGCTAGATGAATTAGAAGCCAGAAGGCTACTGGGAGAAATACTAACCATCTAGATATGTAGGAGATATCACTCTGATGGCAAAAAATGAATTAAGATTTGAGAACCTTCTTGATGAAGCTTGTAAGAGAGCTTGCATAAAACTAGCTTGAAGCAACATGAAAAAGAAGCTAAAATCTTGACAAATGGTCCTATCAGTTCCTGGCAGACAGAGGGAAAAGAAATGGAAGCAAGTATCCGATTTTATATTCTTGGAATCAAAGATCACTGCAAACAGTAACTACAGTCATGAAATTAAAAAGAGGCTTGCTCCTTGAAAGGAAAGCTAAGGAAAATCTGGACTGTATACTAAAAAAGTACCACCTTGTTGACATATGTCTATGTAGTCAATTATAGTTTTTAAAATAGCAATGTATAGCTATGAAAACTGGACTATAAGGAAAGCTGAGTGCCACAGAATCAATGCTTTCAAATTGTGGTAGTAAAGATTTGATAGTCCTTTGGACAGCAAATGAGATCAAATTAGTCAATATGTAAAACAACTAATTTACACTATTCACCGGTCAAATACTGAAGCTGAAGTTCAAATAGTATGGCTATATAATGAGAAGACAGGATTCATTGGGAATGACCCTGATATTGGGAAAACATCTAAGGCAAAAGGAACAGGGAAAGGCAGAAGATGAGATGGATAGATGGTATCAGGAAAACAACTAATATGAACTTCAAAAGATAGTGGAAGGGGATGGAGTGCTATGATCTGTAGGATCATGAAGACTCAATTCTGAAACCACCTGCTAGAAGAGAAAACACAATGATCAACAAGGATTAAAATCATGTAAAACCTTGCAGCAGCTACATTAAAAGACCATCGGTCTTAAAATAGACAGTAGTATCTTAGTACTGAGTAGACAAGAGACAGTAGGATTTCAATACTCTTCATCAATTGGTTCTAGAAGGCAAAATAAATGGCAAAAACAAATAATAATAAATGAATTTTTGCTGTAATGAGTACACCTTCAGTTCAAGACCTAACCATCCTTCCACACCCAATTCCTGATAAGGGCAAATGGAGCCTGGGGCAGAAAAACAAGCCAGTCCAACCCAGCCCACCTCCGTTATTTACTCAACTCACTTCTGAGAGTAATCATGACCTTTACACTCTCCTCCCACCCCACAAGGTCCAAGTTTCCTTAGTGTGGTAGTGTGTCCCTGGATGTGGAAGTGGAAACTATAGTTCCATGCCTTCCACAGCCCCGGTCTATGGTCACTGTGCAGGAGTTGGAGTTACCAGGAGTTCTGGATCAGCCTACACCGAAGCTCCTACCTTGCTGCTTGTCCTCCAGCTCTGTGCTCCTTCCAGTACTAGTGTCTGGGGAGCCAGGAGACTATATACACTGTAGTCACATTGTTCTATAGGAACTACTCAGTAACCTGCCCAGCAACACACAAAACATCAGCATCCTGGGCACCAATCTGACAGTCCTACACATTGCTGCCTCAGCCAAGAGAACCACCAAGTACAACAAGTGCCAAATAAGTGTCAAGTGCTGAACTAATTTTTTTTCTTATAAAAATTTGTCGAGTGCCAAATTTACCAAATTTTAAAGCAAATGAGTGTTCAAGTACCTCTGTTATCTTGAAGTGTAAAAGAACTAGGATTGAGGCAGAAAATATCATATATAGCAAATTTAAGCATAATATTGAACACATCCAAAAAATGGACATTCAAGGAACTGCCAGACTGTTGGGATTATGTTGTAAAAATATATATAATTGAACTTAAAAGAAAATTTGATGTGTAAGATGCAAAAGACATATAACGTTAACATCAAAGACTAATTTCATGGAACTCAATAAGGAAAATTTTTATGTTTTATATATAAAAAAATAAATGATATGTTTAAGATTGTCAGTAGTAATTGGGCAGTTCATAGAAAAATCTGGGTAGAACTGAGTATGATGTAATTTTATTTTTATTTATTTTTAATTAATTAATTTGGGGAAAGGACTGAGGCAATGAGGTTAAATGACTTGCCCAAGGTCATACAGCTAAGAAGTGTTAAGTGTTTGAGAGATCACATTTGAGCTTAGGTCTTCCTGATTAGAGGGCTGCTGCTCTATCTACTGTGCCACCTAGCTGCCCCTATGATATAATTTTAAAAAGCAAAATTTTAATTTTAAAAGCATGTAGGAAAAAGAAAAAGAATATCTTATATGAATGAGGTGTGAGAGTAAAAACTGATATAAAGGGAGAAGGAAGAACAGGAGAAGAGTTGGTAGTTCTGGAACTGTACTCTCATCATGAATGGATTAATGAGGGAAGGTGTGAATATCTACATCTGTATCTCTATCCAGAAAGGCATAAAAGTCTTCTAAATCTATAAAGAAACAAGAGGGGCAGGGAACAGGATAAATGGGAGTTTAGAAGAGTGTGTAGATTAAGGGGAACAGAATAAAGAAAGAAAGAAAAAGTAGGGGAAAAGAATAAGGGAGGGATCCTTGGAGATAGGGTAGGTTAACAGTAAAGCAAGTTAGGGGTAGAAGTAAAGTAGAGGAGTCAGCAGGGATACAAAATAAGAAATATCAGGAGCCAAATTTATTAGGAAAAAAAAAATCAGGGATAGTGATCAGATTTCAAACAAAGCTAACACTAAAAAAAATTAATTGAAAGGGAAAAATGTCATCTATATTAATCAATATTGTTTTAGACTATTTAAAATAACTGGATAGAAAAATATTAAGTGCTCTTGCATCGGCCGAGCGAACATAATAAAGATGACAATACTCCCTAAACTAATCTATTTATTTAGTGCTATACCAATCAGACTTCCAAGAAAATATTTTATTGATCTAGAAAAAATAACAACAAAATTCATATGGAACAATAAAAAGTCGAGAATCTCAAGGGAATTAATGAAAAAAAAAATCAAATGAAGGTGGCCTAGCTGTACCTGATCTAAAATTATATTATAAAGCAGCAGTCACCAAAACCATTTGGTATTGGCTAAGAAATAGATTAGTGGATCAGTGGAAAAGGCTAGGCTCACAAGACAGAATAGTCAATTATAGCAATCTAGTGTTTGACAAACCCAAAGCCCCTAACTTCTGGGAAAAGAATTCATTATTTGATAAAAATTGCTGGGATAATTGGAAATTAGTATGGCAGAAATTAGGCATGGACCCACACTTAACACCATATACCAAGATAAGATCAAAATGGGTCTATGACCTAGGCATAAAGAACGAGATTATAAATAAATTAGAGGAACATAGAATAGTTTATCTCTCAGACTTGTGGAGGAGAAAGAAATTTGTGACCAAAGATGAACTAGAGACCATTACTGATCACAAAATAGAAAATTTCGATTACATCAAATTAAAAAGCCTTTGTACAAATAAAACTAATGCAAACAAGATTAGAAGGGAAGCAACAAACTGGGAAAACATTTTCACAGTTAAAGGTTCTGATAAAGGCCTCATTTCCAAAATATATAGAGAACTGACTCAAATTTATAAGAAATCAAGCCATTCTCCAATTGATAAATGGTCAAAGGATATGAACAGACAATTTTCAGAGGATGAAATTGAAACTATTACCACTCATATGAAAGAGTGTTCCAAATCATTATTGATCAGAGAAATGCAAATTAAGACAACTCTGAGATACCACTACACACCTGTCAGATTGGCTAAGATGACAGGAAAAAATAATGATGAATGTTGGAGGGGATGCGGGAAAACTGGGACACTAATGCATTGTTGGTGGAGTTGTGAACGAATCCAACCATTCTGGAGAGCAATCTGGAATTATGCCCAAAAAATTATCAAATTGTGCATACCCTTTGATTCAGCAGTGTTTCTATTGGGCTTATATCCCAAAGAAATACTAAAGAAGGGAAAGGGACCTGTATGTGCCAAAATGTTTGTAGCAGCCCTGTTTGTAGTGGCCAGAAACTGGAAAATGAATGGATGCTCATCAATTGGAGAATGGCTGGATAAATTGTGGTATATGAATGTTATGGAATATTATTGTTCTGTAAGAAATGACCAGCAGGATGAATACAGAGAGGACTGGCGAGACTTACATGAACTGATGCTAAGTGAAATGAGCAGAACCAGGAGATCATTATACACTTCGACAACGATATTGTATGAGGACATATTTTGATGGAAGTGGATTTCTTTGACAAAGAGACCTGAGTTTCAATTGATAAATGACGGACAAAAGCAGCTACACCCAAAGAAAGAACACTGGGAAACGAATGTGAACTATTTGCATTTTTGTTTTTCTTTCCAGGTTATTTATACCTTCTGAATCCAATTCTCCCTATGCAACAAGAGAACTATTCGGTTCTGCAAACATATATTGTATCTAGGATATACTGCAACATATCCAACATATAAAGGACTGCTTGCCATCTAGGGGAGGGGGTGGAGAGAGGGAGGGGAAAAAAAAAATCGGAACAGAAACGAGTGTCAATATAAAGTAATTATTAAATAAAAAATTAAAAAAAAATAAAATAAAATAACTGGATAGCATAAAGTGGGAATATTACTGTGGTGTAGAAAACAATGAGTTGGTAGATTAAGAAAAATATGGAAAGACTTGGATTTATTCAAGAACAAAGTTATCTACTTTCAGAGAAACAGGACAAATTAGTGTAGTACAGCCTGACGTAGATATATATGAATGTATATGTGTATATACATGTATGATTATAAATATGTGTATGTATGGGTAAATGTGTGTGTGTGTGTGTGTGTGTGTGCGCGCGCACGCGTGCGTCCCTAATTCTTGGGGAGGAAGGAGAGAAAAAAGAATAAGTAAAAAATGTACATCAGAACACAAAAGAAACAGTACAAGGAAGCAAAGAAAAGATGGAAAGCTCTGAACACCTCTGTGAGGTGTGTATTACATAGTCTTTCTTGAAAATGGAAATTTATTGTCTTATATTTTGAATCCTCTCATTCTTCTGTGTAAGAGGCAGTATTTTCTTTTTTTGTTCTTTAAATGTTTGAAATTTATAAGTTCATCTGGCACTAAGGTATTTTTCTTTGTGAACTCATAACTCGTTCAATTTTTATTCTGAAATTAAATTATGTCTTTTATTTTTCAGTGAATATGAATACATTATATTTTTATAAATATTAATCCATTCATTGATTGTTAATTTTATTAACATGTAATTGGATAAAATAATTCCTAAAAACTTATTCATTTTTTTAATGAATTCACTTTTTTATTTTTGATTGTAATAATAAGATTGTTTTTTTTAATCCCATTAGAATTGTGATTTTTCATAAAATAACTGTTCACTTTATTTTTTAGCTTCTATTTTTTTCCTTTCAATTTTGTTTTTTATTTTCAAGATTTCTATTTTACTGTTTAATCTGTTGGTTTTTTTAAGTTGCATGATCGATTATTAATATAGTTCTTTCTTTTACTGATGAAGGTGTTCAGAGGTATAAAATCTCTCCCAAATTTTGGTGTGTTGTCTCATTGTCAATGACCATTTTAAATGAAATTTCTAATTGTTTCTATAGTTAAGCCTTTTAAAATTTTAGTTATTTCTTCATTAGTCTTTCTTTGAATAATTTTTACTACATTATGGTCAGAAAAATGTCTTTAATATGTCTAATTTTTTATGTATTTTTTTTAATGCTCTAATATGGGTGGAACAATGTGGGTAAAAAAGTAAAATGTAAGATTTTACAATGAGTTTAATGATTCCAAGTTTCTCTGGAAATAAAAGTTGGACTTTTATTTAACATCCATGTTATAGAATAAGTCATGGAATGCCATAGTCTCCAAAGAATTGTGTCCCCTACTGCAAGGGGCAATGTAGAAGTGAGTATAAGTATAAGTAGGCTGCAACATGTTAATCAGTTAATAAATTCACAAAAGAAGTGGTATAATGGATGTCATTTGAAGAACGTATGACTGTAAAAGAAAGTAGGTCAGTTATGTTACAAGAGAGAAAGGCATAAGAAATTAACACACTACATGTTTCATTGAATCCAGTTAATTTCAAGAAATCTAGAGAAGGTTCCTAGTGTGTTGAGTGTTACTTTGAAAAGAATTTTCAGGAGGATGTATAGGGTTGCATAGGGGGGAAATACAGAAAAATTGCAATCAGTACCATTGGAGAGGAATGCCCAGATTAATAATGTAGTATGTCACTTCATAAGTGACTGTGGCAGATTTTAGAATTATGCAAAACTATCCTTATTAAAACAAGTTCCCCTACCTAGAAATACTCCTTCAATATTTTCTCTTTCTAAGGAACTGAATGGCCATTACAGACTGACAGATATTGTTTTGAAATACAAGACCTTAAAACACTATCAAATAAATGTAAAGAAGCAGTTTCAAACTTAGTGGCATGAAAAACACATGCCTATCATGGGTCATAATAGGTATTTTAGGAATACATAAATTTATTGTTGAATTGCTAAATTTTACTAGCCATAATACACTCTTGAAAAAACTATTCACCTATCACAAGAGTTAACAATATGTAAATTCTCCCATGAAATTACTTCTAGTAAAAAGATATCAGTAAGTGCCACTATGCCAATATCTGACCATCATTATAATGTACCAATGAGTAAATAGGCCAAAAAATGCCAAAACCAAACCAAACCCCCTCCAAAATCAACAACAAACTAGCGAACAAAAAACCCCTAATGGTTTACTAACAGTAATGATTATATTTAATGCATTAAGAATAGTCATCTGGAGTTCAATGCACTTTTGTGCACTGAATGGGATAAAATAATAAAGTCAAGAACATTCATTTTCTCCATGGCTACTGCCAGGTTTTCTATCTACCTCCAACACCTAGTAATCTTTCTTCCATTTAAATTCATGATATTCTTATCTACCATCCAATCAAAATCCTGGTAGTTGGTATATACAGAATTTCCAGGTTACTTCCTTTCCTTCTTCAATGAGTTTGATTCTTGGCTCACAATTTTTTCTCTTCCTCAACTCCCACTTTCATTTTAGGGAATTTCAACATATATATTGATTTTTCCCTTAAGTATTTTAAACTCCAACTTCTAGGTATTCAGTAGGTTGCCAACCCAAATAGAGTCTTTATAACTAAATGTAGGGGTTGCAAAATTATGATTTATCAGTAAATGTTGATTTTTATACCTATTTAATATATAATGTAAAATTTTTCAGGCTAAAAAGGATTATAAGTGAAAAAAAAGTGTATGAGGCCCTTCCTAAACCATTTGGTTCCTTCAACACAGTTCAGTCACACACAAAGATGGTCATATCCTTGATCTTGCCATTAGCCATAAATGAACTACTTCTATGTTCAAGAATTTTGAAGTCTCCCTCTCAAAACATAATGTATAGGCTTTTCAATTTTCCCTTTGCCTTCTCTTACATAACTCCCTTTACCCTTTACCCTTTACCCCTCAATTTTCTCCCAGGACATTGCCATGCACTGGCCACTTTCTCTTCTCCTTATCTTGACTCCTTGTTGAGTCTCCATAGTCTCTCCATAGTTTTCCTTTCTTGATCACCTAGCCCCATTTCACATCACCAATTATATCCAGCCAACTTTCAGTTTTAGTTCACTTTCATCATTCTTTACCTTCACTGTTACATGTATGCTGCTAAAAAAGATAAGTTATATATGTTACATAATCTCCATTGGGATTTCACTGCTTCTACACAATCATTCTACTATTTATCTTCTTTATCAACTTATTATCCCAGTTGTCATGGCTTGCTCTTCCAAAACTTTTCATCTTTCCTCAAACCTTTCATGTCTTCCCTTCTCTATCATAGTATCATAGCTAAGAATCTGGCCTCATATTTTACAGCGGAAAAAAATGAAGTTGTTTGCCATGAACTCTTTTTTTCCTTCTTTATTTTCTTTTTCTGTCAACAGATGCCTTTTGTCAGTTTATCCTCTCTTGCTGCAGCTGGACAATGGTTACCACGGCCAAAGAATTCATCACCCGTGGCCAGCTTTCTGGTGATAAATTTCTCCATATTTATGTAAGCTTATATTTAACAGGAAATACAGTCTGTTAATTATAATCAAAGACTACTGCATTTTCTACAATCCATCAAAACTTTTATTGAACTAGTATGATCTTTAGGGACTTATAGTTTCCTCCATGCCATAAGACATCAAGGCACATGTAGAGGGCCAGAACTCTGGAGAAATATACATGAAACAATGTGTTAACTCAGTGGAACTGTTGAAATGATGGTTCTCTCTCCCTTTCCTGAGAAGTCAGGGAGGGCATGATCACCTCCTTTTTGGTGTTTTTACCTCTCTTCCTGAGAAGTCAGGAAAGGTGTGACCACCTGTGTTCTAACAACAAAAGAAAACAGGACATGTAGAGGGCCTGACCTCTGGAGAAGTATACTTGAAACAAGGTGTTAACTCAATGGCATTGATGAGATGATGGTTCTCAGCCTTTATATACCTTAGTACAATTACATCATTACAGTATGTGTGAACTAGAGAACCATTATCTTCTCTATCTTATCTCTCCAGAGGTCAGGCCCTCTACACAAGTAAAACAAATATGCAATTCAGAAGGGGCATAAAAGACATAGAATGAAGGAAATGAATGTTGGAGTAGGGATGAAAAACACTAGGGAGAAGCATCTATTGAAAGTGAGGAATAGATGGAAAATGCTCCATTAGTTTCATGGATAGTTTAAAATAAAAATAAGGGAATGTCCCTAATGCATCATTAATTCTTCTGTTAAAGATTTTTGGAAAGACATTGCAAAATTGAACAGACTTTGACAAGATTAGAAAGCATGAAGACACTATGAATGACCCATATCTTTGTCATTATGGATACTAAGCAATTCTATATTTGACTATGAATAAAATATCCCTATTTTAAAAAAAACAACAAGGGGGCAGGTAGGTGGCGTAGTAGAGCGAGCACCAGCCCTGAATTCAAGAGGACCTGCGTTCAAATCTGATCTCAGACACTTAACACTTCCTAGATGTGTGATGCCGGGCAAGTCACTTAACCCCAATTGCTGCCTCAGCCAAAAAAAAAAAAAAAAAAGCAACAAGTACTTGGGAATAAAAACAGAATCTAAGATTTCTCAGGTGTAGGGAGCTCCCAGTAAGATAACTTCTATGCCAACATTCAAGAAAACAAACATATTCTCCGCAACTTATAGTTATAGTCATAGAAAGCTGCTTAGGATGCTGATCGTTAAATGACTTACTAGGAAATCACTGGCAGTATATTGGCAATTTCCCTGATTACAAAGTCAGTCCTCTGATTTCTATGGCACACTTGCTTCTCTCTTTTAGTTTTAATTATCCTAAATCCTTATCTTAGAATTAAATTCTCATGAATACAGAAAAACATGTGATCAAAAATTCATACAAATTATTTAAACTGCCTACAAAGGGAATTTCAACTTAGGAAATCATTTGTGTGACTACTAAAACTAAAGTAGTATATTTTAATAAGCTTTTATTGGTGTCTTTTGTTTTTCTACATCATTCAATCAATAAACATTTATTAAATACTTATATGCCAGACACTGTTAAATGCCGGGGAAACACAGAGTGTAAAAGAGAGTTCTTTATCATCAAGAAAGTTACAATCTAAAAGGGGAGACAACATGTAAATAAATGTATACAAAGCAAGCTATATAAAGGAAAGAAATAATTAACAAAGAGAAGACACTGAAATTAAGAGAAGTTGGGGAAAGTTTCCTATATAAAATGGAATTTCATATGGTATATAAAGGAAGGATTACCATTCAAAGTGGAGAAAAGAAAACATTCCAGTCATGGGGTATAGCCAGAAAAATGGCTGGATCCAAGAGATAGAAGTATCTTTTGTAAAACAGTCAAGAATCCAGTGCTACTGGACTGAAGAGTATGTATTAGGGAGTAAGTGTAAAGACTGGAAAAGTATGAAAGGGCTAGGTTATGAAGGGCTTTGAATGTCAAATAGAATATTTTGTATTTGATCCTGGAAAATGATTGGAGGTCCAGTTGAACTTGCTAAATATTTTCTAGGCTGAATTCACTTTTGTCTGAAATCATGACTACAAGTTCTAATTTTCTAGGGTCAGCTGAAAAATAATTTTTCTTCAACTTAGCACTTTAAAAGCTAGAAAATTAATTGAAACTGATAGAGATAAATGTAAAGTTTTACACTACTATCCTAAAATAACTCTGTACATATCACATTTTAAAATGGATTTTTAATAAAAATACTTTGTAAACCTTACAATACTACTAATATGGGAGTGATGATTTGTTTGGGGTTTTTTGGCTAATTAATTATTACTTCAACATATGCTTAGCAACTTTTATCATCCTCAACTATTTCTAGCTAAGTTCAGGTCAGCACACCACCAGAACAATGGCTGTCCATAACAAGGATATAAGGACAAGTATTTAAGATCCAAATACTTAAGTAGTATTAAAAGTATACATATGCATGTCACCTTATATCTTTATACCAGAGGTAAAGGTTAAAATATGGTTTAAAAATATAATGAATGATCTAAACAAGTCAAGAATAAATGAATTTAAGGGGCATGAAACATTTGAGAACAATAAAGAAATATTGAAAGTTTTCTTTTAAAAAAATACTAATAAGCTGAAGAACATCAGGAGAAAGCCAATCAGGACCACCATATGAGACTAGTTTGAAAGAACTGTGAATATTTACTGAAAAGAAGTAAAGGCTCAGAGGGGAAATGATAATTGTCTTCCAGCATATGGCAGGTTGTCATATAGAAGAAAGATTGTACTTTTCCTGTCAGCTCTTGAAGGCAAAATGAGGAATTAAAGGGTGGAAGATGCAAAAAAGGAACATTTAGACTTTAAGTCAGGAAAATTTCCTAACAAGAGCTATCCTAAAAGGCTGTCATAGGAGGTAGTTTCCTCCTTGAACAAGAGCTTTCAGCAGAAGCCAAAAAAATCTTGTTTGGGTATATTATGGTGGAAATTCTTTTTAAGGAAGGGCTTGAAATAAGATATTTTCCAAATCAGAAGTTCAATAAAACAATCACAGTACTTTCTATTTTCCTCATTTGTAACTACTACAGCTTCCCTCATGCCCATGCTCTAGAGTCCAATCAAACTGTTTTTTGTTTGGTCCAAGCTTATGCATTAAGATTCTATAATCATAGATTTAAAAGTAGGAGGAACCTCATCAGTGTCCTCTGCCCTGGGGGGCACTTCCCTTTAACTGGAGGGTATGGAGTTTATCCCAGAATCTCTGGTTAAGGAGAGTGTCTGGTCAGCAATCTCTTCATTTCCCATCTGGCTGAACTCTTCTGGACTTCTCCATCATACCCTGACACTGGATATCTCCCTCTCGTGTTTTTTTTTTTTCAGTTACTTTTTGTGTGCTGTTTTCCCTGTTAAAATTATAAGATTCTTGAGGGAGAAACTATGTCTTACTTAACAAAATGTTTGACATACAAAAGGCACTTAATAAATGTTCACTGATTGACTGTCCTGAGTCTGCTTTTTGTTCTTCATTGAAGAAAGGCTGATGCTGATAAAAGAACAGGAATCTATTAAAGTTTTGATGTCCAGCTTCTTCCCTTTCAATTTCTATATACTAACGTAGAGGCACTTGCCAGGAAGCTTATGGACAAATCTTATAAGGATCAATCACCTGGAAAACAGAAGAAACCTAATCACCTTGGTCCATTCAGTTATGTATCTAAAGGTATCTCAAAAAAGTTTTGGAAATCTTTCTCTATTCCTTCCTACTCTCTCCATTCCAACTTCTATAAGCTTTCTGCTATCTTAGACCCACTACTTCGATTTAGGATTGTTCTAAAAATGCTATTCCAAATCATGTCCAGGTCATGCCACCTGAACTCTAATATCCCCTTCTTCCAAAAATGGAAAATCAAACACTCACCTGCTGGTGTGCCCTGGGCTCTGATTGATGATTTTTAATTTTATTTTTTCTAATCCTAGACTCATCACACATGGTCTGAAGATATCCAAAAACAGTGTAGTGTAGTGAGTCTAGGATTGGGTAAAATAAAAAGATCATTCATTCAATAATACTAAGAGAAAGAAACTAAAGGCAAAAAATAAAAAATAAAAAAAGAGATAAAATTAGCCTTTAATACTAATATGTTAATTTAGTTAGAGAGTCAACAAGAGAAGCCAAGGAAGAAAGTTAATAACTTCAGGGAACTAGTAGTATATGAATAAAAATCACAAAAATTAATTTTTTTTTTTTTGGGCAACAGAGCAAGTAGGTGGCACAGTGGATAGAAAACCAGGTTTGAAGTCAGAAACTCGTCTTCTGAGTTCAAATCTGACCACAGACACTTATTATCTGTGTGACCCTAGACAAGTCATTTAATTGTTTCCTGTTTTCTCATCTGAAAATGAGTTAGAAAAGGAAATGGCAAAACCTTTCCAGTAACTCTGCCAGGAAAAACTCAAAGGATGATTAAAAGTTGGATATGACTAAAAACTATTAAATAACAAATACAGGAATAGCAAAATATATGAGGAAAAAAATAGTAAAATCCTATTAAAATCTACCAAATATATAAAATAGATGGATATCAATTTATCAAACATACTCTTAGAAATCATAAATATAATCAATTAATCAAATAAATATTTATTAGGTATGAAAAAACAAAGAAACAATCAAAAATCCCTTCCTTTTAAGAGCTGACATACTAATGACAGAAACAATATGTAAACAATTAAAGTATATATGATGAAAAAAACTTTTTGGAAAATTACTAGAAATTGGGTAGATCAGGAAAGAACTCTCATAGATTTTGAAGACTGAACTGAGACTTGAAGGAAAATGGGATTTCTAAGTGAGAGAGGAGAAGCAACAATACATTCCAAGAAGGACAACCAATCAGTGCAAAGGCACAAAGACAGTCTATAAGTAATTATCATAAAAGAATTTTTCTTGTTTGGCTATTACTGCCATTTACTTAAAATCAGGTCACATAATTAGGTGCAGAATGTAGCTGAGACCTTAGTTCTGGTGATCAACTGGTTTAATGATAAGAGAATTTCTGGCTCAGCTTTATTATATCTATTTATTTCAGATTAACATATCAAGTAAATAGTTGATGTGATTGATTATTCTACAATAATATCTACAATAATATCAATTCTACAGTAATATCCCCAATGTTTACTGACCAGTTTATCATTTTACCTTATGTAGATCTTCCTTCTGCTACATGTTCACCATTGTTTAAATTCTGCCCCTTTTTTTCCTGCCTTTTATAAATTTCCATTATATCTATCTTACCTATGCTATTCAAGGCCCACTAGTTTTTGTATACAACAGGTCTACTCTCTGATCATATAAAAATTGGTTTTTAAAATATTTGAGTGTTGATAAGTTTGATTGACAGTGGTATCTCTCTATGAAGACTCTAATAATTTCTGTATTAATGAATGAACCAACATTTATCTAGTACTTACTTTGTACCAACCAATGTATCAGAACAATGACAAATTTAAACTAGTAGGTCTGAAGAATAATAACATAGAATAGGGTTAGACAGGCAGGGTGGAGTAAGACTGTGAAGGGTTTTAATATCAAAAGGAATTTGTATTTGACTGTAGAGGTAACAGATAGATCTTTGAATTTATTGAGTAGGGGAGTGAAATATTCAGACTTGTGCTTTGGAATAGTTGGAATGAAACAAAGTGAAAGGAATGTGATGAGGGAGGAAAAAAACTAACTTAGTTTTGTCCTGTATCAGAGACTAGAGCTATGGACAGACAAAAGCACACTAATATAAACAAAAGTGATGAGACTCTCAATAACTGGATGTCACTGGCAGAGGGAAACTGGAGCACTGATGGAATTATTCTCTTGGGCAGACAGGAAAAGACTGACAGATATCAATTTGGCTTCGTGGATCCATCCTCTGTAGAGGTCATCCCGTCAGAAATCAAAATTATGTTAAACCTTTGAGGTCCACCCCCTGTGGAGGTTGCTGTGTCCTGTTAGAAATCCCAGTCATGTTCAATTGCCCCTATAATCCTGCTTATGACCCACGTCATCTTTGCAAAACCCTTTTGGGTCAGTCCAGCATGACACTCTGCCTAGTGCTATCTTTCTTTTTATCCTACCCCTATGTCACACGGGGTCTCTCCTCTCACCCTGCACCATGCTTCATGGTATCTTTTTCCTTATAGTTAACTAACTCATTTAGGGTACTGCCAGCTAAGAACATGATCCAACCCCCATCAGGTGTTTCCTTTTCCCTCCCAAAGTTATTTCCAGCTAATTGTGAATTCCACTAGGGAACTTGTCTTTTCCCTCATTATTATTTTTTTCCCCCTCATTATTTTTTAAAACCCTTTTTCAAAGGTATGTGCTCTCCCAACTCTATTTCATATTTATCACTCCCTTCATTTTATCTCTTCATTTTGTCTGTAACCTCTTCTCCTACATAAACCTACCTTTTGCCAAAGAGAATGGCCACTGTGAATTCTTCATGACCAAACCCCAACATCTGGTGCTCTCCTAAATGACATCATCTGGTACCTGCAAACCACATCATTTGCTACACCAACCACAAGAAAGTGAAGTAAGCAAAACCAGGAAAACAACATATACAAAGATCACAAAAATGTAAATAACAACAACAGTAAAAACCCTGAATATGATAATTATATTGATCAACTTGGTCCTAAAGACTGAATGAAAAAGCATTAATTAAATGGAAATCATGTGCAAAGCACATGGATACAAATAGAAAAGCAACACAGTCACAGATTCCAAACATTACATTAAGAGGAGAATCACTAAAAAAAAGAACCTGGATATCATATTTCAAGAAAACTGACCAGACCTATTAGAACAAGAGGACAAAGGGAAAATAAAAAGAATTTGCTAGTCCTCTCCTGAAAGAAACCCCAAATGAATACTGCCTGGGACGTCATAGTCAAAATCCAAAGTGCTTAGGTTAGAGAAAAAAATTATACAGATTATAAAAAAGAATTCAAGTACCAAGCAACCCAAGCCAGGATTATGCAAGATTTAACACTACTAGTATAAAGCAGTGCAGAATATATGATATGATATTCAAAAAGACAAAAAATAGATGCTTATAAAAAATAACAAAAATCCTATGGGGGAAAGAAAACTTCCAAACATTTCTTATGAAAAGATCAGATGAATAAAAATGTGGAAATACAAACACAGGAGTCAAGATAAATACAATGAGATAAATGTAAACAAATAATCAAAGGGACTACACAGAGATGAAATGTTTATATTCTAATGGGGGAGGAGATACATGATTTTCTGTAATCAGGGGTCATAGAGGGTGCTAAACAATAATAATAACAATAATAAAGTTGATGATAATGATAAGAATGTTAACATATTTATAAAGTGATTTAAGGCTTATGTACATATCTCATTTGATCCTCACAATAACCTTGTGAAGTAGGTGCTATTTTAGAGCTATTTTACAGATGCACAAGTTGAGGCACAAAGAAGTTGACTTGTTCCAAATCACATAGCTAGATAAGATCTGAAGCAGAATTCATACTCATCTTCCATATTTCAAGCCCTGTATTCTATCCATTATGCCATTGAAAGAAATATACCAAGATGAAGCATCTATATTTGAATAGAAAGAACAGAAACATCCCCCCTGTTATTCAGGATAATAAAAGGACTTAAATTGGAGAGAGGGGCTGAAAGTGATTTTGATGATGATGAGACAGACAGAGAGGGAGGAAAAAGAAGGAGAGGAAAAGGGGAGGGGGGAGAGAGGGAGGGAAGGAGGAAGAAGGAGAAAGAGAAAGAGAGAGAAAGAGATTGAGATTCACAAACTTATGTTTAGGCAGGTTACACTGGGACTAAGGCTGATATAAAAATAATCTGTTGGTAATCCTCTTGATGGGGAGAAAGGGATCCTCTAAGGAAGTAAGAGAAAGAAGTAATTATCCTTCCTCATGTCAGAGACACAAGTATGGATCTATACAAATGAGGACAGAAGAGATAGAGTGTTATTTGAAACTGTCTTCTGAATTTGTCAAAGCAGGAAAGAACACACACACACACACACACGCAGAGATGTATAAATATATTCAATTCAATAAGGAAAGAGGAGAGGAAAAGGAAGATAAAATAAGAGCAAGGATTAGTCATAGGCAAAATTATCCTCTGACAGTACTAACTTGAACATTTGTAGATACTATAGGTCGTCTGACTCTATCATAAGTTTAAAAGATATACTACAATAATAAGAAAAACAAAAACATATTAAATGACAGGAGGCATAAAATATCTACCCTAAATACAAAAGGTGAAATTGAATTTGAACATTGCTCAAAACCTCTCAGCAAAGATACTAATAATAATTGGGTTTTTAAAATTTTTTTATTATTATAGCTTTTTATTTACAAGATATATACATAGGTAATTTTTCAGCATTGACAGTTGCAAATCCTTTTGTTCCAATTTTTTCCCTCCTTCCCCTCAACCCCTTTCCCCAGATGGCAGGTTGACCAATACATGTTAAATATGTTAAGGTACAAGTTAAATACAATATATGTATACATGTCCAAACATACTAATAATAATTGTAAAATACATGAGAATGGTGATATCGTTATGTTATATACATAATAATATTTAAAACTTAGAAAAAAGAATACAATTTTAGGTAGAGAGAGGATTGAGAGCTACAAGGAAACATAATTTAGTATAATCCCTTCATTTTAAAGATAAGAAAATGAGGTCCAGAAAAGCAATTTATCCAAAGTCTAGAATTAACAGCAATTAAGACTAGAATCTCAGTCTAGCACTCTTCCTGTGATACCATGGCAATTTAAGAAAATAGTTAAAATGAATTGTAATTTTAAAGAATTCAATAATTGGAAACTTTGAATTTTTAGAGATGATAACCATTCTTCAAGAAATAGAAATATAACTAGTTTTACTTAGTGGCTGACAAGACCTTAAATGAATGATTGTTTGGTTTCTTTATTTGAAGGGAAAGGTTATGACTTAAAGTTAAGTGATATCTATACAGTTATCCTATTGAGTTTTTCAGAAAATTGAAAAACATATCTCATCTTTAAGAGATATTGTTATTTACTATTAAGACAGGGATAAGTTTTTAAGAGTCTATTCAACCTAATTCCCATCACTGTTAATAGCAATTTGGAATTCTGTTGATCTACTGCAAAGGTAAAAACCTACCCCTGGAGGGAACAGCTGTGAGTAGGTGAAAAAAGCTTCAAATAACAAGCTAAGAAATTCAGTAGGCACTATTATTATCTCCTGTTTACACTGTCATTTTTCCTATCAGTAGGAGATTATTTATACAGACCCCACCCATGAACTTCTTGTTTATCTTATTTTAGAAATCCTGAGTGTCTATAAAAATAAGCCACTATGTTTCTTTCTAGAGCAGGCATGATATTAGAATTTTGTACCTTAACTTTGTATTTTTTTTTTTTTTAATTTCTGCTACTTAACACTTTCTTTTGCACTCAACCACTAGCTGGCTTTCAGTTTAATCTATAAAGCTGATTTTATTTTATTGTTTCATATCTTACCATTATTGATTTTAAAGTAAACCACAGCAGAAGAACTATCTCTGACCACTATTCCTAAGGTTCCAAATCTAAGATTCATAAGGTTTAGAGCTAGAAGAATCCACACATAGATAAGAAAATTGAGGATCTGAGAGTTTTAATGATCGAATGATCACCATCTACATAGGAATATTCTACATAGGAACCCAGATCTGTTCTTTCCAAATCCAAGGCTTAACTGGTTGATTCCTTTATTGGCATATTTGTACAAGTAGATAGATGCTCCTATTAAAAATGATTGCAGCACATGATATCTATTTGTTCAGAGAGGATAAAATTTGCATATCCACATTGACCAAACACAACCAAAAATAGAATTGGTTGCCTCTTCTTTGCTGTCTGTGACAAATGTGTTTGAAATTGACTACTTTAAGCTGTAAAATTTTTCATAAGAAATCTAAAATCAGGTGGAATTAAATATGCTAATATGAAGCTGATTCAGAATACAATATAACAAAATCAAACTAGTGACATCAGGAGGACAATGAAGGCAAAAAATCTAACACTAATCTATTAAGACAAGAGAAATGGATGGATTTAGTTGCTGGGTAGAAACAATAATAATGTAGTATATATATTCAGCTGCCAAAGAAAAACTTTTAGCTCCTGAAAAAAGTATATAGGTACATCTTTACATTTCTTAATTTGGATTATAAAATCTGCACCAATCTTAAGGCTATGAAACCATGGATATATAACACTGGGAAGGAAAAAATGGCAGGACTTGGTGACAAACTGTTCAGAGGTTGAAAAGAGACAATTCAAAAGACATTTCCAACAGACTTAGTCTGGGAGACTAAAGTGATCATGGACAGAAATGTGATCTTTATAAAAAGAAGCTGTTTTGGGGATTGGAGAGAAGAGGGAGAGAATATTAGGTTCTATTTGAAGCAATGGGAATTTGAGATAATAATCAGAGTTTAATGTCCAGAACTGAAATTCAAGGGAAAGGTCAATCTTTTGTCTTGACATACTCTCCAATCCATTAAATAGTTCATACACTATCCAGGGACAGAATTTTATTTCCAATTAGTAGATAAGAAGAAGCTAGAATAGAGGGGGCAGGGGAAGGGGGGGAGGTTACTAACATGAAGAGAAATTGAAAGAGAAAGGAAAATAAATGTTTTAGAAGTATAAGTAAATCAATAGGATCAAAGGCCATGTTGATAGACCTATGATGTCCATCACTAGATAGAAAACCAGGAAATAATCTTGAATCAAAAGTGAGTAATAGAGGAACAGGAAATAGTGAGAGTAATAAAACAAGCTCTTTTTTGGTTTTAGGCTATGGTTTTAGGAAGGAACATAGAAGTCATAACAGAATGCTTCTTCCATATATGCATTTAATATGATACTGAAGGCCAAAAGACCTGTAAAATGTTTAGTATTATCAAGAAATATAACAGCAACATAGGGCAAATATCCTGCTGCTGAAGAAAACTATAGTGCATTTAAAAAATCTCAAACAATTCTATTAAATACAAGTCAAAAGATAGTAAAGCATGAAAGAAAACAAAATGTTTCAGGAGAATAGGGAATTATTATACGCAAACAGGCTAACACAATGAGTTAGAACACGATTAAAAGTTATAAAATTATGAAAGGTATTCTGAAGTTAAACACAGCTAACTTAAGTTTACTAAATCTAAAAAGACAACAATTTAAAAAGATACTACAAGTTTGAAAGTGATCACTTGAGGACAAATAAAATATTACATCACATGGCAGATCATGAAACATTCCTCAGAAACAAACAAAAAAAAAGTGTTTTCTATAGCCTTAGAAAAAATAAAAGATACAATCTATGTTAATTATGGAGGAAAGAACGTTCAGGCAGAGGAAAATCAAGGGTCAATCTTGTAATTAGAACAACCTAGCTTCTAGTCCAATTTCTGCTAGATGCTGGCTACCTTGGCAAATCACTTAATTTCTTAGTGTCCCAGGCAACAGTTCCAGACTACAAATTGCAGAACAACTGTAAATATCAACAATCTCATAGGTAAAGGCCCATATTCCCCTAAAGATGATGGGTTTCCATTTTATAAGTTGTCTGTATTTATGTATGAATGTATTCTTTCACACTTTTAAGCATCATTTGCATTAAATTTGACTGGATCAACTCCAAAAACTACTATGCTAGAAATCCAAGAGAATCTAAGCATTTCTCTATGAAAGCACAGTATTTTAGTATGGAAAGAAAGTGAAAGCATGTGAAAAAAAGGCTTAACCCTTATGTACTTTAATATAAGACCTCGTGGTATACCAAGGAATAGTGTTAGTTCAAAATGCCTTTTCAGACTAAGTCAATATAATAATATTATACTGAGATTTAAAACCACATATGGTCATTTTTTTTCTCCTAATAACTTGGAAGATGTTCCAGAATGCCTCCAAGTTTGGGACTACAATCCAAATAACAAAAAGTAAAATCTTGTCATCCACGTGAATCCTACATGCTGAACAAAGAGCTTTAGATATTTTACTTCATTCCTAAAGATAAAAGCAGCAAAATCCTCTGAAATATTTGATTAAAAAGACTGAGCACAGGCTACTATAGTAATTAACAGTAATAACAGAGAAACATACAGTGGGAAGAATGCCTAGAAAACTAATGAATTATCCATCTCTTGACATGTCTATTCTTGAGGTAACTATAATTATAAGTTCATGCTCTGAACAAAGGTATAAGGCTTTTTGATATGAAGTTCAAGATCTGCAAAATCCAAACAGTTTAATGTTTCATGGTAGTTTCATTAAGTAAAGCACAATATTTAATTTTCATTAATTTAGAATCAAGTAAGTGAATACTGGTACTTGTGCATACATTGTTGATTTTGGAACATGGAATGCTAAAAGATCCAATTGGTTTGATGGCAATCGGTTATAGTCTTGCATGTAACTAGAAGGCTTTATGGCTCATTTCAATTCTCTCAGCATAGTGCATTTCAAGGGTAACAACTCTATATAAAGTAATCAAAATTCAGACAGACATAAAATATATAAATAAAAAGGAAGAAAGAAATGGGGAAAAAAACAACCAAAAGATAATATAATATTCAAATATTTAAGAACTTCATAGAAATGTATTTGGAATCTACATTTAAGAAACTAAAATAATGAACTAGTTATGATAAGGATACTTGTAATCTTTTCTACTAAAGAGTAGGCTAGGGGATCACTTGAGTATGGGAATTCCGGACTTTAGCAGGGCTAACACTACTAAGTCTAATACCAATATGAAGAATATTCGGGAGCAGGGTCCACCAAGCTGACTAAGCAGGAACTAGTCTTAATCATGTTTAAAATGAATAGGTCAAAGCTTCCTTGACAATCAGTAATAGCATGGGACTGGTGAATTAACAAACAAACAAAAAAAACAAATAAATAAAAAGGGAGAGGACATAAAAGCACAAAAGGCAATGATTGTAATGACACTGACCTCAATATTTGAACAAATGTACTAAAAAGGGTTCACAGACAGGAACATGGTAAAGCCAAAAAACATACCTCCTTTCCTTGCACATCAGATTCACAAATTTAAGGGCAAATGGATTATAAGAACTCCTAAATTATGAGGATTGATGTAAATGGATATAAAAAAATGAAAGCATAATTTATGACATGAATCTCTAGTCAAACCACTAATAATGGTTAAAAAAAAAAAACCTAAAGGAACAAGTTTGATTATAGAAAATAATCTGTGATTATTACTTTGTTAAAACAACAAAACCAAATAAAAAACACTAATATAAGCCAAAAGGGAGGAAAAAAAAAAGACAAAGTTCTATGATGTTTAAAAAAGGAATACATTATCAGGCCTAAGTTGACAGATCTGCACTGCAATGCAGAAATATAAGCCAGAATCAAACATCTGCACCAACCCACTGAGACTAGACAAGATTCCAATATAAAGAACCACTTCAGTTCTTACCTGTTACCTGTGCAACAACTGCTTGGGAAATCCTCCGATTGGCAAGAAAAGCTTTGATTTCCTCTTTTATCACACTACTGTCCCGCCTAAAAAAAAGAAAAAAGAAAAAAAAGACCAACACATGTTTAAGTTAAAAATAGTAATCTGAGCTAAGAATGGTAAAGATAGGAAATGGAGACTAAATAGAGAAGAATAAAACAGAAAGACGAGAAGGGAGAATAGACCAAACCCATAGGAGAATATAAAATTAAATCTTAGAAATACATCACATTTTCAAGTTCAAAAACATATCATCTTACCTAATTCATAGTGTGTTATCCACAAAGTTTCACTTCAAAGAGTGAGGAGGTGAAAATCAAAAGATTTAGGGCAGAAAGGATGTCAGAAATCGTTTAAGCCAGAGATCCTTAACTGTTTTTGGCCATGCACCTTTATGGCAGTATAACTGACACTTACAGACTACTGCTCAGAATAATAATTCTAAATGCATAAAATAAAATATCCAAGACTACAAAGGAAACCAATTATATTGAATTACATTTACCAAAATATTAAAAAATAAATGAACAGATCACAGGTTAAAAACTCTTGATCTAGTCCAATTTTACTTTGGTAAAATTGAAGAAACTGACAAATAGAGAAATTTAGTGACTTGTCCATGCCAGTAAGCCTCAGAAGCAGGATTTGATTTGGCTCTATGGCCAGCATTCAGAATTGGAGTTTACATATTTGGCTTTTTCTTCATTATCATCTATTCAACTATCATCTAGAGGTTCCCTCCCCGCACACATATTCTCAATGAAATTGTGAAATTACATTTAAATGCACCTTCCTTCATTTTAATGAAGTTATTGATGACATGACTGAATAAAAATAACTTTTTATACATTTAAAAAACTTAAAATCTCAAGTTGGATTATGTATAAAGGAAATAAAAAATGTCTATGAACTATACAACCTTGATATAATGTAAATACAAACAAATGCTAAAGAAATAAAGATTGTATTAATTTAATTAAATGGTCAGAGCTCAATGATAAGATGATGAACTAGGGACAGTTTTAAATTATATAATGAAACAACAGTTTGATTTAAGTTGTTTAAAAAGCCAACAAATACACCATATTCCACAGAAGCATGGACTATATATCTAGAGCCATTAGGACCATTTCCATTAATTCTTTTTTTCCCCCCTAAGGCAATTGGGGTTGTGACTTGCCCAGGGTCAGACAGGTAGGAAGTATTAAGTGTCTGAGGTCAAATTTGAACTCAGGACCTCTTGACTTCAGGGCTAGTGCTCTATCCACTGTGCCACCTAGCAGCCCTTCATTAATTCTTAAAAGAGAAAAAAATGTAGCCAATGAAAATCAATACTAAGTCAATATAAAAAGGACTTCCAATCATTTCTTTTAAAAAAGCTACTCATTTGTCTAAGGGATAACTAGAAGGAGAGGAATGGAGATGTTTCTGAATGTAGTGGAAAGTATGTACCCGACTTCTATCTTCTCCTCACAAATATTTACTAAGCTCCTTTCATGGCTGGCCAATGTGCTAGGAGTTTCCAAGAATATTACTACTACAATTATTGTCAGTGCTGTTGTTACTACAACTACCCTCTCTCCCCGCCCCATCACCAACCACCACCACAACTAAGAGCTCTCATTTATATAATGCCTTAAAGTTTGCCAAGTTTTTTGCAAATATTATCTCATTTTATTTTCATAACAACCCTGGAAGGCAGATACTATTATTATCAAGTGACTTGCTCATTTCACAGAGCTAAATATTAGAAGACAAGTTTGAATTCTGGTGTTCCTGTCCCTAGGTCCAGCAAATAAATTAGCTGCCCTAGGAAAAAACTTATATTCTGATGAGAGAGATAAAGTTAACATATATTTTGATTTATTCATTATGTATATGCAGATAATCAACACACATTCATATTTATAAACATATGTATAAATACCAAATAAATATAAAGAAGATAATTACCCAGCTAGAGACCCAAACTACACACTATAGAAGAAGCATGGATATGTTTTGCCTTTGAAGTAAGTTTTGAGATATAAAGGGTGGTACCAACTTACTGGCTGAAAACTACCAATATGGGAAACTATAGGAAAAATTCAAGAATGAATTTTCTATTAATATTTAAAGTTTATCATGTTGATCTGGCTATAGTATATTTCACTTTTGTTTAAAAATCAAATGACTGACAGTTAAAAACTCAAAAGTATATAAATGACAGTATGTTTTAGGAAAAAAATCCAGAATGTATGAGGTTATGAAAGTTAAATAATTTGAATGTCTGCTGAATAACTAATAAAATATGGTAAAGGATCTTTCAAATATCTATAAATTAGTATAGCTGCTAAAATAGAGATGAATTCACATGTATCTATGTCTAAGTTTTAAGGTAACTAAAAGCAAGTAAATCATCTTTGTTTTCTAACACAGCTGCAAGATAACCACCAACTACTGCTCTGCAATATTTAACATGTATGCAGTTTAAATTTTTTGAATATCTATATCTACATAGCTTTGAGTTATGAAGAATACAGAGTGGGGTAATATCAAAAAATGTATTTTGCAAAGGGGAAAATGAGCCAATTTAATCTTTCTAACTTATTTAAATCAGTCTGCTTTAAACAAAATCCATCCTGACATCAAAACATAAAGAAAAGGCAACTCTCAATAATTCAAGGGTAAAATATCCAGTCTGTGAATTATTCATAGCTTTGCAGTATGATGATGTTATCAATGCCTGCAGGAGTAGAAACAGCAAGAGCAGGGAAGGAATTCCCAAAGATTGTAAGGCAATAGCAGTCAAAGATCTGCTAAGATTAAATTTCTAGAAAGCTAGGGGTTGGTGAACTACTTTTTACATGACTCCTGCTCTCCCTCTAATAATTGATGAAAATGATTTTCTTCTAGATGAATGTAAATGGCTGGGTAGTGAGCTAAAATGGAGTCTTAATGGTTAATGGTTAAAGTTCTCTCTAAACTCTTTTCCATTTTTCTGTGCAGTTAACATTTTTGGTTTAACCCTCAAATTATAATTATTCCCATTCCAATCTGGTTCTCCCTGTCATCTCACACTTAACAACCTCCACTTATTCTATTGTGATTTGACCCCCTAAACCTATTTCTTTTATCCAGTTTTCTTAACTGAAACCTGGCCCTTCCCTGAAGGGACTACCTTTCCTATTCTCTAGTCAAACTTCCCCACTAATCTCTTCCTCAATTGTATCCAAATCTCCAAATGAGGAGGGGGAAGAATAAAATTTTACAACTATTGTTAACATTCCCATACTCTGTAGATATTTGAAGGAAATGGCACAGATTCAGGGCTAGATTATTTAATCCAAAATCTTTGATTTTACAGGTGAATAAACTCAGGCTCAAGGAGGTTAGGTGATATGGCCATAAACTCCAGGATAATGTGGTTCATCCCACATTCTTAGCAATATTTCACACAATTTCCCAAAAAAGATCTTACACCCCACCTAAATTTTTCTACCCACAATTCCCAGAAAATATCTGAACCTTTCCTGTCTCTTACACCATGCCATTTCTAGGCCTAGAATGCATATAACCTCTTTGAAGGAAGTGACAGCCACATTTGTTGGGTTTTGTATCCTAGCACAAAGGAGATATGTAATACTTAAAAACTAAATCAAATCCTCATCTTATCCCTTATATATCTAAGTTTATCTTATGCATTCATTATTCAGAATTCAGATAAAAGACTACTTCCTGGTCTACATCCATGCCATATCTTTCATTGTGGCCATCACCTCACCTCTTCTCTGGGACCTATTCCCTGCACTCTGTTTAGATAGGAGAGCTTTTGCTTTATCTTGCCTAAGCCCAAGCCCCCTCCATGACTTCCACCTGGTTCTACCTCCATGCCAGGAGTGCTTATATCTGTGTTTATCATAAATGTAAAAATTTACTTTCATAACATCTCTTCCATACAACTCTCCTCTCCTCTAAAATTGCCATCTCTCAGCTGGGTTTTTATCACCTCACATCTGGACTCTGGCAAGAACTTACTGGCTGGTCTTCCTTCCTCAAGTTTTCCCACTCTCTCTATTTTCTGCTCAGCTATGTCAAAGTGATCTTCCTAAAGTCCTGACCATGTCCCACCCTCACACTCTAAATTCCAGTGACTCCCTATTATCTCCAGGAACAATTATAAAGTCTTCTTTTTATAACCTGTCCTTTCAATAATCTTTGCAGTCTTCCTACATCTTATTACCCATTACTGCAGAGCTCTCCAAGCCTCAGTTTCATCAACTATAATATATATATTACTGTGTTTGCTTCTTCTAAAATCCTGTTTTCAAACTGCTAACATACAATACACTATTTTTAATTAAAAATGAATTGCTGTGACAAATTAAAAACTACTCTATTTGGGTTATGATGTGAGCTAGAAGATATGCAGAATCAACTCATCATTTCAACTGACACCTGTCTGATTCATGATAAAAACTTCCTGACCTTTCTGTGGAAAAAAAATCACTTCTGATCCCAAATCAATTAAGAGCAATAAATCAGGATTTGTAAAAAAGGCCTGAATTTACAAAATTCAATCTAAAATTCAATCTGATAAAACAAAGGTAACCCAGTCTTATATTTGATTAAAGAGAATGAGTGATGTGCCTATGATACTAATGAGAGCTCACATTTATATGATGCTTGCAAAGGGTTTCCCAAATATTATCTTATTTTTTCTTCAACCACACTGGGAGGTAAGTCTCTTTATCATGAATCACATCAGATGAGAAAAATAGACAGACAGTAATAAGTGATTTGCCTACGATCACAAAACTAATTAGTGTCCAGTCACAATTGGATTTGAACTCTGGTCTCCTTAACTCCAGTGTTTAGTCCTCCTTCCATTGCTCTTTTCTAGTACATAGGATATCAGTCCCTTGTCTAGAAAGCATCAATGGGTTTTCTACCTCTGCTTGAATATGTATAATCAAAGGTCATGGGATAACCAATTCCATTTGCAGAAAGCTAATTGTTAGGAAATTACTTCTTTTATTGAAAGCTGCCTTCTTCAAATTTCCACTCATGAAGAGAAAGAGCTTTAAAAATGATTATAAAAGTACAACATAAAAATGGCCAGCATTACAAAACTAGGAGGGATTTATATATATCTCAGGTCTCTAAATTTATTCCAGTATTTTTCTACTAGACCACAATGTCTCTCTATAACTAATTACTGTTTAACACACAAATAATGTAATTTCCTATACAAAAAGACATTTTCCCCTTACGATATAAAACACTGCAGGGATTGCAAGTAAAAATCCTGAAAGATAATCTTTTAATTTTGTCTAAAAGAACAAAAAAAAAAAAAAAAAAGAGAGAGAGAAATATTTATAAAGTATATTTTTCCTTCTTTTTCACTCTCCAATCTGCTACAGTAATAGTATTTAGATCTGCCACAATAGTAGTATTTAGGTCCCATTTTTTCAATACCAAAATCTTTGAAATCTGACTTCTGATCATTTGATTAAAAATTATTTTTTTAAATGTTAACTCAACCTATTGTCAAATAAAAAACTGCCTTTTGTTTACATTCACATTCACATTTTCTTAGGCACCTAAACTCCCACAGAACTGTGTTTGACTCTTTTTTTAGCCCCACATGCAATCAAGTCCTTTTGAGTCTATTTCTGAAAGGTCTTGAATTTTGTTCTCCTTAACTATTCTCACTGTTATTATCCAGGTTTAGGACCCTTTCTTGCTTGTGACACTATAATAAATACCAATTAAATCTTCTCTGCACTTTCAATCTCAACATACACACACACTTCCCAATCATCCTATACATTCGTACAATATTCAATTCAATTCAAAAACTTCTTACTAAATATCCCTTTTGGGCCAAGAATTTGATTTTACTAATGCAAAATCCTGGTTATGTTAAGACATTCCCTTTGCACAAAATAATCTCCTCCAGTATCCAGCAATTGGAATAATTTTACTTTAGTAATTAAAGGATAAATCACTATCTAAAATCTGAGGTATTATTTACTCATCTTCAAAGATAAGTTACACAATTCTAAAAGTAATATGTTAAGACGCAATGTCATTTACAAAGAATTTTATGGAAGCTCTTAAAACAATTATCAATATAAGGTAAAGTTATCATCTTGACTAACCTCATTAATTCCTCCACTTTATCATCTACATCTAGGTCCTCTTCTGAGGCTTCAAAACTGTATGATCTCTGACCCATGCTGTTTGCATGATAACGAGTAGGAGACATCTTTCCATTTGAAGTGGACAACCTTTCATTACTTTCCCTCCCATTTTGATTGGTAGTACAAGGTTGTGGGGAAGTATCATAACTGTTGCTGGGTGATGGGGACATTCCTGAATGCTGGGTCTGTGTGGAAGCAGTAGCTGTAGAGGAAGATGCTGGGACATTGTTGGTACTATTTCCATAGGAACCACCTCCATAGCTGGGCCTTCTCCCAAATTTGTCATTATGCTCTTGATCAAGACGATCCAAAGTTTCCAAAGCATGGAGAATTTCATGTTTGGTCATTCCAGTACGTCGAAGGCGCTGAAGCAGGTCTATTTGCTCTATAGTAAATCTGGGTTCATCTGTGTAGTGAGACATGGTTTCCAGCAAACTAAAGAAAAAGTAATAAATAAAAAAATTTTTTGTTAAGCTACTAGTCACACAGTATAACAAAGGATGCTTTAAAAAGGTGGAATACATTTTCATATAAAATTATATTTAGTTTAAAAGTCTCTAAAATTCTTTCATATAGTAAATCAAGAATATTAGAGCTTGACATGGTTGAAAATAAAACATAATGCAGTGTTAACTTTTGTTATTTTCTCCAATTTTAATATATTAATAAAAAAATTCAAGTATAAAAACAAGCTTATAAACATCTCAAATGAAAGCAATTTTAAACTTCCCAGAGAATGATTTTATGCCTCAGAGACCTTTTTCAACTTTTAATTTGTAATTCTAGATGAAAGGAATAACAAGTTGGATTTATAACAAAAACTTCATTTATGAAGAAAAAAAGACTCTAAACAATCATAATAAGTAAAAACAACCAATACAAAAACATTAAAGAAAGACTATGAGACATAAGCAGCTTATTATATCTTGTCTTCCAATCCATTGAGTAGATTCTTAAATATATTCTTCTTTTATGACTTATTTGTTATTTTTGTAAAGGTTTAAAAAAAATGGAGCTTCTAAGAGCAAGAAAGAGAGTGGGGAAAAAAGTACTTCTAGCTCTTTGGAAATTACTTCCATAGCTTAAGTTTCCTTGAACGATATGAATTGGATACGAATGTGTGTGTGTGTGTTCTTTTTTCTGTATACATGCAAAGTATAGACTAGGTAACATATACTGCATTAAGTAGAGATTCTTTCTTTTGATTTCTTTTTTATTTTAATATTTCCCCCCAGTATATTCAAAACAAAATTAAAAAAAAATTTTTTTGAATTCTAGGTTTTTTTCCCTTATCACCACCCATAATTAAGAAACAAAACACAGATCTCGCACACTAATGAAAATAAATACCCTCAAGAAAAATCAAGTTAAAAATAAAGAGAGACAGAGAAAGAGAGAATGCTTTAATCTGTATTCATTCACAATCAGTTCCTTCTCACACAATCAGTATTGATGGAATTTTTCATCATAAATCTTTCAGAATAGTCAGGGATGATTGTACTACTGAGAATAATAGCAAAGTCATTTACAGCTGGTTATCCCAGGACACTATTACTTTACATACATTTCACTTTGCTTGGGTTCATAAAGGTTCCATGATTTCAGATTTTTTTTTTCTGTGAGCATCCTGCTTATCATCTCCCATAGAACAATAATATTCCATCACAAACACATACCAGAGTTTATTGAGCCATTCCCTAATTGACAGGTATCCCCTCACTTTCCAATTTTTTTGTTCTCAGAAGAGAGATGCTATAAATAATTTTTGTATATATAAGTCATTTTCCTTCTCTTTTCCCCATCTCCCGGAATCTCTTTTGGTATTCACACCTAGTAGTGGTATTGGTAGGACAAAGGATATGTGTGAATATATAACCCTTTGGACACAGATCATATCTTTTGATCACTATACATGGTTCTTTTTTTTTTTTTTTTTGATGATTCTAATTGTAATTTTTAACTCCATTGCTCTCTGGAATATCACATTCGAAACCTGCCAGTCTTTTAATGTTGAAGCTGCTAAATCTTGTGTTGTCTTTGGCCCCACTATACTTGAATTGTTTCTTTCTGGATGTAATATTTTATAATATTTTTTGTAAATGTTTACAATATTTTCTCCTTGACCTGCGTGTTCTGGAATTTAGCTATAATATTTCTGGGAGTTGTCATTTGGCCATCTCTTTCAGAAGATGATCAATAGATTCTTTCAATTTCTATTTTACTCTCTGGTTCTAGAATATCAGGGCAATTTTCCTTGATAATTTCTTGAAAGATTATGTCTAGGATCTTTTTTTTTTGATCATGATTTTTAGATAGACCGATAATTTTAAAATTCTCTCTCTTAAATCTATTTTCTAGGTCAGTTGTTTTTCCAGTGAGATATTTCCCATTTTCCCCTATTTTTTAGTTTTGTTTTATTGTATCTTGATTTCTCGTAAAATCATTAGCTTCCATTTGCTTGATTCTATTTTTAAGGAATTATTTTCCTCAGTGAGCTTTTTTCCCTTCTTTCTTAATTGGCTAATTTTGCTTTTTAAGACATTCTTCTCCTCATTAGCTTTTTGTATTTTCTTTTGCACCACTCTCTCAATTCTTTTCCCTTTATCTCTTACTTGATTTTCAAAATCCCTTTTGAGCTCTTCCCTAAGTCTAATTTTTATGTTTCTTGGAGGTTTTGGATGTAGGAGCTTTGACTTTGTTATCATCTTCTGGGTGTGTGTTTTGATCTTCCTTATCACCATAATTACTTTCAATAGTCAGAAACCTTTTCTGTTAGCTGCTCATTTCCCCAGCTTATTACTCAGCTCTTAACTCTTTGTTAAAGTAGGATTCTGCTTCCAGGAGGGAGGGTACACTGTTCTGAGGTTCAGGGTGTTTTGCAGTTATTTTCTGAGAGCCTTCTAGGAACCTAATCAAAAGCACTCTTTTCTGTCCTGGAGCTGTTAGAGGTTAGCTTGCCCCACTAAGCAGTAAAATTTATTGTGCTAAAGCAACAGAGCCCTGCTTTGCTGATGTGGGGTGGGGCTGGGGCTACAGCAGCACTAGCTCACTTTGTGCTGGGACTACACACTGGATTCCCACCCCGTTGCCACAGACCCTCTCTGGTGATCTTCTGAGTCCTTGAGCGGAGAAGTTCAAAAACCTTGAGCCTTGCTGCTGATTCAGAGATCCTGCCAGGAGCTGGGACTGGGGCTGAGGATGTACTGGGCTCACCTGCTGGTTCTACAGACCTTTTCTGTTGACCTTCCAAGTCCTCTTTGGTATCTTTGAGCCGAGAGGTCTGGAAGCCACCAGTATTACTGCTGATTCAGAGATCGACCTGAGTTCAGTCTGGGGCTGGGTTGAAACTGAGCTGGTGTGGTCTGCACCTATATTGCAAGCTGGACTCCCACCCTGGTTCCACAGACATTTTCAACTGACCTTCTAAATTGTCTTCAGCTGGAAAATGTTCTAATCCGTCTTTTTGGTGTTTAGTGTCATTATTTAAAGAAATCTGGAGCCGTTTGGGGGAGAGGTCGGACAAGTTCCTGTTTTTACTCCACCATCTTGGCTCTGCATACATTAAAAATTCTAATAACGCAGCAAAGCCTAATGTCTAAAGATTATAAAACACCCCCTGCTTCCTAATTGTAGACAGATTACAACAGAATTACTGGCATGTAAATTGGCTCATGTTAAAATTTTATATTGATTTCATGAAGAATATTCATATATGTACGTTCTGAATCTTAATTTTCTGCTTCAGTTTCTTTTTCCTAAAAATGAAATTCCCCCAGTTCCTAAGATTACTGCACTTTATGAAAATGTATTATGCCAAGCCAAACTGGAAATATATTTCCTTAAGTTAATTTAAAAAATGCTCCAATGAGAGTCCTTAGAATCTGGTACTTTTTTTCTACTCCATGGTGGCTTCTCTAGAACACTGGCTTCAATAGGAAAATCCAAGCAGCACAATGGTCTTTTCTCCTGCCCCAGAGAGAAATAAAGTATCTTCTCCTCAATGGAAAATGAACTGATTCTGAATCGGAACAGTGTTCCTCTCTCCACTGCTATGCCTTTCCAGTTAAGCAATAGGCCTCACTCACTATACAACACAGTGGTCAACAGGGTAGGGTTTGGGATGATTTTTATGGCTAATAAGATTACTGAATCAGGGGTTGCAAAATTCAACCGGCTGTGACGACTACAACTATTTTTTAGTATTTACCTCAAATACACTCTGACCTAGTTAGTCCATCTGACCAGCTAGCTTTTGCTAGGGCATTTTATTTTCAGTCTTTATGCCTTTGCATAAGGGGATTCCTATATCCCTGTATCCTTCCTCAAACGAATTCAAAAAGGAGGGTGTACAGAAAAAGAGAACATTCAATTAGTCAGTTATTAAGCATTTATTACCTGCTGACTTGCCAGTCATTATGCTAAGTGCCAAAAGTACAAAGAAAAGCAACAACAACAAAAATCCCTGTGCTGAAACCCAAAAGAAAGAATTATCACAGAAACCTCAACAAAAGAGAATATCCAATATGAGGTGTTCAAGAGTGTCAAAGGTAAGAAATGTTTAGAGGATCAGAACTTAGAAGAGGTCAATTAGATTTGGTAATTATATAAACGTTAGTAACTTTGGAGAGCCGTTTCAGCTGAATGATACAGCTGGATGCCAGATTACAGAGGGTTTGGAGAGTAAGAGAATATCACCAAGAATAGAAAACTTTTAAAAGTTTACTTGAGATGGGGGAGAAAGAAAGCGAGATACAGGCAAACCAAGAGAACTAGGATGTATAGGATGATAGTGGAAGTGGTAAGGTCAAGGAGACCTTTTATTGGTGGAGGATGAATTTTGGAATAATTTTTATTGATTAACTTGATGATGGTAAGATCAAATGATGTTTTTTTAAATGATAAATAGTATGAATATGCATTTAAAAAATCCCTCACTTTAACTTAATCATCTCTACTACCTATCATTCTATAACATTATCTACTCTCTCTCATCTCAGCTAAATTTGAAAAAGCCATACCATTAAAAAATTAAATTGGAGAGTGTTTTTAGATTTGACAGAAGAAATTGGTAGATAGGGAAATAAAATTACAGAAAGGAAATAACAGACTATAATCTTCTGAAGAAAAGGGGATTAAAACCCACAAAAATCATCAGTATTTCTATATGTTACTAACAAAGCACCGCAGCAAAAGATAAAAAGAGAAATTCCATTTAAAATAACTGTAGACAAAATAAAATATTTGGATCTCTACCTGCCAAGTCAAATCCAATACAATTACAAAACAGTTTTCACACAAATAATGGATGTAAATAACTGGAAAAGTATCAATTGCTTATAGGTAGTCTGAGCTAATATAATAAAAGTGGCAATTCTACCTAAAGTAGTCTACTTGTTCAGTGCCATACCAAACTGTCAAAAAAATTAATTTACAGAGCTAGAAAAAATAGCAATTAAATTCATCTGGAAAAAGAAAAGGTCAAGAATATCAAAGGACCTCATGGAGAAATAAAAAACGCAAAGGATGGTGACCTAGCAGTACCAGACGTAAAACTATTATAAAGGAGCAGTCATCAAAATCATTTGGTAACAGCAAAAAAAAAAAAAAAAAAAAAAAAAAAGTAAAGTAGAAGAGGTTAGATACACAATACACATGACACAATAAACAATGACTATAATAATCTGTTTGATGAACCCAAAGATTCCAGCTTCTGGGGTAAGAATCATTATTTGACAAAAATTGTGAGAAAAACTAGAAAATAATGTCAGAAAATCAAGATAGACCTACATCTCATTCCTAAACCAAAATAAGGTCAAAAGGAATAGATGATTTAGGTGTAAAGGGTTATACTACAAATTAGGAAAGCAAAGGATAGTATACCTAAAAGGTCTTTGGAGAAGGGAGGAATGTATGTTAAAAAAAAAAAAAAAAAAGATAACATGAAATAAAAATGGATAACCTTGACTGCATTAAATTAAAAAGGTTTTTGCACAAAGAAAACCAATACAGCCAAGGTTAGAAAGAAGGTGGAAAATAATTTTTACAGCCAGTGTTTTTGATAATGACCTTATTTTTAAATTTATAGAGAACTGACTCAAATTTATAAGAATACAAGTCATAATCAAATTGGCAAATGGTCAAAGGATATAAACAAAATTTTTTAGAAGAATTTAAAAGCCATTTACAGTAATGTGAAAAAATGCTCTAAATTATAACAGATTATAGAGAAATGCAAACTAAGACAACTCTGAGCTACCACTTTACACCTCTGACATTACCTGAAATTATAGGAAAAGATAATGACAAACATTGGAAGGAATGTGGGAAAACTGGGACATTAATGCATTGTTGGTGTAGCTGTGAAATGATCCAATCATTGTGAAGAGCATTTTAGAACTATGCCCAAAGGGCTAAAAAACTTTGCATACCATTTGATCCAGCAGTGCCACTACTGGGTCTGTATCCCAAAGAAATCATAAGAGAGGGAAAAGGACCCATATGTACAAAAATGTTTGCAGCAGTTCTTTTTGTAGTGGCAAAGAAGTGAAAAATGAGTAGATGCCCATCAATTGGGAAATGACTAAATTATGGTATATGAAAATAATGGAATGTTACTGTTCCATTAAAAAGAAAATGATGCACAGACTGATTTTAGACAGGTCTGGAAAGATTTACATGAACTGATACTGAACAAAACAAGCAGAACCAAGAAAACATTGTATACAATAACAGCAAAATTATGTGATAATCAACTATGATATATTCTTGGTTCTGCCCAATGGTTCAGTGATCAAGGTAATCCCAATAAACTTTAGATAAAAAATGCTATCCACATCCAGAAGAACTATGGAGACTTTTGATATACCTGCTATGATCATTTTTTCTTCTTTTTTTTTTCCTCTTGTGGTTTTTCCCATTTGTTCTTATTTTTTTCTCCCAACATAATGCATATGGAAACATATAAGAAAAAACTGAATATACATATATAACCAAAAAAGTTGTGTTTTTTTTTTTTTTTAACATGTAATTTGAGAAAATAAAAAGAAAAAAAGAGAGTCAGGAAGATATACATGCACATGCACACTCACACAGAAGCAAGTTTAGTACGATAGGGGAGAGACAGACAAATAAATGGTCAGACTATATCCCTTGTTTTGAGTACTTTTTTTTCCTCAAAGGGTGGAGATTAGGCAGGAAAAAGGCACAGCAGGAAATGGAAGCCTTTTCATCTTTTCTTTTTGAAATTCTAATTAATCCTCTAGCTAAGAGGTTTGCTTGGAGACCTTTATTTGTAGGTGATTTGGTTCCTTTTGGGGGTTTTGTTCATTCGTTCTTTCACCTTATCTGAAAATTCTAAAGTGGAACTTTTTCTCAGGGCTTAGCTATGGTCATTTGTGGCAGGATCACTGGCTAACTTTGATTGACCTGGCTCTTTGTACCTGGTCAGGAAGACAGCGTCCTCTTCTGCTCCATGGCACTAGTTCTCAGGTCTCTTCTCCAGGCTGAAAGGGATTAATGCCACAACTATCTTCTGCTCCACAATTGTTTCTTTGAGTTAATGAAAACTCTCTGTTCCATAGTTCCTATCTTTGGTTGCTTACTTGTCTGTGATTTGAATTTGTGATCTTTTGCTGAAGAAATGACCTGTTGTGGTTTCTATTTTAACCACTTCTCTAATCTTTAAGTAACTGTCAAGCCAGCTAGGATTCCATGTTTTGTTTTGTTTTGTTTTTTCTTTTAAACTATATGCTTTCCATCAAGTGGAGAATGGTTGGGTAAATTGTGGTATGTGGATGTTACGGAATATTATTCTTCTGTAAGGAATGACCAGCAGGATGAATACAGAGAGGTTTGGAGAGACCTACATGAACTGATGCTAAGTGAAATGAGCAGAACCAGGAGATTATTATACACTTCAACAATGATACCATATAAGGATGTATTCTGATGGAAGTGGATATTTTCGACAAAGAGAAGATCTAACTCACTTCCAATTGATTAATGATGAACAGAAGCAGCTACACCCAGAGAAGGAACACTGGGAAATGTTTGCATTTTTCCCCCCCAGGTTATTTTTAACCTTCTGAATCCAATTCTCCCTGTGCAACAAGAGAACTGTTCGGTTCTTCTGTACACATATGATGTATCTAGGATATATTGTAATATATTTTACATGTATAAGACTGCTTGCCATTTAGGGGATGGGGTGAAGGGAGGGAAGGGACAAGTCGGAACGGAAGCGAGTGCAATGGATTATGTTGTAAAAAATTACCCAGGCATATGTTCTGTCAATAAAAAGCTATTAAAATAAATAAATAAAAATAAACTATATGCCTTGGTTGATTCTCTGCAATGCTAACTATTTGAACTCTGTATCTGTATCTTTTTTTTAGATGTTCACTCATAATTATTTGAATTCTAAGGCTATTAGTACTGTAAATACATATAAAAAATCTTGGTCAGAACTCTTAAAAACTGCCATTTAAACTACTTTAAATGTGTCTAAAATTTCTTTGAAATAATTTTAATAGCTTTTTATTTTCAAAATACATGCAAAGATAGTTTTCAACATTCACCGTTGCAAAACTTTGTGTTCCAAATTTTTTTCCTCCTTTCCCTTTTCCTATTCCCCATAGACAGCAAATAATCCAATACATATAAAACATGTGCAGTTCTTCTGTTATGTCTTACATTTATCGTGCTGCACAAGAAAAATCAGATCAAAAAGGAAAATAATTAGAAAAAAATGCAAGTAAGCAAACAACAAAAAAACCAGGTAAAAATACTATGTTGTAATCCACATTCAGTACCTATGTTATGCCACAGTTTTCTTTAACTGTCCTGACTCAGTTTCCTTGTACAAGTTTCCCTTGTCTCAGTCTTCCTAATTACTCCCCTAAGCTGTAAATCTCCCTCTGGTCCATGAAGGCTGAGGACCAATTAGTCTAAGGATATAAATTGTTAGCCCAAGCAAGATAAACAAGAGAGTAGACTTCCTGATTATCTTCTGTCCTTGAGAATTTACAACATCCCTCTAAAATATTCCAAGATATTTCACTGACATCTTTATCTCTGGGTTCCTTTTTGATTCATAGTCTTTTCCAGCTGGGCTTTTCCCGCTCTTTTTCCCTCTTCTTTGTCTCTAAAAGGTATATAAAGGTTAGAGATTCCTCCATTCATTGCTGGAGAATGGTGGCTGGCTGTGGATGCTGGACGCTGGATTCTTTGAGATGATAGTCTCCTCCAGACCTGGGACCAACATGAATTCCTTGGTCCCAGTATATCTTTATCTCTGTCTGGCTGGACAATTTGAGACGAGAGTCCTGTCCAGTCAATCTTACTCTCCCATTAATAAAATATTAAAAACTCTCTAATCTCTCTCCTGCCTCAGTTTCTCTGGCATTACACCTATAGTCCTCCTTCTGTATCCAGAAGGCTCTCCCCATAACAAATCTATTGGAATTGGCTTGAATCACTTCATTGTTGGAAAGAACCCCATATATCAGAGTTGAACATTATATAATCTTGTTGTTACTGTATACAATGTTCTCTGGGTTCTACTCACTTCACTTAGCATCAGTTCATCTAAGTCTCTCTAGGCCCTTCTAAAATCATCTGATTGTTTCTTACAGGACAATAATAATTCATTACATACATATACCATAACTTATTCAACCATTATCCAATTGAGGGGCAGCTTCTTACCCCTACAAAAAGGGCTGCTACAAACATTTCTGCACATATGGGTTTTTTCCATTTTTAATGATCTCTTTGGGATATAAAGCCCGGTAGAGACATTGCTGGATCAAAGGGTATGCTTAGTTTGATAGCTCTTTGGACATAGTTCCACATTGCTCTCCAGAATGGTGGATCAGTTCACCATTCCACCAATGTAGTTATTAGTGTTTCAGTTTTCCACATTCCCCCCAACATTTATCATTATCTTTTCCTGTCATTTTAGTCAGTCTGAGAAGTATGTAGCGGTACTTCAGAGTTGTTTTAATTTATATATCTCTAATCAATAGTGATTTAGAGTATTTTTTCACATGATTAGAAATGGCTTTAATTTGCATATATTCCCTATTTACAGTCTATTATTCAGGGGAAAAAAAAGCAAAATGAGAGTCAAATATCTCATGTTATTTTATTTATTATCATGATCATATATATGCCATGAAGTGATTCTATCCATTATTTCAACCTGTTTTCTTCTGTGGCCCCCCCTACCTCATTTCCTTCCTTCCTGTATTTCATACTCGAGAGCAGATTAGCATGCTCAGATATGGATGCCTTCTATTCCTTCTACCATTTTTAAGTTTCTGTCTGTGTGTTGCCTTCCCTCATTAGAATGTAATCTTCTTCAATGTAGGGACTAGCTTTCTTTTTGCTTCTGCGTATATGTGTTTAATAAATGCTCTTGCTGGTTTGCTTCTAAAACCAGTTTAATCTTCTAAATACAATACTACTACAAAGGAAGTGAAAGGATTCTAAAATTGTACTTTTTTAAAAATGAGAGATCTCATCACTGTGGGTAGAATGAATACAACAGGAAAAGTGACACATTTCAGAATGTTTCTTCTCTAGTCTTTATCAGAGTCTCTTCTTATTATCTCTTTCTTATCCAGGAAAAGGCATGATGATGTTCTCTGACGACCTCAGCTCAAAGAGTACAAAGGTAAGTCATTCATAGTAATAACCATTCAAAGACAGAACTTAGTTATCCCTTTCTTCCCTACCAAATGAATTAACATGAATACTAACACAAGATGACCAAATGTCCCAGGAACATTATCATTTAATGGATGACACACTCAACTATACCAGTTCCTTTACTTGATTCTCAAAGAACAACTTAAAAAAGCTTCCTTTCATTTAATTTTAACTTCTTTTTGGTTAATCTCAGCATCCTGGAGAGTATATGGCACACTGTAGGTACTGAATAAATTTTTTAAATTGACTGATTCAAATTTATTTAATGTAATAATGTTAAGACTGATACAACTTGGTTCTTTTAATAATAGATCTACTTTCCAATCATTAGAAGAGATAATAGAAAAGTACAAACATTTATATAAGTTAATGTTTATAAACTATCCAAAAGCTGGATTTTCAGAACTTTCTGTGAAATCAACACACATTTATTAAGCTCTCCAGGAACTTTAAATCTATTTGGGGAAATAATTTGTAAAGAACTGTGTGCGAGTAAGATATGTACAGGATAAGTTGGAGATAATCTTAGAAAGAGGTTCTGTCAAAGAGCAAAAATGGATACTTTTTAAAAGCAAGACTTTAGTTAGGAGGTGATGTAATAAGTAAAGGAAACTAGGAGGTGGAGATGAGGAAAGAAGGAGTTATAGGCATTTAAGACAGCCAGAGAAAACACTCATATTTTGGAGAATAGGGGGTCACATGCAAAGACTATCAGAGAGGGCAGTTTCAAAGAATACATGAAGGGAAATAAAGTAGAAGATGATTAAAAGGACAGGTGGGGGACAGGCTATAAAAAGCTTTAAAATGCAAACTGAAGGTTTTATATTTGATTTTGAAGATAATGAAGAAAGGCTGGAGTTTATTGAATGAAAATATGGAAGGGAATATGAGCAGATGCTTACTTAAGGAAAATCATTTTGACATCTTAGTGAAGAACAAACTAGAGAAGGGAGAGGTTTGAATCAGCGAAACCAATTAATAGGCTACTATAAAATTCTAGGAGTAAGATGACGAAGGCTTGTACCAGGGCAACCAAAAACTGAAAATGTAAATGACAGGACTAGGCAACAGATTTGATGTGGGTGAGAGAGAGAGCAGGAGTCAAAAAACATATCTAGCTTTCAAGTCTGGGTAGCTGATGATCTTCTTGATAACGACAGTGAAAGTGAGAAAGAAAAAAGAGTTTGGCAGAAAAGACAAATTCAGTTTTAGATAGGCTGAATTTAAAATAGGACATATGTTTTGAGATGCCCAATAAGCAGATACAGGGCTGAATGAAGGTCAAAAGATAAGTTGGAGTTGGCTAAAGTTAACCTGCAAAAATATAACTGAATCTATAAGAATCTATCAGAACTAATAAGCTCACAAAGCAAAATACTAAATAGAAAGAAGAAAACTCAGGATTGTGCTTTGTGGAATATTCCTTTTTTCTGCCACTTTAACAACGTTATTCACCAGAAAAACAAAAGGGCATTATAAAAGACAGAGTAATTTTTATTTTTGTTTCACAGCTTTCCAATATCAAAGAATTCATTAGCAAATGGTTACTCTTACTGGTGAAAAACCTCGAACTTCAACAGGCTAGTCTTCAGAAAGCAGATAATTAGTTGTTGTCCTTCATGCTTGAATAGGACCAACTATGTTGGGGTGAAAGTATAGTGTTTCTGATTGTGGCCAATCAAGCCAATACAAGTAAAGGAAAGTTCTACCACAAATGAGGCACAAACAGTCATTCTGAACATTTGGAATTAAGATGACTCTAAATTTACACATCTCACATTTCTTTTGAGTTACTGTAATTCTGTTTTGCTCAAAGAGCTCAGTGCCTTCTTTGATATGGGTACCCCACACTCTTCAGTCCTGTGCCAGTGACTCCCATATCTCCTAATCTATTCCAAAGTTCTTCACAGAGGCCTTGAGAATGTACTTGTATTACCTCTTCTGACCTCCATGTGAGTGCTTACCTTGTATGAGTTCTCCATAAAATGGTCTTTTAGGCAAATGTATATTTTGGCATTTGAACAATATGGCCAGACTATCACACTTGACCTCTCTGTAGTTGACTTTTAATGTCTGGTAGTTCGGTTTGAAGAATAAACTCAGTCTCTGGTAACTTATCTTAACAGGTGATCTTCAGAATTTTTCTAAGACAATTCAAAAGGAAGCATTTCAGTTTCTTGGTATGGTGCTGGTAGACTGTCCAAGTTTCACAGACATACAATAATGAGGTCAGCACAACAGCTCTATAGACCTTCAGTTTGGTAGGTAGTCTAATAACTTTTCAATGAGGATGAAAATGGCATCAAGATCAGCTACCACACTGATGGTAAATTACTTAACTTAAAAAGGCTCCAAACCAAGACTAAAGTAGAGGGAGAGTTGATGTATAACTTTTTTTTTTTTTTTAATAGATGACTGTGCTTAATGAAGCCTCATTGGCTGAAATGCATTATAAGTCAATTCTCTCTGACTTTTAGCTGACAATGAATAAATTGTCCTGATGGCACACCTTGTGGAGTTCTGAGTTTCCCCATCATTTTTGCCAAAACAATCTTCATGTTTGCAAGTGTTCTGGTCCAAATGTGAAAATGCAAGACTATACACCAAACCTCTAAAAGCTGCTCATTTTTGCCTGCTCCACTGTTGCAAATGGAGTATTGACTCAGCTTTCCTTCTAACTTAGTAACAAACAAATTATTCTTCAGCTTGGAAAAACTCTTATTGACATTAGTAGTCCCTTCTTGGGGCTACTCATTTTGTTGAATGTGAATGTTTAGCTCGGAAAGGATAAGTCTATGATTGGTCTAACACTTTGCCCCACCCTTCACTTTGGTCACTTTCATATCCTGTCTGTCTCTTTTCCTTACACTGTCATGGTCTATTAAATGCCAATGTTTGCTGCCAGGATGCATACATGAAGTTGTGTTGGTTTTAGGTAAACAAAAGACAATGTTGGCGATGAGGAGATCATGAGATGCACAAGCCTTCAATAGTAAATGACCATTGCTGTTGCAGTTTCTGACTCCATTTTTCCCAAGGACTGACTGCTATTTCTGATAGTCTGGCATTAAAGTCATTTAGAATTATAAGCTTGTCCTCTTTTAGAACATTGATGATAAGGGTCTCCAGCTTTACATTAAAATTTACTTTGATTTCATTAGGGGTCATTTTAATGAAAGCATACCTACTGATGTGGGGGCATGGCACTTTCCAGCAAGGAGCAATTAGTGTCATGAATAAGCCTGTCATTCACTTCTTTTGGGAGGTATACAAGCATGTGAACTAGATTAGTTGTTTTTTTTTTTTTTTTAATAGCTTGTAATACAATATATGTATACCTATTTATACAGTTATCTTGCTGTACAAGAAAAATAGGATTTAGAAAGAAGGTAAAAATAACCTAAGAAGGAAAACAAAGATGCAAGCAGACAATAACAGAAGGAGTGGAAATGCTATGTTGTGGTCCACACTCAGTTCCCATAGTTCTCTCTCTGGGTGTAGTCCTCTTCATTACTGAACAATTGGAACTGGTCTGAATCATCTGAAGGTTGAAGAGAGCCATGCCCATTAGAATTAATCATCATGCAGTCGTCTTGTTGCCATGTATAATGGTCTCCTGGTTCTGCTCATTTCACTCAGCATCAGTTCGTATAAGTCTCTCAAGGACTCTCTGAAATCATCCTGCTGGTCATTTCTTACAGAACAATAATATTCCATAACCTTCATATACCATAACTAATTTAGCCATTCTCCAACTGATGGGGCATCCACTCAGTTTCCAGTTTCTTGCCATTACAAAAAGGGCTGCCACAAACATTTTTTGCACATATGGGTCCCTTTCCCCTCTTTAAGATCTCTCTGGGATGTAAGCAACTAGATTAGTTTTGATTGGGAAACCTATGCCAGCATCATAGTGCTCCCCCCATCACTGTGGTCATTCCTGGAAATTGTATATCCAGCTCTGACTCCAAAATACTGGCTTTCATTTGCCAAGTTTGTTGCACTCAGGACTACTACTTGGATGAGATACCTGCTAAGTTCTCTCACAACAAGAGATGTTCAAGTCTGCTGGCTTTAGTGTTGTCCATAAATGCATGTGTACGTTATATGTGCCAATGGTGAGTGATTTTCACTCACCATTCTCAAATAAGTTTTTGTACATTTGGCCACAGTAAACAGGCCAGAGATAACTTAGGTTAAGCAGATAACCTTTAGGTGGTCTTTTCCAGCTTTCACTCCAGAAGTTGAGCAGTATAGTTCTTTAAAAAGACTTCTCACATACCCTGAATCCCATTGCTGCTTCAGTTTAGTTGAGATGATGATCTTGTGGCCTGGCTGTCTGTGAACAGGGTTGAAATTACTGCTACCATTTTATCTGTACCTGTTGTTTCATAACCTGACTGTCATCACAAGATTTGAGATAGGTAAAAATGGTAAAATAACATTGGTATATCTTCTGCTTCACATAAGTTAGATTTGTTAGGCAGAGTTGCACAAAGTCAACAGCCTTACTCTACTAAAAGTCACTGGAGTCCAGTGGCAAGACAAAAGCCAAGACAATTGATAATGACTCAGAATGAAGTGGATGACCTTAGTGTCTTTAATATCTACCCAAGCTCCACCCACTCCATAGCTCCACTATTTTCATAGTCATTGAACAAATTGTTCACATCTGATCATTCCACCAGAGGAAGTCTTTACATGCTTAGGATATATACACCCTTTGTCGGGGGCACAGTTGAGAGTTAGGTGACCAGATGGACATCAAAAGTGGAAAGCATCCCTGAAAAGGGCTTAGTAATCTTCATACCAGAAATATTAGACTTCCCTGGACACCAATATACCCTGAACATTCAGAGAGCAGGTATAGTTGTTACTGAGAGTGTGCTTAAAACCTATTGCTATTTCTTTCTCTCTTTCTAGTTTCTTTAAATAAATTCACTAAATCATTTTGATGTCAAATAATTTGCGGTTTGATTTATCAACTTTTTGCATTAATGTATCCTTTTGTCTCAAAACTCATATTTGCACAATAAGAAAAACTAAATTTTTGTACGATACCTTTCTTCTTGCTGTCATATGCAAAAGTTCACATACACCTGAGAGGTAATACATCAAGAATTACTTTACAGAATGAAACTGATATCAATTATGTCCGCTATCATATTTTTACTGAAAGACAAATAAGTGAAAATAGATCTATTTATTATTTACATCAGTAATAAATTTAATATTTATTATTCACATACATATACATATTGTATAACATACATTATATAAATAATACATATATTATTTACATATATAAATATATATTTACAACATATGTAACATGTTATATAACATTATATATGTATCACGTATACATATATAATGTATAATATATATTACATACGTACAGGATACTAATCTGTAAGTAATCTTTTAGAAGCAGTTTCTTAAGGATAGTAGCAATGAACATTCTAGTGCAATCTTACTTACAATAAAAGAGTTGATTACTTCTATCATCTGATATTAAAATATTCTAAGATTTTAATTAGGAATTAAGAATTCCACTGAACTTATAATTGGATAGATACAGAGGAAATACATTTTGTACCAAACATTACTGAGAGGCTCTATTACCATTTAAAATACCATCAGCTGTTTGGGTCAATGAGTACACTAAAGTAAAATGCTTTCTTAGTACAGAGTTTCAGATAAAGACCTCAAGAAACACAATCAAGCTATATCTAAGTGAGACTGAAGCAGAAGTTCAGATGAAAAAATGCATACAAATAATCTACTGAGTAACAAGGATTATATTCTGGTATGCATTAAAAAACACAGCAACAAAACATCCATGCTTATTACTCATAGTTTGTATCTCATAAACTATTTTAATTGTTTAACTAGTTTCCAATGGAAAACCTACTCCATCTTTCTTAGCCAGAAAATGGGCAAGTTGTACTAGACAATCTATAAGATACTTTTTAAAATCAATATTCAAGCTGCTACAAAATATACAAATATAGGATCCTATCAATTATCTTTAAACAAAACTTCATTCTTGTTATAGATAAATGAAGCCAAAATCCAAACATGTAAATAAGTTCTTAATACTTTATATGTGGATAAACACAAAATCCAAGCTTTTATGACAAGAACTCATTACTTGAAATAATTGCTGAGAAAACTACTAAGAAGCTCAGCAGAAATTAGGTATAGACTAACATCTCACTATATACTTAGATATTGTCAAAATGGATACATGATTTAGATATAAAAGATGGCATCATAAGCAAATTAGGGGAGCATGTCAGATCTATGAATAAGGGAAGAACTTATGGCCAAATAATATAGAGAGAGCAATATGGGATGTAAAAGGGATAATTTTGATTACATTAAAAATTTTTTTGCAAGTTTCTCTAATAAAGGCCTCATTTCTCGAATATATTGAGAACTGAAGTATATTTTAAGAATACAAGAAATTTCTCCAATTGATTAATGGTCAAAGAATATAAACAGGCAATTTTCAGAAGAAGAAATCTAATCTATCTATAGTTATATGGAAAAATGTCCTAAATCACTATTGATTAGAGAAATACAAATTAAAACAACTCTAGGTATCACCCATAATTATCAGATTAACTAATATGATAGAAAAGGATATTTTCTTTGTATTTGTATTACTGAGAAGAACATATTGCCATTTAGTTTATTGAAAGCTGCTTGTGTCAATGAGTATTCATCTTGGGGAAAAGGAAAATGGCAAATATTGGAGGGGATGTAAAAAAAATTGGAACATTAAGGCACTGTTGATGGGAATTTTGAACTGATATAACTGGAGAGCAATTTGGAACTATGCCCAAAGGATTATCAAACCATGTAGACTCTTTGAGCCAGCAATACTGTTATGTTTGTATCCCAAAGTGATTTTTTAAAAAAGGGATAAGGACCAATATGTATAAAAATATTTATAGCAGCTTTTTTTTGTGTGTGTGTAGCAGCAAAGAACTGAAGTTGAGGGAATGCCCATCAATTAGAGAATGGCTGAATAACTTGTACTGCATGAATGTGATAGAATTCTATTGTACTATAAAAAATATCGAGCAGGATACCTTCAGAAAAACTTAGGAAGATTTATATGAATTGATGCACAGTGAAGTGAGAAGAATATTGTACACAGAAATAGCAGTATTATATGAAATCAACTGTGAATGACTTAGCTATTCTCAGTAATACAATAATCCAAGACAATTTAAAGGACTCAGGATTAAAAATGCTATCCACCTCCAGAGAAAGAAAGCAAATCAAAGTTATTATGCTTTAATATGTAAAACGACCAAAAAAGAAAAGAAAAGAAAAATCAAGTAAACTTTGATTTGCTTTCTTTCTCTGGAGGTGGATAGCATCTATCTATCAATAAAAAACAAAAACAAAATATAGTTTCTACATAAAAAAGACCAATAACGAACAATGAGTTCATTATTGGTGTGGGGGTAGTACAGACTTTAAGATTTTAGTAAGTACAGATTTATCTGTTAGTTACTAACACTATTATTAAGGAGAGACAAGTTGCATGGTAATATCATTAGGAAAACCAAGGAAAATCTAAGTATAACAACACCCCATGATGGCAAATTATGATACTAAAATGAGAAGGTCAAACATCAGAGTCATATGACCATAGATCTAGAGCTAAAAAGCATCTCTAAAGACATCATAGTCCAACTGTCTCACTTAACAGTTAAATAATAAACTGAGACCTACCACTTAAATAACTTTCCCTAGGTAACATGAATAGTAAATATAATGTAGGATTTAAATGTAGGTTTTCCGACTTTCAACTAATTTATGACTTGATTACATAATACCTATTTTCTACATTTATTATTCACACTATATTACACATACCTATGATCTATAATCATGACCATTTTTAACTCATTTTTTAAAATTTCTGACATAGAACTAATCAAACATATTTAAATTCCATTCTTAAATGTCAATGTCAAAGAAGATCCCAATTCTCCCAAGTTTTCCCATGAAAGAGTGAAAAAACTTACAAAACCAAATGTAACTTTCAACATTAATGACTAAAAATGTGAAGGAATTAAAATGACATGATGCTAAAAACCATAAGGAACTGATAACATTTTGTAGAAAGTGAATATTTATAAACTACTTAAAACCTGGAATCACTAAGTTATTTTCCAGAAACTATACAAATAAACTTTAGTTTGTGATCAGCAAAAGGAATTTATGGTTAAGTCTGCATCATTCCAAGAGGTCCCTATTTCTCTTAACTACAAATCAAGTGCCACGTGACACTGGTTGTATACTGGTCAAGACTAATATTAGCAGCATTTCTAGTGATAGTAACCTGCCTATCAGTACATAATTTCATTGCATTAACAAATTTCACCTCAATTCCATACGTCAAAAAAAACCTCACTGATTTTGGAACCTTGATACTAATTATTTAGCCAATTAAGTCACTTATAATATTGAGTTCATAAGAAGCAATCTGAGTGCACATAGATTTAGCCAATTAAGTCACTTATAATATTGAGTTCATAACAAGCAATCTGAGTGCACATAGCCAAGCTGCCCGATAGCCTTTTACTTCAAGAAAGCTGAATTAAATATCACTGAATATAGTGTTGACATATGTCATAGAAAACAGACTTTGCTCTGTTGAGTTTGGTAGCTGTCAATAAGCATTTATTAAGCGTCTACTCTGTGTCAGGCACCAAGGTAACAACATGTTCTACTGTACTTGAAACTAAGCTATTGTATTAACTCTTTTTTCTTTATTTGTGCAGTCTCTCCTCAACTCCATAAAGAAAGAATCACACTAATTAGGAAAAATCACAGACGATGGAACAGGGATATTGCATCCAGTGGGGATTATATTGTTGATGTCCTCTTTCTGTTTATCAATAATCTTAGGAAAAATTTTATATATGGCACTGATGAGTCCAATAACAGAGTATGCTATCAGGATAATTTCTTTATGGGAAAGTGATATTCACTACTCTCTTCATGTACCTTTTTTCTCAGATTCTTCGTTTCTTTTCATAATGCTTCCAACTTCCTTTTCATTCCTAAGGAGCCATATGATTATTCTTAGTTCATATTTAAATCACATGTTCATGTGGAATAGAGTTCTGAGGATTTACACTTTGCAAAAAGTGTTCAAGATCAATGCAGTATGAGAGGTGTGAGATGGAAAGGGGAAGAACAGGTAGAAATAGGAAGAAAGATAGAATAATAGAGCAAATGGAAAGTCAAGGATAAAGCCAAGAAGAAGGGGGACAAGCAATTCTGATCTGCAGGAGGCCTACAATTTGGACAATTACAATTTTCTAAATACTTAAAATTTAAATATAGTGTATAAATTTTTGATATATAAAAAAACTGAAATAAGGAAAAGAATTAAGTTTGTAAAGGAAATTACAAAGAATAGAATCAGAATTTTAGAGCTGATTGGATGAGCTCTTTAAAAAAAGTTATTATTTTCTCCAGTTACATGTAAAAACCTGTTTTGGGGGTTATACATACATGTCCATTCATTTTCTATCTATTCCCATATGAATCATGTTGGAAGAGAAAAATCAGAACAAAAGGAAAAAAAAAAAACATGAGGAAAAAAAAAAGGTGAAAGTAGTATGTGTTGATCTACGTTCAGTCTCCATAGTTCTCTCTCCAGATGTGATTGGCATTTTTCATCCAAGGTTTATTGGGAATGCCTTGAATCACTAAACTGCTGAGAAGTACCAAGTCTATCTTAGTTGATCATCACAGTCCTACTGTTGTTGTATACCATGTGTTCATCACTTTTTTAATAGATGGGATTTTAAGAGATTATCTATTTCTATTCATATTTTAAATAATGAGGAAACTGGACCTAAGAAATAAATAACTTTGCCCAAATCACATAGCTACTTAGGATTTACAGCTGGAAGTAATCTGAAAAATCTTTTCAATGCAATAACCTCATTTTACAGATAAATATAATGAAACTCAGAGCAACAAGAATCCTTATCCAAGGTCACACAAATAGTATCAAAGCTTCAAGTGGTCTTCTGTTGACAAATCCAGAACTCTATGACATCATATGATTAAAATCCAGATCACCAGATTCCAAGCCCAGAGTTTTTTCTTATGTGGCACATGGCTAAAATCATGAAATTTTGAAAATGAAAGAAGGGAAAATATTTATCTAAGATTCACTATATTGTATAACCATCTCCCCAATGCAAATAATGGATATATTATATGAAAAAATGGAATCAAATATTTTTAAACACTATACAGAAAAGAGATTCAACATATGGTCCAATAGAGGCTCTCTAATGAGCTAAAAGTTTTTCTTTTGCTATTTTATAAAATTCTCAGAATTCTATCTTAGGACCCTATTTAATATTAACTGGGGGTTATAATACAACTGATATATACCCTGTTTATCTCCAGTCAAAATGACTAGGTTTCCATCTTTAAACCAGAGAATAAAGTCATATGTCTGAGGTGGGTTTAAAAAGAAACTGAAACAGAAACATGAACGTTACATGTGTACTGTTCATATAGTACTTGTTAAAAGGACTTTATATTCAATAAATAGAATGCTCAAGCTACTACATAAACTCTTATGATAATACCTACTCTTTATTTTTTTTCTTTTTTTTTTAATTTTTTATTTAATAATTACATTATATTAACACTCGTTTCTGTTCCGATTTTTTTTTCCCCTCCCTCCCTCCACCCCCTCCCCTAGATGGCAAGCAGTCCTTTATATGTTGGATATGTTGCAGTAATACCTACTCTTTAGAAGAGAAATTCAAACTCTGATTTCCAACTTAAATAAGTAAATGCTAATATTCAGAAATTTATTTAGATTCAAAATATGTGAAAAAAGAAATGGCAAAAGAAGCCAGGTAAAATTGAAAATTTATCCCCTGTAATGAGAGAAGCAACTAAAATAATAGTTTGCTTATTATTATTTCACCCTCATCAGGTAAATCATCTAAATGTTTATTCAGACTTCTGACCAGGCATGCTTCTTTAGCTAAATTAAGATTAAACAACACACATCAGTAATAACCATTTTTACCCTTCCTTAAAGAAGCACAGCAAAGTGAAAATAAAACAAATTTAAAGAAAAGTATTGTGTACTTACACCACTGGAAAGGAACTGAGCATACTTTACATGAGGAGGGGAAGTCAAAATGCTTCTTGAAGTCTGTCAGCGTTAATTACCATTCTGCAGTATAAAGACAGAAAATTCAGAAAGAATATTTACTCAAAAGTACTTTATATTACTTTTAAAAATTAATTACATAAGGATGATCACATTTTTAAACATAGTCAACTATACTTCAAATAAATTAGTTTGTCACTTTACACAGGAGCATTTGGTTGAAAGATTTTTTAAAAATCAACTTCTAAAGACAACTTGAGTATTTAATTCTATAAATTACTCAGTTGGAAAAAATGTTTAATATTACTTCCTTAGAATTAACATTACTATAATTATAATTATCCCAATTATAAGGTAGAACCAATGTTATTTAAACATGGAATTCAATACACAATACAATACTGTTTACCTATGTTAACTCAAAACTTTTGAAGATAAGAAGAAACTTACAGAGAGATATCAAACTATAGATTTTTGAAATTTTATTCCCATCTCCCAAATCTATCATCCCCTTCTAATTTCCTCTGACTTCCAAATCTAATCATCTAGTAGCCTCTAAATCATCCTCACTTCTTTTTCAAAGAAATTAAAAAATGGGCTCAGTCTTATTCTTCACTTTAAATTCCTCACAGTCATCCAGTCTTGCAACTTAACTATCATGTCATCTGCAACTCCTCATTTTGCCTCCATAACATCTCTTATCATCCTCCTACTACAGGATCCTCTACTTCTGCACGGACTACAACAATATACCCTGCTGGCTGCTTTCTCTGCCAAATACCCCATTCTAATCCATCCTTTACTCAGATGTCAAATCTCCCTAAAACATTTCATCTATTGACTACAGACATTTTTACTGTTTCTCATGCCTAGAATGGTCTTACCACCCCATCTCTGCTTCCTGGTTTCCCTGTCAAGTTCTAACTAATTGTACCTTCTATAAGAAGCCTTTCTTATTCCCATTTAATTCTAATGCCTTCCCTATGATAATTATTTCCAACTTATTCTTTAGACTGTGAGCTTCCTGAGGAAAGGAACTATCTTTTGCTTTTCTCTGTTTATCCCAGATTCTTACTCATTGTAGATACTATTGACTGCCCTCCAATGCCTGCACTCATACTCTGGCACTTCTGGGTATACAGGTCCCTTTAAACACTCTAGATTTCCAATTCATCAGTTTCTTCAACTCATCCATCTTTACCCGTGGCCAGAAGGACATAGGAACAGTCAAGTCTTTGATCACAGCATTGCATGTGACCCTGAAATTCCTCTCTCCTATCATTTTCATGGACCCTTAATTCTCTTTCTATACAATTCTTCCCATATATATTATTCTTGGACTTTCCATTCTCTCTTCAGGGCTGCCTCTTATCCTTCAAAATAATAATAAGGCCCAGGTTTTGCCCTATCTTCTTGCTCAACAGCCTTAAGTGGCTCTCCACTGGACAATGGACAAAAGCATAAAATCTCCTGCCTAGCACATTAGGGACCTCTACTTTACAACTTCAGCCTTCTTTCATATAACTGCATTGCAGTTATGATGCACTCTTATGATCCAGCTAATCATAGTAACTTCACTGAAGGTAATAATATATCTTCTATTTTTATTTATATGCACAAATCATTTCAATACTTAAAATGTATATACCTCCCTCACCTCTACCCCTGAGAATCTTTATCTGTTTTCAGGACTGAATTAAAGCTTTAAAAGTCTTAAAGCAAGATGTAAACACTTTGAGGTAAACTTCCCTGTTTTTCCACTCTCCAAATTAAAATGTTATTTACTTATTTGTATATCCATCATATCTCCACAACAGAACATCAACTCCTCTAATATTAGTCCTCGTGTTTTTAAAAAGGAGCTGGAAGTGTTGGGGAATAGAATTAATATCCAACACTGACTCTCCCTCACCAACAAGGACATTAAGCATTTTATCTACTTAAGAGATCAATGAAGGAGAATATGAATTACAAATGTTCCCAGAATGAAGTATGGAAATGAAAAGTACCCATTGTTACATAGACTGTTAGTTCAGCCCCAACCCTCAGATAGAAGGCAAAGCTGAATTTCTTGAAGATAAAGTGTTTTTTTTTACTTGTCACAATTTTAGTACAATTAACCTCTTTTTTTCCTCTTTCCCTTCACTGCTTCTCTCTTTCAAAAAAATCTTATTAGCAAAATATGCCCAATTTTCTCCTTGTTAAACTGGATTTATCTGGATGACTTCTAAGGTTCCTTCTGCTACAAACAGTCTATGATTTTGATTTTATTAAGACATCACAAACCAAGAAATCTTAAAGCAAGGCATTAATCACACAATGTAAGGGCATTATAAATCAAATACTCTTCTCCTAATGTGTATTAGTCACCAAATAGTTCAGAATGAAATTCTATTCTTTCAAAAAAGAATAATCATCATCTCAATAAGTGACATTGAAAGTGAATGAATGTTTAATATGAATAAAGGCAGTAAGGCATAATGAAAAAAAATGTTGGATAAGCTGCATGGAATCAATGATAAATAGGAAGAACCAATACAAACCAAAATACTTATAGTATATATAGTACTTATATTGTAGTGCAGCTACAATAGTAGTGCAGAGCTAAACCCTCTGGCCTAGGTGAATATGGATTCAAGAAGACAAGTCAACAAATCTTTATTAAGTGATTACTATGTGCTAAATGTGTGCAAAGCTGGGAATACAAATACAATCAAAATTAAAAATAGGAGCTTACATTGAAATGGAGGAAGTCAACACATATCTGGGAGCTAAAAAGCTAATGGGGATATAGGAGTGAGATAGTGGAAAAGTACAAAGACTAAGGAGCAGAAGAAAAATGAGAGCATGGCTCTTAGACATTTCCTCAAAACAGTTACTCCAGGAGGAACTCACTAAGAAAGAAGGGGAAGGAAAATCTTAAGAGCCAAGGAATATTCAGGGTGAGAAAGCTGCTAGTAACTGGAAAACTATGGCTTCCCTCCTCAGAGGTATGATTGCTGTTGCTATGGTTTGAGGGGGTTATTATTCAGCAGAGTGTTACACTTCAATCAGAATCAAAAATCAAATAGCCTACTATCAGACAATCACTATACTGGTCATTAGGGAATCAAGGACAAGGAATGTAGGAACTCCTAGGTATAACATATTCCAATGGGAGAAATAATAAGTACACATATACAGCAAAAACATAAAATAAATAGAAATCTACACAAAGAAGTAAAAAACAAAACAAAACAAAAACAAGGTAGTCTGAAAGGGATGATACTAGCAGAAAGATGGTGCCTGAATTCCCCGATAAAAAGTGAACTCTATGATGTAGAGGGAAGACGGGAAAACATTTTAGACATGCTGGAAACAGGGAAGGCCAAGAAGTTTGGCTTTATGTAGGAAGTGAAGAAACATAAGTACGACCAATGAATCTGCAAAGATAAGAGAGAAGGCAGGCTGTACAATATTCTAAAAGATAACAAAAAAATGCAGTTTGGCTTTTTCCTCTAATTGCAATAGGAAGCCATCAGAGATGAGCATACATGGGCCCAGGGAATATAGAACTCTGTGGTTTAGCTCCTCCAAAGTATGCTCTCTAGTAGTCTTGTTTTATATGGTAAAGGAACAGTAAAAGCAAGGTGGATAATGCCCAGGATGAAGAGGAAAACCCAAACACCAAAAGAAATGCACAGTCAAGTGACTAAGGTCTCCAGTGATATGACAAAAGTAAGCAAGTTAAGTTTTACCCAAAAGCTTCTAACTTTTAATACATAATATTTCTACTTAGAATGTATTGCTTTTACCTAAAAACATTTTAAAAGTGCAGTTATTATAATGTAACATGGCTGATTATTTATCCAATTACTATTTATCTTATATATTTTTAAGAATATCAATTCTATGAGAAAAAAATTCACATCTTATATATGATATGCACAGTGTTTAGCACATATATACTGCTAATAAAGAAATCACTTCCAGTCTAATTCACAGTAGCAATGAGGGAAATATTCAAGTTTAATCATATATTCTCGGTGTACTTTAATACCTACCATTCGGTTATATAACCACTTTACAAATGAAAAAAGATTCCTAAAAACTAAATGGCTAATCCTACATAAAAATAAATCAGCGGTAAATTGAGAAAGAGATACATATCTTCTGACTTGGATCTACTAATTTTTTGACTGCATACAAACTCAGAACCTTTCCAAATAGACTTCATCTGAAATAGTTCAAAGATTTTTAAAAATTAAGTCTGTCATTTGGAATTTGAATGCCAGATGTTGATGACTCATATCACTAGCAGTTCTAAATTACTATATGAAAAGGGAAATAACTCTGTTAAATATTATAGACAAGACAGGAAATGTTGAAGTCAAAAACTCATTTTAATATGTACATATTGCATATGACTATATACATTAAGACAGGCTAAAGTGTCTAATAATGAACAATGGTATGTATAAAGAGTTCAGGGTAAAGTTAAAAACCTTTTATATTTGCATTTCCTGACTTCCAGCATTTAAATTTCATTTTTAATGGATGCTATCATATTAGTTACTTTCCTTGCTGCTTTACGAAATACTGAACTTAAAAGGGAAAAAAAAAAAGAGACAGAAACTCTACTAAACATGCTGTTTATCCATCTTTTGAGTAAAAAAAAAAAAAGATCAACATTAATCCCACAGGTATGTATTCGCTAGTCTCTCTGTAAGTAAGTACCAGGTAAAATACTATACAGATTCATATTACCCTGAGCCACTTAAATACTTTATAGCTTATAACAGTTCAGCTATAAAACAAACTGATCTGCCCTTCCTCTTCCCACCAAAAGTCCCTCAAAGCACAGTTCACAAATAGAAACTGTTCATTCTTGTGAAAGTAAAGCTTATATCTTTAGATCCTTATCAAACATTTTTATCCTATTCTCCTTCTTTGAAGGTATAAGCTATTCTCTTATTACTCAGAATATACAGCTGTTAAATGAATAAGCAAGTAGATTGCACGTCTAAGAATTGATTTTCACTTAGTTGCCTAGATAGGAAGTTGAATCAAGTCAAGACTCCAAAATGGTTAAAAAATCAATGCAACAGGATAACTTATGTTTGCATATATATATATACATACACATACACACACACACACACACACACACACACACATATATATATATATATAAAACAGTTGAAATGATGCTTAATGATTGCAACAACAACTAAAAGAATTCATTAAAAATATTTGCAGTTTTTATGCCATCACAGAGACATTTGCTTTGAAAGTAAGAAGGACACAATTGAAGAAAAAAAAAATCAGTACTGCAAACAAACAACGATGAAGGCCTGGGTAGCGGTTTTAAACTACATGAAATAGGTTTTGGTTAGTTAGATAGGATGGATACATGAGAGAAGCAGAAAAAGCAGGAAAAAAGAAAGATGATATATATACACATCAGAAGATGGAAGAAGTGTAACAGGTAAAAGAGGAAAACAGTTCATCAAAGACCACAGCTACAGCAAATATCTCAAGTTGTAGATTTACAGAAAGAGCCAGGTAACCAGTAAACACTGGAGATACAGTTGATATTTCACCTTAATTTTGTAGATCTTATTTAGAGTTAGGTAAATATGCATAAGCAACTATTCTTAGTTTGATTCTAGAGACTGTCATGTCCCACCCAAATAAACTAATCAACTGCATTTTCATTATCACGGTGATGAATTCAGTTTTTAATACTCAACACTTTCTGAATACCCTCAGTAGTTTCTTTCCTCTGATTGGAGAGTTACAGAGTAAACCATTAACCTTCTCAGACAACATTATAAAAGGGTGGAACTGAACTCTACATGTTCCATCAGCATCTTTGTTTGATTTCAACACCATTCCACAGAAATTCATACATCCTGGTGCATATTCCTAACTCCCTGCTTTTCAGCTTCCATTTCCCTCATTAAATTGTAAGCTCCTTGAGGACAAGCATGATCTTTCCTTTTCTTATTTGTGTACCAAATGTTTAGTAAATTTAATGCCTTGCAGATGTCCTTGAGTTGGTTTTCAATATATCTGCCTCTTCACGATCCCATTTAGGGTATTCTTATTAAAGATACTACAGTAGTTTGCCATTTTCTTCTCCATCTCATCTTATAGATTAGGAACTGAGGCAAACAGGGCTACATTATTTATCCAAGGTCACATAACTAGTGAGTGTCTGAAGCCACATTAGAATTCAGAAAGATATGTCTTTCCTGACTTCAGGTCAGGTATTCTATCCACTGGTACCCCGATATTTAATGAATTAAACAGAATTCCAAGTTAATTCCAAAATTTTTAATCTTAATCAATCAATCAATCAGTTTATAATAATTACCTAACTACCTATTATATGCTAGATACTATGCTAGCAACTGAGGGCACAAAAAGAGACAAGAAAAAAAAAATCTTACATTCAAGAAGCTTATAATCTAATGGAGAATACATACAAGTTATATACAAGACAAGTAGGAAAACATTGGAATTAAGGAGTTTAGAAAAGGCTTCCTCAAGAAGGTGAGATTTTAAATGGCTAAACAAGTATTGATATATGTTTTTTAATGGAATACTACTGTGCTGATGAGCAGGATGATTTCAGAAAAACCTGGTAAGAGTTACACAAAGTAAAGTGAGTAGAACTAGAATAATATTGTACATAGGAACAACAATAATATAATGATCAAATGTGAAAGACTTGGCTACTCTCATCAATATAATAATCAAAGACAATTCAAAAAACTAATGATAAAAAATGTTATTCACTTTTAGCAAGAGATGTAATGAACTGAGTGTAGACTGTTAATTGCAACATGTCTAATATGAAAATGTTTTGTGTGACTTCACATTCATTGTCATTTCAATGGACAGGGGAGGAGCTGAAAGGAAAGAGAATTTGGAACTCAAAAAAATTTATAAAATGTTAAGAAATAATTTTTTTAAAAAAGGAAAATATAAGTGAAAATGGGGATGATAAAGGGGTCATATTTTAGAGGACATAAATGAGATGAGATGGGATCACTTGAAAAACATGGACTTGGTAAACCATTTCATATGAGAAAGGTATAAAGGATGAGAAAGTAGGAGAAGACATGAGTATGTAAGGAAGAGAAGACTGAATTCATGACGAATGATCTCATTTTTCTATAAAATTGGAGGTAAAGTGCTCAATTAAAAAAGTAGGGAGGGGCGTGGGAGCCATTGTAGATTTGAGAAGGAATAAAAAGGTTTGGAAGGGACATTATGGATAGTGAGATAGTGAAATGATAATATTATTGTTAATAGCAGCAAAGGTCTAATTGGGTTTTATAACATAAATTCATACTAGACTCAGAACAACTGAATGATTTTTCTCCACCTTCATTCAGCAGCACATTTATAAAAGAAGTGATATAAGGCAGGAATGATGCCAGGCTGAGACTTGGTTGTGTATAATTGGTGATACAAAAAGTGGGCTAGGGAATCAAAAAAAGACAGTAAATGGGAAGAGGAGAAAGTGAGTAGTACAAGAGAAACTGGAGTGTTTAGAGATTGGAGGTCACAATGCAGAAGAGTGGGATTATAGAAACGACAGCAGAGAAAAAGTAGAAAAGTTTACAGATTACAATAAGATAAGGATACTTCAAAAGTCTTGAACATAGAAGTGCTTTGGGGAATTATAATGAATAAAAACAACTTACTGAGAATTTCTTGGAATCTTTAGTTCATTACTAGTTTCTGTTCAGCTATCACTTTCTCTACAGAGACTTTTCCTGATGATCTTTACAGTATCTAATTGGAGGGTGGAACCATGAATTCCAAAATATTAATTAAAGAAAGGAGCTGTGTGGGACAGTAGCATCCATAAAAACCATCAGACTCTCAAAGTAAGAAAAAGTAAAAAGGGGTTTATTAGATCTCGCAAGAAAGGGTATCTTCCATCAGACAAAGTGTTTGTCAACAAAGAACAAAGCATAAACTGCAAAATACCAGATAAAATAGACTGATCCCAGAAACTCCCTCCCCTCACCTTGTCTCCCATAGTTTTCAGGAGTCCAGGCTTATAATTTAATCCCAGAAATCTAACCTAGAAACAAAAGAACAAGTAATAAACTCTTAAGAGAATTCAAAGGCACTATTACTTTTCAAAGAAGTAATTAAATGCTAATTAAGAGGTGGTGGGAAACCAGGAGGGGACAAACACCTGTAACTTTTAGCTATATCTCTATTTGTTATATTATAAAGTCTTAAATTATAATTATAGTTTAAGGCTATATTCCCATAAGAGTGTTTTCACTCAGTTAATTCCACACAGAGCTTACCTCAAAAATCTCATTTCTCACTGGCGTATGTTGGGACCTATCTCATTTTCCCACTATTCCCCTTTATTAGGTACTTTCCTCCTTCCCTATTTGCTTTTCAGTTTCTTTTTATGTGGGCTTTCTCCATCAAACTGTAAACTCCTTGAGGGCAGGGATTGTTTTTCATTTTTGCGTTTCTATTTTCAGAACTGAGCACAGCGCCTAACATAAAGCAGACAGTTACTTAATTAATGCTTACTGACTATTGAGACAAAGATTATCTGTGCTCTCCACATGATTCTCTCAAAATATTCTGTCTGCATTTCATCTGAATTCATCTCTGAATTTTCACCTCTGAAAACCAAGGAAGAAAAACTAAAACTGAAAATGTATTGATTTCAAAGAAATGAAAAAGGTAGATCCTTCAAACTTCAAACCATAGATTTGTAAAGCTGGGGAAATTAATGCATTATTAGAACAGCTTGTAAGTACATCAACAGGAGGCAATATTAAAATACCAGTGACTTATCTTTCACCTTTTCCCATATGACAAATTCCAGATTAATAACCATAATAATCTCTTTTATACCTATTTATTTCAACTTAACAATATCACTCTTAAAAATTGCTATCCAGAACACAATATTCTAGTGGTAAAACAATATTATCATCTTTATACTGGATTTTATTCTTCTATTAATAAAGTTTAAGGTTGTTTTAAACTATAGTTCGTTACCTTTCATCATAGCATGGAAATGAACTTGGGTTTTCAATCATTATGGTCAAAGAAAATAAGCTTTGACAAAAGCTACTGTATTCTATACTGTACTATACTCTAGATGGAAAGACTCTGAGTCCCGATTTTGGGTCTATATCTATTGCTCAAGGACTAGCCTAACAAAGATTAGAAAAAGACATCACCAGAAAGTCAGATGCTAATAAATGTTTTAGCCACAGCAATTCTCAAAAACCATCTATAGAATAACAAAGGGGAGCCATATATATTGATAAAAAGAATACAGACAATGACAAAATTAAATTCTTGAGGAAAGGTCATAGTTTTTGTTTGCTTTTTGGCAAGTATAATTATATTACACAGGTGACATATTTATGTTGTAATCAATTAAAATGCCTAAGTCTATAACAGTTATTAAGCCACCTTCATTTTGTCCTCCAGGAGCTAAATTTTTTAAATCCAAGTAAAAAAAATGCATTTATCCCCTATTAAATTTTATCTTGGTACATTTAGACCATTCTTCTAGTTTGTCAAGATTTTTAAAATCCTGATTCTGTCATCAAATGCATTAATTCTCAGTTCTATGTCATCTATACATTAGATAAGCAGGCTTTCAATGACAAGGTCAAAACATGTATTTAAAGGTTTATGGCAAACTACTAGATAGGTCTCTAAAAGACTTAAGAACTCAAAAGGCTGTAGGATGATGGCTAGGACTTGCTGTTTCTTTAAAATTCAAATGTTCAATTTTCAATTCAAAATCTTGTCTTCTAAGTCTAAAAATCTGGAACCTCAAACTGTTCATTTTTCCATGGATAATTCTGGGGAAAAAAACTATTTTAGGTTTATTTGCTTAACTTAAGTGGGAAAAACTAATATCAGAATTGCTGTTAACTATACAGAATTCTAAATAGAAAGCGGTTTTTATTAAGACACGTGCTTGAACAGAACTTTTCCACTCAAAATTCTAGAGGTACTCTGCTTAAAACTTCTCTGCCAAGCTATCCTTTTTCAACATATCAAAATAATTTTTAAAGCTTTTTATTTTAAAAACATATGTACAAATATGTTTTAGATTTTCCCCTCCTTCCCCCGACCCCCTTCACAAATGGCAAGTAATCCAATATTTGTTATACATATTAAAATATATGTTAAATCCAATATGTGTACACATATTTATACAATTATCTTGCTGCACAAGAAAAGTAAGATCAAGTAAGATCAAAAAGGAAAGAAAATGAGCAAGCGAACAACACAAAGAGTGAAAATGTTATGTTGTGATCCACATTCAGTTCCTATAGCCCTCTCTCTGGGTGTAGATGGCTCTCATCATCACAAGATCAACTGGCATCAATCAATTCATTGTTGGAAAGTTCAGAAGAATTGATTGTCTTATAATATTGATGTTGCCATGTAAATGATCTCCTGGTTCTGCGCACTTTGCTTAGAATCAGTTCAGTTGAGTCTCTCCAGGCCTCCCTAAAATCATTATCCTGGATCGTTTCTTATATAACAATAATTTTTCATAACATTCATATACCATAACTTATCTCCAACTCATGGGCATGCACTCATTTTCAGTTTCTAGCCACTACAAAGGGGACTGTCACAAACATTTTTGCACATATGGATCCCTTTCCTTCCTTTAAGATCTCTTTGGAATCCAGGCCCAATAGAAACACTACTGGATTGAAGGGTATGCACCAAAATAAATATGTATACTTAAAAATATGTATACACATTGTGAGACCCAGGTAATTATGGAACCATCCTTTGTAGCTCTCTTTTAAAGCAACAAGCTCCTCCCTTGCTCTGCCTTTGCTGGGGTATGGTCAGAAGACCCTAAACAAAACTACACAACAAAACTTTCCTTATATGAGCCTCTAAAACAAGAATGAGTTCTTTGCTCAAGTTTCAGAAGAATTTTCTTTTGCAGACAGACCATGGCTAAATGTAGGAGACTCTGGACCAATTTGTACAATTTGAAATCCTTCTGCCATCTTAGTATATGTTTCCCACATTCTATTTATTTGTCAGAACACATACTACCTACTGCTGCCTCTTGAGAATATTATATGCCCGTTTCTGTCTCTGTCCTTTAGTGAATCAGAGACTGAGCAGGAGCTGAATGAAATGGTGGTCTGGAAAGGAGAAGATGGCAGCTACATTGCCACTATGGTTGCACAAGCACAAGTTTTTCTCCCTATCCTATTTGCTCTTCTCTAAAATGATGGGGAGCAAAGGGAAAGAAGAAACTTATTCCAGGGCCAGAGCAAGACTCGTGGTCAACAAATTTCTCTCTCATTCCACCTTTTTTTTTTTTTTTCCTTTCCTTTTCTTTTTTTTTTTTTTTTTGCTGAGGCAATTGGGGTTAAGTGACTTGCCCAGGGTCACACAGCTAGGAAGTGTGAAGTGTCTGAGGCCGGATTTGAACTCAGGTCCTCCTGACTTCAGGGCCGGTGCTCTATCCACTACGCCATCCAGCTGCCCCTCTCTCATTCCACCTTGATAAAAAAAGAATTGTTGGGGGTAAAAAGAAACAATCACTATTTTTCCCTCTTTTCTGAAACATAATTAAAAGAAAACATAAGTTATAGATATATGTATTTATATATATTAATATCAACATTTACATCAAAATATGTCATTATATAAAGAACCTCTTGGCTAGATAATTTAAACTTAGGGAAGAAAAAGAACTGATCAAGAATTGACTATTTCTTGCTAAAACAACAATTTCATCAGTATCTATATTCCCAATTTCTCTCTCCTTCAATCATCCCTAGATTTCTTTTTATTTCCCTAATTGAATAACCTATATCAATGGATCCTAAAATTTCTACTTTTAAACTGTCCACAGGAACATTTTTTTTACCCCAACATTGGCTTCCACTTAAAACAATTTTCTATTTTACTCAAATATAGCTAATATTAAAAAAAATTTTTTTTTAAATCTCCACTGGCCCATGCTGTCTTCCAAAAGCAAAAGGGAAAACATTACAGTGCTTGTCTGTCCCCTTAATCTTTAAACCTCTATGCCTAAAACATTAGACATACAGGAGGGTTAGAAAAACATGTAGAATCATCATTCCTGCCCTGAAAGGAGGCTTATATTAGGGTCTTTGGCCAGTAACCTGTTCAGCCAAGGCTCCCCCAAACCTCTAATTCACGAGGAATGGAAAACTCATGGCAAAGCTGGTACCAAAGGAGTAGTACCTGTCTAATGTACTTAAAAAAAGCAACATGGCTCCAAGGAATGTAGGGTGTAGTTGGCAATTGTCTGATTAGTATGCAATTTGATACTGTTATAAAGCCCAAACCCTCTCTCTATAAGGACAAGGTCTTTTCACTATGGCCTCTTCTGCAGAGAGAGGAAGAGGTAAAGCTGGACAAGAAATAGCTCAGAAAACTCTGAACTAGGAAGGAATACAGATGATAAAGTCTGGGACACCATGAGAATAAAAAAAGGAAACTCTTAGAAAACGTCTAATTCCCGGACACAACTGAAATAACTTTTATAGAAATTATTGGGTTAGGCTTCAGAATTTACTAGTGAAATCTTAATTTACTTGTTGAAATTCTTCTAGAGCCCCAGCAAGAAACCAGGAGTAGAAACAAGAGGAAAAACTTAGTAGACTACCTGCTTCCTGTCAGAAATGGTCAAAGAACAAAGATGCTTTCTAATTAAGCATTATTCTCTGACAAATTCTTCCTTACTAGTGAGGTGACTGAGATTGGTCACTTCCTCTCTTGGTGCAGTTGCTTTGTAGTGCCCTATGTCCCTATTTCACAAGGCTGTTGTAAGAATCAAATGAAATGACCCATGTACAGCACTTTGCAAAACTTAAGGCATAAGATCAGTGATATATATATTTAATATTGGTAAAATGAGAGGTTATATCTATTAAGTTTTCTTCCAGCACTCTAAATATGATCTTGTTCTCTAGATATCAATCCCTTTAACAACATTTTAGAAAAATTATAACCTTACTGGTCCTGAGTTTTCTCATTTATAAAATAAAATTAGATGAATTCTAAAGTTCGTTCCCATTATAATGATCTATTAGTGGAACAGTTCACATCCAAAAGTTGTTTCTGATTACTCTGGATAGAAAACCTTTAGCATTAAGTTGTTTTTTAATGCCTCTTGATTTCTGATTATTACCCCTTTGGAAGGATATACTTCCAGCTAGCAACATAAAGCCTGGAATTTGAGGGTGTACTGGAAAGCTATGACTAGTGTCTTGTTTTTCATCTCTTTATTTTGTCAATACATTCAGTGTCAAAAACAAAACAAAACAAAACAATAGAACCAGATAACATGGCTGCTTTCTCTGCTCTCTCTCTCTCTCTCTCTCTCTCAAAAAACTAAAATACAAAATGTACCTGGCCAAGTGAGAGAAATAGGCTGAGTAGATAGCCTTCTGATAGAAAGTCAGTATCTGGTAATCAAAACTGATAATTTAAAATTTATACTTAATCAAAACCATAGAGAGGTCAAACTGATTTTGGTGATTTTATTTTCCAGTGTAGTTTTCAGTAATTCACTATGGCAAAAAAAAAAAAAAAAAAAAAAAAAAAATGAAGGCTGAACTGTATTATAAAGATATGGCAGAATGTGGAATATAAAAATTAATCTTAAGAGACTAGAGATCTTAGAGATTTAGAAATTTAACAATGAAGTAGACATAACATTATTTGATTTTAATAAGGCATTTTATAAAGTTTACCCCAATATTTCTGTGATGAAAAAGAAAGGATATGCTTTATATCATAACAGTAAGATAGATCTGAATTTGAATAATCAATCAACAAGCATTAAATTAAGTTTTTACTACATTTAGACACTAAGGTACAAAGACAAAAACCAAAGAATTTCTCAGAAAGGATTCACAGTATATCAAAGACTTCTTCAGTTCATAGTGTAGAGAAGATCCAATGAAATTGTCAGTCAGTGAACTTATTTAAGGGCTGGGAAAACACCAAAAGATATTTCCTACTTTCAAGGAGGCCACATTCTAATGGAGAGACTACTTGACAAACCACTACGTACAATTCAGTTATACAGAGCAAACGAACTAAGGGAAAGCACTAGAAGTGCTGGTAAAAAATTTAAAGAGAAGAGGATGCAAAATCTAAAAGGACAGAAAGACTATGGAACAATATAGTAATCAGAGACATAGATATGAAAGTCTAGCTGAAGTTTAACTTCAGCCATCATTTAATGAACAAGAAATAAAAAAGAAAAAAACATGGAGATAGACGGAAAGAGGTTACTCAAGGCTTTGCTGGGAACCAAGATACTTATTTATGCAGTAGCTGCTTTCCAGAGTGAAATCTTTCAACTGCTCTAAAATATTTCTTTTCTAAGCCACGGAAAGCAATGAGATCATGTTTTTGATTAAATGCCAATATTGTTTCTTCAATCCAGACTGTTAGAGTTAAATAGAGAAAAAATGAAACGGAGAAAAGTTGAAGATGGAGTGTTAGGGGAAGTAGAGAGAAAAAAGAAATAGGATGAAGGTAAAGAAAAATATCTTTATAAGCAAATGCTGGGAAATATGGAAATGACTGAATAGAAGTAATTTTTTTTTTAAGTTGAGGAGTTAGAAATTTAAAAGTTTGGTCATTTGTTCAATTCAGAAAGAAGTGACAATAGTGATTAATTTCTTTTCTTGAAAATGGCTTCCTAATTTAGTAAAAACTAACTCAACTATTCAGGTAAACTATCAAAAAAAATTTTTTTCCCTCTTAATGTTTGCTAGATTTAAGCATAATCAGCCTATAAAAAGAAAAGAATTCTTGGTGGGGGACCTCCATTAATTTAGCTGTTTTAAATTCATATTCATACATTGTTTTCAGAACCACAATCTGTTATCTTGTACTCAAAAAATAGCATATATATACAGCTATGCATGTATGTATATGTGTGTATATATACATATATACACACATTTATTCTGGTTATAACCAGAATTTATATAGATAGACAGATATATATAGATTTATATAGCTATAGAATTTTTAATTTTCAAAGTGTTTTATAAATATCATCTTGTTTTACTCTCACAACACTCTTAGAAAATAAGTGCTATTATCATCATTTTACAAATGGGAAAACTGAAGTAGACTGAGGTCAAGTAATTTTCCCAGGATCACATAACTACTAAGTGCCTGAAACTAATTAGAACTTAGTCCTATACAAGACATACAGGTAAATTCATTTTAGTCCCTTTTATATATGTAAAATTTCTTTTCCCAAGGATACGAAAGCCATTTTTATAGTCAAAATCAGAATCAAAGTCCTAAGAATTCCCAGTTCAGCACTTTTCCCCCCCTTTTACCAAATTAATGCCAAACTGCTTCTTATAGAGTGGGTAAAAATTAGGAGTCACTACATTCCTTGGAATCCAAGCTCAAAAACAATAATGCTTATTCTAGGAACTAAGTCAAACCATTTTATGAAAAGTTAATTTTTAATCTTCACCTAAAAGTTGGGGAAATTAACTACTTATGAGAACTAACACTCGAAGTACAAAAAGCAGCAAATGGCTGAAATAAAATTCTAGACTGGAGAAGCAAAAGTTAATTAACTGAAGGGCTAAAACAAATATACTAAAAGGAAAGCCACACAAAATACCAATGTACAAAAAAAAATTTTTTTTATAAAAATAGAAATAAAAACAAAACCCCCAACATTTGAGATTAACTAATTTAAATCCTAACCATTAATCCTCAAAACAGATCTCCATTTCTCTGGTTCTTTTTTCTCCTTTATAGAATACAATTATAGGCATCAAAGTTTATTGAATTTAATTTGAGATAAAAGATAACCAAACTAATATCAACAATTAAAAAGCCATTCCCACCTTAGAATCAGACAATTTTAAGCTAGGAAAACCTTCAAGGTCATGTAGCTTTTATTTAAAGATAAAAGGAAAATGAATCTCAAAGAAGTGCCATGCCTCACTAAAGGTCACATAACTAATTAGTAGCAAACTACCTAAATCTTCTGACTCTTAAGACTTTTACATTGATGCAATTCACATAAAAGAAAATTATTTGGCCCTATTCTCATTGTTCTTTTGGTCAATGGAAAAAAATGAGGTTTTATTTTCTCCTTTCCCCTATTTACAAAGGAGGGATTTGGGGAAATATTGGGAAGAATCAACTAAAACATGAAAAGACAATTCAATATTAAATGGAAGTTCTCATTATAAGGTGCTAGATATAATTATCAAATTAACTTACCTCTGAAAGATATAGGACCTATAGCAGGGGTCCTGCATTACCACCCAAGTTAGGGCTAAACTTGGCTTGATTTTGCTGAAGTCTGGCAAGTATCCAGAGGCAAGAATACTGTTGTGGTTAAAGCATTAATATCCTACAAAAAAGTTCCAGTCTGTACCAGCTATTACATCTAAAACTAATAATGATTTAGTTCTGATGAAATAACCAGAATTTCAAAAGAAATTATTAGGTAATAACTTATGATGATAATCACAACTCAAATGAAGTTCTGGCTTTTAAAAATGCAGTTTTAATTGAGTATTCAATTTCAAAATCATCTATGCCAAAGTTCTCTCCATTCCCCCCCCAAAAAAACTCAACCTCTGTATGTTGATGTATCTTTTCCTTAAGTGAACATAAATCTTCTATATTAAAGTTTTATGTCACTTGACATTAATTTTAGCAGGGTTGAAGGTTAGGACTTTTTGTGCTTCAAATTAAAAAAATTTCTTTCAATTGTGTATGGCTCTTGATAGATTATTTTTCTCTTCTGAGTCAGTAGCCCTTGATAGAAAAAAGGCTTCCTATCTCTGATATAAAGAAAGCTTAAATGTACAGTGGATGAATCTTAACAGCACTCTGTTTTTAAGATATTAAGAATCTCATTTTCTCAGTGCCAAGGACAAGTGGTTCTGTGAAGCAATAGAGTTTGTCTCACTTGACATGAAATCTTTTTTTTTTTTTTTTTAGTTCAGTCGTTCTAATGTGTTATTGGGAACCACTTCACTTTCTTTCATTTTTCACTTATATAATTAGGTGGCTGAAGTATTATTCACTCTAGCCACAACTAGAAAAACTGGAAGGAGGAAATTTCTTGAAAAAAAAAAAATTGCCTAACAGCAAGTCAATTTTACTATTAAAAATTTCCTTGCCCAACTCCAGAGAGTTCTGGATTCATTCTTTAAAAGATATAGCTATTCTGGAGAGCAATCTGGAATTATGCCCCAAAAGTTATCAAACTGTACATATCCTTTGATCCAGCAATGCTACTACTGGGCTTATACCCCAAAGAGATACTAAAGAAAGGAAAGGGACCTGTATGTGCCAAAATGTTTGTGGCAGCCCTGTTTGTAGTGGCTAGTGTAGAATGGATGCCCATCAATTGGAGAATGGTTGGGCAAATTTTGGTATATGAATGTTATGGAATATTACTGTTCTATAAGAAATGACCAGCAGGAGGAATACAGAGAGGCTTGGAGAGACTTATATGAACTGATGCTGAGTGAAATGAGCAGAACCTGAAGATCATTATATACTTCAACAACAATACTGTATGAAGATGTATTCTGATGGAAATGAATTTCTTCGACAAAGAGAAGATCTAACTCAGTTTCAATTGATGATGGACAAAAGCACCTACACCCAAAGAAAGAGCACTGGGAAATGAATGTAAACTGTTTGCATTTTTATTTTTCTTCCAGAGTTATTTTTGCCTTCTGAATCTAATTCTTCCTGTGCAACAAGAGAACCGTTAGGTTCTGCACACATACATTGTATCTAGGATATACTGTGACATATTTAACATGTATAGGACTGCTTGCCATCTGGGGGACGGGGTGGAGGGAGGGAGGGAAAAAGTCGAAACAGAAGTGAGTTCAAGGGATAATGTTGTAAAGAAATTTTTTTCCAAATAAAAAAAATTTTTTAAAAAGATATAGCTAATAAATATACTGCTAATAAACAAACTGGTTTGGCACACAAAAAGAAATCATCTGTACATCCAAATTATAAGTATAAAAACAAAATAAGTAGTTTTTCTATCAGAAAAATTGATTAAATGATTATGTGGCATTGGAAAGAATTTCTGGTTTTCATAGTAAGAATAATTCAAAAGCTTAAGTAATAGACTAGGAAACAAATGCTAATCATAATATTTTCAAAATGTGATAACTAAGCAGATATTGTTTGCTTTGAAGAGGAAAAACTCATTAGCTAAGGGTAGACATACCAATACACTTTGATAGGCTAAAGACCTAATTTTCCATCCTTTTGCATGGCATGATAATTTCTTAAATGTATCCTGTGTCAGGAGTTCTAGATCCAAGATACATGAACTTTTTTTTTTTTAAGATTTAATTTTATTTCAAAATAATTAGCTTCCTTTGTAATTCTTTGCATTTGGTTATATTAATTTTTTTTAAAAAAATTATTCTAAGGAGTCCACTGGCCTCTTTGAATTGTTAAAGGTGTCCTTGCACAAAAAAGTTTATAAACTATTTCATGCTGTTCTAGAATTTTTATATTGTCCTAAAAGGGAAAAAAAATAAAGTCTCTTTTTAGTCTTAAGTGAGTTTTAAAAAGTCTTTTAAAGTCTCTTTAGCCCCATGCCTCCCAACAGGAGGTGATTGGGATTAAGGACTTGCCCAGGGTCTGAGGCCACATTTGAACTCAGTTTCTCTTGATTTTGGAATGGTTGCTTTATCCACTGTGCCACCTAAAAGTCACTTTTATATTAAACCAATCAAATAATTTTCAATTCTGAAGGAACTGGCTTAAGTGTCAAGTAGTATCAGGTTAAATCTGAACAAAAAAATTTTTTTAAGGAAAATTATTTTTATATTTTTGTAATTTACTCTTGACAAACATGACTTGACATAAGATTTCTCTATATAAAAGGGAAAGAAAGACTGCATATAATTCCACAAATCAATAAAAATCCCTTTTAAAAAAAAAAAGCACAATGAAATAAATGTTTTACATTTTTAAAAACTATCCTCTTATCTGTTTTTCCTTCCAAGCCTTAAAATGCTTCAATGATCCTTTCTTTTCTTACTTACATCATTAACACTACTTCAGCACCTCTCCAAAAATAGTTCTATTGCCAATTAAAAAAAAAAAAAACTTCCATTGTGATAAATAAAAAGTCACAGAAAACATAATAGTCATGTCTCATTCTGCAGCTCAAGTCTGTCAGAAGGTGGAGGCAGCAAGCCTTCATCATCAGTCCTTTGGAGTTATGTTCCCAGTATTAATCAGCATTGTCTTTCAAAGTTCATTTTCTTTAAAATATTATAAGCATTGTATTTCAGATTCCTCTAATTTTAATCTACATTAGTTCATGAAATTTGTCCATGTGTCTTTGAATTTATTATTTCGTTATTTCTTAAGACATAATTTTCCATTACATTAACAAATGCTACTTTCAATCATACCTCAATTAATGGATAAACCCTTTATTTTGCTATTCTATAGTAAGAAGTGATGCTGTAAATATTTTTGTAAATAGAAATCTTTTCTCTTATTTAAACTCTTTCAAGGTTAAGCATAGTAGCAATATAGTTAAGTTAAAAATTATATCTTCTGGCAGAAATTGCCTTTCAGAACAACTAGCCAATTTCACAATACCAACAGTGTATCAGTGTGCTTGCCCTCTCATGGTCCCTCCAAAAATCGGCATTTTTCTTTGTTTTCATCTTTGTCAATCTGATGGACGAGGTAGAATCTCAGAATTTCTAAAATTTATATAGCTCTTGATTATTAATGGAACACCCTATCTGATTTTAAAATTAAAAAAAAAATCTGCAGTGTGCAGTTAGATCATTGACATTACTTTTTAGGCTTGCTTCCAAATTATATCTATTTAAAAATATAAATTCATTTTTTTTATTTTTTTATTTATTATTTTTTTAAATAACTTTTTATTGATAGAGCCCATGCCAGGGTAATTTTTTACAACATTATCCCTGGCATTCACTTCTGTTCCGATTTTTCCCCTCCCTCCCTCCACCCCCTTCCCCAGATGGCAAGCAGTCCTTTACATGTTGAATAGGTTACAGTATATCCTAGATACAATATATGTGTGCAGAACCAAACAGTTTTCTTGTTGCACAGGGAGAATTGAATTTAGAAGGTATAAATAACCCAGGAAGAAAAACAAAAATGCAAGCAGTTTATATTCATTTCCCAGTGTTCTTTCTTTGGGTGTAGCTGCTTCTGTCCATCATTTATCAATTGAAACTCAATTAGGTCTCTTTGTCAAAGAAATCCACTTCCATCAGAATACATCCTCATACAATATCGTTGTTGAAGTGTATAATGATCTCCTGGTTCTGCTCATTTCACTCAGCATCAGTTCATGTAAGTCTCTCCTAGTCTCTCTGTATTCATCCTTCAGGTCATTTCTTACAGAACAATAATATTCCATAACATTCATATACCACAATTTACCCAGCCATTCTCCAACTGATGGGCATCCATTCAATTTCCAGCTTCTAGCCACTACAAACAGGGCTGCCACAAACATTTTGGCACATACAGGTCCCTTTCCCTTCTTTAGTAACTCTTTGGGGTATAAGCCCAGTAGAAACACTGCTAGATCAAAGGGCATGCACAGTTTGATAACTTTTTGAGCATAGTTCTAAATTGCTCTCCAGAATGGCTGGATGTGTTCACAATTCCACCAACAATGTATCAGTGTCCCTGTTTTCCCACATCCCCTCCAACATTCCACATTATCTTTCCCTGTCACTCTAGCCAATCTGACAGGTGTGTAGTGGTATCTCAGAGTTGTCTTAATTTGCATATAAATTCATTCTCAAAGAAGATTTCCTACCATTAAGAGTTCTTTTAAAAATATGCCAAAGATTATTTCAAAAATAGGAAAAATCAAAAAAAAATTTTGAACAATAGTAGGATCCATGGACTAAATAAATAGGGAAAGAAAGAGCTTTCCAAGGTAACTATTTTGAAAATGACAAATACTAATCCGAATGTATAATTTTGAGTATATTTATTTAAAATATTGTTTAAAAACCCAAAATAAAATAAATAACACAGTCTCATTACCACATAGCTAACACATCATCTCTCTTTCATACTTCTTTTACACCTATAACATTGACAGGGATACACAGTGGCTGATTAATCAGTAATGCTGAATTGAGTCATCAGCTAAATTTCAGCTAACAAATATTATCAATTTGTAAGCATTTAAGGAACATCATCCAGATGTCTGATATTTTGCTATAAGGCACCAATTACAAGTAGCAAACATTTGAAACATTTGAACTTACAGAAGTAGTTTTAATATTATAAATCTTTTGGGCTACATGTCAAGGAATACAATTTAACTAGTCTAAATCTAAGTAGTAATACAACGTAACACCAAATATGATTAATAAAGATGGACACTAACAATGTTTTATTTAAATACAAATAAAAACATCAAATTTGGCAAATTAGTTTAACTAACAACATTATAGACTATATCAAAAAGTATAAATTAGAAAGGCATGGGCTCATAAAAGTAAGGTACCTGATAATTTTGTTGAAATTCTTTAATATATGTCCAAATGCTAAAGTCAGGCAAGAAGACAACATTAGACATGTGTAATCAGAATTTCAATAAAGTATTTGATTCTACACTGCCTAACACACAATGATTAACAGAACAATAAAATAGTCTCTAAAGGCAGAGGTTTTGGAAGGCTACAAAGCAAGAATTCCTATTCTAGTTAAAGATCAACTTAACGTTATACAAATGCATCATTAGTGCACTGTTTTACAAAAAGGAATTATTTTATTAGTCTTTGATTAAAAAAACAAACAAAACCCACAGACTTAGCAAATAGGTTTCCAAAAGTTTTGTTACATATGACATCTACAATCAAAAAAGGGAAAAAGAAACTTTATAGAAAATATGACAAAGAGAAAGGACAACTTATTTATGATAAGAAAGAAGTACAATTGGCAACCCAAGATCCAAATTCCATTCCCAACTACTTCTACAGGCACATTCTTGGATATAATTCTACATCTTCCAATCTCAGTTTGCTTATCTATAAAATGAAACCAGAATACAAAAGACTTGCTTTCAAACTTTGGCCACAAATATTTTTTAATTTTGTGATGCTGGGCAAATCATTTTAAATTCTCTTGAGCCTCAGGAAACTCTGAAAGACCAATCTAGTCAAGAAGAGGAAGTTCACACGAGATTTCTGGGATATGGACATCTTCACAAGACTAAATATGAATAATAATACCTGGAGTCTATCCATAGCCCTTTTCAATAGTTCTCATGAACTTAATTATCATGTCTAAGTGGATAATTCTTAATGTTTCTGTTGTTAAAAGTTCCACTGCTTCAGTCGTATCCAAATCTCCATGACCCCATTTGGGGTTTTCTTGGCAAAGACAGTGGAACGGTTCACCATTTCCTTTTCCAGCTCATTTTTCAAAAGAGGACACTGAGGCAAACATGATTAAGTGACTTGCCAGGGTCACATACCTAGTAAGCATCTGAGGTTGAAGTAGAACTCAGGTTTTCCCAACTTCAGATCAGACACTCTACCCACTGTATCACCTTGCTCTAATCTCTTTGCTAACCCAGTCTCACATCTCAAAATGTCTACTAGACATCCGAAATTGGATTTTTCCATAGACATCTTAAACTCAGCATATCCCAAACTGAACGTATTATCTCTTTCCCTATTACCAAAGATATCACCATCTTCCTAATCAGCCAGGCTCATAAGCTAGTTAGTGTCATCCTTGCTTCCATGTTCTCTTATCTCTTCTCCCCTCCTCCATTCCAAATATGTAAACAAGTCTTGTTCCTTCTTTAATCTTTCATACATACCCCCTTTTCTCCTCTGACATTGTACCACTCTTGACTATCACTTCATACATGGATCACTGCAACAACATGCTGGCTACTCTTCCTGTTTCATGTGAATTACTCCAATCTATGCTCTACCGGCTGCCAAATTAATCTTCCTAGAGCAAGGACTAGACTGTGTCATTCTCATATTCAATAACTCCATGATTCTTTACCGCCTCTAGGATGAAATAAAAAAGTTTGTTTATACTCAAGGCCATTCATAACTGACCCTTTGTAATATTCTTATACATAATACACTATCCCAGAGATAAATAGGTAAGTTAGTGACAAGACCCTGAATGGTGTGCAGAGAGAAACTGAAGAATTGATTCTTGAGGCAAGCAGGTATAAGACCCTGACAGAAATCAGTTTAGTTCCATGGTCCCTCTCTCTAGGGAGGTCTTCTAGTCAGAAATCCAAATTATGTCAAGCTTCCAAGTCCTACCCTATGTAGGTGTCTTGGGCAGTCTCACCATACCATGTCCTATCAGAAATACCAGCCATGTTCCCGAAGTTAAATTTTTCCTATAAAATCTATTTATGGCCAAGTCATACTCACTGCCCTCATTTGGGTCTGTCCACTGTCACTCTGACTTACCATGTCTTTCTCCTAATATGTGGTATTCCCCTAACTCCACCATGCTTCCCAACCCCACTTCTTCTCCTTAGAGCTTACTAACTCTTTTAGGGTGCTAAGTCCCTGTCAGGATTTAGCCTGTCAGCTAAAGGCACTCTCCAACCTCATGGGGTGCTCCCTATTATATTCCTTTGTGGGGGACAGGGATCCTTATCCAAATTAAAATCAGAGACACTCAAAGTAAAAAGCAAAAAAAGTAATTATTACAATCTCCCAAGGAAGGGCATCTCCCAACAGACAAGGTGTAAATAGAGGAGTGCAAACTGCAAAGCACAAGATTATAAAGACCTTAAATGAAGAAGCCAGAACTCTCCCCTGACCTTTTCTCTTACTGTCAGGGGGGAGTCCAGGCTTATACACTAAACATGGAAATCTATCCCAGAAACAAAAGAATACTAGTAAATAATGAACTCTTTACTCATCAAGTACTTAAATGCTAATTAAGGGGGGTGGAATAGGAAAGAAAATGTTCATCCAAGACAAATGAACATCTGCAACTGTTAGCTATAGCTCAAATTGTTATTGCAAAGGATCAAGTCACAATTAGAGCACATGTCAAAATTATGAGAGGTCTTCACCCAGTTTATCCCATTCACCTTTATTTTTGTCTGTAACCTTTTTCCTAAATAAATCTACCTTTTGCCAAAGAGAATGGCCATTGTGACTTCTTCACATGTCAGAACCCCAACTTTTGATGTCTATTATCTCCTGGTATCTACATCAGCTATATTATTTAGTTCTGTAGACAAAGTGTTAGACACATAGTTAAGTGAAGTGTGACCTGGGCAATTTAACCTCTGTTTGCTTAAGTTTCCCCACAGCAAAATTCGAATAAATAATAATAGCACCTATTTCCAAGGCCATTGTGAGAATCAAATCACTTAATTTTTAAAGCACTTAGCACAGTTCTTAGCAATTAGGAGATGCTTAATAAATGCTGATTTCCTCACTCCTTATTTCACATACTCAATGAACCAGTGAAATTGTGATCTGGCTATTCCTCACACATGGCATTCCATCTCCTGACTCTGATACAAGGGACCTCATTTCTTTAGACCAAATGTACAATGTGAACAAAAAACAGTAATTTAATGTTTTTAACATACACTTTGTAGTTCGTTGCATAGATAACTGCTACTTCTATAATAAAAATCAATTTCCTTCATTTTAAAATTTCAGTAGTCTTTAGTATAATATGAAAATCTTATCTTAGGAAAATCAACATGAATGTATGTACATCTAAACCCAATTAGAATACATATTCTGTAAGTTGCAAGATAAAATTAATTATATATGCCAAATTCCATTACAACTGATTATAATGTTCATAGAAATCTTATTGAAAAATCTTTATAAACCCCATTCGACTGTGTACCTACTTTAAGTAACGACATTTTTTTTTTTGCTTGAAATGTCTGCATACTGATAAGGAAATTTTTAAAACAGTTCTTTCTTTCTAATTTCTCTTCTAGAAGGTTTTGGAGGTGGGGTGGGTTTTTGTTGTTATTTTTGCTTTAAAACCGCAACCTAACTTCCAACCAAAGATTTCAGAGTATCAGTTTAAGTAAACATAGGGAGAGTTTTTTTTTACTTTAAATCTTGGTTTTGACACAATGAATTCACATTGGGCAATGAACTTGACCTTAAGTAAGTTGAGTCTTAGTTTCCTTATCAGTGAAATGGGAAAAAATTTTATAGTGCAGATTTCACAGGCTGTTGAGAAGACCGACCTTTAATTAATTTTTTTATTAATCAAAATATCATTTTTATTTCTTGCCCTCATTTCCTCAAGAGTGCCATGACTTTTATTGTTTAGTCATTTCATTCATATCCAACCTTTTGTGATCCCATTTGGGATTTGCTTGATAAAGACAATGGAATGGTTTATTTCCTTCTCCAGCCCACTTTACAAAAGAGGAACCAAGGCAAACAGCATTAAGTGTCTGAGGCCAGCTTTGAACTGAGGTTATGGTCTTCCTGTCTCCAAGACCAGTGCTTTATCAAGCTTTACCAAGTTGCCCTGACATTTCTTTTAATTAAGTACAAAAGACAGAAAGAAAAAGCAGTGTAGCAAAATGAACAAACAAAAGGAATCTTTCTAGCACAAAGATGTAACCATGTCCCTCTCTTAGTGAAAAAACTTCAGTGGTTCCCTAAAAACTTGCAAGATTAAATATAAGAACCTTGTTTGTTTTTTAAAATCTTTCACAGGGGCAGCTAGGTGGTATTAGGGGAGCTAGGTGGTGTAGTAGAGCACCAGCCCTGAAGTTAGGAGTATCCCAATTGCCTGAGCAAAAAACAAAAAAACAAACAAACAAACAAAAAAAACCTTTTACAACCTTCTTACCTTTCCAGTCTTCTTAGGATTTGTTCCTTTCCATTCATTCTAAAACCTAGTGACAATAGTAATTGTAGGATATCCATTCTAAAATTATTCTGGCAAACTCGCTCATAATGCTTCTACACTATCTTCCTTGAAACTTCTTCATAAACTCCTGAGAACTAACACTTGGAATCTCAAAGCCTGCCAGTGGAAACCTCTCTATGGCCAACACCAATCTACTCACTTGGGGGGTGGGGAGGTGAGGAAGCTTTACAATCTCTTGTGAAACCTATTTTCATTGGTCACTAGCTAGGAGAAACAATTAAACAGACCTGTCAAATATGCCCAGTTTATGGCCAAGTACTTCTGAAAGGGCTGCTAACCCCTCTCTTCTCCCCCCCCCCCCATCCTGAAGCCTACCTGGAGTAGGGGTACATATTTAGGAAAGGACTGGCAGATGGATTTTACATATATGCCCCCTCTCAGGGGCTTCAACCTGCTTTTTGGGTTTTATTGTCACCTAATTTACTAATTGGATAAAAGCCTTCCCTTTTAAGACTTTTCAGACTCAGAGGTTTTTGGTAAAAGAGATCAAATCTATTTAAGATTAGTTATTGCCATTCTCCATGTCATCCTCTCTACCTGATGTTTAACCTTTTAAAACACTAATGCTCCTTTCACTGTGTATAATGTTACTGCTTTGAACACTGCCCCCACCCCTTCAACGAGACAAAAACAGGGATTTGGGAAAAAACATTCTTTGGTATTTATCCTAGGAAAAGCTGTCTAGATGAGAGGCATTCATGATAACCACATGTTCCTCCCCCAGCCTTCATCTGGCTGGAGTTCTTAGCTATTGTCCCTATTAACTCTACTTTTAATTATTATTATTTTTGCTCATATTTGGCTCCTGCATTTTTAACCTACTTGTGAGATTTGTTTCCTCCAGGCTCCAAGCTATGAACTTCAAACTATGTATTCACCCTGAATACCATTGACTAACGATTCTGACACTTAGCACCCCTTTGAATGCTGCTGCCACCATCTTGCCTCCCCTTTGTTTGGACCCCACTAAGCAAAGGGCCAGTTCTACATCCCTTAACAGCATGAAGCAGCTCCAGAATATGAGACCTCCATCCCTTTCCCCCAAATGAATTTGGGGGATGACTGCTTGAGAGGGGAAAATGATGTAACATCATTTTGTGATCTCCTGATTTTAGGGGAGAGCTTCTGTTCTAAAAATAAATTAGTAATCCTAAATCTTTTTGCTTTGGAGTCTGCCTCAGGGACTTCCCATACTCCCAATCTAAGAACAACAATCTGTCTGATTCTGAAAAAGCCACTCCTCATTTCATTGCTGACTGTCAGATAGCTTCTGGGTCCCAAGGACCAAACTCTTGAGACAATAGTGATAATCTTGTCAGTGATAACCAATTATGGAGACCATTCTGGAGCCATAGAATTAGTCAGTGATAGAAAGCTGGATAAATATTTCTCCTTGCTTCTGTTTCTCTGCTGAGTACTATAGAATTCAATCCGCTTTTGATAGCATTACAATTAAAATAAACTTTGTCCCTCAGCTAATGAAATGATTTTAAGCTTACAAGTTCTTTTTTTTTTTTTAGCTTAGGCAATTGGGGTTAAATGATTTGCCCAGGATCACACAGCTAGTAAGTGTTAAGTGTCTGAGATCACATTTGAACTCGGGTCTTCCCGACTTCAGGGCTGGTGCTCTAACCACTGCACCTCCTAGCTGCCCCCTTACAAATTCTTTTGAGACATCTTGCTACACTGGTGTATAACCCCAAACTTTTGGAGTCTTCTTGTAAGGCTCCCCTTCTTCTAAGACTTCTCCTTCCTTCTGACTAAGATCAAAGAATTCTTCCCAGAGCTTCCATTTATGGAGATACCCAGATAGTCAGTTCACCATTTCCAACCTGCTGCACATCTATGTCATGTGGAAACCCCTTTTCCAAATGGATACCCTCTCTCCTAGCCCTTTTGTAAAGCTTTCTGTGGTCTTCCATCATTAGTTTATGAATATCTAAAAGACAAGGACTGTCTTTTGCCTTTCTTTTTATCTCGAGTACTTGAGGAATAGAGATTAACAAATATTTACTGAATGACACCAGCCCAGGTTAAAAACAGAGCAAGTCAAAGCTAAAGTGCCAAAAATTATTTTGACATATTTGGAATTTTTCTTGGGATATATTCCTAACAGTAAGATGTCTGGGTCAAAGGATATGAATGTTTTAACCATACTTTCTTTGAAAAATTCCAAATTCCTTTCCAGAATGGTTAAGATCAGTTCCAAGTTCTACCCAGAATGCAATTTAAGAGCAGTGTTTTTCAAAACTTAAGACAATACATAAATATAAATATGTGAAAATATTTATTTTCACATCATGAAGAATATACTTTGCTTCTTGCTCAGGATAGTCAAAAAAGTTAAAGAAATGACTAACAATGCGACAATGGTGGATGCACTAGTGAATTCTCATTTCTCTTATTTTAGATAATACTATCAGCTAACTAACTCCAGTTGCCCTTTAAAAATTTTCAACTCAAAACATCAGCAAGATTCTCAATACCCGGTCTATGTCACTGTTGGGCTCTATAGAAAAGCAACCTTCCCCCTCTCCCACAGATACTTTTCATACATACATAACAAACACCTTCAACTATAAATTGAGTAAAAAAAAAAGGTTTCTAAATTTCAAAACTGAGACAAAAGAGATACATAGGAACTCAGATATGTCTAATATCACTTTCTGTCAATATACAATACAAAGTCTGGGAAGCAAAAAGGGAAATTATAACAGTACATATTTTTTAAATAACAAAAATCCAAATATACAATACTGCATTGGGCAATGACCCAATTTGTGTAGATATTACTTTGAATACCTGGGTAATATTGGAAAACCAAATTTGGAGAAGCCAAAAAATTGGCTCTGCTTTGCAAACATTTAACTTAAATAAAGTTATAACTCTTTGGTCCCTCCTATATGACAACTATGAGATGGGCATTTGTTTTCCAGTTATGAAAAGTAAATTGGAAAACTGAAATCCACAAGGACATCAAGAAGTAAGCAAGTCTGGAGCTTTGGTTTATCTTCACCCAATAAGAACATAAGCTGTTTGGAGGCAGGGACTGACTTTTATAGCCTGAGATTTGAAAAGAATCTTCTTCTGTTCCTTGCCCTCAGCCCTACTCTATTATCTTCACTCTCCTAAAATGTAAGCTATTTGGGAGCAGAGACTGGTTATGTAATGAAAGGTAGAGATTAATGTCATGCTACTTCTGTAACATCCAATTAATGGGGAATAAGGGGAGGGACTTGTCCTTTGGGATAGGAAATAAAATGCGGACTTTGGAATTTCAAATTGTCTACTTGCCTAGGCACCCATTCTTGAAAGAATATAAAAGTAATCTTTCCTGCATTCATCAGTGAGTCTGTGGAGTTGTTTTTTGTTTTTTTAATACATATACTGTGTCATCTAAAAGAATATAAATTCTTTGAGGTCTGGGACTGATTAATGTCTACCTCTGTATTGCCAATGCCAAGCATAGGGATGGGGGGTGATTTACACAGTAGACATTTAATAAACATTTCTTGACCAATTCATTAGCAATTGAACAGTAACTCAAGAACTTCAGTCAAAGATAATATCAATATGTAAAGAAATTACAACATAACTCCTACAACATGGAAATTCAGGGTTCTAAGATGACAAGATACAATGTGGCCATTTAAATTTTCATTAAATTTGTGAAAACACTTAAAGAAATGGAAAACAAATATAAGATGCATTTAAAATGTATATTTTTCCTTAAAATGTGTATTTTAATAGCAAGTGGAGTAATTGTTCATTTAACTAATTTTTGTCTCTTGGAAATTAAGAGGATTAAAATATGCACAGTCTGACTAATTAGACCATGAAGTAGACTGTTCAAATTATAACCTAAAATGATAAAATTAGTTTCAAAGAGGACAAACAACATGGCATGGCTGATATAGAGCAATACTGGGAATCAGCAAAACCTAAAATCAAATCCCATCTCATGCACAATTTGACTATGTGACCCTGGGTAGATCCTTCCAGAGCTCTAAGCCAAAGCTTCTTAAAATATGGGTTGTGATCCTATAAGAGGTTGCAGAACTGAATATGAAGGTTGTGAAAAATTTGGCAACAGTAAAATGTTTCTGAATGCAATGACCAAACATTAATTCAAAATCAAACATAATGAACTGAAGGTGTTTATGGTGGCATTTGCCTGTATTACATCGTGCAACTCCCAATGCAATCTTGGTTCTGAAAACACAACATGTGCGCTTTTTTTTTATATTAGTCATGTGATTTATTTTTTTTTATTATAGCTTTTATTTACAAGATATATGCATAGGTAATTTTTCAGCATTGACAGTTGCAAATCCTTTTGTTCCAACTTTTTCCCTCCTCCCCCCCATCCCATCCCCCAGATGGCAGGTTGACCAATACATGTAAAATATGTTAAAGTATAAGTTAAATACAATATATGCATACCTGTCCAAACAATTATTTTGCTGTATAAAAAGAGTCGGACTTTGAAATAGTGTACAATTAGTCTGTGAAGGAAATCAAAGATGCAGGTGGACAAAAATAGAGGGATTGGGAATTGTATGTAATGGTTCATAGTCATCTCCCAGAGTTCTTTCTCTGGGTGTAGCTGGTTCAGTTCATTACTGCTCTATTGGAACTGATTTGGTTCATCTCATTGTTGAAGTGGGCCATGTCCATCAGAATTGATCATCATATAATATTGTTGTTAAAGTATATAATGATCTTTTGGTCCTGCTCATTTCACTTAGTATCAGTTCAGGTAAGTTTCTCCAAGCCTTTCTGAAATCATCCTGCTGGTCATTTCTTACAGAACAATAATATTCATATTTATTCAGCCATTCTCCAATTAATGGGTATCCACTCAGTTTCCAGTTTCTGGCTACTACAAAGCGGGCTGCCACAAACCTTCTTGCACATATAGGCCCCTTTCCCTTCTTTAAAATCTCTTTACACCATGTGCACTTTGCACTGCATATGCATGAACACTGCCAGACACACTTCGCCTCAGATTCAAAATGTAACAAATTCTCAGGCAAAAAGGGGTCACAAATGAAAAAGGTTAGAAGCCCTACTCTAGATAAAATAGTCTATCTATATTCTATAAGATTATATATTGTAGAGATAGTCCTAAACAGCATTGAGAAAATATTTCTTCTCCTAAAAGAGCTTTGTTTACAAGTGAAATCACAGGTCTAATCTTACCCTTAAACTTGTTAGCATTTTTCATTGTAATTTTTGTTCTTTATTAAACCCTATTTTTCTGACCAGCTTCTCTCTAAAATCATAGTGGATGTCAACAAAAAAATTGTAATTCCATAAACTGGCTTCAAATAAAACCTCTCAAGAACATCTACTACATCAAATATGAAACAAAATTCCCTCCATCTCTACTGAGTGATTATCTAATAAGTGCAAAATATATGCTAGGTTTTAAAATGAAGTCTCTAATGTCAGTTGCGTTGGCCTGCTTTTCTGGTTAAAATGAAGGGAATAGTTCAATGTGTTTCTAGTAGCTCCCAACACAGAGTACGTTCTTAATAAATGTTTATTGACTAAACAGAATATAAGCTTCTTCAAGGAATTTGGCAGAAACTCTTTTTTTTTTTAAATTATACCTTTTTATTTACAAGATATATGCATAGGTAATTTTTCAGCATTGACAGTTGCAAATCCTTTTGTTCCAACTTTTTCCCTCCTTCCCCCACCCCTTCCCCCAGATGGCAGGTTGACCAATACATGTTAAATATGTTAAAGTATAAGTTAAATACAATATATGCATACATGTCCAAACCGTTATTTTGCTGTATAAAAAGAGTCGGACTTTGAAATAGTGTACAATTAGCCTGTGAAGGAAATCAAAAATTCAGGTGGACAAAAATAGAGGGATTGGGAATTCTATGTAGTGGTTCATAGTTAACTCCTAGAGTTCTTTCCCTGGGTGTAACTAGTTCAGTTCATTACTGCTCTATTGGAACTGATTTGGTCATCTCATTGTTGAAGTGGCCACGTCCATCAGAATTGATCATCATATAGTATTGTTGTTGAAGTATATAATGATCTTCTGGTCCTGCTCATTTCACTCAGTATCAATTCATGTAAGTCTCTCCAGGCCTTTCTGCAATCATCCTGCTGGTCATTTCTTACAGAACAATAATATTCCATAATATTTATATACCACAATTTATTCAGCCATTCTCCAATTGATGGGCATTCACTCAGTTTCTAGTTTCTGGCCACTACAAAGAGGGCTCTGGCAGAAACTCTTAATAAAGCATTGTTGCTTTGACGTGTTGAACTGTTCTTAGCCATTAGAGAAGTTTTGACTTCTGATATTCAGCTGCATATTTTCCTCCTCTAGAGTTTCCTTCTTTCCTTCCCTTCCTCCTTCTCTCCCTATTGAGGGAATTATCTTACAATTCCTATACCAATTTGTTGCTCATACTAAAGATTGAACTAACAGTATTTGGCAAGTTTCAATCAGGATATCTGTGTCACATTCTTTAGCAGGAGTAGCTATCTACCACAGAGGGATTATTATAACATTACTTTATGGAGATTTAGGGGAAAAAAACTTTTATTTCTCTTCTTTCCCCAAAGCGGAGAGCAGAGTAAATTGAGTATTTTTATTTCCTCATTAAGAGGATAATGATAGTTATAACTGACATTTACATAAGGCTTTAATATTAGTACTGCAATTTCAACTTCTATGAAAATTGTATTACTACAATCATGCATTTATTTGGCACCTAATATTTGTAAATTATTACTACCCAACCTTTCAGAACTTTCTTACAACAGATAAAGTGATTTGTAAACATGAAAGAACAATGTAAATTTCATTTGTTATTACATAATATACTTGAGTATTTATACTCAAGTATAGCTATGATTTCATCAATGAGAATGCTCCTCCATGGATAAAGATCATAATACAGATATTCCTGTTTTACCTTGATCCCATATGGGATCATATGTGATCCTCTAAGTTCATTATAAGGCATTCACCCAATGTTTTGGAAACCTTGTTAGACCTTCTGAACCCAGGTAATTGACCTATCAGGAGAGATGAAACAACACTAAAGAGGTAAGAAAAAAAAAAGGGGGGGGGGGGACTCCACTTCCTCCTACCTCCAGGAAGGAAATGAGCAAATGAATACCAGGAGTAGTATTAAAACTGCCCTGAGGGTTAATGCAATTCAAAAACATATATTAAAAGCTTCTGCTCTTTATGTAACTATTAAAACAGTCCCTGTCCTGAAGAAGCTTACATACTAATTAATCAACATTTATTAATAACTACTATGTGCCAAGTACTGTACTAAGCATTTAGATACACAAAGGAAGGCAAGAACAGACCTTGTCCTTGTGAAATTGATTATTGAATGATTAGTAGTTTTTATTAATTGCTTACCACTGTAACTAATGTCTAAAGGCTTAGATTTAAAACTATTTTGTATAGGCCTTGATAGTATGATACCTGATAAGAGGCTATGCATGTTACTTTGAGTGAAACCTGCTTCTTGAAGGAGATAAAGTAGATAAAATAGAGGATGGTTCAATATTGTTACAGGATGTTTTTCTTATCACTGGGTTCCTCTAGGAAATCTAGGGAATATTAAATTGGCTATATTCCAATGACATTGACTAAATTGGAGTCCTTTTAACATGAGCTCTTGCAGACTTTTTTTGAAAGTTAGCCTTTCTAGTGACCCTGGGCAAGTCATTTAACCCCAATTTTGAAGAAGAAAGGAGGAGGAGAAAGGAGAGGAGGGAGAAGGAGGTTTTTAACATGAAATATGAACCTATCAGTCTTATTTTAGTTGGTACCAGTTAACTTTATGTAATGGACTTCTATAACCAGACTACATAAAAAGCTATTTTGACTAAGGTATGTCTCTGATCACTGAGGGATCATTGCCCTCTATTACTGGCAATTGCTAACCTTGCCCTAAATAGATTATGCTTTGATTTTTGTGCTTCACTGTCCTTAATCAGAGATTTATCATAAACCTTCAAATAACATATTCTAAATTGAGAAATAACATTTAAAGAAATAAGTACATACAAAATCTACATGGAGGAGATAGAAGGTTAACAACTTAACTGGTTTGAGTAAATAGAAAGGTTTTTTCTACAGTTAAAGGTTATTTGAGTTGAGTCTTGAAGATAGCCAAGGAATCTAAAGGTTGAGATGAGAAAATAGAAAGAGATGGAATATCTTATGTAAAGAATAGTAAGGACACTAGTGTAGCTAGAAAGGTGGAGAAGAGTCGAGTAAAGTATAATAAAACTAGAAAGGAAAGGAGGAGCCAGGTTGTGAAAAGCTTTATATATTAGTTGCAGTTAGCAATCAGGAAGATTTGAGTTTAAATTCTGTCTCTAATACTTTGTATGATTCTGGGCAAATGACTTATGTGCCATAGTTTCTTTATCTGTAAAACGGGGGTAATTATAGCAACTATCTTCTCCAGTTGTTACCAAGATCAAATGGGTTAACATATAAACAACTACATAAATGCTAACTATTGTTATTATTAAGAAAAGACTTCAAAATTGATCTTGGAGATAAAAAGAATTAGCTGAAGCTTACTGAGAATAAGGATTGGGGGAGTAGATGTGTGAAAACAATTCTATTAGAGTATTACAAAAATAAAATGTATACAAAGAATTATGCAAGAGAGGATGACATAACAGGCAGTTAGGAAAGGTTTCAGGGAAAGTAAGTTGAGTCTTGAAAGGAGATAGGGGTTCCCAGAGGTTACAGTGGGTAGGGAGGTTACTCTAGGCATACAAAATGACCTATGATCAGGTGTAAAGAGGGAGAGAATGCTGTGAACTTCAGATCAAGTGTGCCTCGAAAAATTCAGCAAAACATATGAGAAAGTTAACATGTTATCACTGTAGAAAAGATGGCAAGATGTAATACAACTGATGGCATCAGAATTGGTTAAATAGTCAAATCCAAAACATTAATAAAATTAATGACAATGTGGAAGATCTCCAGTAAAGTGTCCTATGGGTCTGTGCTTGGCCTTATAGTGTTTAAAATCAGCAATGATTTGTATAAAGGCATAGAATCACAGATCTAAAGCCTGAAAGTATCTTAGAGATCATGTATACTAGGTTCCTCATTTTATAGATGAGGAAAGTGAGGTCAAATTTTTAACTTGCCCAAAGACACAGAGATAAATAGAGACAGTAAATGATAGAATTGAAGGATTGAAGCAATCATTACATTTCCCCATATGTCAAAAACTCTTGAGTCTAGCCTGAACCAGGTTCAAATATAATTAGGAATGTTTAAGAAAGTAAATTAAAAATATAACATAAAAATGCTAATTTGTTGTTTTCTAAATCAATATGCAGCCAACAGGGATTCACTTCTATATGAATTAGAGACCATTGCACTATACTACACATGCACATCAATTTTATTAATCCTTGGCAATGACACAAATCTAGAAAGGCTAACACAATGGGTCATAGAATTCAAGAACTTGATTTGTTATAAAGTTGGGTCAAATCTAGGAAGAGAAAAAGTTAACTGGGATGATGTTAAAGTCTTATACTTGGGTTTGTTTGTTTTTTTTAATGACTTCGGAAGATGTAACAAAAATGTTGGAGTAAAGGCCTGGACCTTCGTGCTTTCCCCCAAACCCTTCCAAATTCCTTTAAATAATGATTGTAAACAGATTTTAGAGCATCAGAATACATAAAAAGTTGGAGTGGAACATTTTTCCAGCTGAAGACAACTTAGATGATCAGCACGAAAGGTCTGTGGTACCGGGGTGAAAATCCAGTGTCCAGTCCCTGGCATAGGCCATGGCAGCCTCAGCCTAACCCTGGTTCAGGTATAAGCAAAACAGCAACAGGCAGTGGGGCCTCTGAATCAGTGGCAGTACTGACAGTTTCTAGACCTCTCAGTCCATAAACAGCAAAACAACTTGGAAGGTCAGTAGGAAAGGTTTGTCAATGGGGAGACGTTCTTAGGAAACTAGCAAACCAGGAATGGGTTTGGGCAGTAGTGCTGGGGAAGTTTCCAGAGACCTCAGCTGGGAGGAGATTTCTTTACTATTAGCATTTAGGAAGCACTCTTGCTTTAGGACAATAGAACTTACAGTCAAAGTGCAGTAGGAACACTACTCACAATTTCAGGGAAGAAAAGAGGGCTTGTGGTCAGGTCCCTAAAAGGATCTCTGAAAACAGTTTGGAACAGTACACTCTCTACCCGGAGGCCTACTTCAAAAAAGAGTTAAAAGCTAAGTAATCGGATGGGAAAATAAACAACAGAAAAATATTCTGATCCTAGAAAGTTACTATGGTGACGACAAATATCAAAACATATAACTTAAGGGAAAGACAACAAAGTCAAAGCTCCTACATTTAAAATCTTGAAAAAGAATAAGAATTAGGCTCAGGCCATGGAAGAGCTCAAAAGGGATTCTAAAATCCAAGTAAGAAAGAGGAAAAATTGGGAGAATTAAGAGTGATGCAAAAGGAAATACAAAAAGGTAATGAGAAGAATACCTTAAAAAGCAAAATTGATCAAATGGAAAAGGAGGTTCAAAACGTCCCTGGAGAAAATAATTCCTTGAAAATTAGAATGGAGCAAATGGAAGCTAATGACTTTATGAGAAAACAATAAAACAAAACTAAAAGAATGAGAAAAAAAGTGAAGTATCTCATTTGAAAAACAATTAGAAAATAAGAAATAATTTAAAAATTATTGGTATACCTAAAAACCACAATTAAAAAAAGGGGCTAGACATTATCTTTCAAGAAATTATCAAGGAAAACTGTTCTGATATTCTAGAACGAGAGAGTAAAATAGAAATTGAAAGAATCCACTGATCACTTCCTTGAATGAGATCACCAAATGGAAACTTCCAGAAAAATTATAGTTAAATTCCATAATTCCCAGGTCAAGGAGAAAATATTGCAAGCATCTGGAAAGAAACAATTCAGAGGAACCACGGTCAGAATAACACAAGATTTAGCAGCTTCTACATTAAAGAATCAGAAAATTTGGATATGATATTCTGGAGAATAATGGAACTAGGAATACAATCAAGAATCACTTACCCAGTAAAACTGAGTATATTCCTTCAGGGAAACAGGAATCAACACAATGAAACAGAGAACTTTTAAGTATTATGATGAAAAGACCAGAGCTGAATAGAAAATATGATTTTCAAATATAGGACTCAGGAGAAGCATAAGGAATTAATCAGGAAAGGGATATCATAAGGAACTTAAATAAGATTTATGTGTTTACATTCCCACATGGGAAAATACCTGTAACTCAGAACTTTCTCATTATTATGGCAGTTAGAAGTAATTATAATTTTATAATTTTATATATATATATGTGTGTATATACATATAACATACATATATATATACATAATATAAAATAAGTCTAAGTTGAATATGAAGGAATAATATATAAAAAAGAAAATTAAGGGGTGAGAGAGTAAACCTTACTCTCATCAGAATTGGCTTACAGAAGAAATAACACAAACTGAGAATGGGTGTAGAAATCTATCTTACGCTGCAGGAAAGTAGGAAAGGAAGGGGATATGGAAAGGGAAGAGAATGATGGAAGAGAGGACATATTGGAGGAATTGTAGTCAGCAGCAAACGCTTTGAAGGAGAATCAGGGTGAAAGGAGAGAGGAAACAGAATAAATAGGGGAAAAATACAATTAGCAATTTTGAATCAAGTTTCTCTATTGAAGGTCTCATTTCTCAAATGTATAGGGAACTAAGTCAAATTTATGAGGGAAAAAAGATAAAAGTCATTCCCCAATTGATAAATAATTAAACCATATAAACTATGTCCCAAAGGCTCTATGATTAGACATATTCCTTTGACTTTACAATACCACTACTAGGCATGAATCCCAAAAAAAGAGTCAAAAAAAAATTAAAAATTTTAAAATTTAATTTTTTTTTAAAAAAAAAAGCCAACATTAATAACAGTTCTCTTTTCTGGACAAAGAATTGGAAAGTGAGGGAAACCATTAACTAGGAAATGGCTAACCAAATTGTGGTATGTAATGATGATGGAATATTATTATTCTACAGGAAATAATGAGTAGGATCCTCTCAAAAAAACCTGGATAATCCTCCATGAACTCAAGCAAAGAGAAATTTACTGCATAAATAACAGCAATATTATAGGATAATCAGCTGTGAATGACTGCTATTTTTACCAACACAACGATACATGACTATTCAGAAAGACTTATATTGAAAAATGCTATTCATATCCAAAGGAAGAACTTATTGTATCTGAATATAGATTAAATCACACTTAAAAAAAAAAAAAAACTTTATCTTTTTGAGCTTTTTTTTTTTTTTTTTTAAAGGGGGGGAGGAACCTTTTTTTTTTTCCATAACATGACTTTTATGGAAATATTTTACATAACTTCACATATACGTTCTTAATGGTTGGGGGGGGGGGGAGAGAATCTGGAACTCAAAAATTTAAAGACAAATGTAAAAATGTGTTTTATTTAACAGAGGAAAATAAATATATTAATAAAAAACACACTCCCCCCCTAAAAAATGACAGCAAGTATAAAATAAAGGAAGTATAGTTAAGATGAAAAAAGATGTACATTTTGAAGGCCTGAAATTACAAAATAAATCAGCAATATAATGGTATACACACACAGCATTTGTGATTGGCAGATAGTATAATGGACATGAAATCAGGAAGTCCCAAGTTCACATCTAGCTTTAGACACTTACTGTGTGTCTCTTAAACTAGGTCATTTAATCTGTTTGCTTCAATTTCTTCATACATTAAAATGGAGAAATAGCATCCTCATCTCAGGGTTAGTGTGAGGATAAAATGGCATAGCATTTACAAATGCTTTGAAACCCTTAAAATGCTATTTAAATGATAATTATTATAAATGCTAACAACCAAGCTAATTTGATTTAGGGCAACTTTGAGAGTCATCGGTTCCAGGAATTAATAATTCCTTTGTTCACAGTTCTGGTAACCAACATGTGGAGAATTATGTCTAGTTCTAAATGCCACAGTATAGGAAGAATAATCAGTAAGCTAGATAAAGTCTACAGGTTAAGGCAATGTGGAACTTGAGAAGTTTAAACTATAGAAGAGAGAACTACTATTCAAACTTTAAATGAGGAGGAAACTGGGGACCAGTTTGCTCATTTTTTATATAACAATAATATTCTACTATTTATATATACCATAACTTGTTCAACTATTCCCTAATTGATGGGGATCTATCATTTTTCAATTCTTTGCCACAACAAAAAGAGCTGCTACAAACATTTTTCTACATATGGGTCCATTTCCCTCTTTTACCATTTCTTTAAGATACAGACCAGTAATGGCACTGCTGAATCAAAGGGTATGCCCATTTTTAAAGCCCTTTGGACACAGTTGCAAACTACTCTCCAGAATGGTTGGATCATTTCACATTTTCACCAACAATGCATTAGTGTCCTAATTTTTCCCATACCCCCTCCAATATTTATCATTATCTTTTCCTGATAGCCAAACAAATATGTATAAAGTGTTACTTTAGAGTTATTTTAGTTTGCATTTCTCTAATCAATAGAGATTTAGAGCATTTTTTTCATGACTACAAATGACTTTAAATTCTTCATCTGAAAATTGTCTATTCATATCTGATAGCTCTTTTCCAGTGTTTGAAAGACGGTCAAGTCAAAAACAACTTTGGAGTTCCATAAGTTGGATATAAAAACTTCTCATATAGGGAAATGCTGAGAGAAATCAGAAATGTTGTTACTGACCTCATTGTTATGGCCCAATCACTTGTGATTCCAAATATTTTAAAATAAATTTGGCTCTACATATCCAAGTTTTTGTGTGGCAGTTCTCTCTTCGTTTTCCTGTCATGTTAGCAAACTTACAACATATCCCATCATCCATCATTTAAGGGAGCATTTGTTACTAAATAGAGGGACTAACAGAAGAGATTATCTCACAAGTCTCTGAAATTAAATTCGTAACCCACGACATAGAGATAAGTCAAGATTACTTGGTCTGCTTAAGCTAATCTTTCAAAGATATATTTACTAATAAAGTACACTTTATTATAATTAAAATATTAGTAAACTATCCTACATACTGGGATTTCCTAAGTTACTACCTATTACTGCTACCTTTGAAATTGTGCTGAACTATTTTAATAAAAAGTATCTCGTACAAAATTGTATATTAAAAATTAGTGGTTATACTTGTAGGGTCAAGGCAAGGGAGAAAGTTGTCATCAAATTCAGAAAAAGTGGTCCTGGACCCTGAAGAAAAACAGAGGGAAACAGTAATTAGATTAGCATGATCTACTTTTCTCATTGGCCATTAAGTCTGATAACTATAAGGTGAATAACTACTAATTGCAATATCTCAGGTTTGGAGTTCTTATTGGCTAAAAATGTAAGCACAAACTCAGTATACATAAATTGAGAGTGTACTTTATATTCTGAAAAGGACATTTATAACTTTTTGGAAAGCAATCATGAAACTCCACATTTTAACCTAATTATATTTTGCTTAGAAAATTAAAGATTATATGATAATATATTGTAATGTACATTTAAATCCCTACTCTAGTGCTTCAGTCATGGTGTAAAGATGACCAGAAATTTCAAAAGTTATACTAGCTCTGGCAGGTTTGATCAAGCCAGAACAGGACTGATGAGAGACTTTAAATCTATCATTTGAATATCAGCCTAGTTAAGTTTAAAGAGACTCCTCAACAGGTAAACTGCACAGTGATTAATTTTTCAAGTCACAGCAACTCTTCAAGATACCACTAAGTCATTAAGGGGTTTCTATGTTTAACAAGGTATGGCTGGAAGGATGGGAGAGATGTTACAGATCACATGAGTTTTTGGTTTTTTTAATGTGAAAAATCTCATCAAAGGATCTGTCAATTTAGAACCCACCACAATTTTGTGAGAAGGAAGCAATGGAATAAATAATATTGTGTCAGAAGTCCAGCTGTGAATTCATAAGGAGAACTTTCCTAGGACAGAAAGTCAAAATCTTAATATAGGAACAATCCATTTTTAAAGTGAGTGGTAATTTAATGGACATCCCGACCAAAGCTGCTGAAGAGATGGCAGGCAGAAATGAAACTATGAGAAAAAGTAATTTTCAGGTGATTCTAGGCATAATATAATAGTTTTTAAGAGAGAATATTTAGTTTAGTTAGATTAAAAAAACCCCAGTAATTATATTAAAAGAATTCAAAAGGCTACTAGGCATATGTAATACTCTAGAATCATGCAAGCAATCTATCAAAGAGCCATAGTGTATTAGTTACTGAAAAAATATGATTTTATAAAAAATATCTTTTAAAGCACATGAGTTAGAGAATAAAATGAATAACTAATATAATAATTGACATTTGATGGTCATTTCCACTAAGTATTTTCTTTATATTCCTAGATGCTAGACTTAGTACTTAGCACAGCGTAGGTCTTAATTTCTTCTGAAAGACTAATAGTGTTACATTAAATTCATCTGAATAAATATATGGAAATTTGAATATTTCTATATAAGACATATATAATATTTTATATATACATATACATAAAAACAAGTGCCACAAACTTAGTGGTAGAGCTAAAATCTACACATATCTTTAAATTTCACAGGATTACGCTATAAATGCTCCTGCTCTAAGAAAATCAGAGCTTCTAAAATTCAAAAATTTGGATATAATATTATAAACTGATTCCAAAAGATTATCAAGATTCAGAGAACTCTCCATTAAGTATTTCAAGATTTGTTTACAGATCATTTAACTACTTAGTAGAGAAACTTGAGGCACAGAAATAAAAATCATAAAAAATTACTGCTAGTGAATATCAATAAGAAATGATGACTTTAGAGAACATTCAAAATTATGAATTTATGTAAGTTGGAAAAGGATTCCTTTTCACATCATTTGCATATGACTTTTTTTTAAAGGTGTTACAATAGTAAATGTAGCCAAATAGCTACTACAGTGACAGAACAAGGATTCCTTGATACTGCTGCCAATCGCGTAACTATCAACATGCAGAGAGATCTAGAAAGTAAAGCAGTTTATAATATGATCAGAGCAGACCTACTATATTCAAAAAACAGTGGGCCCTGAGCAGCAGTTTAGGGAACCTAATCTAGGTCTTAGTACACAGACATCATTAGTACAATACAACTTTATATAAGGTAGAAGGGGAAGAAAGGCAAAGTTGTACAGATCAAAGAACAGATAGCAAAAGAGAAAGATTTATATTAGGTTTATAAATAATAAATTAGGTCTGATAACTATAATAATAAACTGGTCTGATAACTATATATTTCCAGCAAACACTGGAAATATAGCTGGAATTTACAAACCATTAACACCCAAGCTATAGCTAGTTTACTTGACATGCTTATCTCAAGTAGAGGTAATAAAGCTGAGCCAGAAATTTTCTTATCACTAATCAGTTAATCACCAGAGTAATATTTTCATGTATCAGCTTAATTTTGCAGATCCTAGCTACTTAGGTGACTTGCTACCTCAAGCAAATGATGGTAATAAAGTCAAGCTAGAAAAATTCTTTTATGACAACAGTCATAAAGATGATGCTTGCAATTCTGATCTTTAAAATGACTGCATGGGTAATCCATATGACATTTATTACAAGGACAGTCAAAACTACAGATAGGCAATATAATCATGCTGGAGAAGGGGAGTAAGGGGATATTTAAGGGAGAAGAAAAAAAATTTGTTAAAAATCACTCTTTGCAACACCAAGAAAAATCTTGCAAATAATACTTCCAATTACTGAGAAATAGGGGGTGGAAGGAACAGGGCCTCAAAAGCATTCTCTGTTCCTTTCAAAATGAATTTCACTAGCCACTTTGGTCATTTGATATCCAGTTTGATATTTTCCATATCTATAAGTTCATTAGTGTAAGTGATAGCCTGCCAGAAAACCTCCTCTACCAATTAAGATTAGCTACTGTTCTAATACAGGGCACTGAAAGGTTGAAGGATTTACTGAGGAGTAACTCAGTATTGTATTTTAATTTGAATGTAGTCTTCCTAACTCTAAAGCCTGTGTCCAAAGCTTTGCTAGCATGGAAGGTGGGGAAGTTTCCAGGGAATTCTTTTTGAAGCTTTAAAGACTTTACTTAGGCTACAGCAAATTACTGGGGAATAATAATTATAAAACAATAGAAACTAAATGTTTTGAAAATATTTTTAAAAAGTATATGTATGTGTATATACATATATATATATATATATATATATATATATATATATATATATATATATATATACACACAGACACACCCCTTTCTTTTTTGAACAAAAGCATCACTGTACACAGATATGGAACATTGCATTTGGCACCAGATATTTTCAATAAATTGAAATCTAAGGTTTTTATTGATTTTCCTCTTTTAAAAAAAGTCTATTATAAGAAATGGGAAGAAGAAGGATACAGGGGAAAATATAGCTATGTAAAAACAAAAGATAATTGGTTTTTTTTTAATTAAAAGAGCACTCTGACTACAATCTGGCATTATTTGGATTTATATAAACTAGACACACAGATCACATAAATCAAAGGTAGAATACTTTATAAATAAAATCTATATAATAGCTCATGTTTCCTTTAGCTAATTAATGTGAGGCTTAAGCAAACGTATGAAAAACAATTTTAAATAAAAATTAGTGATGATTTAATTTATTCAAAAAATAATAGGAATATCTTAAATTACTATCTTTTTTTAAATTTGGGGGTGAAGAGAGAGGTTTGTTCAGAAAGGCAGCAGAATTTTTAAAAATACTTTTGGAGTCAAGAGGATTTAGGTTCAATTCTTGACTCCCCACTCTGCCTCTTACTATCTGTATGAACCTTAGATAAATCATTCAAGTTCCCCAAACCTTTTTCTGTTAAGTGAAGGAGTTACATCAAATCTCATTCCATTAGTAAAGAGAACCCAATTTAGAAATTCCATCCATGCATATAGATTGGCAAACAGTTTGTATTTTTCCCCACTTAAATTTATTTTTATTTTTTTATTAAAGCTTTTTATTTTTAAAACATATGCATGGATAATTTTTCAACATTAACCTTACAAAACCTTGTTCCAATTTTTACTCCTCTTCCCCCAATCCCTCTCTCCTAGATAGCAAGTAATCCAATATATGTTAAACATGCTAAAAATATATTTTAAATCCGATTTATGCATATATATTTATACAATTATCTTGCTGCACAAGAAAAATCAAATCAAACCAGTAAAAACAAAAAATGAAAAAGAAAATAAAATTCAAGCAAACAACAACAAAAGAATGAAAATGCAATGTTGTGATCCACACTCAGTTCCCACAGTCCTCTATCTGGGTGTAGATAGCTCTCTTCCTCACAAAATCATTAGAACTGGCCTGAATCATTTCATTGTTGAAAAGAATCATGTCCATCAGAATTGGACATCGAATAATCTTGTTGCCATGTACTATGATCTCCTGATTCTGCTCATTTCACTCAGCATCAGTTCATGTAAGTCTTTCCAGGCCTCTCTGAAATCATCTTGCCAATCATTTCTTAAAGAACAATAATATTCCAAAAGAGTTTGTATTTTTAGAATTGTCTGAGGCACTCATAAGTCAAGAGGCAAAATGGAAACCCTGGTTTTCTGACTCCAAGGCCACACTTCTAACTAATATTATTTCTCTACCGATTGCCAATCTCACATTTCCACCAATCTTTCAGACATCTCAAATTGGAAGTTTGTGGGTATCTTATTCTCAATATGTCCAAAGAGGGACGCGCTATATAATCTTTCTCCCTAAACCTTCTTCCCTTCTCTATTACTATAAAGTACAATATCGTGCTCATCTATCTTGGATTCTTCACTATATTTCTCACCCGATATTCAAGCTCTTGAACTTCTCTCCTCTGATACTGTCACTGTAAACCTTCATTACCTCATGCCTTGATTACTGCAATAATCTACTGGTGAGGGGTCTGCCTTCCTTGAATCTCTCTCCATTCCAAGCCATCCTCCATAATAGCCACTAAAGAGATATTTTTAAAAGCACAAGTCTGATCATGTCACATATAACCCCCTACTCAAAAAACTCCAGTGCTCTATTGTCTCTAGAATCAAATGCAAAATGTTCCGTTTCAATATCCTTCAAAACCTAGCCCTATCTTTCCAGTCTTCTTATACCTTATGTACTCTGGATGCAATGACACTAGCTTACTGGCTATTCCACAACAGAACATTCCATCTCTCATCTCTGAGTCCTTTTCTCTGGCTATTCACTACCTATGCAATGCTGTCCTTCCTCTGCTCTAATTTCTAACCTCCTAGGCATTAAGACCAACTAAAATCTTACCTTTCTAAAGGAAAATTTCCCCAAAACTTCTTAGTCCTATCTCCCCTCTATTAATTATCTCCTATTTATCCTCTATATAAAATAGCTGGTTTTGTATTTCTATCCATATTATCTGTCTCGTGAGCTCCTTGGTGACTAAGTTTTGCCCTTTTTGTGTCCCTGGTACTTAGCAAAGTGCTTAATAATAATTAAATCAACAACAATAATAAATAATAAATGTTGACTGATTTAAACTGTTTCTAAACTGTCTAATTATTTTTATGCAATCTTAATTTTAAACCAGAAAAAAACATTAGAGCTCATATCCTGATAAGGATCACAGAATTTCATAGATTTTAGAGTTGATACAAATAAGTGACACAGGCTATTGATAATATTCAACTTGCTAATATTTGTTAAGAATTAGTTATTAATTGACAAATAAAAGATAAGTATTACATAGGTCCAGAAATTCTCTTAAGAGAAATGTATTAATTTTTTGGATATATGAATCATTCCAAAGACATGCAAGCTAATAATTTTTTTTTTTTACATAACTGAAAGAAGTCCTAAGCAGTTGAATTCATCAAAGATGGCTAAAATGATGAGCCAATTTTTATTAAAAGATGGTTATTCTCCTGGTAGGGAAAGTTTATTTTAAATATTTCTTTCTTTCTTAACCTAACTTGAGAAACTAGTCAGAAATTTGAAAATAAAACAGAAAAGTTAATTTTCTTTTTAAGTCTGAATAAGCAAAGAAAAAGCTAATTAGTGTCTTGATACCACTCAAGAGCCAGAATAGAACTCAAGTTTCTACTAACTCATATGACCTTTTTAACTTAGCTTTTTCTTTGGTATGATGGGAAGGCCAAAAAATTTTATATAGATTATCCAGATCATGGGGGTACCATGCACCAAACTCCCATGATAGAGACAGGATAATTATCTCCAAATATATGTATGTATGTATATATGGCTTATCTATTCTACATGTGAAACTGAGTCTCCCAGTATTTTGTACACTGTAGGCATTCAAAAGATATTTACTTAATGAATAACTTACCACCTGTTCCATTAAGCAGAAGAGGTAGTTCCAAACTTACAAGTAATAATTCAGCTAACAGCCAACTTCATAATTCCACCAACAATGAATGTGTCTCAATTTTTACATATCCCCTCAAATGTTTTGTCACTTTCCCTTTATATCATTTTAGCCAATCTGGTGGGTAAGAAATGACATATCAAGGTTGTTTTAATTGATAATTTCGCTGATTGATAATGACTTTGACCATTCATCAATTGGGGAATAACGTCCCTTTACCACATGCTTTCTTCTTGTTTAACTGGCTTCCTGGTGCTACCTTATATAAATATGTTAAGACAGAATCATGCAGGGTTCCTGAAGTTAGGATAGTTTTTCTTAAAGGTGTATGAACTTGAGCTACTTTTCCCTTAAAATATATTCAAACTGTTCTTGAGATGTAGTTGGCTCAGAGATAACAAAGGTTGAACCATGGATGGTACTAGTTTTCTGGTTTCTTAAACACAAAAGCCAGTAAATCAGAAATAAAGTGCTCTAATCCTGTCACATTGTCACTGTTATACCAAAATTATAAATGCAGAGCCAGAAAAAGCCAAGAAATCGAATCATTACATTTCTTTGCTGAATGTTCTTTCTATGCTAAGGCTAAATAAAACTGCTTTTGTTCATTGTTCTATGTTCTATGAAGTCTCATTTCATTCCATCCCCAAGTGTGAACCACCAGATAGTCCTAAAACAGTGATTTTGGTATCTCTCTCGGCCTTTATACAAATAATCTACAGTCGATAATGAATTATCTTCTTACCTTCACCATGTGGAATTCCTAAATATCTTCAAATAGCTTGAGGGACTTTTCCTCAGTACTCCAAATAGCAACATTCTCTCCTGCTTATGAAATTATTTTTATGTACTTTGTATTTTCTTACTTGCATATATATAGTATTCTTCTAGTAGATTTTACTGGATCTATATTGCTTGATTGCTTTATTATTGTCTCTATATTACCAGTCTGTAGGACAATGCTTTATATATAATAAATATTCAATAAAAACATTTTTGAACTGAATTATTACTGGCAAAAACCTTTTATGGCATTGCTTTATTTTTATTGCTTCCTCTACTTTTATATTTTGCTTTATGTATGAATATACATAAAAAAGATATTGTAACTATAACTATAAAATATATGTATGGCTATATAATATCAAATAGAAGAAATAAGATTCAAACCCAGATACACTAATACTGAATCTAAGGTAGTATACTCTAACCAACATGTGTGTATGTATGTTTATATACTGTGTTTATATGTATACGTGTGTATGTGGTGTGTGTACACCACACACTTATACACACATACACTTATACACACATACACACACACATGTATGTGTAAATAATTCAATAGGAGTACATCTGGGTTTGATTCTTGATTCGTCTCTGACATGTATTAATGATATATTTTATGTGTGGCTATATATCTTTTATTCCTATGTATAGCAAAAGTCCAAGAGTGAATAGTACATAGAACACTTTAAAGGAAGAAGTGAAAAAGTAGAATGGAAAGATAAATTGAGACCTATAGTGAAATGCTTTGCATGATAGGTTGAAGAATACAAACTAAATCTAAGTTTAATCTAAACTTTATCAAAACTAAAAACCATTATATACATACATTCAAATACCTGAGTTTTTACTGTTCAGCATTACTGAGTTACTGAAAAAAAAAAAAAATGGGTTTAAAAATCCCCAGAAATTCTTGCCTTAAAATATATGCAGCATGTTATTACTTTATAGAAATGAAAAAGACTTTAAAATAATATTAAGTATATCTTTGGCTAGTTATGACACACATATTCTCTCTCCTTATAAAAAATAAACCTTTAAAAATTCTATGTTTTTTTCTGGCTTGGCCTATCAAAGTCCTAATTGAGCTCCACAATTTAGACTATTGGAGACAATAGATTTAGACAACCTTATTTATCTAGAGAATTTTTTTTTAATTAAATGTGTTACAAAAAGATCAGTACAAATCACAGAAGATGTTTCCCCTCCCTGATTTATCATAACAACATCAATCCTAGTCAAGAGAAATTATTTAAATTTTAATCTCCTATGTTGTTCACAGAAAACAAATGTCAGTCATAAGCTCAAATTTTCAGTTTGTGTAGAGTGTATTTTACTCATGCTCAGATGGACAAGATTTGTAATTTAATCATTTCATTTTATATGTTATAGTAACTATATTATAACCTGCAATTTAAAAAAATTCCTCAGTGAAACTTGTCATATGATGGCATTTAGTTAGGAAATGAAGAGGAAAATCAACAGATCTAAGAAAAGTTAAGATGAGAATGATTGTCAATTGTGAAACACAAAGTTATTTATCATCAGCACAAATGTAGCAAGAAGCACTCCTTTGTTCAAGAAAATTGACTTTTAAAAAATTTAGAGATACATAGTATCCTTAGGCAATAAGATTACATTAAGTCAAGTCTTACAGCTTAATGACAGACTGCTACTGTGTAGATTTGAAAAAGATAACCCTTTTCCATAGGAAACATATTATTCATAAGGATCATTTACTGGTACTCTAGCTTTCAATTTCAAATTTCATAGTTACTATGAAAAACCAAACATTTAGCAATTTGCTTTATCTTATCCTAGATAACCTCATATATCTGCTGACCAGATTTTATAATACTATATAATTTGGATATTTTTCTCTTTTTATTTCACATATTGGGAAAACTTCCAATTGATCTGATAGTTCTTGATAAAATTTGTTATAGCTAAATTTTTGGAAGACTAAATAAGATTTACTCACTCAACATTCAAAATTTTCTATAAAAGTCCAACACCCAGAATAAAGCTACATCTCAGTGATAATATTCAAAAATTTAAAAACTAAGTCTGACTAAACTCAAAATAGGCTTAACGATATGAATATTAAAAATTATGGGAGGGAGGGAGAAAAAGAGAGTGGGACAGAAGAAGTAAGGAAGGATAGAAAAGGGGAAAGGAGGGGAGGAGGGAGGAAGGAAGAAAACCAAATCAAATACTTTTAACAATTATTGTTAGGAAGAATATTTGTAACCAAACAAAGGACAAGAAATTTTTAAAATATATTTTTAATTACATGATTTGAAAGATTTTTTTTTTTAACACTAACAAAATTAATGAAGCTGTGGTAAATGGAAGCACATCAACTGGGAATTGTGTATGTTTAACAACTATCTCCGATCCAGTTCTCATATCCAGGATATATTTATATTCCCCAAAGGTTAAATGGTCAGAGGATATGAACAAATAATTTTCCAAAAATTGTTAATTTTAAACCACATGAATAATTTCTCTACATCACTAATAAGAGAAATACAAACCAAAATACCTTTAAAGTTTTACCTTATGCCTTGAAAATTGGCAAAGCTGACAAAGGTTAAAAGTCAATCGGGAAAATGGTTTCAGAAAACAAATACACTACTGAAAGGGTCAAAGGAGAAAAATTACACTCAGTGCACGAGGAAGTAAACAAGAGGCTTTGAATCCCTGAGATCCCCAGAAGTAATTTCTGTGAGCAGAGACTGGGCAGAAACTCTAGCCATATTGAAATTGCTTCATTAATGGGAGTGTCTCCTTCTCTGATTGGCTGTGCGTGACCTCATAGACCCTATTTAAGCTCTATGGAGGAGGAAGTGGCTCTCTTTAACCTGGTGTTCACCTGGGAGTCAACAAGAGGTCAGGACAGGATCTGAACATGTGAATAAAAGATTTTAAGCTTGCACATGGCTATTCTTGAGTGCACTACCAGTATTTAAACTACAATTCATGTGAAACTGTGGCCAGAGACTTCTGAAGACCTCAGAAGGAGGTAAGCTGGGTAAAATTGGTTTATGCACTGCAAACGACAGTGACCAAAGGTTTCTCTGAAGGCCTGGGAATTAGGAGAGACTGGCAATGTAAAATGCATAATACTACTAGGGTGTTCGCTAAAGAAGTGAATGTCCAGGATCAAGCATTTTACAGACTACATACAGTGTTAGTGGAGTTCTAAACAATTTGGAATTAGATTAAGTGATTAAAATGTCCATATCTTATGACTCAGAGATTTCTCTGCTTGCCATATCTCTCAAGAAGGTTAATAATGATCCCATAGATACCAAATATTAATAGCAGCAGTTATTGTGATAGCAAAAAATAAAAAACAAAGTTGATGCCCATTAATTTAGGAATTCTCAAAGAAACTAGTACAAGAATGAAATGAAATATTACTGCAGTGCAAGAAACAAACTATAAAAAATATAACAAGCTAAAGATCTGATGCAAAGAAAAAGCTAGGAAAACTATCTACACACACACACACACACACACACACACACACACACCCTACAACAATGTAAGGGGAAAGAACATGTAAAGAGAAAATATAACCAATAAACGCGAATTTATTACTGCTTACTATGTACTAGCCTTAACTATTATCTTTCTCCCTAAATCTTCCCTTCTTCCCAAATCCCTATTATTGTTGAGGGCATCACGAATCTCCCAATCACACAGGCTTACAACCTAAGAATCATCCTAGATTTCTCAATGTCTCTTACTTCCCCTTCCCCATATCTAATCTGTTGACAAGGTCTGTTGATTTTACCTTTGCTACATTTCTCATAGAAGCCTTCTTCTATCCTCTTCCATTATGATCATGCTGATAGGTCTGCCTGCCTCAAATTTCCTCATTCCAGTCCATTCTCCTTTTAGCTATCAAAAGGATTGTCTTAAGCATAGGTCTGACCAATCACCTTTGCAAGTTAAAAAAAAAAAAACAAACAAACCAAAAAAACCCTAATAGTTTTCCATTTCCTCAAGGAACAAAAATAAAGGTTCTTAAAACCTTTCATAACCTGGTCCCATCTTACCTTTCTAGTCTTTTTCCTTTTAACTCCCTACATAATCTACAACCCAGTCAATTTGCCACTGTGAGTAGCACAGGAAACTCCATCTCCTAATATGACAGCTCCTTTACACAATATCTCCCAAGTTGGGAAGATCTTAATTTGAAAAAGTCAAGGCTCCTACTGCATTTTGGGTCACTGATACTCATCTTGACTTATATCCTGCCACCATACTTTAATGACTCTAAAGGAGAAAGATTGATAATTTTGAACAATTCTCTTCATTTAAATCTAATTCATACACAACTGAAGATGTCATTCTCATGCTGTCACTGGTCCTCTTCAAGAACAAAGGACAACAAAAACAACAATACCAAACTGGGAATGCTCTCTCTCCAATTCTCTGATTCTTGGCTTTCCCTTTCTTTCAAGTCTCAGCAAAAACCCACCTTTTTAAAGAAGCTTTTAAGGGTAGTAGTGCCTTCTCTTGAAGATCACCTCCAAAGGGATGTGGGAAAACAGGGACACTGATACATTATTGGTGGAACTGTGAACACATCCAGCCATTCTGGAGAGCAATTTGGAACTATGCTCAAAAAGTTATCAAACTGTGCATACCCTTTGATCCAGCAGTGTTTCTACTGAGTTTATACCCCAAAGAGATACTAAAGAAAGGAAAGGGACCTGTATGTGCCAAAATGTTTGTGGCAGCCCTGTTTGTAGTGGCTAGAAGCTGGAAAATGAAAGGATGTCCATCAATTAGAGAATGATTGAGTAAATTGTGGTATATGAATGTTATGGAATATTATTGTTCTGTAAGGAATGACCAGCAGGATGAATACAGAGAGGACTGGTGAGACTTACATGAACTGATGCTGAGTGAAATGAGCAGAACCAGGAAATCATTATATACCTCAACAACAATACTGTTTGAGGATGTATTCTCATGGAAGTGGATCTCTTTGATAAAGAGAGCCTTAATTGATCAAAGATGGACAGAAGCAGCTACACCCAGAGAAAGAACACTGGGAAATGAATATAAACTGCTTGCATTTTATTTTTCTTCCCGGGTTATTTATACCTTCTAAATTCAATTCTCCCTGTGCAACAAGAAAACTGTTCGGTTCTGCACACATATATTGTATCTAAGATATACTGTAACCCATTCAACATGTAAAGGACTGCTTGCCATCTGGGGGAAGGGGTGGAAGGAGGGAGGGGAAAAATCAGAACAGAAATGAATGCAAGGGATAATGCTGTAAAAAATTACCCTGGCATGCGTTCTATCAATAAAAAGTTATTAAAAAAAAAAAAAGAAGAAGAAGAAGAAGAAGATCACCTCCAAGATAACTTCTATATCTTATTGGTACATAGCTGTTTGCATGTTGTCTCAGCTATTATAGTGAGGGAGCTCTTCCAGGGGTAACAATTTTTTTTTACCTTTCTCTGCATCCCTTGGACATTACATAATGCCTGGCAGATAGTAGTAGGTGTCTAATAAATGCTTTTTTTACTTAGAAAGGAAAACACTAGAAGCTAGGAAGATCAATTATTTTAATAACTATTTCAATACAAATTATTTTTTTGGTAATCTTATGATTGTATATTATGCATGTAAAAACATTCTGAAAAGGGGTCCAGAATCTTCACTAGACTGTAAAAAGGAAGGGATCCATGAAAAAACAATTTAAGAAACTTTGTATTTTTATTCACTGAATTCACTGAAAGCAGATTTGCTGAAAGTAAAAAAAAAAAAAAAAAAATAGAGTTGCTATGATCATTACCAGTAGAGGAAATATTCACAGTCACTTAGATCTATTTGTACCTGTCAAAGATCCAGGCAAGGAACTTCCAAAGCTTTAGGCAACTACAACTCATGCTGGTAGGTATGGCAATTATTTCCTTAGATTTCACCATAAATATGCCAGTTATAATCTCAAAAAAAAGGGTTTATCATGTTATGTATGCTGTAATAAAAATGATGTATATTTTCCCTTGATGCCAGTACCTCCGTAAGTAATATATATCTGTTCTTTTATACTTTCTGTCTCCAGGTAAACCACACTCTTGTACTAATCATAATTCATGTCCTAATTTTAGGCAACATTCTTCATCCCCAAAATATTCAACATTTTCTCTGGATGCCAGTTACAAAATAAAGTAAAACAACAATTTATATATTTGCCACTGGCAAATTTTCCTATCATCAAAATATCTAGAACACTTAATTCCCTAGTACAGAATTTTGTTTAAACTGTTTATATGGACAATCAGGTATGGACAACTGGGAAGATTGTGAAAAAAATCAACTGTAAAATCTGTTAATAAGGAGTACATGCTGCCAATCATAATAATCAATAATATGGAGATTAAAGAAAAACTGGTTTATTATTCTCAGAACTCAAGAGCAAAAATCAGTGACCCCTGAACTGCAAAGTTTATGCTGTATTATATAGGTTTTGGTTACATAGGCAGATGTATAAAATGAAATTTTACAAAAGCTAGAAGAGGAAAGTGATAGTTTATACAACAAAGAACAGATGGCAGACAGGAAAAGATCTCTATTAGGTAAAATAGCAAACTAGTAAGAAATACATGTGCTATATATCTGGCATCTCAAGCTGGAATTTGCAAACTAACCCCAGAACTATATATAATGCCTCAGCTTGATTTTATAGGCTTTTGTTAGCCTAAAAGTCAATAATAAAGTTGAATCAGAAATTATCTTATCACAAGGTATACAAGTAGCTAATTTCATACATAATTCTTCCCCAGAACCTTCACAGAGCAAACCAATTAGAATCTTTAAACTCTAGTACCTTCACAGGCCAAGGGGATGACAGTGGAACTTGGAATTAAGGGAATGGTAAGAGATGTTATATTCACACATAAGTCACTATATACTAAGTCAATATATCCTATGCCATACATTAAGATATGCATGTATGGAGATACCCTTTCAGATAAAAGACTACATCCTTATCCCTGTGCTCAGAATGTTTTCTTTCCACTCCTTAGCCTCTTATAATCCCTGGATTTCTTTAAGATTCAGTTTTAAAGCTATTTGTTTTTGCAAGGATTCTTTATGAATCTCCAGCAGCTAGTGCCTTCCCAATTAAGGCAACCATATATTTAACTTTCTATCTGTCTTTTGTTAATCCCTACTGATGCATGCTATTCTTCTCACTATAATGCAAGCTCCTTTGAGGCAAGGAGTTTTTGCTTCCTTTTAGGGCTAGTGCTTAGCAAAGTTCTGGCACATTTCCTTACTAAATTCTTTTTCAATAAATTATCCCAAAGGAAGATTGTATTAATGCACTCAAAAGGCTGCATTTTGAATTTCTACTGCATATGTACAATTTCCTATTATGTACTTTACTATTGACAGGTTTCAACTTCTTTCACATAAGCATGGCTTTACTGTTTGTAATTAAAAATAAAAAGAAAAAAACTAAACTAAACAAACAACAAATTACAGGAGAAAGACTCCATAGAGTATCAGAAATGCTGGGGAAAATATAAAGCAGTTTGGGAAAATATAAAGCAGTTTGACAATTAGATTGTGACTAACTTCCTATACCATATATCCCATTAGGGAAAAAAGTAAAATGACATAAATATAAAAAGAGAGACCATTTTTATAAATTGGAGGAAAATCAAATCCACACTTTTCACTATGGTTAAGGGAACAATTACTAATCAAACAAGTGAAAGAACAGAGCATAAATAATAAAATAATTTTTAATTACATCAAATTAAAAGGCTTTTTGTACAAGTAAAATCAACAAGACATAATTAAAAGAGAAAATCATTGTGAAAGAAATTATTTGAATCAAATCTCACTAACAAAAATCATATCATAACCATACATATAAGTGCATATCACGAAGAGCTATCATTCAATAAGTAAGTGGTCAAAGGACAGTTTTCAAAAGAAAACAAACTGCAAATTACAGGAAAACATTCATGAAATGTCTAAAAACAAAAAAATCCTGCATATTAAAACAACACTAAAGTTTCATCACACAATACACAAATGGGCAAAGATGAAAAAAGATGGAAATAATCAATGTTGGAGGGACTTTGAGAAGACAAGCATACTGTTTGCAGAGCTATGAATTTAGTTCATATTATTTTGGAATTCAACTTCAATTTAATTAAGCAGGTGATAAAATTGCCCTTAAATTTATCCTGATAGTTATGCTATTGGGCATTCCAAGAAATCAAAAGCAGAAAGAGAAATCCAATGCAAGCCAAAATATTCTGAGCTCCACCATTAGTAGGGGTGTCTACTAATTGGGGAATGGCTAAAAGAAACTATGGAATATCAATATAATTGAATATTATTGTTCAATAAGAAATGATGAGGAATTCAGAGAAATGTGACAAGGTATATATGAAGCAAAATGAAACATGCAGAAATATATTAATCCATGTGTATGTGTATATAAAAACAAGCCATTCCCCAATAAATAAGTGATCATAGGATATAAACAGTTTTGAAATGAATTTCAAACTATTAACCATGTAAGAAAATACTTCAAATCACTAATAACAACAGAAATGCAAATAAACCAATCCCTAAGATTTTCCTCATACTTAGCAAATTATTGGCAATGGTGAATAATAAACAAATCAGGATTATTCAACATTGGAGAAGCTACAGAAACTGACAAACTAATACACACAACCATTGTAAAAAGTAATTTGGCATTATGTAAATAAAATGACTAAAATGTCCATACCCTTTGACCCCTAGATTGCACTACTAGGTTTAAAGCCTAAAGAAGCTATTGATGTAAGAATTTCCTTATATACATCAAAATATTTCTAGTAACATTTTTTCATGACAACAAAGAATTTGAAATATAGTGGATGTCCACTGATTAGGAATGAATAAATAAGCCGTGTTTATGTATATGTAATGGCATAGTACTGTGTTATAACTGATGAATATGATGAATATAGAGAAACACAGAAAGATCTAAGACATAAACTGATGCAAAATAAAATAAGCAAAGCCAGGAAAAGAATATATGCCAAGACTACAATAATACAAACTGAAAGAATTATTAAAAAAATGAAGGTTAGATAAGAGAAGACATACCCATGCCATCCCTTTGCAGAGTAAAGAGGTTTACAAGTGTAACAAACAGCACATATTTTAACAGTAGTAAATGTATTAGACAATGAAATTTAATTCTTGGCAAGAGAGAAGTAAAAACAAACTGACAGGACCAGGCCTCTCCTGGGATCATACAGAGCATGAAAAGCATACAAGTACCCAGACCAAAATATAAAAGCTCAGACCAACCATCCCATCTGCCACTGTATTCCCATACTCAAAAAAGATTAGCAGGACTCGCTGTTCTCCAGTCATATCCAAGTCTTCATAAACCTAGTTGGAGTTTTCTTGGCAAAGATATTGGAGTAGTTTACCATTTTCTTCCTCAGCTCATTTTACAGATGGGGAAACTGACGCAAACAAGGTTAATTGCTCATATCATACAGCTAGAAAGTGTCTTGAGATTGAATTTGGACTCATAATAAATCTTTCTGACTTTAGACCTGACACTAACCCCTGTGCCATTCAGCTGCCCAAATGCAGAGCTCAAATAAAATGTAAAGTCCAAACTCAAGAAATAAGGCTATAATCATGAACAAACAACAAAAAAGGGAACCTAATGATGAAAAGCTTCTATGATGACAAGCTTAGAGTCACAAACTCAGAAGTAAGACAGTGACTCTTAAATCATCTACAAACAAAGCCTCAAAGAAAAATGCAGATGGGACTTAAGTCCAAAATAACCTAGAAGAGTTAAAAAAAATTTGTTAACAGTAAATATATATATTTTACAAATTGAAAAAGAGAGGTAGAAGAATATTGGGGAAAAGAAATGAGAGCAATGCAAGAAAATTATGAAAACAACTAAGTTTGGTAAAAAGACATATAAATCTCACTGAAAAAAACTTCATAAAAATTAGAATTTATCAAGTTGAAATTAATTAAATGAGACACCAAGACACAATGAAATAGTCAAAAGAATGAAAAAATTGAAGAAAACATAAAATATCTCAAAAAAACAATCAACTTGAAAATCAGTCAAGGAGAAATAATTGAAGAATTATTTAACTACCTGAAAGTCATTTTAAAAATAGTCAAGATATCGAGAAATTTGATAACAAAATTTTTTGTTTTGTTTCAAGAAACTGAAAGGGAAAATTGCCTAGTTATCATAGAATTAGAAGGCAAAGCAGAAATTGAAAGAATCCACCAATCTCCTCCCTTTTTGGAAGAGATTCCCAAAGTAAAAACTCATTGGAAAACTAGTCAAATTCTAGAGCTCCCTGGTCTAGGAGAAAACACATCAAGCAACAAGAAAGAAATCATTCAATATCATAGACCAACAGTCAAAATCATACATAGTACTATATTAAGGAGCAAAAAACTAGGAACATTAAAGCAAAGGAGCTAGGGTTACAATAACATACCCAGAAAACTGAATATAATCTTGGTAGAAAAAATGGACATTTAATGAAAAAGAGGGTTTTCAACAAGCACTTCTGATGAATAGAAAATCTGAAATCCAAACACAGGACTCAACAGAAACATAAAGTAAACATAAATGAGAATGGTAATGAGCACATTAATAAAGTTAAATTGTTTACATTATGATATGGGAAGATAATACATTTGTAACTACTAAGAACTTTATCATTGCCAGAGCAGTTAGACTCCTCCTAAGAAGGCATGTATGTATGTAGTATTCTCTGTTTGGTTTTCTGAGGGTCTCTGCGAGAAGTCTTCTTTTCAGTTCAGGAATCACCACAAAAGTAGCCAGGGATTAAAGTCCAAATCCTTTATTGTCTCTTTGCCTGAGGGTGGGCAGCTTTCTTAAGAGGCCTTCTGGAATCTTGGTTTCAGTGGAATAACTAAAGAGGAGAGCCTACCACCAAAGTGGTGTGAGATGGGATGAATCTGTCTTGAGTCCAAGGGCTTATGCTTCAGCCTCTAGTTCTCTTATCTTCTGTGCTTCTGAATGAATCTGGCTGAGTTTGTCCCAGCTTATATGCTCTCTTATCATAGGTGTGAATCTTGTAGAACTGTATTAAGTACTAAGTACATGTACTGAACTACAGAACTGTTAAATACCATGCTAAACTAGATAACCATTGTCTTTCTCAATTCCACTGACTTAGCACCTTGTAAGAATCCTTGTTTGTATTCAAATACAGAGTTCTGCCCCATAACATATGTGATCAATTACATTGGGATGATCTTTTTAAAAAAAGGACAGAGGGTAAAAAAGAATGGTGCACTAGAAGGAGAAAGAGACAAGAAGGGGGGAAATTATTTCATATAAAAGAAATGTGCAAGGAAGAAGTTTTACAATGGAGTCCTACTAGTCAATTATTTTGTTTCTCAGTGCATTTAAAAGTTACCTGGTTTGACCTGTGGAAGAGGAAGGAATTTATGACCAAAGAAGAAGTAGAGATCATTACTGATCACAAAATAGAAAATTTTGATTATATCAAATTGAAAAGTTTTTGTACAAAAAAAAAAACTAATGCAGACAAGATTAGAAGGGAAGCAATAAACTGGGAAAACATTTTTACAGTCAAAGGTTCTGATAAAGGCCTCATTTCCAAAATATATAGAGAATTGGCTCTAATTTATAAAAAATCAAGCCATTCTCCAATTGATAAATGATCAAAGGATATGAAAAGACAATTCTCAGATGAAGAAATTGAAACTATTTCTAGCCATATGAAAAGATGCTCCAAGTCATTATTAATCAGAGAAATGCAAATTAAGACAGCTCTGATATACCTCTACATACCTGTAAGACTGGCTAGAATGATAGGGAAAGATAATGTGGAATGTTGGAGGGGATGTGGGAAAACAGGGACACTAATACATCACTGGTGGAATTGTGAATACATCCAACCATTCTGGAGAGCAATTTGGAACTATGCTCAAAAAGCTAACAAACTGTACATACTCTTTGATCCAGCAGTATTACTACTGGGCTTATATCCCAAAGAGATCTTAAAGAGGAGACCAGGATCTGTATGTCTGTATGTGCAAGAATGTTTGTGGCAGTCCTGTTTGTAGTGGCTAGAAACTGAGTAGATGCCCATCAATTGGAATAAATTGGCTGAATAAATTGTAGTATATGAATATTATGGAATATTATTGTTCTGTAAGAAATGACCAACAGGATGATTTCAGAAAGGCCTGGAGAGACTTACACGAACTGATGCTGAGTGAAATGAGCAGGACCAGGAGATCATTATATACTTCAACAACAATACTATTTGATGATCAATTCTGATGGACCTGGCAATCTTCAGCAATGAGATGAACCAAATCAATTCCAATGGAGCAGTAATAAACTGAATCAGCTACACCAAGCGAAAGAACTCTGGGAGATGACTAAGAACCATTACATGGAATTCCCAATCCCTGTATTTTTGCCCACCTGCATTTTTAATTTCCTTCACAGGCTAATTGTACAATATTTCAGAGTCCAATCCTTTATGTACAGCAAAATAACAATTTGGACATGTATACTTATTTTGTATTTAATTTATACTTTAATATATTTAACATGTATTGGTCATCCTGCCATCTAAGGGAGGGGGTGGAGGGAAGGAAGGAAAAAACTGGAACAAAAGGTTTGGCAACTGTCAATGCTGTAAAATTACCCATGCATATAACTTGTAAATAAAAAGCTATTAAAATTTTTTTAAAAAGATTTTTAAATAAAGGAAATATTGAAATATTATTTTCTAAAAGAACACAGATCTTAAGACTCTGTATTGTCACTAATAGGATATTGTTAAAATACATAATAAATTAAACATCTAAACGCAAATAAATAAATAAATTAAAGTTACCTGTTTTTATTAACTGTGCAGTAGTATTATGTCTAAAAAGTTTATATGCTTTAATTACAAATGTGTTATAGCTAAAAAAAAGATGCTAGCCATCAGTAAGCCTTCAGCAAATGGTAATCTTTTTGCTGGTGGATGGTCTTGCCTCAATTTCGACAGCTGCTGAATTAACAGAGTGGTGGGCGGTCAATTTCTTAAAATAAGAAAACAATGAAGTTTTGCCACTTCAGTGGATTCTTCCTTTCACTTGAACATATAGATGACATTATAGGAGTATTAGCTGGCCTAATTTCAATATTATTGTGTTGCATGGAATAAAGAAGCCTGAGGAAAAAAAGATGAGGAATAGTGGAGCAGTCAGAACACACACAATATTTATTAAGTCTGCATTCTTACCAGCTCCGTTCATGATGCCCCAGCCAATTACAGTACTAACATTAAAGATCACTGATCACAGATCACACAACAGACATAATAATGATTAAGAAAAAAATTGAAATATTGGGATAATTACAAAAAAAATGACAGAGACATAGTGTGAACATATGCTGCTGGGGGTAATAGACTTCTTTCTTGATGCAGGGTTGCCACAAAACTTTAACTTGTAGAAGAAGAAAAAAAAGAAATTCAGTATCTACAAAGCACAATCTGAGAAATGAAATCTGATTCAGAGAAAATTGCTACAACTCCCCCCCCCTCCATTTTCCAATTTCTTTCTAATTTTGGCAGCACTTTTTGTCAAATAGCGAATTCTTGCTCCACTAGCTGGAATCTATGGATTATTCAATATGAGGTTACAATGAGAATGTCAATATACAATTCAGATAATCCAAAAGCAATATATAAACACTGACAGTTAAATAAATTCATAGGTAGATGATTGAAGAATTATATGATTTTTTAGTACACAATCCTTCCTCCCTATCTCTCTAATTTATCATTACTTTGGGTCATTTAGCCTCTTTGTCCTCCCTCATAAGTTGCCTTAACCAGAAAATTTTAAATACTGGTTGTCTGGTAATGTCACTTTCAATACATAGCTAGGCTGAACTTTGAGCAAAAAGACATTTCATCAAAAAAAACCATAGAGAGTTTAAACAAAATTAAAGTCAATGCTGTTCTCTGCTCTTCAGCCTATAATCTATTAAGAAGGACACATACACAAATAATGATCATTAAATTAGAACATAAGTGCTTAACCAATATAAAGAGCTTTGTAAGTGCAAATAAATGAAGATCATTTCTGACTAGGGAAGATCTGTGGAGTTAAGGGGAAAAAAGTTATTACATTTGAAAATGAAAAATGCAAATTGTCAATTCTTTGTTTCACATAATCCCTATAAACTTAACCAAGTCAACTAGTTCCTCTCCATTTAAATACCCAAACATAGGTGAAGATAACCTTTAACTTAATTCAAATTAATTTTAAAAGTTGCTAGCTTTTAATTTTCACTAATTACATGTTACAATAAATTTTTCACATAGTTGAATCAATTATTTATGCTAACATTTTCACAGATTCATTCTCAACTTTCTTTAAATTAGTCATTTATCGTTGAAAATCTCAATTATCACCTCTTTGAAAATTAGTCATTTTGTATAGTTACTGTTATTTTATATGCTGTATACAAAGTGCTTAAAATGATAATTTGTCGATAAGAACTCCATTTTTAAAAAATCTCATTTAAAAATATTTGCTTTACGTTTTTTCAATCTATGGAGTTCATGTTCTACAATATGGAACAACTGTTTCCATAGATTTTTGCATGTTTTTCTTTCAAATATTTAAATCTCTGCTATTCACTTTGACTCTCCTTTGTCTTAATTTCTAGAACAAGATGAACTATGCCCCTCCTTTGAACAATGTTCTATTTAATGAGATGTAATTTATGAAATGTAATGTTCTACTACTTGCCCCTTCAAATTTTCTTTTTTAATCTGGAAGTCTTCCCCCTCACATTCCTAAGATTGCCAATACAGTCTCCTTAGGAAAGTCTTTAAACTGTCTATTTCAAGCATTTGTATCTCATAATTAAAAGTGAATTATCTAATAGATTGCTTTAATTTTTCCTCTTTCTCACAACAATCCTAATTGGAACTGATATTACATAGTTTTATATGCATCCAGGAATATCTGATATGCCCATTCCTATCTATCACGGAGGGCCAGCTGCAATGTATTTTCTTTTCATCTGAATTGTAAAGTTACCTGTTCAGAAATGAAGCATTTGTTCTATCCTTTTTTACTTTCCTTTACTGCCTTGATTTTAGTTAAGCCAAAAATTCCCCATTGTTACACTGTTTAATTTTCTGCTTCCATAAACTCAATTAACCTCTTTATCTCATTCCAATAATCTTGTATCTATTACCCCATATCTATTACCACATATTTTATTATTCAAAATATTTCCATGAGTAAATCTCCTCTTTTGCCTAAAAGTTAAATGTGGAAAAGATTTTTAAAGTTAATCATCCTAATTTTATTTATTTAGAAGAGCAATTCAAAAATATTTATTAAATTTCTGTATTAAAATATATTATTTTCTTAATGCCCAATTTTTTATAGAAATGGTCGCTAATATAGTATCCTCATACACATAAAACCTTTAAAAAGTACATCAACATCAAAAATAAATCAACTGACCACATCTTGTTTAAAACATTTATAGCAATGATAAAATATAATGATAAATATAAAGGCATAGATAATATATTTATCAAATCTGTGAATGACACAAAGCTTGGTCAGAACAGCTTATTAAAAAACAGGATCTAAAAAGTTCTTGATAATTTATAATACTAAGCTGAACATAGCTGGATGAAATTTCAATAAGAATAAAATATACAGCCTATGTTTGAGTTAAAAACTTAACTTAAAAAAATACATCATAAGTATGACATGGCTATACAGCAGTTTGCCTGAAAGCTATTTGGGGATTTACAAGGACTACAAGATCATTTCTTATTAGCCAGCAACAGAATTTGGCAGCCAAAAAAAAGTAATATATATTTAGACTGCATTAAAGGAGAATAATGTCCAGAATGAAAAATATCTTAGTACTCCTATAATCTATCTGTATGAGACATCTGAAATATTGTGAATAATGCAAGATAGGCATTAGGAAAGATACTGATGAGCTAGAGAGCATACTGAGGAAGGCAAAGATGATGATGAATGATGAATCTGAAATAATCAGTGGAAAAGTCTAAGGATTGTAAATTAACAATTGTAAATTACAATTGTAAATCTCCAAATTAAGAGAAACCTTTACTGCCATGAAGAGGGAGGTTATAGTAGTCTTCAAGTATTTAACACTAGTATTCAGGAATCCTGAATTCAACTTAGGTAAACAGAGTTTCAGTTTCTTCATAAGCTCCACTGGGTCAAGCAAGATTTGGTAGCTGATTGGCTCAGAGTGAATATAAACAGCAATTGTTTTTGTTCTGTCCAGATACTTTTAAATAAGTAAAAGAGGCCATTCTCTGCCTTATTTCTTTCCTAGCCTTAATCAAAAAGGTTTAATTGGGCATTTTGTCTTCTCTGTAATTACAATAAAAGCTAACATTCAACACTTGAAAATTTGCAAAATACTAATAATATCTCAATTTATCCCCACAATAGCCCTGGGAGATAGGTGCTCTAATTACCCCCTTTTTTGCAGATGGAAAAACTGAAGTTTTTATGTGATTTGCCCAAGGTCACACAGTAAGCGTCCAACTGGTTTTGAACTGGTGTTCCTAACTCTATCTAGATATCTGATTTAATTATAAAACCTAAAAAGTTTCATCCAATGGTTTTTTAAGTGTTATCCAAAAATATGCCTCATCTCTCCTATTATTAAAAAACTTTTACAGAATCTTGTCATACCCTCAAGCTATTGTCCTAATATCTCTCTTCTTTTTACTGACAAATTCTGAGAAAAAGCTGATTATACTCAGTGACTTGACTTTATCTCCCATTTATTTCTCCATCCCTTATCATCTGGCTTCCAAAAAGTCAATTAAGGTTAGCCAACATTTCCCAATTATTAAACATTTCATTTTCTCTATCCTCAAATTTGATTTCTCTGTAGCTCGTGATATCATAGACCACTTTTCCTGGATACTCTTTCCATCACACCAAAGATCTTAATCTTTGACACTGGAAAAAATCATTGTCCTCTACTGATTTTCTATCTACATATCTGGAAATCCATCTTAAGTCTATTTTATTGAATCATCATTCATGTTCTGTCCCTAGTATCAGTATACTACTACTATGTTTTTTGCCCTGGATCTTCATCTCTCTCTAAGTGTTTTATAATCTCATGGATTCAATTAGCATCTCTATCAGTGAAGACTACCAAATTTTCATCTCTCTACCAAGCTCCAATTATGCAAATCAACTGCCCACTGGATATCTCTGCTTAGATGTCCCATAATTGAAACTCAGTATATGCCCAAAGTAAAATGTATTATCTTCCCCAATTAAACCAACTCCTTTTTGAGACATTCCTGTTTCTGCCAAAGACACCCCGATGATTCCACTTACTCAGATTTACAGCTACAGATGCTGCCCTGAACTTCTGCTGTCTCTCATGTGCTACATCTCAGTTGTTAAGTCCTGTGGATTTCATTGCCACAGTATCTGTCATATCAATCTCCTCTTCATTCATAAAAATACTGCCCTAGTAAAGGCTCTTAATCATCTCTTACCGAGGCAATCTTGCATCTCTTCCCCTTCCCAATCTATGTTCCATACAGCTAACAAAAGGAATTCCTGAAGTATACTTAGAACCATGCCATTTCAGCCCTCTTTGTAGTGGCTAGAAACTGGAAACTGAGTAGATGCCCATCAGTTGGAGAATGGCTGAATAAATTGTGGTATATGAATCATATGAAATATTTTTGATTGGTAAGAAATGACCAACAGGATGATTTCAGAAAGGCCTGGAGAGACTTACACGAACTGATGCTGAGTGAAATGAACAGGACCAGGAGATCATTATGTACTTCAACAACAATACTATATGATGATCAATTCTGATGCACGTGGCCATCTTCAGCAATGAGATGAACCAAATCAGTTCCAATGGAGCAATAATGAATTGAACCAGCTACCCCCAGCGAAAGAACTCTGGGAGATGACTAAGAACCATTACATGGAATTCCCAATCTCTATATTTTTGCCCACCTGCATTTTTGATTTCCTTCACAGGCTAACTGTACAATATTTCGGAGTCTAATTCTTTTTGTACAGCAAAATAACAGTTTGGACATGTATACCTATTTTGTATTTAATTTATGCTCTAATATATTTAACGTGTATTGGTCATCCTGTCATCTAGGGGAGGGGGTGGGGGGAAAGAGGGGAAAAATTGGAACAAAAGGATTGGCAATTGTCAATGCTGTAAAATTACCATGCATATAACTTGTAAATAAAAAACTATTAAAATTAAAAAAATAAAAATAAAAGAACCATGCCATTCCCCTACTCACAAAGATTTGGTAGATCCATATTACTTCTAGGATAAAACAAAATCTCCTCTGTCTGGCATTTAAAATCCTTCACAATGTGCTTCTAATCTGTTTTTTTCAAATTGACCGTATGTCACTTTGCCTCAAGCACACTGTGGTTCATCCTGACTTACATCTTGTTCCTCTTACACATTTCATGCTTTTCATAGGCTTTTCTCCCACCACTTCTTGCCTCTTGGAATCCCAAATACTTTCTTCATCACTCTTTCATGAGGCTTTTCCCAATCCCACCAATTGTTAATGTTTATGTTTTATATCTTATCTATTTATGGGTTGTTTCCCTCTAATAGAATGTATGCTCCTTGAAAGAAAGGGCTATTTCTTTTTTTCTTTGTACTCTCTCTACATTTAGCAGAGTGGCCAATAAATGGAACATAAATATCTACTCATATCTCTCATTTTCCAGAAACATAGTACAAGATACCATATATAATACAAGCCTATATAAACTATATTCCAGTGGCCTACTGGTACAATAATCCCAATATCAAAAAAGACTTTCAGATCAACACTTTTTTCTTTCAGATGTTCAGTAACAATGAACTCTAGAATTTTGCTAGAAATTGAAATCAAGTTGTCCTAAAATTTGAAAGAGAGAAAAAATTTTCCCCTTCTGAAAATTAAATCACATTTCTTTAGTTCCAAGTACTTAGATTGAATACACATTATCTACAATCTTTCCAACATCATCACCAATGACTCAGTCATCACGTCTAGAGAAGTTGAATTAAACTTGTTCTGCTCAATTCCAGAAGGCAAAATTAAAACAATGGATTAAAACAATGGACAGAAGTAACAAAAAGGCAGATTTAAACACTGACTCAATTGCCAGAGGAGTAAAACACTAAGATTTCCCACACTTACTAGGGAAGGATGAAGGAACACTATAGAATTCTAAAGAGAATTCTCAGTAGGATACAGATTGAACTAGATAGTTTCTAAGATATCTTTAGACTCTAAGAATATGTGACTCTGTAATTAAAATACTGCCACATGACAATCATCCAATGAACTGGAAGAGTTTTTCCTAAAGTTGAGAACATCAAAGATGGATGTTTCTACATGAGGAAGCAGTTTCAGGTGTTAGAACCAGGGGATGATTGAAGAAAAAAAAAAAAAACTACAATCAATAAACAAGCTCACTAATCTGAGGATATAATTCGTGTTATTAGCAGTAAGTATGAGTAATTTGGCAGAATACTAAGTACATCACTTTTATGTTGAGTATTACAAATCAAATTCTACTTATCTTCTCAATACATAAGTAATTTGTTGTATGAAAACAAACTAAATTTATTATTTTATGGTAGCTAGTGTTTCCTTAATAGGATATGGAAATAATATATCTGAATATTATTAGTTCATTCAGTGAACTACTTCAACCTTCAAAGACGTAGTAAATATCTGTTTGGAGTAAACTGACAAATTATGGTATAGTAAAAAGAAAACTGAACTGAGTTTCAAAAGACCTAGGTTATACTTCTTGTTCTATTACTAAATACAACTTTGTACAAGTCACCATCTCTCTAGGAGTTAGTTTCCTGTTCTGTAAAAAAGGCAGTTAAAATCCATAATCTCTACTATCTTTTTAGCTATAAAATTCCTGGAGTAGATTTTTAAAAATGTAGCTACAAAATTAATCCTCCCTCCAATATCAATACTCTAAAATACGTATTGTTCTTTTTTTATATCTGAATTCTGAAAAAAATGTACATTAAAGTTCTAACCAAAAATAGAAATAAATTTTTTTTTCAAAAAGATTTTATAAAACAATTTACAAGCACAATTATCAAGAAACATTTGATTAAATGAAGGTGGTCTAGCTGTACCTGATCTAAAATTATATTATAAAGCAGCAGTCACCAAAACCATTTGGTATTGGCTTAGAAATAGATTAGTTGATCAGTGGAAAAGGTTAAGTTCACAAGACAGAATAGTCAACTATAGCAATCTAGTGTTTGACAAACCCAAAGATTCTAAATTTTGGGATAAGATTTCATTATTTGATAAAAACTGCTGGGATAACTGGAAATTAGTATGGCAGAAATTAGGCAAGGACCCACACTTAACACCACATACCAAGATAAGATCAAAATGGGTCCATGACCTAGGCATAAAGAACGAGATTATAAATAAATTAGAGGAACATAGGATAGTTTATCTCTCAGACTTGTGGAGGAGAAAGAAATTTGTGACCAAAGATGAACTAGAGACCATTACTGATCACAAAATAGAAAATTTTGATTATATCAAATTAAAAAGCCTTTGTACAAACAGAACGAATGCAAACAAGATTAGTAGGGAAGCAACAAACTGGGAAAACTTCTTTACAATTAAAGGTTCTGATAAAGGCCTCATTTCCAAAATATATAGAGAACTGACTCAAATTTATAAAAAATCAAGCCATTCTCCAATTGATAAATGGTCAAAGGATATGAACAGACAATTTTCAGATGAAGAAATTGAAACTATTACCACTCACATGAAAGAGTGTTCCAAATCACTATTGATCAGAGAAATGCAAATTAAGACAACTCTAAGATATCACTACACACCTGTCAGATTGGCTAAGATGACAGGGAAAAATAATGATGAATGTTGGAGGGGATGCGGGAAAACGGGGACACTGATGCATTGTTGGTGGAGTTGTGAACGAATCCAGTCATTCTGGAGAGCAATCTGGAATTATGCCCAAAAAGTTATCAAACTGTGCATATCCTTTGATCCAGCAGTGTTTCTATTGGGCTTATACCCCAAAGAGATACTAAAAAAGGGAAAGGGACCTGTATGTGCCAAAATGTTTGTAGCAGCCCTGTTTGTAGTGGCTAGAAACTGGAAAATGAATGGATGCCCATCAATTGGAGAATGGCTGGGTAAATTGTGGTATATGAATGTTATGGAATATTATTGCTCTGTAAGGAATGACCAGCAGGATGAATACAGAGAGGCTTGGAGAGACCTACATGGACTGATGCTAAGTGAGATGAGCAGAACCAGGAGATCATTATACACTTCGACAACGATATTGTATGAGGATGTATTCTGATGGAAGTGGATTTCATTGGATAAATGATGGACAGAAACAGCTGCACCCAAGGAGGGAATACTGGGAAATGAATGTGAACTATTTGATTTTTGATTTTTCTTCCTGAGTTATTTTTGCCTTCTGAGTCCAATTCTCCCTGTGCAGCGGGAGAACTGTTCGGTTCTGCAAATGTGTATTGTATCTAGGATATACTGCAACATATTTAACATATATGGGACTGCTTGCCATCTTGGGGGGAGGGGGGGAGGAGGGAGGGAGAGGAAAAAACGAAACATAAGTGATTTCAAGGGATAATGCTGTGTAAAAATTATCCTGGCATGGATTCTGTCAATACAAAGTTATTATTAAATAAAATTAAATTTAAAAAAAAAAAGAAACATTTGATTAAAATATAAGCTGCTTAAGAGGAGGGTCCATCTCACTTTTATATTTACATTCATAGAACCATGCAAAGTGGCTGACATATGAGTTTAATACATATTTTTTGAATAAATACAGGTATAAAATTATACTGGGTAGGATCACAAAACACATTAGGAAGAAAATTCTGAGAGTTACAAAAGTAAGAATCATAACATGAATGTTATATAACAAATATAAAAAAGGCTTCTATTATTCAGTGTATAAAACAAATTTGGAGGATTTGGAGTCAGAAATGTTTGTTCATTCAAGTAGCTTTAGGTAATTACACTGCTTTCCTTATTGGTCTTCCTAATATATGTCATTGCTGTTGGTAGAAAACTATGTTACAAAGAAACTCATCTTTTCTACAACAGGAAGAGTTAGGTTCTATTCTACTTAATTTTGGTACTGATTCTAGGTATCAGAAAACAACCAATGGAAATGCTGGGTACCATCATTTTTTGTCTTATCAATTCCCATAAAATCAGTAAAGAATTGTCTATTAAGCAAATCGCTAAAGATATGAAGAATTAGGGGATGGTTGCTAATGCAAAGACAAAGAGATAGCAGATAGCAGATGGAGCATCCTGTGTGCCCAGCAACAAGTAGTCCTGCCAGACTAAAGAGTATGTGAGGGGGATAATGTCCAGCAATGCATATTAAAGAGACAGGAAGGGATCTGATAGTGAAGAAAATTAAAGGTCAGAGAAGTTTATTATGTATGATCTTCAAGATAATAGAGAGTCCCTAAAATTCAATGAATTTCAGGAAGAAGGTGATATGTGAAGAGTTGTTCTCTAAGAAAATCACTATAGCAGCTATGTGGAAGATGACATGATATAGAATTGGGCTTGAGACAGGAAGAATAATCAAGAAAGTATTACAATAGTCTAGAAAAGAGATGATGAGATGAATTGGAGAGATAGCTGTGTGAGTGGAAAGAAAAGAAAATATATATAGGAGATATTGTAAAGGTATATATGACATGATTTGACAACTGACTGAGCTGGTTAAGTGAAGAGCTGAGAATGACACTGAGATTGTGAGATTGAGTGGTAGTGTTGCTCTCAATAATAAGGAAAACTAGGAAAAAGGGAGGATAGAAAGAGTATGATAACAGATTTTTTTTAACATGTTAGGTTTGAGAAATGAACTGGTTATTTGATATGACATCATCTGTGCAGAAATGGTAATCAAATCCATGGAAGCAGTTAGTGTGGAAAGGAAAGAGAAGGGGACACCTCTGACGGACACCTGGGCACCCTATAATAGCAGGCGTGACATTGGTGCTGATGAGTGAAGGACAAGAGATGGAAGAATAGGGACACTAATAACTACAGGTTCTCTAAACAAAAATAGGCACTTTAATAGGATGGGGACTGGCAAAGCATGAGAATTAAGTACTACACATTTATTTAGTCAAGAAGCAGTTTCAAATGAAAAAAGATACAAAGAATAGTAAACAAGCTAGTGTTTTCCAAACAAGAAGCGGAAGTAGTTAGCTAATTATTCTACCAACAAGTAATGAATAGTCATTTATTATGTGCCAGATATTACAGAAAGGAAGGTCAGCTGCTTATATAATTAACTAAAGGAACTGAACCTCAACTGGTAATCTGATCTTTTCAGAAATAGTATTCCATATAAAGAGTTATATTATAAGTACATCAGGAGAATAAAGGATAGGCTACCTCTCAGATATGTGCAAAAGGAAGGAATTTGTGGCCAAAGAAGAACTAGAGTGTGGTATGAAATACGAAACGGATAATATTGATTATATTAAATTAAAAAGGTTTTGTACAAACAAAATCAATGCAGAACGAGATTAAGAGGGAAGCAGAAAACTGGGAAAATTTACATCCAAGGGTTCTGATAAATGCTTCATTTCTAAAATATAGAGAGAATGGATTCAAATTTATATGAATTCATGCCATTCTTCAAATGATATGACCAATTTTCAGCTGAAAAAATTAAAACCATAAGACATATGAAAAAAAAAATGCTCTAAATCACCTCTGATCAGAGAAATGCAAATTAAGACAACTGAAGTACCACTACACACCTCTTAGATTGGCTAAGATGACAGGAAAAGATAGTTATGAATGTTGGAGGGGATGTGGAAAAACTGGAACACTAATACATTATTGTATTGTGAACTGATCCTACCATTCAAGAGAGAAATTTGGAACTGTGCTCAAAGGGCTATCAAACTGTACATCCCTTTTGATGCAGCAGTATCTCTACTGGGCCTATATTCCAAAGAGATCCTAAAAAGGGGAAAAGGACCCATATGTACAAAAATGTTTGTGGCAGCCCTTTTTGTAAAGGCAAGGAACTAGAAACTGAGTGGATGCCCGTCAGATGGAGAATGAGTTGAATAAGTTATGGTATGTGAATGTTATGGAATATTACTGTTCTATAAGAAATGCAGCAGGATTATTTCAGAGAGGTCTGCAGAAGAAGAAGAAGAAGAAATTACTGCAGAGAAGAATCAAGAGATCATTGACACAATAACTGCCAAGATTATGTGATGATCAACTCTGATAGATGTGGCTCTTTTCAACAAGGTGATGATTTAGGACAATTCCAATAGATTCGTGATGGAGAGCCACCTGCATCCAAAAAGAGGAAAATGTGGATCACAACACAGTATTTTCACCTATTTTGTTGTGGTTTGCTTGCTTTTTGTTTTCCTTCTCATTCTTTTCCTTTTTGATCTGATTTTTCGTATGCGGCAATGATAATATGAAATACGTATAAAAGAATTGCACATGTTTATATATTAGATCACTTGCTGTTCTAAGGGAGGAGATGGGGGAAGGAAGAAAGAAATTTGGAACACAATCTATGCATTACTATGCATAAAATATTTAAAAAATAAAAAACTTAAAAAATGTTTTCCAATAAGATTTTAGTTGCTTAGTCTTCATGTTCCAAGCAGAAATGACATAAATAATGGTATCAAGAGAAGGAATGAAGGAACTTTTTATGATCATCTACAATTACAAGAAAATATATTTATTTTGGCATTAAATGATACACTGGATAAAGTGACGTGCCTGCCATCAGAAAGACTCATCTACTTGAATTCAAATCTTCACTCAGACACATACTAGCTGTGTGATGCTAGACAAATCATTTAGAGCCCTATTTGTCTCAGTTTTCCTCAAATGTAAAATGAACTGGAGAAAGGGATAGCAAAGTATTGCAGTATCTTTAACAAGAAAACCTCACAAGGAGATAGAGTTGGACACTACTGGAACTACTGAAAAATAATCCCATCTGGGAAATGAATATAAACTGCTTGCATTTTTGTTTTTCTTCCCGGGTTATTTATACCTTCTGAATCCAATTCTCCCTGTGCAACAAGAAAACTGTTCATTCTGCACACATATTATGTATCTAGGATATACTGTAACCTATTCAACATGTAAAGGACTGCTTGCCATCTGGGGGAAGGGATGGAGAAAGAGAGGGGAAAAATCGGAACAGAAGTGAATGCAAGGATAATGCTGTAAAAAATTACCCTGGCATGGGTTCTGTCAATAAAAAGTTATTAAAAACAACAACAAAAAAAAAAAAAAAGAAAGAAAGAAAGAAAGAAAAACAATCCCATCAACCCCGTCCCCAAGAGGTAAAGGAATTTTGAAAATGGCATAATGAAAAATTAGAGGACAATTCTCTACATGTCGTGTGTTATTATAGGAGAAAGTAAATTAGAGTAAAGAGGTTGCTATAGGCATTTTATCTAGGGGATAATAAGCATTGAAAAAATAGATTTTTTTTTTTTAAAAGCATGACATTCACAATGGGCTACTAATGGTTAGTGTCTTTCATTTGTGAAGAAGACAAAAATGCCATCATTGTGTTGAGGTCAAGGTACAGTGTGTCCTATTTTGGCTGATCAAACCAATACAAGCTGGGAATGCTCTACCTCTAGTGAGATATAAATAGCATGTTTAAAGATTTGGAATGGACATGGTTTTCCATTTGCACATCTTATGTTTCTTTTGAACTACTGAAATTCTACTCTTTGTTCACAAAGCACAATGTCATTTTTGATGCAGGAATGACAATCTGGGTGGTCCTATGCCAGTGACTTCCGTGTCTCTCAATTAATTCCAAAGTTCCTCAAAGAGACATTGAGAGTGTCCTTGTATCTTCTGACGTCTGTGTTGGCATCTGCCTTATGTGAATTCTCTATAATATGGTCTTTTAGGCAAATGTATGTCTGGCATTTGAAGAACGTAGGCAACCCATCAGAGCTACCCTCCCTATAGCAGGGTTTGAATGTTTGACAGCTTAGCTTGAAAAAGGACTTCAGTGTGCAGTATCTTTTCTTACCAGGTGATCTTCAAAATCTTAAGAATTTAAATCAAAGCAATTCCATTTACTAGCATGGTACTGCTATACTATCCAATTTCTTAGGATGCAACAATGAGGTCAGCCAATGACTCTAGACCTTCAGGTAGGTAGGCAGTCATACTTCTTCTCTCTCATACTTTTTTTCAGAGCCTCTCAAAATACTGAGCTAGCTCAGACAATGGTCATATCAACCTCACCACTTATGTGGATATGCCTGGAAAATATATTGTCAAGATGAATAAGCTTGTCTACAGCATGCAGAATTCACTATTTGCTATAACCAATGGTTCTACATAAGAATAGTGTGGTACTGACTATTGGAGAAGCTATGTTTTCTTATTGTGAATTGTTAGGCCCAAATTGGCACAAGCACCATAAAACGAATTCTTATCATTGCATCTGCACTTCAGAGGCTGCACTGAGTGCACAATCATCTGCAAACAAAAAAAGTGATGCACCAACTCTCTCTCCACTTTAAATCTTGATTTGTAAACTTTTAAAGTCAAATAATTTACTATCAGTGTGATTGCTGACTTTGATGCTAATTTCATCACAGAAGGTATCTGACATCATTACAATAAAAAGGATGGAGCAAGCACATAACCTTGCTTCACTTTATTGGAGACTGGAAAAGCACAAGAACCCATGCAAGCATGCCACTATTAAAGTGATAGCCAATAATAAGAAAATTCTCTAGGCAACCAAATTTTGCCATGATTTTCAGGAAGTCTTCACAAATGATGGTATCAAAGGCCTTGGGCAGATCAATGAACATTGTTTACAAATCTCTGTTTTGTTCCTGCAATTTTTCTACTGTTGGGGAGCAAACACATTTCCACCATTCCTCAGCTCTTTCTGAAAGTTACAATGGCCACCTTCCAGGAGAAGGATAAGTCTATTCAAGAGGGATCTGGCAAGAATCTTGCCAACAATAACTGATAAAGACTCCTCACATGACAGTCAAAAGACAATTAATTTCCTTTCCTTTTATATACATGGACATTAGAGGCCTTCTTGAACTGCTGGGGAAATAACCTCTTGCCATATAACATAGACCAATTCAGTCAGCTTTTGTATGAACAAAAGACCTCCCCTGCCTTGTTAAATCTTAGCTGATAAAGAATTAACAGTAGGTGCTTTACCCATGAGATAATGGTGCTATCATAATGGCATTCAAAACCTTTGTTTAGTTGGAAGTTTAGCTACAGAAGGAATGACTTGATTTCAACTTGAGGTATATGGTTGATGGCTTCAACATTGTTTGTTAAGTCGGTGGAGAATACTATGAAAGTTTTCAGTCCATCTCTCCAGGATCATGTCTTTATCACTAATCAATATGGCTCCATCAAGAGTAGATGAGACACACCATCAGTCTTCAGCCAATAAATAGTCTTCAGGACACCACAGAAACCACTTTTGTTACTATCAGAATGAAACTGAATAGCATCTTCTCTCTTACTCAGCCAAGAATCCTGCATCTCTCTAAGCTTTGCTTGCATTTTATTTTTATTTATTTTTTTAAGGAAAACTTTATTTTCAAAACAAAGGCATAATTTTCAACATTCACCACCGCAAAACCTTATGTTACAATTTTTTTTTCCTTTTCTTCCCTCCAACTCCTCCCCTAGATAGCAAATAATCCAACATGTTAAACATGTGCAATTTTTCTATACATTTTCCACAACTATCATGGTGAACAAGAAAAATCAGATCAAAAAGGAAAAAAATGAGAAACCAAAATAAAGCAAACAATAAAAAAAGTGAAAATACTATGTTGTGATTCACACTCAGTCCCCACAATCCTCTCTCTGGGTTGCACTTTATTTTTCCTCTCTTTCTTTCTTTTCTTTTCTTTTTTTTTTTTTTTTTTTTTGCTGAGGCAATTGGGGTTATGTGACTTGCCTAGAGTCACACAACTAGGTAGTATTAAGTGTCTGAGGCTGGATTTGAACTCAGGTCCTCTGACTTCAGGGCTGGTGCTCTAGATTCACTGTGCCATCGAGCTGCACCGCACTTTTTTTTATTTTGTTTTGTTTTGTGGTTATTATTGTTTTTTTTTAATTATAGCTTTTTATATACAAAACATATGCATGGGTAATTTTTCAACATTGATCCTTGCAAAAACTTGTTTCAACTTTTCCCCTCCTTCCCTCCACCCTCCCTTCCTCTAGATGGCAGGTAGTCCCATACATGTTAAATATTAAAGTATATGTTAAATACAATATATGCTCTGAGATACCACTACACACCTGTCAGATTGGCTAGAATGACAGGGAAAGATAATGTGGAATGTTGGAGGGGATGTGGGAAAACAGGGACACTGATACATTGTTGGTGGAATTGTAAACACATCCAGCCATTCTGGAGAGCAATTTGGAACTATGCTCAAAAAGTTATCAAACTGTGCATACCCTTTGATCCAGCAGTGCTATTTCTGGGCTTACACCCCAAAGAGATACTAAAGAAAGGAAAGGGACCTGTATGTGCCAAAATGTTTGTGGCAGCCCTGTTTGTAGTGGCTAGAAGCTGGAAAATGAATGGATGCCCATCAATGGGAGAATGGTTGAGTAAATTGTGGTATATGAATGTTATGGAATATTATTGCTCTGTAAGGAATGACCAGCAGGATGAATACAGAGAGGACTGGCGAGACTTACATGAACTGATGCTAAGTGAAACGAGCAGAACCAGGAGATCATTATATACCTCAACAACGGTACTGTTTGAGGATGTATTCTGATGGAAGTGGATCTCTTCGATAAAGAGAGCTTCAATTGATCAAAGATGGACAGAAGCAGCTACACCCAAAGAAAGAACATTGGGAAATGAATATAAACTTTGCATTTTTGTTTTTCTTCCTGGGTTATTTATACCTTCTGAATTCAATTCTCCCTGTGCAACAAGAAAACTGTTCGGTTCTGCACACATATATTGTATCTAGGTTACACTGTAACCTATTCAACATGTAAAGGACTGCTTGCCATCTGGAGGAGGGGGTGGACGGAGGGAGGGGAAAGATCAGAACAGAAGTGAATGCAAGGGATAATGCTGTAAAAAATTACCCTGGAATGGGTTCTAGCAATAAAAAGTTATTTTTTAAAAAAATACAATATATGTATACATATTTATACAATTATCGTGTTGCACAAGAAAGATCAGATTTAGAAAGAGGGTAAAAATAACCTGAGGAAAAAAAAAACAAAAATGCAAACAATAACAGAAAGAGTGGAAATGTTATGTTGCTGCACTTTATTTTTGATTAAGTTAAATACTACCTTTTAAAAAAATTCTCTTTTAATAAAGCTTTTTATTTTCAAAACACATACAAAAACAGTTCTTAATAATGACCCCAGCAAAACCCTGCAATTCAATTTTTTTTCCCTCTCTCCCTTCCTCCCAACCCCCCATGGCAAGTAATCCAATATATGTTAAACATGTGCAATTCTTCTATACATATTTCCACAATTATCATGCTGCACAAGAAAAATCAAATCAAAAAGAAAAAAATGTAATTGCAAGTAACAACAACATAAAAGTGAAAATACTATGTTATGCTCCACACTCAGCCCCAAAAATCCTCTGGGTACAGATGGCTTCATCACAAGATCATTCGAACTAGTCTGAATCATCTCACTGTTTAAAAGCACCACGTCCATCAGAATTGATCATCACATAACCCTGTTGTTGCTGTGTACAATATTCTTTTGGTTCTATTCACTTAGCATCAGTTCATGTAAGTCTCTTCAGGCCTTTCTGAAATCATCCTGCTGATTGTTTCTTACAGAACAGTAATATTCCATTATATTCATTATACTATAACTTACACAACCATTCCCCAACTGATGTACATCTTCTCAATTTCCAGTTCTTTGCCACTACAAAAAGAACTGTCGCATTTTTGTACATGTGGGTCCTTTTCCCTTTTTTATGATCTCTTTAGGATAATATAGGCCCAGTAGAAACACACTGCTGTATCAAAGGATTATGTATAGTTTGACAGCCCTTTGGGAATAGTTCCATATTGCTCCTCAGAATGGTAGAATCAGTTCACAATACAATAATGTATTAGTGTCCCAGTTTTCTCACATCCCCTCCATCATTATCATCTTTTCCTGTCAGCCAATCTGAGAGATGTGTAGTAGTACCTAAAAGTTGTCTTAATGTGCATTTCTCTGATCAATAGTAATTTAGATAAATGCTACCTTCTTAGAAAGAAATAAACTATCTCACTGGTAAACCCTATGGAATTCTCCTTTTTAGTTTAGCAGTTTCTGAATTTCTCCATCATTTTCACTAAACTAATCTTCATGTTTTCAAATCTTCTGGCCTGGGTAAGTAAATGCAGTGTTATACACCAAATCTCTGAAAATGGCCTACTTCCTTTCTGCTCTTCTGTTGCCAACCATGTGTTGTCCTAGCTTTGTCTCTAAGTTAGCAATGAACTGTTACTCAGATTTAATCTATTATCATTAAGTCTTCTGGTAACTTTCTTCCTTGATGACACTGCTTTTGTTGAATGAAAATATTATGAAGAGAATAAGTCTATGTTCAGTTCAGCACTCTGTACCACACATTTTTGTCACTCTCACATCCTATTTCTTCTTATAATGCCATTGTATATTATTACATGGCCATGTTTGCTAAGATGTTTTATTGTGATTCATGATGTTTTGTGATAGGTAAATGGAAGATAGTGTTGGTGATGAAAAGTTCATGACATGTACAAGTTTTCAGTCTAAATTACCTCTGCTATTAGTTTCCAACTCCATTCCTCCCAAGGACTCCCTGCCATGTCTAACTGTGTCTAATCTTGGTAATCTTATTAATATACCATCTGGAAGGCAAGGAATGTTCCATTTTTCTTTGGATCTACAATAGTCTCTAGACTGTCATAGTCTCTAGAGCATAATAGGTGCTTAACAATTGTCTGATTCCTACCAAGAACTAAAATATATGAATCATGTCTTCCCTAATCTTTAAGGTAACAAAACTCTGATCATATCACTATTCTACTAAAAAGTCTTCAGTGGTTTTCTCCTATGAAACGGCATAGGTTCAAGAGTTAGAATCATGCAGGTCATCTACTCCATTTTGGAGATGAGGGAAATAAAAATTTGAGAGGAACTCTTCACTATCTGACAGGCTTTGTCTATTCTAACCATTCCACAGTCCTACTCCCTTTTCCAAAGCCTCGTATCTGCAATGCTCTATGTCTAGAAAATCCCAATTTGGAGCCTTCTCCCCCAAGATATGTGAGATAGAAAACCATTCAAACAAGCCTGAGAAAACCAAGTTAATAAACATTTGTTTTTGTTCAGTTTCCTTGAGATGTCCTGATGCACGGGTGGTTTAAGCTTCATTCATCAAGTAGAAAGAGTAGGATAATGATGCCTTAGACCTTGGGAAGAGCCTCTTGAAAAAGCAGTAGGGACCTTTCTCTCTTGCCATGACTTGAAGAATGCTATGTGCTCAAGATTCTCTAGTTGTATTCCTTATGTCTATTTTTCCAATTTGATGTTGTCTCTCCCAGGCTAAGAGGTAGGAAGCGAGGTCCAATATCCTGCCCTAGTCAGGAAAATATATGCTACCCTTTTATTTCCCTTGTTTCCTTTGCCTTTACTCCCTGTTCCTTTAAGCAAAGCAAAATCTTTTGACCTTGGCCAGAGTATATACTGGCAAACTATATATAGTAACACACACACAGAGATTTTTCCTTAAAAACAAGAAGTATCTATTTCTCAAACACACAGGAGCAAACAATACATCGAATATGTTAGGGAAATTATAGTTCAGAGTCAAATATGACAACTAATAGGTAACTACTCTGCATGAGAAACTTAAGTCCTAAAAAATCCTAAAAGTACAATCACAGAGAAAATATATGCAACCTCAAAGGAGAAAGACAATGTTATACTTTTCTTGTACCACTATAGAAAACTCTATAGTGTCCAATGCCTAGGAAATTAAAAATCCCCCAAATAAAAGACAGAGTATCAAAAAAGAAAATCCCACTTTTTTTTTTTTTTTTATAGTACAATTTCTCTTTAGTCTTTCCACCAAAAGAGCCATCTCAAACTCTGACTTGACAACTTTCACCATGGGGGAAGAAATAGGCGAGAATTTAAGATCAATGTTTCACACAAATATAGAAGATAAGATGTACCCACAATGATTCTGACCTAGGAAAGAGGAAACAAGTTTAAATTTGTATAGGAGCGAATTGCTTCTCTTTGCACATCCTTCCATTTTTCATTCCCTCTGGAAAATGTTGGAAGAAAGCCAAAATAAGTTGATAATGTGTCAAGTCTACATTTCTTTGTGTTTTCCTAGCTAGGAATTGGACCAAAAACTCCAGGAATTGAAATATCAACAGGCCATTCTTCTCTAAGGAGGACAATCTTCAATGCCATCTCAGTTAATGAGCGGTATTAAGGGCATTATAAGGAGAATATGGAAGGAAAGGGTCATTTATCTTAAAACACACACAGAGGAGCCAGAAATAAGTCATACTGGTAAGGTCCAGACAAACAGTTCTATAATATGGTAGCAATAGGATCTGAGTGGAAAACAAAGTCAATAGGCATAGATCAATCAAAGAAGAGATTAAGAGAATAGATGTGAGGGACAGCTAGGTGGAGCAGTGGATAGAGTACCAGCCCTGAAGTCAGGAGAACCTGAGTTCAAATCTGGTGTCAGACACTTAACACTTCCTAACTGTGTGACCCTGGGCAAGTCACTTAATTCCAACTGCCTCAGCGAGAGAGAGAGAGAAAGAGAGAGAGAGAGAGAGAGAGAGAGAGAGAGAGAGAGAGAGAGAGACAGAGAGACAGAGACAGACAGAGAATGAATAGAGATGCAAACAGGCTTGAGTTACTTGAAAGATGTTCACAAAATCAAAATGCCACTGCTGTTAGTCCTGCCTTTCTTGTTCTAAAGAAACTTGAGATAAGAGAAGCTTCAATATGACAGAAAAAGAAAATGACAAATGCTTAAGGGGACGTGGGAAAACTGGGACACAAATGCACTATTGGTGGAATTGTGAACTGATCCAACCACTTTGGAGAGTAATTTAGAATTATGCCCCAAAAGCAATCAAACTGTGTATATGCTTTGATCCAACAATACTACTATTTACTCTGTATCTCAAGAAATATATTTTTAAGGGGATGCAGGGGAAAGACCTACTTTTACAAAAATATTTTTAACAGCTTTTTTTTTTTTGTAGTGGCAAAGAATTAGAAACTAAGATGATCATCAATGGGGGAATGGCTGAACAAGCTGTAGTAAATGAATGTAATGAAATATTATTGTTCTGTAAGAAATGACAAGCAGGATGCTTTCAGAAAAACCTGGAAAGACTTATCTGACTTGATGTAACAGGAACAGAACCAGGAGAACTTTCACATAGTAAGAGATCAACTATGAATGACTTAGCTATTCTCAGCAATATAATGATCCAAGACAATTCTAAAGGATTTGTTTAAAAAAAAAACAAAAACAAAAACAAAAAAAACACTATCCACTTCCAAAGAAATAAGGGATATAATCTGAATGTAGATCAAAGCACTCATATAATGTATCACCCAACTGCCCAATATCTATTTGTAACTTTACCAATGGTTGGCCCAGAAAACTGGAATGCATCATAGTAAGAAATGTACTAACAATGGAGGTGGTGGTGGGGGGAATATTTTGGAAGATTTGAGGCAATTTCCTGATGGGGACACCAGGTACTTAGGCTATTTATTCTGGTCCTTTATGATGGTGACATAAATGGTTATATCATTGACCACTAATGTGTGTGAGGTGGATTTGAGGGATTAACATTTACCACTAAGATATACACTTTTGAAGAAGCAAATGGACTATTTAAAGCATAGCATTCACTCCATTCCTGTCACAGACTTGTATCTTAAAAGGTGACAATAACATTGTAGAATGCATTCACTTGCCTTTTGTCCCAACAAAATCTTTTCAGTCACCCATAGCTTTCCTCCCTTAAATCTTGGTAATTTTCACTGTTCTCATTTATTCATTCTTCCACATATATAGAGAGAGCCTATTTATACAAAACAATGTAGGCTTGGGAAAGGAAAAGAAGGTTCTTCAAAGAAAAAAAAATTCAGACATGTAAAAATAACTGCAATAAAAGGCATAATATGATACATTCAGAAACAGAAGCATAAAGAGCTATGCAAGTTTGTAGAAGAAGGGCTTTCACAGAATCTGAGTATGAAGAAAAGAGTAAGATGTACATGACCATAAGGAAAAAATGTTATAAACAATTCACAATTAGAAAATATAAACTAAAACAACTCTGAGGTATAACTTCATAACCATCAGCTTTGCAAAGTTATTAAAAATGAAAAATGGCAAATGCTAGCGAGACTGTGGATTATTGGTGGAAATGTAAACTGGTTCAAACACTCCAGAAAGCAACTGAAATTATGCTTTAAAAGCTACTAAACTGTGCATACATATTAATCCAGTGATTATTCTACTCAGTCATATATATATATATATATCCCAAAAGATCAAAAAAATAGGAAAATGACATACATAGCAGCTCTTTTTGTGTTGGCAAAGAATTGGAAACTGAGGAGATGGTTAATTACCTGGGGAATGGCTGAATAAATAAATCTATATAATAGAACACTGTTATAAGAAATGATGAGAAGGATGGTTTTTGAAAAACCTGGGAAAACTCATTTGAACTGATGCAAACAGAAGTGAGCAGAACCAGAACCAACTTCTATAATAAAAACACTTAGGAACTTTGATCAACACAATGAAACTACCACAGCTCCAAAGGACTCTTAATAAAACATGCTAATCTCAAGCAGAATGAAGTATATTTTAAAGAAAGGGGAACTAATGTGGGGATTTGTTTTGCTTCACTATACATATTTACAATAGGTTTTGGTTTTTAATGAGTAGGGGTGAAGGAAGTGAGAGGGAAAGAATGCAGGACTCAAAATAAAACTGAATTTTTTAAAAAAAGTATGTGATAGAATGAAAAGAGCAATGACTCTAGTCAAGAGAACTTAAGTTTAAATCCCACCTCTCCTGCTTATTACCTATAGGACTCTGGACAGTTCATTCATCTTCCTAATCTTCAATTTTTTCTTCTATAAAATGAAGCCACTGGCTTACATGGCTTCTGCAAGCTTTAGATTTTTGATCCTATAATATATGGAAATCATTTTATTCATCTCACACCTGAGTAAGAATCTCTTCTACATGCTTTTCCCTTCCCCCTCCCCATTCAATAAATTGGTTCTATTCTCCACTTAAAAATATCCAATAAAGTAACCTGATAGGAATTATATTTAGGGCAACATCCTACACAATATTTCACAATATATTTTAAATGGATTTATGTCCTGAAAATTAAAGATCATGCCATAAAACAAAGTTTTACAGCATATATCCAATAAAATTATCCAAGATATATATGAATAAAAAAGATATAGATGAGCCCCAAAGCTAAAGATCAAAGAATTCAAAATGAATTGAAAATTGTAATAAACAAATGAAAGAATGCTTCAAATAAGAGAAACAGCTCCATCACATTCAATAAACTGGCACAGACAAAAATATTTTTAAACTTACATGAGACTTACATAAATTGATGCAAAATGAAATTAGCAGAGCCAGGAAAATAATATACATAATAACTACAACAATATAAATAGAAAGGACAACTCAAAACAACAAAAAATGATATGAAAATATAAAAGATAAAGTTGGGCCCAAAGAAGAGAAATAAGAAGATACCTCCTCAGTTCCTTTTTCAGCTCCAGAAAAAAGGGTGTGAAATACTGCACAAACCACTAGATTTTTTTTTTACGTGTTCATTAGTTTTACTGAAGTGTTTTTTTTTTCCTTCATCTTCTTTGAAAAATTCCTTGTTATGAGGGCAGCTAGGTGGAACAGTGGATAAAACACCAGATCTGAAGTCAGTAGGACCTGAGTTCAAATTTGACCTCAGACACTTAATACTTTCTAGCTGTGTGACCCAGAGGCAAGTCACTTAATCCCCAATTGCCTCAGGGGAAAAAAAAAAACAAAAAACCGAAAAATTCCTTGTTAAAAAGATGGTTTTTAAAAAATCATCTAATTAGATCTGATAAATGATTTAAATTTTTTTTAATGTCAATAAAATCTATTAAAAGAATAGGTCTCAAAAAAAAATTAAAATTAAAATAAAAAAAATTAAAATTAAAAAAAAAAAAAAGAATAGGTTTCCAATGAAGGGAAGTCTATTACATCAAAGTTAGTCAAAGAAACTTTGAATTAGATAGAATAATTAGTAGTTTTCTCTCATATAGCCAGAATTTACCAGTCTGCGACTTCCTTGATGTTCCTGGTTCTACAATCAGGGCCAAGCAGACATATCTAGTGTTTCTGTTCTCCTTTAGACTGTAACTCAATGAGGGCAGGAACTATGTCACTTTTCATTTTTATATCTTTGACAAAATATTATAAATATAGCACATGTTCAATAATTGTTTACTTCAGAGATGATGTACACATAAAGTTAATTCCAAGTATAATCTAAAAGAAATTTTGAGGCCACAAGCCTTGTATTTGTTTAAGATGACTGAATTTTTAACTCAATAACTGTCTTGGCCCAAAATATGGAAAAGTAGTACAATATCTTCCTAATACCTGTCCTCTCCACACAAAACACACAAACACATTCTGAATATATACCTCAATGCACAGAAGATGAATACTGGTAAAAGGGTAAAACATTTCCCCAGTAGAAACTGGAATCAGATCATGGAAATCATGTTTACTTCTACAAATACAAATATGTCAGGAACAAAAAAGTAATTAGAATCCTAGGAAAAATACCACTATTTAACATAATTATGCTCATGAAATGAAGGATCATTCGTTAGTCTCCTCCAACAAGCTACTTGTAAAGATTAATTTTCCACTATAGTGTGCTGAAAGCATTGGCCTGGTTGACAGGATCCATATTTCTATTCTAGTTCTGGCCTTGGCATATCACTTCATCTCTGAGCCTTCTCAACAAAATGAGTTTGGATTATAACAGATTACCTTCTAATTCCTTTACACAATTAATATCACATATTCCTATGATTTTGTGACTATTTGCAAACTAATCTGACAAAAAGTGATATTCCTGCCCTTTTTGAAAAGGCTTTCATGTGTTTTTCCTTTAGCAAGAGATATATCATTGTCATCATTATATAAAGAGATATGCTTTGAATTATCTTCAAATGTTCATAATTGACAAGTTTTTAGAAAAGCAACCATTCTAACAATTTCAAATTTTTCCCAACTTGATGTATAGCAAAAATTGAATTGAAAGTTAATGTAATAACTTATGTTTAAGTTAAGCCAACCTATTTTATTCTTATAACCTTATATAACTGGAATTTTTAAAAAGAAAAATTATCAAGATAAGTCAAAAGTGCTATATGAGACAAGAATGGAGTAATGATAAATATTATAATCATCATTGGTACCTTTTCCTCAACCAGATAGCATGAAGAAAATCATAGAAATTGCAAATTTTAGAGGTGAAAGATCATAATGGTCATCAATTCCAACTGCCACATTTTATAGCTAATCCAGAAAGGAAAAATTATTCACTTGAAGTTACACAAGGCCAAGATTAGATAGAATTAAGTCTCTTATCTCCTAGTTTAGCATGTAATTTACTAAGAATTTTAGTTAAAGGAACTTTTTCTGATATACTTCAACAGATTTCTGTTATCACTCATGCAGATTCTCCCTTTATTGCAATAAATCACAACCCATGTAGTTTGAAATCTATATTATTTGTATCCATACCCCTCCATAGAAGATTTATCCAAAGTGGTTCAGGTCTTGCTCAAAGATTTTTAATATTCCATGGAAACAGTATTCAGGCAGTCTATCATGACCTCTTATTTCTTGCCCCATGATATTCCTACCTTCTTTAAGGTTTTCCAACAAAATCATAAAAATAAGCAAAAGGTAATCTTTTTTCTAGCATTAATCATTTTATGGAACTTTCTATTCAATTCAACTTGCAAGTATAAATATCAGTGTGAAAATAAAATGACAATCATTGTCCTACTGACTCCAAGAACAGAATGCAAAACCAATTTTTCACAATAGCAGAGTTTCCTAAGAGTACAGGATAACCAATCAATAATCTGCATGCTGCATTAGTATTCAAGTAACATTAAAAGATCTAGAAAAAGATTTCTAATCTTGGGTCCATGTAATTCTTTATAAAATATTTTGACAAATATATTTCTGAATAATCAATTTCCTTTCTTATCCTGAACATTTTATTTTATGCATTTAAAAACAACATTCTGAATGTTCACAGGCTTATTTTACCAGGATTAAGGATCTTCTAAATGCTTAAACTACATCTGATTCTGGTCTCTCTGAATACAATCCTCCCCTTTTTCCTAGAATACACATTTACAAGGAGATAGAATAAGGTAACAACAGTAGGAAATAAGATTGCAAAGGAAAACCCAGAAGTTATTTACAGAGTATTCCATAAATTAAGGGTGCAACAATTACTTGCAAACAGTCTCATAAATTAGAGGAGCATAGGACCCCCTGAAAACTGTCTAATAAAATTAACTAAGAAAATTTCCTGAGACTGTGTGCTAAATTAGGGGAAGATATCTAGGCCTTAATGTAACAGCACTCAATCCTGCTAACTGTTCTTAGTCTATAGACTTCAAATAAGTTCCAGACACAGGCAGAAAAACCAACAAAATAACAGCAATGGGTTATGCTAATGAAGTAATCCTAAAGTCCTGCTGGTAACTTTGAGATGATGTGGACATACTAATGAACTAAGGTAGCATAAAAAAGTATTAGCCTGTCCCACATTACCATAAGCTTATAAAAGTAAGACACCAAATTCCTGTCTCACCCATCCTTACATGCCTCCACCTGCTAAGGATCCATGCTGACCAAATGCTCCTAACTTATCTCCCAGGTTACATAAGTAACCTTATGTCCCTCTGTGTTCTCCTTTCTCCCCATTCCGTTTCCCTATTCTGCCTGCCTCCTTCCACCGCCCCATCTCCTGTTCCCATGCCATCAACTTCACTATCTCTTCTTTCTGTGTCATTGGCCTCTGTACTCTTTGTGCCTTCTTAAAGTGAGTGAAGTATTCCTCCATCCTTGCTGCCATTATGTCTTTCTCTGCAAGTTTCCAAAAAAAAAACTGGCCATGCCTGCCCTTCCTCACAACCCAGAGGGTCTTCTTAGAAGTCCTGTTCCCACAGTCATAAACTGGAACACCAGACGAAAACTATTCAAAGCAGCCCCTACCCTTCAACAAGCAAGAAGTAATACATTTCTGAATAGAAAGAAAGGGTAGATAGTTGAACCTTGTGTCTCCTTCCAGACTTTTTCCCCTTTTATATGGGTCACAATAAATCAATTAATAATTCTATAAATTAACTGGCAATTCACTTTATCTAGAGGAAGACCCCAAATACATTATGTGGATCTCCTATGAGAATTTATGAGAAGACAAGACAATCATACTAAGGAAGAAAGGCCTTAGATGTGTTACAAGACAGCACAATGGAAACAAAGGAACTGCATTCAAATCCCAGTTTTGTATCACATAGCTTCATGACTTCGGATAGTCCCCTTAATCTTTACAAACATCTGTAAAATGAAGGGATTAGATTAAAAGGGTCTTTCCAGTTTCAATCATGATTTTTGGCTATACTTGGCATAGCTATAGCCAGCTCAGGGAGATATTAGATTGTGAATTTCTTGAGGTCAAGGATGGTCTTTTGCCTCTTTTTATGTTTCTAGCTCTCAATACAAAGTCCAGTACAAAGTAGGTATTTAATTAATGCTTAATGATTGATTGAAAACCTGAATTCAAATTGTGTCTTGGACACTTAATTGTTTGATCCTAGGGCAAGTCATTTAATATGTTAGCTACAGTTTCATTAGGGATAAAATGGGGCTAACAATAGCACTTGTATGATTAAACGAGAAATAAAATATTTGTAAAGCACTTTCCAACCTTAAAATGTCATATAAATTCTAGCTATTATTATTATGGCTACAATCTGAATTTATAAATGGTAAACATTATTACAAGGGTTATATTCAGTATTACTAGAGATAATATCTCCAGTTATGAGATCAGAAAACTCAGTGAAATTAAGCAAGATTTCATGTAAAAGAAGTCAATTATCTAAACAGAAAGTATTGTTCGGTTCTATGAAGATTAGACAAACTACAAGATAGGAAAAAAAAAAAAACACAAGCTACTTTGTTGCTAATACTGGGCGACAATTCCATCAAAGCAGAATTAGATGAAGATAATAAAAAGATAAATTATTAAAACTAATGTCTGCATTATACCTTTTTCTAGCTATTTCCCCCCTTAATTCTCACTAAAAATCATACTGCAAGATCATCTTATAATGAAAAGAAAAAAAGTGAACCATTTGTGAGGAAAAGAACTTGGCACAACAGTAATCATTTCTAGAAAGCCAACTGGCTTTCAATATTTTAATATAATATATCATTTTATAATATAATTTATCCATAAGTTCTTACATGTCCCTTAATATATCATTTTAACATAATTTATCCTTTGAATATAGCTATTCAAAATGTAGTACTAATAATTATAAACCGTATTTGATAAAACAGAAAAAACTACCTAACACTAAGCATATTTGAAATTTATCCTTTAATTAGTGGTTTCTCTTGCTCTCTGATGAGCCTATTGTCATCTTCGGTTCTTTCAGATTCAAAAGCAAATTTTGTTCATAAACTTTATTTTTCAGTTACACCCCAAGTTGGCTTGTAAGTTACTATTTTCCAAGTCATTTGCACACACATTTATACAGTATCTTCAAATATTTTAAAGAACTTTACAAAGTGAAATAATCCATTGGAATGCTTAAAGAAAAACAGATTATAAAAAGAAAAACCTGCCTAAAAAGCTCTGATTTTCATGAGATACAATTGAAATAGTCAGTTTTTTAAAAACAAAATAAAAGTGGGGGAGCAAGGGAGTGGCATTACTACAAGAAACCAGCAAGAAGACTCCCTAGAGATCCCTTATCAATCACTAGTAGTCTCCAGACCCTAGTTGGTGAACCACTGGCTTAGAATTCCAATCTTGAGTTAATGAAACTAAAAGATCCCATATCACTAACCTTCAAATCTTAGACACAAGGTGATTTAAACAAAGTTTAAAGTAGAAAAGTTCAATTCCAGGTCATAATCATTGCAGTTGCATCTAAATCACTTGGATTTTTTCCCCTATGAAAAGAGTCATTACATACATGTACGTAAATGCTCTTGCCCTTTGGAATACTGGGATTATTAAAATAATTAGAACAGTAAGAAAGTTTTATCAACGTATTCCAATAATTAATGATCAAACATGCTATTCACTTCCTGTCAGAGGGGGTTAATAGATTCAAAGTGCAGAATGAGATTTACTTTGGGACATATTTGGGACAAATATGTAGATTTGCTTTGCTTATTTTGCCTTTTTTTCTCTCAAGGGCCTCAGGCCTCTACATTACTTTTCCTGTTCCAAATACCATGCTATCTCTCCCAATACTAGTATGGACCTCAAACCATGGTCTCTCAGCTCCAAAAAGCCAGCACTTGCCTTATTTTGTTGGGGCAAGCACCTTGTCATCTAATGTAATTTCCATCTCCTCCTTCCCCCACCAACTTTCCTGCTCTTCCTTATAGGTTGCCTTTCCCAATTAGAACATAGGCTTCTTGAAAGTAAAGACTCTTTTTTTTTATATTTGTATCCCTGGCACTTAGCACAATGCCTAGAATAGGGTGTGCTTACTAAATACTTATCTTTTTTACAAAGTTTCCCCCCTCATTTTGGGGGTAGAGGATGGGATTTGACAGGAAAGCTAGTGATAGTGTTATTTTTTAAACTGTACTAAAAATGTGTGTGTGTGTGTGTGTGTGTGTGTGTGTGTGTGTGTGTGTTTAATGAATAGGACATTCAGAAGTAAACACAGACAAGAGGAACAGTTTTTAAAGTAGCATATTGCATTACATAATTTTTTGAAAGCATGAGGAACAGAATAGAAATTGACAATTTCGTAGATAATTTTCTTTTTCTGTTCTACTTTTCTTATGTAATTTTTTTTTTTTTTTGGTGTTTTAAGCTCTGTATTTTTAAAAATCAATTCCAATAAAACCAAATCCAGACGACAATGAAAGGAAAATATAGGCATTTATTCACATGAAAAGAAACCAATATACCAATAATATATTCACATGAGAGTCTAGACTTGTAATTTAAAAATTAAGTACTTCTTTCCACCTAATGAAGCATATGAATAGTAGAGTAGATAGAGATCTCAAATCACTTGTCAGCTAAGTGACCCTGAGCAAGTAACTTAACCTGTTTCCTCAGTTTCTCAAGTGTAAAATGGGGATAATAACAACCCATACCTGAAAAGGTTCTAAGATTTAGCACTCTGATACATAATAAGCTCTATAAATGTCTTTATTCCCTTTCTTTTCCCTCTCCTTTCCATTCTTTTTCCCTGATTTGGTACATCATAAATACCACTGATAACAATGAAGCTGACTGAACTTTTGTAACCATCCCAAAAAAAATACTAGATGGCTCAAAATAAAAGCTCATTTTTTTTTAATTTATAAAATAAATGTCTTGGGAGTTGGGGGGGATGAGGAGAAAACCAGTTAAAATATTTATAATCCTGGTCCAAAGCTTTTCCTTGGACCTATGTACTTAAAAAAAAACTTACTCTAACACCAATCTAAGGATTCATAGTGTGAAATTATTTTTTAAAAAGCAGGCTGTAGCCAGGTCCTTCCAGTAACTAAATGCTCTTGGAAAAGGTCCAAGGTAGTGTTATAGTGAATTTGCCATATGTTTTATTTAAAGTCAAGAAAACAAATTATCTGAAGCAATGACTTAAGTTTAAATCTTTATCTTCCACCAAAAATTTTTCAAATAAAATTTCCTTCATTCCATCATTGAAAAAAAAAAGTTATGCGTTTGGGAGCTCCTAAGTCAGCCTGTCCTATAGGAATATCTGGGTGATAGTTATTATGATGTCTATAAATTTAATTTACAGATATTACAGATAATTTTAAATGAAATTTCAGTAGATACTTCCCATTTTCAATAGGACAATAGATAAATTATTTCATAATCAATTAAAAATTAAGGTTTTAAATCTGAAAGACTTCAGAACTCTGGACAATGTAGTGAACAATCACGATATTAGAAGACTAAAGATGAAGCCTCCTGCCTCTTAGTGAAGAGGGGATAGACTTTTAAAATGCATACCACCATATATTTTCCCCACGGACATAACCAATATATTTTATCTGTATTACTTATCTTTATTTGTGAGGAGGAAGAGAGAGTGTCCATTGGGATGGACATAAAAGAATAAGTAGAGCTAAAGGTGTTTTAAAAAGAATATCAAGAAAACATTTTAAAATTACAAAAAGAAAACAAAAATTAAGAAGAAAACACAAATGCCAATTCTTTTACTCTCTTATTAAACTTAAAATGCTTTTTAAACAACTAGGTAAAAGAAGTTGATGAGTTCATGTAAAATCCTTTTTGTTATTTGCATATTGACACTGATGACTAAAGTATGAAATAAAAAGTAATTTCTTAAAATAAAGTTTACAATATTAAAAAATTTCCTCCCCAGCCATTTATTTGAATTTCATGTAATGTTTTGTTTTATGGTTTGTGACAATAATCACTTTTTACATAATCTACCTACTATGTGTGGTTCTAACTTTACAGTATACCAAATTCCTATACAACCACTTCATACATATACAAATATGCTGGTTTATAGCACTTTTGCATGTTGTCTATCTATATTTTTCTACATCATAATAGTATTTTCTACTTGTGTGTATATATATTTGAAAATTATCTAACAAAATCTAAGAACAAAATACAAACAGGGACTATTTTAAGGAAACGGCAAACTATCAAATAAGTTTTTAATTTTTTAATAGTAGAATAAAACATAGGATCTGATTAACTATCATGATAATATAAACCAGCATGGATTCTTGCTCATCACCTTTACATTTTGCTGTAGGTTTCCCCTTGAGTAGAAGCAATGGAAGGGGAATTTTGTGCAAACACAATTTCTAATCTCCAAAAGCAGTAATTGATTAAATTTAAACAGTATTTGCAAATTAAAAATGAAGACACTATGAAATCAAATGTCTAGGAAATGAAGAAGCAGGAAATTTAATTCCAAAAGTATGGCAAATTAAGCAGATTAAATGGACAAATTAATTTGAATATTTGCACTGATTTTGTAGTTGCTAAATACATATAAGCAATTGTATTTAATATTAAATAACAATTACTATAATATAATGATAAATATTAATAATAAAACATTAATACATATGTAAAACTGTCATAAATTGACATATTTATGATCATAAAGTTGTACACACAATGAAGATTTATTTTGAGGACATCTTAAAATAACAAGTAATATCATGAGGGGAAAATATGAAATTTGAAGGAGACGAGTTCAAATCAGTTGTGTAACAACTGTCATCTCTATGACTGACCGTAAATGAATTCATCCGATAAGTTTTTTGTTAAGCAAATTAATATGCATCCATTATATTTTTACATCTAATTCTGGATAAACTAATGCTGAACACTAAACTATGTACAATATTAAAAACTGAAGTTTCACTAAAAGAATAGAAAGAACACTAGACTTTGCCATTAACTAGCTGGGTGATCTTAGGTGAATTACTAAACCTGAGTCTTAATTTTCACATTTGAAAAAAAAAGAGAATTGGACTAGGAGACTTCCAAAAATTATCTTGCAACTCTAAGATTATTACCCACAGATGCGCATGTGTGTGCCCAACACACTACACTCTCTTTAAAGTTAATTTCTAAAGATTTCTTAATGCTAGTTTGCAGCTCAAGTTCAGTAAATGTATTACATTAAACAAGTAACAGATTGAGTTAAAACAGTGCAGATTTTCAAATTCACATATTACAGGAAACATTTTTAGATGAGATCACATGAAAATAAATGTGTTTTTCACAGTTACAGGATGAAATTTTAAGTTGGCCAGGCAACCAATGCCCTGATTTTCCACTTCTTTTTGCAGACCATATGACTTCCACATGCTGAGTGTTTTAGACTGTAACCTGCAAGGAAGATTTTACAATGTTCCAGCAATCCAGTAACTAGTGCTTAGAATGCAACAGTAAATACTTTACTTGAATAAGCATGAATTACAAATCAAGATTTCAACTCAAATACTGCATACGAATAGAAAAGTCAATGGGTCTTCTCCTAAAATATTGTTTTCATTTCAAAAGAAACATCAAAGCAATAAATATATGTTAACTGAAAAACTGGGCAATGGAAAGTATTGTGGATACTTCTTATTTATCTTTTCACTTACATTTTGCTTTTGCAATATAAATAATTTATTCCCTGACACGGAAATCTCTACAATTATATAATATTTTTTCTCCAAGTGACTGAGTTTCATTTTCAGAATTATTCTAATGAACAATGATAAGATACAAGCAAAGAATTTTAGAAATCTAAGTATCTAATAACCACAATGATGGTCTTGGAAGGGATCAAAACATTCAAGAATATTAAGTTCAGATTTAGAAAACACATTAACTTTCTATGTAGGTCAGCCTAAATATACACTTGTTATCTCACACATTTTCAGTTACCAGCTTATTTATTGGTGTGAATGACCAATCTGATTTCCATATCAAAGGTAACAACACACTAAGAAGTATATACAGTAGCTATGTGAATTCAGGTTTTTGTTGCTTCCAGGATGCCACAGTGACAACTAACAATGATCAAGAACTAGCAGAATTGGGATAGATGTATTTTAATTCCTTAATTTTTTAAACACCTGAAAAAAATTATAACAATTCCTACATTCAAGTGTCCCTCTCATAGGAAAACAAATTGTTCCCACAAGAAAAGATTCAAGAAAGAACCTTATTTAGGAAATAGAACAAAGTGTTCAATACCCGGTATCTATCATTTAATGAAACCCTAAGAACTGTTAGAAATGTTAGTGATTTAAAGCTATAATTTTAAAAATACTATCCTATCATAATAAATCAAAACTTTTTTTAAAAAAATAATTTAAATTATTTTTCCAGAGTTTTGGTTTATATACATAATTTTAATAGATGAAATAACTGAGCTTTAAAGAATAGTAATAAAGAAATTTAATGCAGGAAACCGCAATGCTAAAGTGATAATTACCTGTGACAGGGTTGGCAGAAAAAATGATGCAGATTATTCCCCTCTAATGATGCAGGGAATAAAAAAGCCAAACAACATGCAATTTTATCAGGGAGAAAAAACAAACAAAAAACAAATAAAAAGGCACAGAAGGTATTCTCAACACTCAAGAAATGTCAGCAGCACCAAAAGCAGATGGAAAAAGAAAGAAGATAAGCAAGAAGAAAAGACCAAAGGGAGGGCAATGTTTTTTTGGCACCGAAGGACCCCGACAGAAATTGGCTAGTCACATCACACAGTGCTTAACCAGACACTTCTGGACTTTTAAGCTCTCCTGTAAATCAACAATACAATCTGTTTATAAGTCAACTTTATTTAATGTAGAATCTCTCCTTTAAAAAAAAAAAAAAAAAAAAAGCATTCTTCCTTGCTCACCCACACCCCAATTTCCAGCAACAGTCGAGGTGGAATAGGGTGGGGTAGAGGGAAATGCAAGCAGCATCTTTAACTTGTCCCCAAGCATTACTTGCGACTGGAGATCCTACTACAAACCCAAATAGTTCTATACACGAGAAGGGCAGTCAGTCAGCTGGTGTTTTCTGAACTATACACCTAAGCCCCCTCCCACCTTTACTGTGCCTCCCTATAAAAACGCCCGGCACATTCTTTAAAGAAAAAACAAACTATATTTACAAACAACAGCAACAACAAAACCACCCTCAAGTAATTTAAAAGCCCTTTTCACTTCGGGAGGAGGTACCCCACCTACAGTTTGGGGGTGAAGGCGGACGCCTTTCGAAGGAGCCCCGACGGTGTCACCGGAACACGATTCCGGAGGAGAAGACGCGGGCTACTTTTTCATTTCCCACCTCAGCGGCGCCGCGTTGATCTGTGCTTGCCTTAAGGGTGCTCGTCCTCGGGAGCCCCCGAAGCCCGCGGCCAGCCCCACCGTGGGGTGGGCACGCTCCGCAGCCCAGGCCCTGATCTGCCCCCCGCTCCCCGAGCGCGCCTTTACCTCGCGGGGCACCGGCCTCCTCCGCTCCGGGGCACACCTCGCGCGCCCCCTCCCCCCAACACACACACAAAGTTAAGGACACTTAAGAAAATGAAACGCACGCGCGCACACCGACACCCCTCGAATTGCAGTCTCAGTTTCCCAAACTCCAGCAGGGAGACCCTCACCTCCATGAGTTCCCCATCTTCTGCCTGTAGGCAAGGGCGGCAGAGTTAGAGGGGACGGGGGTAGGGGCAGCCGATGCCTCTGAGTTAGTCGACAATCTCCCCCCCCCAAAAAAAAAAAATAATAATCCTGCCCCACCCCACAGTCGGGTCACCCAGCCAGCCAGATACTCCCTTCGGACACTTCATCACCCCTGACAAACCCCCAGCTCCCCACCCCCAAACCCTCCAGGAAAGTGCGGAGGAGGAGAGGTTCGGGGTGTCCAGCTGGAGAAAATCGCTCCACTCACCTCAGGAGCCTGGCTGAGTTCTCTCTCTCTCCGCCTCGCGGACAACCCCCTCCCCAACGTCCCAAGAAGAAGGGCTGAGGTAGGGGGGAGGGGTGTCTTCCGCACGGGGTCTCGGGCGAGAGGGGGGCTGGGGAAGGGGGTGGAGGCCGGCGTGGGAGGAGGGGAAGGGGGAGGGGAGGCCCCTATCTCCCAGTCTCCCCCTGAAAACCTCCCTTGTCTCAATCACATCAGACTGACTGTCTTTGTCTGGCTGACAACCGCCATATTGATATCAACAGCCCCGCTCCCACCTGCTGCCGCCGGGCGGCCCTGGGAGTTGTAGTTCCCTGATCCCTGGGGTAAAAGCAGGGGCCGCAGAGCCAAACGGCCCCTGGGAACTACAGCTCCCGGCAAAGCCCGCGCCCTTTCTCTTCCCCATAGGGAGGAGGGAAAGGGAGAATCAGCACCAACCGGGACTACAGGTCCCACAATGCCAAGGCATCGGGTCCGGTGAAGGGACATGATATCATCCTTGGAGTGTGGAGAGGTTAGAAGAGGAGGCAATGGGGATAAATCGTAGCCGGCAGAGGGAGGGATTCTGAGAGGAAGGGGAGGAAATGAAGAATTGCCACAATTCTCATCATGAAGCCATGGGCGTACTACAGTTCCCGTGATGCTCCGGGTTTGAGGGGGGAGCGGGCAGAGGAAATAGGATTGCGGGGAAAAAACTCGCTATTCCGTCATGCTCTAGGACGTTTGGCGGCGGCGACGGCGACGGCAAGGCAACGGCGGCGGCGGCAGCGGCGGCGGTTTAGCCGGAAGTCCCTTTTCGGGGAGTGAGGGAGTCCTGCAGTACGCATAACAGCGAAGATTTCAATATGAAGCTGGTGAGTCTCCCCTCGCGGCTCCGAGGGCGAGGGTGATTTCTAGGACTTGGAAACCCAACGGCTTCTTTTGTGGAAAGACAGCGGTCGGGGGAATAAGGGAAGGAAAGGGAGATTTATGATGCAGAAAAGCATGCTGGGAGGGGGGCAGCCCATGTGCGAAAGGCTAGCATCCTCCAGCTTTCGCGTACCCAAGGGATTTCATTTTAATGCACTTTACTGGGATCCCTGGGCTTGACCAGTGGCCCCTGCCGAGACCTTTCAACAGGTCATGTCTAACCAACATGATTCCGGTATGCCATTTTTAATATCTTCTAATGCGTAGAAAAGAACCCCAATCCTGACCACGTTGGTTCAAATATTCAGCCCCATTCATTTCTCTAATTTCGGGAATTGTAATTTGTTGTACCTAAGTTTGTTTTTTATGAAACGAGGGAAATGAACCAGATTGGATGTGTCATGGACCCTTTGGCACATAGTAGGCCCTTTGTAAATGGTATTGACTTGGTACTCTGTGGAAGTCTACATCTTTTCAGAATAATGTTTTTAAGTACATTAAAATACCAGTTATAATGAGCGCTTATCTAGATATTTTAAAAATCAAGTCCAAGAATCTCTGGACTACGTTATCTCCCAAGATCCCTTCTGGATTTTACTTGAGGCTCCTCACCATCATGTTGAGGAGGTGCTTGTTATCAGTTAATCCTCATGTTGATTAGCTTGGGAATTTTGTATGCAACACTGAACTACATGGAATGTTTAAAAAAAAAAAAAAAAGTCCCAGCATTCCAGGAGTTTTATCTTTTTGTTTCGAGGGTCAGTGCATTAGTGCTAGGCAAAGAAAACATTCACTTATCAGAGATGGAAGAGAGTGGACATAGAGCTAAATGTGACAAGTTGTACTTTTTTTATTAGAGGAACACATTAGCAATGGCATGACAACTTGCAAGAGTCCCTTCTAACAAGAATTTATTAACCATTCACCTTGTACAAGGCCAGAGGCAGAATGGATAGAAAGCTAGTTTAAGAACCCAGAAACCCAGGGCTCTACCACACAATGACTTTGTTCCTTGTAGTTTTGAGTTACTGATTAAGTCATGCCCAACATATTGGCTGTGTCACTCAGGGCAACCTTTAATATCCTACACATCTCATGTATAGGACTGTCTATCACAGAAAAAGTACCAGTCTGCATTGTAGAGGGAATATCTTTTTTTTCTTTACCAATGAAATCACAGATCTGGGACCTATTCCCAACAGCCTGTGTACAAGTCATGAACAGCTTGGTGGCACAGTGAATAAAGTGCCATGTCTGAAGTCAAGAACTGAGTTCATATCTGGCTTCAGCTAGTAAGTGTGTAACTCCGGACAAGTCAATTCTGTTTGCCTCAGGCTCTTTATCTGTAAAGTGAGCTGGAAAAGGAAGGCTTCAGGATGTTTGACAAGAAAACCCCAAAAAGGAATCATGTAAAGTTAGACATAACTGAAAAAGACTAAAAGAAAAGGAATATACAAGCCACTGCTAAGTGCAAGAGCTATGAAGACAAAATGTAAACTCCCTGCCTTCAAAGAACTTAACATTCTCCTGGAAGTTGTAATTAGAGCATGCAAACAGATGAATGATTATTAGAGGAGGGAGAAAAATCTTTTTTTTAATTAATATTTTATTTTATTTAATAATAACTTTATATTGACAGAATCCATGACAGGGTAATTTTTTTACAACATTATCCCTTGCACTCGTTTCTGTTCCGATTTTTCCCCTCCCTCCCTCTACCCCCTCCCTTAGATGGCAAGCAGTCCTATATATGTTAGATATGTTGCAGTATATCCTAGATACAATATATGTTTGCAGAACCGAACAGTTCTCTTGTTGCATAGGGAGAATTGGATTCAGAAGGTAAAAATAACCTGGGAAGAAAAACAAAAATGCAGATAGTTCGCATTCGTTTCCCAGTGTTCTTTCTTTGGGTGTAGCTGCTTCTGTCCATCATTTACCAATTGAAGTTCAGTTAGGTCTCTGTCAAAGAAATCCACTTCCATCAGAATACATCCTCATACAATATCATTGTCGAAGTGTATAATGATCTCCTGGTTCTGCTCATTTCACTTAGCATCAGTTCATGTAAGTCTCTCCAAGCCTCTCTGTATTCATCCTGCTGGTCATTTCTTACGGAACAATAATATTCTATAACATTCATATACCACAATTTACCCAGCCATTCTCCAATTGATGGGCATCCATTCAATTTCCAGTTTCTACCCACTACAAACAGAGCTGCCACAAACATTTTGGCACATACAGGTCCCTTTCCCTTCTTTAGTATCTCTTTGGGATATAAGCCCAATAGAAACAGTGCTGGATCAAAGGGTATGCACAATTTGATAACTTTTTGGGCATAATTCCAGATTGCTCTTCAGAATGGTTGGATTTGTTCACAACTCCACCAACAATGCATCAGTGTCCCAGTTTTCCCGCATCTGGAGGGAGAAAAATCTTAATAACTAAAGGAATTAAACGGGTCTTTTAAGGAAATTATAGACCAAATCATTGGAATAGAAATTATGTCTTGACATAGACGAGAATGTTTAAAGTCAAAGCAATTTTAGTACACGCACATTTATATATATGTATACATTTTGTTGTTAATTTGTGTCTAACTCTCCATGAGCCCATTTGGGGTTTTCTTGGCTAAAGACATAGGAGTGGTTTGCCTTTTCCTTCTCCAGCTCATTTTATAATTAAGGACCTGAGGCAAGTGATTTGTCCAGTCACACAGCTAGTAAATATCTGAGACCAGATTTGCACTTACAGAGTCTTTCTAACTCCGGCCTAGCATTCTGTTCACTGTGCCATCTAACTTCATTTGTGTGTGTGTGTATACATATATACATGTATATATTTCCACACACATTATTAACAATTGATATCTCATGATAGCAGCAAAAGATATCTGAATTAAGCATAAAAACCACTTATCCAGGAAAAATAGTCCATTTAGAGGAAGTAGACCTTTTAAAAAAGTGACTGCACCCTTTGACTTTATCATCCCATCTGTGAAATATAGATCTCTCACTGGAGGAATGAAAGAAGAGAAGCTCACTTTTCCTCCCACAGGAAAGCACCTCCCATCCCAGCAGCATCATATCTGGGAGCATAGAACAACTAAAGTATATATGTTGACTTCAGCAAACCTGAGCTAAGGCTCCTGGCTCTCTCTCTCTCTTATTTTATGTTCCTTCTACGAGCACAGGTGACTAAGTATCAAGCCAGAGATTGATGTATCCAGCCTTGGTGGCAACCTTTTGTATTAGAGATTTGATGTTCCTAGGGACTTCACTTGAAGCTGACTGGCAATAGAAGAAATGTTCTGTAGGAATCCTTACTATAGAAGATGACCTCAGATAAGGAACAAGTCTTGATGTTGCCAGAATGCCATGACTTGAATGGATTTGACTAAGCAATGTAGAACCAAGGTGAAGGTATAATATCAATCCAACAATTCTTCTAAATGCTTCATTTTTGATGTATTGAGCCTTAAATTCCTGGGAGAGTATAATTAACTAGAAAAAAAATCAAACAAAACCTTCAGCATATTGCTGCTGCTCCCTACTGCCCCCTAGGGAAATTATGAGATGACTTGCTCATCACAAAATGCCCAAACTGGATGGTCTGAGTCTTTGGAAAGAACATCCATATGAATGAAATCACAAATCCATTTAAAGTAAAACAAAAACCCTGAGTCATCAAGAAAACATATTAATTCATTGTACTTTGTTTAGAAAGGCAGAATAATGGTTGATACATTTTAGTAAGATTTCCATACTAAATAATTAAGTAAAATAAAATGTACTTGAACTGGAATCACTTGTTTTCAAAGAAATCTAAATGGATTTTCCTATTTTATATATGACTTTTCTCATGAAATCATATTGGATATATTTAGAAGTATGAACATCTAGAAATGAAAAAAAGCAAGTTTCAGGAAAACTTTTCTTGCTAGGGTTTTTGTTTTGTTTTTTTGTGTGTTTTTCCCTGTGGGAAAAAAATGCCATTTTAGGGGAAATATTTTCTTAAATTTTCTTCCTTATTGTCTTGGTGGTCTTATCTCCAAATTGATGATTATTTGGTGCTTTTGAAATGAAATATGAAAAAATTTATATAAACAAAACAGTAGGGTTTGAAAAACATTAAATCCCAAGTCTTTTTAGGCAACTCTTCAAAGAAATTTAAGTTCACCTACAAGCCTCAAGCTGTTAGTTATCTTCATAATGCATAAACATTTTGTGTTAGGATGAACCCAAACTGCTCTGATTCATAATGAAACAAAGAAATAAGTCTAGAAAAAAGGGTCTAGAGTAGAAGTGTTATACTTGCAATTGCAGGCCAACACCACAAAACTTCTGAGCCTGACCCAGATAAAAATGTGCTTGGAAAAGTGAATTTAACAGAACAAATTAAATTGCAATAAAAATAGGTAATGTTAATCTGTGGTTTTCTAAGTCAATATGTATCCCTCAGGGATCTCTTTATTTGAGTGTGATGCCACTGATCTAAAGGATTATTGGGACTACAGGAGAGAAAAAGAGGGAATGAAAAAGGGAAGTTATTATGTATGGCAATTGAGGACAAAATCAACTTTCAAATATTGAGAGGCATCATGATGTGATAAAGTCCTGGACTGGAAATTAGTTCCTAATCCTGTCTCTCAGGATTACTATCTGTGTGACCTTGAACCAGACACTGATCTTCACTGAGCCTCTTTTCATCTAGAAGATGGGAAATAGTACTTAACACCATCTGAAGAAGAGAGAGACTCATGTTGCTTGAAGGAAGGCTGCTATGGGCTGCCTAACTTCTGTCTGCCCCATAACAACTCCCTCATCCTTGGACAGCTCCCTGCTACTGCACCTTCCTCATCTCCAGTTTTAGGGCAGAAGAAGAGTAAGACTTTTCTCTGACTGCATGCTTTACATCCTCAGCTTCATGTTCCCTGAGGGAAAGCAGCTAGGGTCTGGCAGAACAACTTCCATCTGAGCCAATACAAGGCAACTTCCACCTGCTGCTGCTGTCTATCTGGTTTCCTGCAACTGACATAGAAAAGCCATGGGTGCATAGAGAAGCAATGTTCCCTTTGATCTCATGCTTTTCATTACTTGCTATGCCCATCCAGTGAAGAGGAAAAACAGTCAGTGGAGAGCACAACTTCAGTGTCCTGCAGCTCACTACCTCTTGCCTAATATCCAGCCTTCAGAAGGAAGGAGTCCTCTCCTCCCCTCATCTGACCACGGTCCTTCCATCTCATGATTTACTTGTATTCTGCCTAATTTCCAGCCTCTTTTGGTGCAGAGTACATCCTGTCTTTCATTTAATGAAATCTCATATTTGGTTCATATCCTATATACTAAGAATACCAAACTCCTGTTGGTCATCATCTAAATCCCATTCTTCATTTCCTTGCTCACTATTTCTTATTTCTATACTCTTTAATCCCTCATCCCAAAGTCCCAATGTAATTCATCTCTTCCACCTCCCCTTCTACTGAGCCTTATAGAATACCTGCACCATAGTGGACAAACTTTTATCCTAAATCTTTTCTTCTTCTCCTCATTCCCTCTTCTAGGAATCATTGCAATCTGTTGACACTGGTTCCCTAGCTACTCTTTCCAATCGTGATTGCATTTTCTGCTCACCAGTCAAAACAGGGGAGTTAGAATACTTCTTGTTCCCCATTGCCACTTTCCAGTTCTCCTCTCCCCCTCCCCCCACCTCATCACTCAATAAGGTATCCTCTGAGTTCATTGCTATTTTTATCTACTAAATAATCAGAATTCTAGTAAATCATATCTACAGATAATGCAGATCATTCCCTTTCCTTCCTTAATGAGGTTGATACTTGGCTCACAATTTTTATCTGTTCAACAACTCCTGATCTCTTACTAGGAGACTTCAACTTATATATTGACTCTCCCTCAAATACCTAATTGCTCAGTTCCTCAACCCATTGACTTCCCATGACCTATTACTCTACCATATCTTCCCCACACAAAAGATCTTAGGATCTTTGATCTTCACCTCATCTACAAATGAACCTCTATGTTTAAGAATTTTGAAATCTCTATCTGAACAGAGTAAGTTAACTTGATGCTTCTTTCTCTTCCTTCCCTTACCAAACCTAGTCTTTGCACATACCAAGACCTCCAATTCCTTGAGTCCTCAATTCTTTCCCAGCTCTTGCTATTATTCTTTTCTCTGTTCCCCATCTTGACTTCTTGGTGAAACAGCTCAACTTAACACTGTCCCCCTGAGTCCCTGGTCCTCTTAGATCTCTAATTGTTTCCTGCCAAGCTTCAGCCCATTGTCTCACCACTAACCCTCACATACTTGCTTCTTTCTAAATGTATGTGATGAAAATCACACAGTGATTCTGACTGGGCCCACCACAAATTTATGTTAACTTCACCTGAGCCCTCATTGCTTCCTGGCAATCCTTTTACTTTTTTTTTTTAATCAATTTGTTATTCTTTCCACAACAGTTCTTTCAAACCTTTTTATCTTTCAAACCTTCTGTGGCTCCCCACACTCTTCCTTTCAGGCAAGAACCTTCTAATGTTATATAGAAGAAAATTAAGGCCATTCTCTGTGAAGTCCTTCTGCGAGGTCCCTCTTCTCCCCTCTTCCTCTATTACCTTTTGCTACCATCTCTTCCTTTTCCCTGCCTCAAATGGTAAAGTGACCACATCACTCCATTTGCCCTCATCACTCCCCTACTCAATAAATTCAGTAATTCTCTATCACCTCCAGGACAAAATACAAAATCTTCTGTTTGGCACTTAGAGCCCTTCATAATCCATACCCCACCTTTCCCATCTTTCTTCTTGTGCTCTTTGATCTAGTGAGACTAGCTTCCTGGCTGTTGCTTAAACAAAGCATCCCATCTGTCAGCTCTGGACATTTTCTTTGTCCCGAGTTCTAGAAGTCTCTCAACTGTTGACGTCTTTGTCTTCCTTTAAGTTACAATTGAAATCCCAGTTTCTGTTGGAAACCTTCCCAATCCCTCTTCTGATATTTTTCCTTTTAAATTATTTCCTATTTTTTCCTGCATATATGACATGTGTAGTTTATTTGTTCACTCCCCCATTATAAGCTCCTTGAGAGTAGAGACAGTGTTCTATAAACTTTTTTTGTATACCTAGCATAAAGTAGATTGTTATATTGACTGTAGGAGAGAATGAAAATAAGGTATTTTAAAAGCATTTTATTTAGTTTTAAAAAGCTAAAAAATATTTTGCAGAATCTTTGGTTTGAGAATTTGTTCCCCAGTTAGGTCTTTGTACCACCTTGTTAAAACAAGTATTTATCCTATTCAGGGCTGGCTTTTGTTATTGTTATTTCTTGATTTTCCCACTTTTTTTATCACAATTTTTTTTTTGCCAGTGGTCTAATTATATTTTTCTTGAAGAAATTATCTACTCTGAAGCCTTTATTCTCTTGTTGTAATATAATACAGTTAAATTTTTACTAATCAAACTTTATCAGAACTTTCAAGTAACCAGAATTTTTTTTTTCTGAATTTATTTTCAAAAGAAAGTAAGCTGCATGGCACAGTGGATGGAGCAATGAACCTGCAGTCAGGAATACTTGCTGAATTCAAATGTGGCCTCTGATATTTACTGGCTTTGTGACTAAAGACAAATCACTTAATTTCTTCTTAACTCTTCTTTAAGTTTTGAACTTAAAATGAACTGTAAAAATGAGGATAATAATAGCACTTCCCAGAATTGTTGAGAGAATCAAATGAGATATTTTCAAAACTTTTAACATGATGCCGACCATCGTAAAAAACAGTACAAATGTTTTTTGTTATTGGCAAGACAGTCCTTGTCCCCAAACAGCTTACAATCTAATAGAAAAAGGCATTTTATCTGAGGCATTAGTGGTCTAGGAGAGTTATTTCAGCCTGTGACACCATGGTAAGTGTTAAGTCCTTTCTGGTAATGATAGCATTGATTTGTTTGCTCTTCTCAACATAAGGATTGGAAAGGCATGAGCCTAGAGGCACGAAAGGAAGATGACTAGAGGTCTGGGTGGTAAATTTATATAATAAATTGTCAATAATTAGTAAAGCATGGCCCCCAAATCCAGCTTCTCATATATTATCTATGTGACCATCATCGAGTAATTTAACCTGAACATGAAGAGAAATGATCCCCTGAACAGGGCCACTAGATTCTATATTTGGAATTTCTCACTAGGAAGAAATTATTAGTTTTGGCATTTTTTTCCTAGAATTTGAATGCTTTATTTGATATTCAGAACAGAAATAGCATTTGTTCTCCATTTATTTATTTGTGCGTGATATTCAAAGTTATTTTTATTATAATGCTCAGAAGTGCTAGCGAAGGTTATTAATATAGAAAATTGGGTGTTGGATTTTGAGTTCTTTGACTATGGACAAACCAGCTAGATTGGTTTTATCATCAGTGGAAACTTGGCTTTTCCAAAATTTTATACTCTGCCTTCAAACATCCCCAGTTTGGCAAAAAGGCTAATGAAGTCCTTGGGACTATTGACTGTTATGTGCTCTTTTAATCCTTGAAGTTTAACTATGATGCCTTCATAGTTTCTTTCTAACAGAATGGGGAAATCATTGGTTATATATATGGAAGAAACTTAAGAAATCATCAAGTTCATCTTCTTTACAGAAAATATGTATATTAATGAGTATAACAAACATGAACATGGAAAGGGAAAAAAACCTCATTGTGATCAATGTTAGCACCATCTTGTCAAAGTTAAATATATTTTCCTACTTTCTGACAGTTAGAATTAAACCCACTATTTTGTCTAGTAAGGGATTGACTTAAATATTTGTTGTGTCCAAACAAAATATATCAATTTTTTAAGCCAAGAAGTTGATTCAGGAGAAACTTCACTTATTATTGATTTTATAATGTTGCTAAACTACTAAATTAAGGGAATATCTTGGTATAAGATAGCTCCTTACTAAATATTTGTTAAATTAGATATAGTTCACTTAATTTTAGCAAAGTATTTAGTAAAGTTTCTTCTGTGAAGAGGTGGATATTTGTGGGTTGCACAGTCATACAATTAGTTGGATTCAGAATTAGTTGGATGGCAGAGTGGTTATTAACAGTTCCTGTGGCAGTTTGGAAGGAAACTCTCAGGTAATGCACCAAGATGTGGCCTTGGCGTTGTGCTGTTAGTTATTGTTTTCATCAGTGTCTTAGATAAAGGCATAGATGGCATCAATTTTAGAAATAAAACAAATCTGAAAGGAATTTCCTAACATGATAGATAAACAGTGATAATTCAAAAAGATATTGACAGTCTAGAGTATTCTTTGAACCATATTTTATAATAGGAAATTTAATAGTCACAATTACTAATGACATTTTAAAGTTTGCTAAGCATAGTGTCTTGTCTGAGCCTAGCAGTAGTTCTGTTGTAGATATTCTATATATTATCCCATTTTATAGATGAGTAAACTGAGGATCAAAGTTTAAGTGACTTGCTGATAGTCATACAGCTTCTGAATCTGTTATTGAACCTAACTCTTCCTAATTTCAGCATTCTGCCCCCTACTCTACATTCATCTGAATGGTAGCAAAATGAAATAAGGTGCCTTGGGATATACTATATTCTTTCTCAAACAGATAGATGACTGCTTGTGAGATATGCTACAGAATAGATTTTTGATAGACTTAAGTAATCATATAAAGAGAGAGCTGCACAACTACTCATAGGTCTTCAGTAAAACTCCTTCATTTTTGTAAAAATATTGAGGCCTAGTTTAAGGGATTTATCTAGACAAGGATTGGATTAGATAAAGGAAGCACAGAGGGTTTAAGCAACTTGAGGTCATAAAGTGTTAAAGAAGAATTAAGGAAGGTTTAGTTAAACCCTGTCCTTGTACTTCTAAATCCATTTTGTTTCCAATGTATATATTTTGTGTTATGTACGTGTTATCTCCCTTGGTAAAAAGCCTCTGGTCTCTTAAGGTCAGGCATTTTTTTTTTTTTTGCTTTTTCTTTGATTTCTTTCATTTAGCAAACAGAATAAGCAATTAATAAATGCTTTTGGACAGTAGTAATGAGGAAGACAAATTAACATCAAACAGAAAGAAGGGCCTCTGAAGAAGAGGTCCAACCAATCCTGAGTTATGTTTGAGAATTTTTATCAGCTTTCACATAAAGTTAACTAAATTTCATTTGCAACTAGTCTCCATTGAGGCAGATAGTATTTTCTGATTTGTGCACAAAATCATAGACTTCCTGGAATTTATTAGAAATTCAAGAAATTGCAATAATATTTTCCAAATACCAGTCTTGTTAAAGTTTAATTGGTTTTCTAATAGTATTGTCTGGTTAACAAATGTGATCATCACGGGGGAAAATCTTTGTGTTTTAGGGCATCTCTCAGACCCAGAGATCTCCTTTGTTTCAGTTTCCCTCTAATCCAAAGAGGAAACTCCCCTCCCCTCCCTTCTCCCCCTGTTCTATTCCTCCCCCCCCCCCCCCCCCAGTCCCTTTCTGGAAACTTCTGTGACCTGACCTTGTGCAGTCATTATTTCATTGACAATCTTCAGCATTTCCCTCATACAATTAGAAACCAGTCACATGAACCCAATCAAGAACCTTTCCCATGGTTCTTTTTGTCATCAGCTGCCCTAGCTAGTGTAGAGATGACAGAAAAGAGTCAGATTTACAGATGGAAGAAACCTCAGAGATTATCTAGTCCAATGGTGTCAAACTCAAAGAGCAATGGCCACATATTGACTTAGAAAGCCAGAATTAACATTATATATGTTATGTTGTATATTTATTTTTCTTAAGCAATTCCCAGTTTTAATCTATTTCAGGCCACTAGGCAGGGTTGAGTCTGACACCTCTGATCTAATCTTACTGTTTTTGTTTTATAATTGTGAAAACAGAATTCCACAGAGGTTCAACAACTTACCCAATATTAATAGAGCCAGGTTTCAACCCTGTGCCTTCTGCCTACAAATCTTTTTTATGCTTTTGTTTTTTTCTTTCTCATGGTTTTTCCCTTTTGTTTGATTTTTTTTTAACATGATTAATATGGAAATATGTTTAAAATGGTTATACATGCATAATCTATACCAGATTTCTTGATGTCTAGGGGAAGGAGAAAAGAAGGAAGGAAGAAAAAAATTTGCAACTCAAGATCCTATAAAAGTGAATGTTAAAAAATATTTTTACATGTAATTGGAAAAAATAAAATACTATCATGGGGGGAAAATACAAATCTCGTAGACTTTCTTCTATAATTTTACTGCTTCTTTATTGTCCTGTACCTGGATTAGTAGGAGTGACAAGAGTTTGGCAAGTTTCAAGAGTCTATCTTGTGACTATTGTTAACATCATTCTCTCTTTTCCCCCTTTCTTTATCATTCTTTTTTTCTTTTTGAAGAACATTTTACCTAAAGTTCTAATTGCCTTCTGTAGTGATACTCTTTGATTACTTAGTACCCTATCTTGATTGATTCCAGTTAAACCTTAAGATTTGCCTTCTGTCAAATTAAAACATATTATAATCACAGCCTGTTACTTTAAACATTACTGGTTTATCTGAGTCTTTTGTGGAAATTTCCCTCAGTCACTAAACCATTTTTAGAGAATGTGACGATGTATATTTTACTCTCAACTTTGCAGTTTATTGCAGATTGGTTAGAGTGCCCTCATGTGTCTACTTTGTAATACTTTAGTTCTTTAGTTATAGTATTAATTTTACCATAATATCAATATATTTTGTAAGGGCATTTTTTTTCTTTCGTACTTTTGTCTCTGAAGAATTCCAGGTTGTCAAGGGCTAGTTTAGTTACATCTACTATGACAGTGTACAATAAGATCTGATGCTTATAATAATGAGCATAAAGTATAATAAGATGTGAAATCATCCCCCCCCCCCCAAAAAAAAAAAAAAGTTAAATTCAGTTCGGTACTGAAGTTGGGTAAGAATGAATACGGTCCTTAATTTTTTATTAAGTATTTAATAGCATATTTCAAATTTTTCTTAATCATATTTAAACAATCATTGAGGTAGGATGAGTAAGATTTTATTCAAATGTTCTATCCTTAGAGTTAAAAGTGCTGTCATCATCATGCAAGACATGTTTTGTAAGTAGTTTTTCTAATGGTGTTGATAGTCTGGTGCAATTTTATCACTATGTGCTGACTTGTGCACTCCCTCTCCCCTCCCCCCCTTTCTCTCTTTCCCTCTTCCCTCCATTCCTTCTTTTCCTTCCCCTCTCTCTCAGTCTCCTCCTCCCACACCCCCACCCCTCCAATGCTTGTGCTCAACAGTATAAATCAACTTGTCATCAGGAGTATAGTGTTGTTTTTTTTTTTTTAATAACTTTTTATTGATAGAACCCATACCAGGGTAATTTTTTACAGCGTTATCCCTTGCATTCACTTCTGTTCCGATTTTTTCCCCTCCCTCCCTCCACCCCTTCCCTCAGATGACAAGCAGTCCTTTACATGTTGAATAGGTTACAGTATATCCTAGATACAATATATGTGTGCAGAACCGAACAGTTTTCTTGTTGCACAGGGAGAATTGAATTCAGAAGGTATAAATAACCCGGGAAGAAAAACAAAAAGGCAAGCAGTTTATATTCATTTCCCAATGTTCTTTCTTTGGGTGTAGCTGCTTCTGTCCATCTTTGATCTATTGAAACTGAATTAGCTCTCTTTATCAAAGAGATCCACTTCATCAGAATACATCCTCAAACAGTATCATTGTTGAGGTATATATAATGATCTCCTGGTTCTGCTCATTTCATTTAGCATCAGTTCATGTAAGTCTCGCCAGTCCTCTCTGTATTCATCCTGCTGGTCATTCTTTACAGAACAATAACATTCCATAACGTTCATATACCACAATTTACTCAACCATTCTCCAATTGATGGGCATCCATTCATTTTCCAGCTTCTAGCCACTACAAACAGGGCTGCCACAAACATTTTGGCACATACATGTCCCTTTCCCTTCTTTAGTATCTCTTTGGGGTATAAGCCCAGTAGAAACACTGCTGGATCAAAGGATATGCACAGTTTGATAACTTTTTGAGCATAGTTCCAAATTGCAGAAGTATAGCTTTAACATAAAAGTTCATTTGAAAAACTTAAGTCTTTTGAAAAAAATATTCTTTTACTCAAAATGAGATTGGATTGATAGCCTCTGAGGTTCCTTCAAACTTTAGATATATAAGGCTATGGTCTTCTTGTAAAACATGTAGAAATGATTAAAGAGGGAAATGAAATTTGATTATATGAAGATATTTAAGAAATTATCCAAATATTATTTTCATTGGAAATTTAAGTTGTGTCTTAAATAATTAGTTTTAGATTTCATTGAGAAACCTTTGGTTGGAGAATACAAATTACATTTTGCTGGGCTGAAATAATGTACATTTGCTATCAATATCCAGTTAAAATGTGGTTTTTAAAATTTTACTAATATAGCTACTGTCTGAATCCAAAATTTTCCAAAGCTAAGGAAGTACAATTCCTTCATAATGCCAAAATTAATTCACTTTCCAAAAGGAAGTATCTATTTTTTTTTTGCATTGTTTGCTTTTAACCAATCAATCATATGCTGCTTGTTGTTTTCTGATGTTATAAAAAAATAGTTTCCATAATTCAAAATGCAATCATAGAAGCTTACTGAGTGCCAAAATGCTAACAACAAAGTTCACTTATGACCTAAGGAAAGAGTTGCAAGATTTCTTTTGAAAGTAGAAATAATTTCTCCAGGTACCTTAGGGAAAAAACTTATGAAGACAAAATTGCTTAGCTCAAATCCAGTTGCCATGAATTTTACAAACAAATCTCTTCATACCAAAAAGATTCTCGGCCCCCAGCATCATTTCATTTAAGTAATTGTTAGTGAGCCTATTATATTGGAGCTTTCTTAACACAATTAAATTCAAACATTGATATTGGAGTGAGGGTTATGAGATTATATGGCAGGTAACAGCAGAGAGAACTTCATTCTTATATCCACTGAGTATTGAAATCTAGCAAAATATTACATGAAGAGGTGATAAACAGTTCCAGCAGTAAAGACACTGCTATAGTAATAGGCACAGACATGTCATAGGCAACCTCCATAACATTCAAATAAAATATCTTGTTCATAAGTTTTATAAAAGCTTTTATTTTCAAAATTACATAAGATCAAAGCTCTATAGCTGGCAGGGTTCTTAAAGTCTAAGCATCAAACTCAGGAATATTACAAATCTCCTCAGAAATAGGCACAAGAATGATCTATAGATTGGCCATTCCATATTCTTGAAAATCCTGTTTTCTCTTTAAGACCTGTGTTCTCTTAGTGATATTCTATTTTCAGATTAATTAGAATTACAAGTAACCCAAGAGAAAAGAGAAAGGCACATGGTGAGTGTAAGCAGGTTGCAGTACATTCCCTATGAGAACTTCCATGTCATAACTTCTTTTTGTCATTTCTTGCATGACACATTCTCCCTTCACTTCCCCCTTGTTTTATTTAAAGCTCAGACCAACTGTCACTTCCCTCATGAGGCCTTTCCTGATTCCCAAGCTGATAATACCTTTCCTAAATTACTTGATATTTGTTTTGTAATTGCATAAATGTGCTCACACTCTCTCCTGATAGAATGTAAACTTCTGATGGGAACTAAGGGCCTGACTCAGAGATGATGCTTAATAAGCGTTTTTTGGTCAGTTGATTTCACAGGAGAAGCTATATATCTAAAAACTATTATCAAGAACATAAATCGCTGGAAAAATAGGTGACTGCTTATATATTGAGAATCTGATACAAATAATATAACTAGTATACTGATACTTCCAAGACAGATAAAGGAGAAAGACATAGCACAGTAAGTAGGTTGTTCAGAGAGGCTTCCTAGAAAAACAGGGGAAGGGCACTTTGGGATTGTGATACATTATCTGTACTAATGATCCTACACTAGTGAAATCATGAAATCATGAATCTGTTAGAATAAGCAAATGTTTGAAATTATATCTTGTTCTAACCCCCCCCCCCCATTCATCCTTCTTCTAGTTAGTATAATAAGTTTATAAGTAATCACTATGAAATAGCAGCAGCAGGAAATAAGATTGCAAAGGGGAAACATACAAGTCACAGACTCCTAAAATTAAGGGAGCATAATGGTTACTTGCAAAATGTCTCATAAATTAACTAAAAGCTACATCCTGAGACTATGTGTTAGGTCAGGGGAAACCAGCCAGGCCTCACTTAGTGTAAGGGCACCTTGGTCCTGCTAACTGCTTATGGGTTTCAGATAAGTTTTAGACCTCCACAGTAAGAGAAGCAGAACCCCACACTTGGCTGACAACTTTGAAATGATGTGGATGTGTTAAATGAACTAATCCTAAGTTATACAAATAAATGTCTGTCTCCCAATAAAACCTTATTTAGAAAATGAGATTGTGAAATTCCTGGGTCATCACCCTTCTCCTCCTCCCCCCTCAGTATTATTCTATCTCCCAAGTGTCCATGCTTCCTGGGGACCCTCAACTTAAATCCACAATTATGTAAACAACTCTTCTCCTTAGTGTTCTCTTCCTCATGCTGCCTGCCTTCTTCCACTGACTGACCCTATTTGGGTGCCACCTGCCTCTCTGCCTCCTGCACTATTTGTGTCTGTACTCTCTGTACCTTATAAAGTGTAATTGAAGCATTATTTCCTGTTTTCTGCTATCTTGGTCTTGCCCAGTTATTATCCAAAGAGCTGTGGGCAGCATTCTTTTATTCTAATAAATTAATTGATGATTCATCATGTATTAGAATCTTTGACTAAACATGAAAAAGAAGAATTAGATATTTTAACTCGCGGAGTTATTTGCAAACTAGATGGGTAGAATAGCATATTTATCTTGTTTGTAAAGAGATAAATTTGTAATAATTCAAAAGATTTGAAAATATCATCAACAGTGGGTATATTCAAATGCAAAAGCAAAAAAATTTCACAAATATAATAAATCTCGAAAAGAACAACATTAAAACAAATGACAGGTATTACTTATAAAAACACTAATATACATAAAGAATTCCTTAAAATATCAGATCCTATTTGCTAGATCAGAAGTGATGAGCCATTTCCACATAAGGGGAAAAAATGCATACTTCTTGTGACAGAAGCAAGAACATGGAGAAACTTATGAACTGAAGCAGAGTGAGATAAATACAAACTTGGAGAACAATTTATGTACGACCACAGTAATAATTTGAAAGGAAACAACTCTGAAATACATCAAACTGACCAGAGCAGCAATTAGTGACTTCAAAAGATTAACAATGAAGTCCTTTATTTTTTTTTTTTTATTATAGCTTTTCATTTACAAGATATATGCATGGGTAATTTTTCAGCATTGACAATTGCAAAACCTGTTGTTCAAACTTTTGCCCTCCTTCCCCCAGCTGGCAGGTTGACCAATACATGTTAAATATGTTAAAGTATAAGTTAAATACAATAGATGTATACATGTCCATACAGTTATTTTGTTGTGCAAAAAGAATTGGACTTTGAAATAGTGTACAATTAGCCTGTGAAGGAAATAAAAAATGCAGGTGGACAAAAATAGAGGGATTGGGAATTCTCTGTAATGAAGTCCTTACTTTAAAACTTCATCAAGCATTGATGAATGTCCATTGCGCAAAACAGGTTTAGATTAAGAACCCTTGGATTAGAGATATTGAATGAGAATAAGGCTAGTGTGTTGCTTTGCCTTATTTTGCTTGCCAATACTTATTTCTTACAAGGAAATTAGTTTTTTCAGAGGAGGATAGGTTAGTGGGAAGGCTTAGATGTAAAAAAAAAAAATAGTTTACATAGAACATTTTTCAAAATAAAAGTGTAAGAGAGCATAGGAATTTTGTTACTATCTTGTTAAATTTGGCATATTAGTATTTTCCCATTATATGTAAAAATAATTTTTAACATTCTTTTTTTTTAAATGTTGAGTTCCAGATTTTCTTTCCTCTCTCACCTCCTCACTCCCTGAGACAGTAAGCACTTTAATATAAGTTATGCATTTTTAATCATGTAAAACATATTGCCGTATTAGTCTTGTTGTAAAAGAAGACAGACCCAAAGTGGGGAAAAACACGAAAAAAAATACAGAAAGTGAAAAATAGTACAGTTTGATCTGCATTCAGACTCCCCTCAATACTTTCTGTGGATGGAGATAACATTTTTCTTTTATTACTTTAAAAAAAAATTAATTTATGATCCAACCATTCTGGAGAGCAATTTGGAACTATGTCCAAAGGGCTACAAAAGTATGTATATCTTTTGATCCAGCAGTGTCTCTATTGGATCTGTATCCCAAAGTGATCATTAAAAAGGAAAAAGAACCTACATGTGCAAAAATGTTTGTAGAACTTGAAACAGAGCAGATGTTCATCAGTTGGGGAATAAATGAGTAAGTTATGGTATAGAAATGTAATATAATGATTTTTCTCTAAGAAATGATGAGCAGGATGATTTCATATAAGCCTGGAAAGACTTACATGAACTGATGCTAAGTGAAGTGAGTACATTGTACAAGATTAAGTGATGATTAACTGTGATGTTCTTGGCTCTTTTCAACTAGGAGGTGATCCAACATAATTCTAATAGAAATGTATTGGAAAATGCCATCTGCATGTAGAGTGAATGGATCAAAACATAATATTTTCACCTTTTTTTGTTGTTGTTGTTTTTTTGTTTTTTTTTTGCTTTTTTTTTTTTTTTCTTTCTCCTTCCCCTTTTGATCTTCTTTTTGTACAGCATGGCAAATATAGAAATATGTTTAGAAGAGATGAACATACTTAACCTATATCAGATTGCTTGTCTAGGGGAGGGAAAAGGAAGGGTGAAAAATTTGTTACACAAGGATTTGCAAAGTGAATGTTGAAAACAAAAAATGTATTTAAGTCTAAATTATTTTAAAATTTTTATTTTCAACTTTTTTTATAATATTTTGATTTCCATTTTTTTCTCCCTTCACTTCTCCACGAGACTACTATCAGTCTGATGTAGGTTATACTTGTACAATCATATTAAACATATCTGTACATTAGTCATTTTGTGAAAAAAGAATCAGAAGAAAAGGCAAAAAACATGAGAAAGAAAAGACAACAAAAAATTGAAAATAGTACGCTTTGATTATTTTATTGATGTAAAAAGAAAGTCTTCAGAGTTGATCATCTGTACTGTGTTGTTACAAGAATCTTCTCCTTTTGCACACTTCACTCATACTCAATTCATGTAAGGTGGATAGTTGTTGGAATCCTTACAAAGTGCTAAGTCATTAGAGTTGATAGAGACAATAATTATCTAATTTAGCATGGTTCAGTATGATTGATCTGATCCTACAAGGAGATGTTATGGGCCAGAAGAAGCAAGGTACTAAATGGAACTGAGAAACAATGTTTGTGTTCACACCTTTACTCATTAGAGTTCACACTTTGGGAGATTTCAGGGTTTAGTATGAGATATCTGAATTCACACCTCCCTTAATCCCTGCCTCCAGAAGGAGGAGTCAACCTTTGGGAGATCATATATAAAGAGGCTCTTAGCTTTGGGTTAAAGAGTTACTTCAGAACATTGCCAGGGGTTGGAGAGGAGCATTCTGGGAGGAAGCCACAAGCCCTCTCTCAGAGGCAAGAGAGATTCATTCCATTTTTTATCTGGCTGGCTAGAGACTGAAGGACAAACTTTTGGATTTGGAGACATTCAGAGGGAGCTCTTAGAACCAAGCAGAGAGATAGGACACCAAAAAAACTAACTGGGGTATTTTGGAGGAAGCACTAAAAGATCTGAACTTTTAGCCCCTGGCTGCATTTGGGTGATTTTTACTCTTAACTGAAACGAAGGCTGTCTCCAGAAAACCTCCCCAAGAAACCTGCTCTCCCAGAGAGAACCATTATTATATTAAAGAAGAACACCACAGATAGTATTTTTCATCATGAAGTTTTTGAATCATTGTATTGCTGAGAATAGCCAAATCATTCACAATTAATCATTATGTAGAATTGCAAATGCATTCCATTGGACTCTTGCTTCTGTTCACTTCCTTTTGTATCAGTTCATATTCGTCCTTCTAAATTTTTCTAAAATCAGCCTGCTCATAATTCCTTTATAATCATGCATGAAGGCTTGTTCAGGCATTCCCCAATTAATGGGCATCCTCAATTTCCAATTCTTTGCCACTTCAAAAAAGAGCTGCTAGAAATACTTTTGTACGAATGGGTCCTTTTCCCTTTTTTTTTTTTTACTCTTTTTGGGGTACAGACCTAGTAGTGGTATTGCTAGATCAAAGAGTATGCACAGTTTTATAACCCTTTGGACATATCTCAAAATTGCTTGCCAGAATGATTGGATCAGTTCACAACTCTACCAGCAGTACTTTAGCATCTCGGATTTCCATATCCCCTCCAACATTTATTGTATTCTTTTCTGTCATATTAGTTGTGAATTGAGTACCTCAAAGTTGTTTTAGTTTACATTTCTTTAGTCAGTAGTGACTATAAATAGCTTTGATTTCTTTGTCTGAAAACTTCCTGTGTTCTTTGACCATTTATCAATTAGGGAATGATTTGTAATGTTATAAATTTGACTCAGTTCTCTGTATAATTGAGAAATGAGTCCTTTCTCAGGAAATACTTGATATAAAAATTATTTGCCAGCTTTCTGCTTTCCTTTTAATCTTGGTTGCATTGACTTTGTTTGTGTACAAACCTTTTAAATCTAGTGATGGTGTCTATTTCTTATTTGGTTTCAAATTCTTCTGTTCTCCATAGATCTGATAGGAAAACTATTCCTTGCTTTCCTAATTTACTTATATCACCCTTTATCCTTTATCTGTTTTGGTGATTTATATTAAGATTATATAACAGAAATTTACAATTTTTTTAGGTTATTGTTCTTTGTTAATTGAATTATTTGTGTTTTAAATTATATTCAATAAAAGAAAACTTTTAAAAGAATGATTTTATTAATGTTTAAAGTATTTTGAAACGAGGTTATTTAAAGATAAGTTACAGTCATTAAACTTATTGGCAGGACAATAGAGAAATACTTATGTTTTGTAACAAAATAAATTGATATAATCTTTCTGGAGAATAGTATATTTATGTGAGTGTGAGTGTTTGTGTGTATGTGTGTATGTGTGTATGTATCTGTTTCCATGTGATAAAAAATTACATATACCCTTTCAGCTACTAACTCTACTTAGAGGATTATATCCCAAGGAGAGGAAAATAAAGTTGTATATGAAGAATGTTCATAGTAGTATTATCTTCTCTCCCCTTCCCCCCCCCCAAAAAAAAAAAAAAAAAAAAAAAACACTCCAGATTTAAAAACAGTAGGGAAAAAACTAAGGAAACTCTGTTGTAAAAACCTAAGGAGATACATTATAACTATGAAAAATAAGTTATGTAAGTTATGATAATACATGGAAATGCTTATATATTTGTGGAGGTTGGAAACAGCATAAGGATAATTATAATTGTGTATACATACTATGTATTCATTAACAAGATTGGAAGAGAGTTTGGAGTAATGTCAGTTTATAATATAATTATGTTCTTTTGACTATATCAAGTTGCTTTAAGTTTTCAATTTTTTATTATATATAATGTATACTCGCTTTAACTTGTTACATACTAATGTATTCTTCAACTAAGTTATAATCTTCCTGAAGACAAGAATCAAGACATTAATTCCATGCCTTGCATTACTTAGCACAGATTATTATATAAAATAGATGCATTGGATCTTTCATTTCCTCAGTTATGGGGAAGTCCCAGGTGGGGAAATTGTCTCTACCTGTGTAGATAAGGCAGGATAGATGAATGACGTAACAGCTAGAGTGCTAGGCCTAAAGTCAGAAAGCCTTATCATTCTGAGTTTAAATCTGGTCTCAGACACTTATTAGTTATGTAACTAACCCTGCCTCAGTTTCTTCATCTGCAACATGAACTGAAGAAGAAAATGGCAGGAAACTACTGTAATGTCTTTGCCAAGAAAACCCCAGTTGGGGGTCACAAAGTCAGTAGGTTGAGATATTCTTTTCAACTTAATAGTCTAGAGAATTGTTTAGAATCCTGAAAGATTAAGTGCCCAAAACCATGCAGGCAAAATTTAAAATCAGGTCTTGCTTTAAAATCATTTTCTTACTGTACCATATTGCTTCTCACTACAGAAAGATTTTCATAACCATTTATTGAATTGCAATTGATCTAGACTGTAGATTTCTTACCCTACATTCCTAGATGACTATTAAAACATGTAATGTTTGGAAATAGCACTAGACTTTTTGATTGAGGTTTAATTCTACCACTTACTAATTGCTTATGACTTTAGGCAAGGCTTAATATCTGGGACCTTCAATTTGCTTTCATTGAAGGTAACTTGTCCTCACAAGTTTTTGAAGCTCTGGTAAGATCAGGTAAAATAAAATGTGTAAAAGCATTATATTACTGTCTAATGGTATGCAAACATAAACTGTTATACAGTCTTTTGAACTGACTTCTGAACTCAAAAACTATGTACAGAAAACATTTATGGACAGGTCTTGGGGTGTTTAGGACTTTATTGATTCACCAGCAGCCTATGATGATATAGATACAGACCTTTAACTAAGATTGGGATAGTAGTCATGAGATACAGATCTCTTCTTGGAAGGGACCTTATTAGCTAACTAGTCCAACTCCCAATACAGATGAAAAAACTGAAATGACCTAAGGATTTTTGGCAATGTGACTCATTTCAGACTTAAACAGTGAAGATTTTCATGAATCAAATAATCATGCTTCTTTGGGGTTAACATAATGACTTTTCCTAAGTGTAAAGGAGAGTATAAAAAAACAAGACACAAAGCCAAAGTACAGTGATTAGTAATTTAATAGCTAGCATTTATAGAATACTTGAAGGTTCTCAAAGCACTTTTCAAATAGTATCTCATTTTATTCACACACCACTTCTGAGATATATGTGCTATTGTTGTTTCCATCTTAACAATAAAGAAACTGAGACAGATGTTAAACGACTTGACCAGTTTCACACCGTATGTTTCAGAGGCAGCAGGATTTGAACTCAGGTCTTGTGCTATTTAATGCTCTATCAATTGAATCACATAGCTATGGAAAAAATTAATAAAATAATTAGCTTGTTTGGAAAATAGACTATAAAGTTTACCTCATTTTTTCTGTATGAAGTTTTTATTGCTTAGTGAAATTGTTCTCCAAAGAAGAGTGGAGAATTTCTTTTTGATAGCAGAACACAATGGCAGATAATTAGAAAACATTAGCTCAGTGTGCTTTTGGCATGTAAAGCTAGACATTGATGTACCATTATTTTCACTCATAAAATACTTGTGCTTAAATCAAAATGAATTAATGTACAAGGCAACAAGAGAATAAACTCTTCAACTTTTTATGCTGAGCAACCCAGGGGCAGGTCCCTGTGGAGTTTTTTATATCATGGAGAAATTTTTTTCTTTCCTATACAAGTGCTTTGCAAACTGCAAAATGCTATATATACATATCAATTGTATCAATCTTCAAAATAAGAAAACTTATGTAAAAAGGGGAAGGCATTAATTCATAAAAATAATGATCTTATTGACATGGCACCCACAGTGCGCTGAAGAAATGTGTTAAATTAGTGTGTTGTTTTGCATCTATAATCTTTATCTATAATAATGGCTTCTATTGTGTATCTCAGCTGTTAGGAGTTAAACTTTAGGTATCTCAGGGGTTAAACTTTAGGTATCTCATTTATTTTTATGTTCTTTCTGCCACAAACAAGTCACTTGTACTTGTTCTTCTGCTTGCTGTCCTCAAATTATAGGCAACTCATGCTCCCTTGCTCTTGATGTCAGTAATTCACAATAAGACATTTGCCCTTCTGAATCATTTTTATGAAGAATATTAAGCCATAATCTTTTATTGGTGCTTAATTAACCTACTTACCCAGAAGGTACGTTAATCTCTTCTTTAAGGAATCTTAAGGAAAATCTCATTATGGAAAGTCACTTTTCCCATTATTTTACAAAAGGAGAATTTAGGTCTAATATGGATGTCATAATCCAGAAGCTAGGTTTAGAACACAAATTGAAAACACTCAAAGATCATTGTGAAGTACTTTATAGTAACTGTATTAGGTACTTGTAAGTGCCATGTGAGAGGTGAGAGATAAACAAAACTTAACTATCTTATTCAAGGTTATAACTGATAAGAAGCAACTTTTTACTCAACAAAAGATATGTCTTCTCCAAGGAACATTTAGAGCAGATAAAAATATATTGCATGTACCTGGATTTGTGTATTCTAAGTTGTTGGGTTATAGAGAACTGACAGAGTGGGGAGGGTTTTTGCAGGCACAGATAACCCTTTGGGCTATGTTTTAAGATATTATCATAAGAACAAGTAATTTCTGATTGTTTTTTGGTTTGAAATTTTCTTGTGGTTTATTATTCACTCCATTTATTTTTTTCTTCCAGTACTGTTTATCAGGACACCCAACTCTACCATGCAATGTGCTCAAATTCAAGTCTACTACCATCATGTTAGATTGTGGCCTGGATATGACTTCGACACTAAATTTTCTTCCCCTACCATTGGTTCAGAGGTATGTTCTGATAGATCTGATAAGCATGCAGGAGAATGGTTTGCTAAAAAATTTTAGCTGGAATATAGATTTTATGGACTCCACAGGTTTTAGCAATTTTGTTCTCTTTGTTCTCTTCTCTTTATCAAAATAACTTTCAAACATAAGAATTTTCAAGGACTTGAATTCATGGAGTTTGACTTTTAGGACCTTAACATCTTTGCAAGGTTTGCATAACAGTTTTTCTTTTCTTTTTTTTTTTTATTATAGCTTTTTATTGATAGAACATATGCATAGGTAATTTTTCAACATTGACCCTTGCAAACACTTCTGTTCCAATTTTTCCTTTCCTTCCCTACACCTCCTCTCCTAGATAACAGGCAATCTCATACACGTTAAACATTTTAAAGTATTATCTTAAATACAATATATGTGTACATATGTATACAGTTCTCTTGTTGCAGAAGAAAAATCGGATTTAGAAAGGTAAAAATAACCTGGGAAGAAAAACAAAAATGCAAGCAGTTCACACTCCTTTCCTGGTATTATTTCACTGGGTGTAATTAGTTCTGTTCATCACTGATCAATTGGAACTAAATTGGATCCTCTCATTACTGAAGATAGCAACTTCCATCAGAATTAATCCTCATATAGTATTGTTGTTGAAGTGTATAATGATCTCCTGGTTCTGTTCATTTCACTTAGCATCAGTTCATGTAAGTCTCTCCAACCCTCTCTGTATTCATTCTGCTGGTCATTTCTTAGAGAATAATATTTCACAACATTCATATACCACAATTTACCCAACCATTCTCCAATTGATAGGCATCCATTCAATTTCCAGCTTCTAGCCACTATGAAAAGAGCTTCCACAAACATTTTTGCACAAGTGGGTCCCTTTCCCTTTTTTAATTTCTCTTTGAAATATAAGCCCACTTGTAACACTGCTGGATCAAAGGGTATGCACAGTTTGATAACTTTTTGAGCATAGTTCCAAATCGCTCTCCAGAATGGTTGGATCTGTTCACAACTCCATGAACAATGCATCACTGTCCCAGTTTTCCCGTGCCCCCTCCAATATTCGTCATTATCTTTTCCTGTCATGTTAGCAAATCTGACAGGTGTGTAGTGGTATCTCACAGTTGTCTTAATTTGCATTTCTCTGATCAATAATGATTTGGAACACCCTTTCATATGAGTAGAAATAGTTTCAATTTCATCATCTGAAAATTGTCTGTTCATATCCTTTCACCATTTATCAATTGGAGAATGGCTTGATTTCTTATAGAGTCAGTTCTCTGTATATTTTGGAATTGAGGCCTTTGTCAAAACCTTTAGTTGTAAAAATGTTTTCCCAGTTTATTGCTTCCCTTCTAATCTTGTCTGCATTAGTTTTATTTGTACAAAAGCTTTTTAATTTGATATAATCAAAATTTTCTATTTTGTGATCAATAATGATCTCTAGTCCTTCTTTGATCACAAATTCCTTCCTCCTTCACAAGTCTGAAAGGTAAACTATCTTATGTTCTTGTCATTTATATAATCTCGTTCTTTATGGCTAAATCATGAACCTATTTTCTATTTTAATCTTATCTTGGTGTACTTGGTGAGTCCATGCCTAGTTTCTGCCATACTAATTTTCACTTTTCCCAGCAGTTTTGTCAAATAGTGAGTTCTTATCCCTAAAGTTGGGATCTTTGAGTTTGTCAAACACTAGATTGCTATAGTTATTGACTGTTTTGTCCTGTGAGCCTAACCTATTCCACTGATCAACTAGTCTATTTCTTAGCCAATAGCAAATGGTTTTGGTGACTGCTGCTTTGTAACATAGTTTTAGATCTGGTACAGCTAAAGCCACCATCATTTGGTGTTTTGTTTTGTTTTGTTTTGTTTTGTTTTAGTTCCCTTGAAATTCTTGACCTTTTGTTCTTCCAGATGAATTTTGTTGTTATTTTTAATAGTCATTAAAATAGTTTCTTGGTAGTCTGAATGGTATAGCACTAAATAAATAGATTAGTTTAGGTAACATTGTCATCTTGTTATATTCGCTCAGCTTCTTCAAGTGCACTTAATCTTTTTCTAATTGTTTAGATCTGACTTTATTTGTATGGAAAATGTATACATCATATATATATCATCTACAAAGAGTGATAATTTGGTTTCCTCATTACTTATTCTAATTCTTTTAATCTCTTTCTCAGCTCTTATTGCCGAAACTAGCATTTCTAATACCATAATAAATAGTAATGGAGATAGTGCGCAACCTTGTTTCACTCCTGCTCTTATTGGGAATGGTTCCATTTTATCCCCATTAGCTATGATGCTTACTGACGATTTTAAATCGATGCTACTGACTATTTTAAGAAAGAGTCCGTTTATTCCTATATTCTCAAATGTTTTTAGTAGGAATGGTTGTTGCATTTTATCAAATGCTTTTTCTGCATCTATTGAGATGATCATATGGTTTTTGTTAATTTGATTATTGATATAGTCAATTATGCTAATAGTTTTCCTGATATTGAAACAACCTGCCTTCCTGGTATAAATCCTTCTTGGTCATGGTGTATTATCCTGGGAATGATTTTCTGTAATCTTTTTGCTAATATTTTATTTAAGATTTTTGCATCAATATTCATTAGGGAGATTGGTCTATGATTTTCTTTCTCTGTTTTCAAGCACTTGGTTTAGGTATCGGTACTATGTCTATGTCATAAAAGGAATTTGGTAGGACTCCTTCAATTCCTATTTTTACAAATAATTTATATAGCATTGGAATTAATTGTTCTTTAAATGTTTGGTAGAATTCACATGTAAATTCATCTGGTCCTGGGGATTTTTTCTTAAGGAGTTTATTATTAGCTTGTTCTATTTCTTTTTCTAAAATGGGGCTGTTTAACCAATTTACTTCTTCCTGAGCAAGCTATATTTTTGAAGTTATTCTTCCATTTCATTTGTTATCGAATTTATTGGCATAAAGTTGGGCAAAGTAACTCCTAATTATTGCTCTACTATCATTTTCAAGTTCTCCCTTTTCATTTTTAAGACTAGCAATTTGATTTTTCTCTTAACTTTTTCTAATCCAATTTACCAAGGGTTTATCTGTATTTTTTTTAATAGAACCAGCTCTTAGTTTTATTTATTAATTCAATAGTTTTTTTACTTTAAATTTTATTAATCTCTCCTTTTATTTTTAGAATTTCAAGTTTAGTGTTTGACTGGGGATTTTTAATTAGCTCTTTTTCTAGCTTTTTTAGTTGCAGGCCTAATTCATTGATTTTCTCTTTCTCTATTTTATGCAAGTAGGCCTCTAGAGATATAAAATTTCCCCTTATTACTGCCTTGGCTTCATCCCACACATTTTGGCATGACGACTCATTATTGTCATTCTCTTGGTTGAAATTATTGATTGTGTCTATGATTTGCTGTTTCACGCAATCATTCTTTAGGATGAGATTATTTAGTTTCCAATTATTTTTTGGTCTATTTTCCCCTGGCTTTTTATTGAATGTAATTTTTACTGCATCGTGATCTGAAAAGGATGCATTTACTATTTCTGCCTTTCTGCATTTGAATTTGAGGTCTTTATGTCCTAATGTATGGTCAGTTTTTATATAGGTTCCATGAACTGCCGAAAAGAAAGTGTACTCCTTTCTGTCTCCATTTAATTTTCTCCAAAGATCTATCATACCATACTTTTCTAATAGTCTATTTATCTTTTTAACTTCTTTCTTATTTATTTTGTGGTTTGATTTATCTAATTCTGAGAGTGCAAAGTTGAGATCTCCAACTATTATAGTTTTGCTTTCTTAAGATTACTTTTTCAATCTTTATAAAGTTTTTATGAGAGTAATCTATATTCGTATTGAAAGCATTCTTGGTAAAGGAATGAGAAGAAAATGGAACTTTCACCAGTTATATTTTGTGCCACTACATTTCCCTCAGTCTTCTATTTAATAGACATAATATAGAGTGGAAAACCAAATGATTATTCTTCTGTATTTGGTTCTATCCAAACTACATCTGGAACACTGTGTTTGGTTCTCTTGCATTTTAGAAATGGCTGTGAAAAACCAGATCACTTAAAAAACAAAGGTATATTTGGCACAGAAAGTGACAAAGATTTGGGTGGGGCATCACAGCTATTTTTCTAGTATTCTAAGGACTTGTGGTGTGGAAGAGGAATTAAACTTGTTCAGTTAATCTCCAGAGATCATACTTGGGAACACTGAAAAGAAACCACAGGAACACAGAATTAGAATTATAGAAGAATCACCAGAGGAAATTTTAATCCCTGTTGAGGAAGTTAATTGATCCTAAAAGTGAATTTTCGAGCTCAACATTAGTTATCCTTTTATCATTTTTCATAAAAATGTGAGGAAAAATTTCCTAACAATTACAGCTGTCCCACCAAGATAAGAAGGGAAACACAAGCATGATAAATGTGGAAATATGTTTAGAAAAATTCCACATATTTAATTTATATTTTATTACGTACTGGGCAGGGAGGAAAGAAGAAGGGAGAAAATTTTGGAACACAAGGTTTTGCAAATGTTGAATGTTGAAAGCTATCTTTGATGTATAAGAATACAAATTATTCCTCAATTGATAAATAGTCAAAGGATATGAACAGAAAATTTTCAGATGAAAAAAAATTAAATCCACTTACAGTCATATGAAAAAAATGTTCTGAAGCACTATTAATTAGGGAAATAAAAATTAAGACACTCCGAGGTGCTACCTTACATCTTTCAGATTGGCTAAGAAAACTGGAAAAGATAATGATAAATATTGGAGGTGAAAAAATTGCAACAATAATACATTGTTAGTGAAATTATGAACTGATCCAACCATTCTGGAGGCAATTTGGAACTATGCCCAAAGGGCTATAAATCCAGCTTTAAACCAGCAGTCTCACTACTGGGTCTGTATCCCAAAGAGATCATAAAAAAGGGAGAAGGATCCACTTGTGCAAAAAATGTTTGTATCAGCTCTTTTTGTAGTGGCAAGGAGCTGGGGAATGGTTGATTTAAGTTAAGGTATATGAGTATAATGGAATATTATTATTCTATAAGAAATAATGAGCAGACTGATTTCAGAAAAGCCTGAAAGAGCTACATGAATTGATTTTGAATTCTTCTCAGCAATGCAATGATTCAAATTAATTTCAATAGACTTGGAATTGAAAATCACATCCAATTACATCCAGGGAGAGAACTATGGAGCCTGAATGTAGATTGAAGCATCTTATTTTCATCTTTTGTTGTTGTTGGGTGGGTAGGTGGGTTTTTCCCATTTTGGTCTGATTTTTCTTGTACAACATGATAAATATGGAAATTTTTTTTAAATGATAGCACATATTTAACCTATATCAGATTGCTTGCTATCTTGGGGAAGGGAGAGATACAGGAGGAAGAGAGAAAAATTTGGAACACAAAAGTTTTACAAAATGAATGTTGAAAGCTATCTTTATATGTATTTTAAAAATAAAATATCCCCTCCCCCCCCAAAAAATAGAGCTTCTCCAAAGTATAATAGACTGTCTTGGTAGAGATTACAAATTTTATTATTGAACTCTTTAGACAGAGACTGAAAAATGTTGTAGATGTTTGTGGATTTTGTGGAAGGGATGTCTGTTCAGATTTAAACAACTTCTTGAGATCTTATTTGAAGCAATCTCTTCCACAATGATTGTCTACCATGCTGTTTTTCTTGCATAGTCTTTTAAAAATTCATCTTTTTATTATAGTTTTTTATATACAAAACATATGCATGTGTAATTTTTCAACATTGACCCTTGCAAAAACTTATGTTTCAACTTTTTGTCTCCTTCCCTCCATCCCCTCCCCTAGATGGCAGGTAGTCCCATACATATTAAATATGTTAAAACATATGTTAAATTTTCTTATATAGTCTTGACCTTGTAAATCCAGAATCATGAAAATGTGAGGTTTGAAGTATGTTTCTTTACTCCAATAGTGTGGAAATATTTATGCTAATCCATCCATATTATTATATTACTCTGTGTTTTTGTTGCCAAGGGCATATGGTTATCAATCTTCTGACTCTTCAAAAAATCCTTCTTATGTCTAATATATATCCTTATATTGTATTAAATAAATTCAAGGGAAATGACTTTCCCAATCTGTAAGATGAAATGGCAGAAATAGAACTTGAAACTCAGCCTTCCAGACTTTCTCCTAATTCATTGCTGATAATGAGGACAGTAGAAATCCAGTAGGAATACCTGCATACAAAGCATGAGCACCTTTAAAGATTAGCTTTTAAGTCACTACATAAAAAGATAGCAATTACATTTTTTATTATTTAAAAGAAAATTTTTTTCTTATTCTAACCTAAATAAAGGATTCTGAGAATATGTTGAGAAAGTTGGAGGAAAGGGCACTTTAGTAGCACACAGTAGTGACTTTACAGAAGCAGAAGTGGTAAAATCTTTCCAAATCTCTCTTTCTGGGAGGTAAGGGAGGAGTATTTTGCAGAATGGAAACAAGGAGTTATGGAATATAGAATAAATTGAAGGAAAGAAGGATTGAAGGTAATAAATGTTAAATTAGTTTATGCTTAAACCAGGATGCTGCCAGCCCTTGGGCCTAAGATAGTTGAACTTTCTATATTTTGGGATTCCCGAAATAGCTGTAAGGAAGATAGGCAATAGTTGAGCTAATGCCTCAACAGGAATCCCTTCCAGGAATCCTTCTTGATAGATTTCTATTTAGAAAGCTAGATAGCACAGTGGATTAGGGGGCTTAGACTTGGTTTCAAGGACTGAGTTTAAATCTTACCTCACTTAATGCTTTGTGACCCTAGACAGATCATTTGACCTCTCTGTGCCTCAGTTTCTTGATCTGTAAAATGAAGATTACTAATAGCACCTACCTAACATAGTTGTGAAGACCAAATTAGAGATCATATAAAAAATACTTTGCAAAATTTAAACTGTAACAAATAAATGCCATGTTGTTCATGCACAGAAGCCTTACTTAGAGCCTTCTTGATCTTGTTTTATAGACAATCCCAACAAAGATGATTATTTGATTTTTCACATACACACACCTCTTCTCCCATTAAAACCAGCAGATAGTGAGAAATGGGGAAGATTATTAAAGAAACACAATAGCAACAGCTCTGCATACCTCTACAGCTCCTGAATGCTCTGCCCTATTGTAGAGCTGTCCAATAATTGGTATTAATAATGATGACCCTTACAATTACCAAGAAAGCATAGAGATAGCATCGTTTAAATCTAGTTGAAAAATAGCTTAGCATAGTGGATAAAGGAGTGGCCTAGAGATAGGATGTCAGGTTTTAAACCCTTCATGTGATACATACTAACTTTGTGACTCTAATTGTAGGCAAGTCAGTTGAGTCTAAATGCCCCCAGACAACTTTCCAAGACTGAATGTTCTGCAAGTTGTGGTCATCCTCATCAGTAAAGAGAATATCTACACTGAAAGTTCCTTTCACAAATAAAATCCCAGAGGCAGATCTTTTAGAATTTTATTATAAAAGGAAAGTTATTTTCTAATAAATATCAGAAAGATTTCTACTCAAAATCATTAAATGAAAAGTTTGAGTGCTTAATGATGTAAATATCAGTTACTGAAAATACACTCAGGTAGATTATCTCATTTCCCTTTTGATTATGCAAGTGAAAGATATGTTACTTGATTCTCAGGTATTAAGTTTTCTGAAAGCCAGACCAAATGTATACATTTCTACAAATGTTTAATAACTAGCAGAGTAGAGCTAGTTTCATGCTTTGCTCTCCAAACATCAAAGTAACCATCACAGTTTCTATTTTAGCAGTATGACCACATTAGTAAGGAAATTAAGATTGTCACACCCAACAAAACTATTAAAAGACATTTAAGTAATGAATTATTCATGTGAATAAACACTTTCAGATGAAAATACTACATATCAGAAATAAGAGATGTACCATGCCCCTTCAAGATAGCTTTGCTTATTCACTGAAGTTAATCATATAAACCTTGTTTGTTTTAAAGAATTGATCCCATTATTCTTATTTAAATACATATGTGGACTACAGAGTTAAAATGTCATCCTCTTTTTGATGTTGTTCGCTTGCATTTTTTCTTACTCATTTTCTTTCTTTTTGATCTGATTTTTCTTGTGCAACAAGAGAGTTGTATAAATATGTTTATACATATTGGATTTAACATATATTTTAACATGTATAATATATATTAGATTGCTTGCCATTTAGGTGAGGGGATGGGGGAAAGGAAAATCTGAAACAAAAGGCTGTGCAAGGATCAATGTTGAAAAATCCGTGCATATGTTTTGAACATAAAAAGCTTAAATAAAATAAAATACATGTGAACTCAACTTTGCCTTCACTAGCTTATCACAGTCCTGACTATCAAATGTTTTAGAATTCCATTTCCAAAAAAAAAAAATTAAGGCAAGTAGATAAAATTATGATGCAAAATAATAACAAAGCAGCTGTCAGATTTTTTTCTCCATGTGTTGAAGTTTGGAGAGCTGACATGTTCCATTGGCATATCTGCAACATGAAGCAAATCAAGAATGGACTTTCCTCTCTCTCCCCACCTCCATGGGAATCTTTGAAGAGATAGAAACAAAAATCTCACAGGAAGAGAAGCAGTGGAAAGAGGACCAGCTCTTGAGACAGAGAAACTTGAGTACAAATCCTGCATCTGCCATCTGTAATGTCTTTGTAACCTTAGCAAGTCACTAATCTCTCACAATTTTCCTCAACTTATATTTTATATATAAAATAAATGAAGAATGAACTAGATATATATTGTAAGGTCCTTTCCAGCCATGAAGCTCATGGATAGATTGTGATTTGAATCACCGGTGGGGTCTATCCATATCCATATTCATGATATCAAAGAACCATTGAAATATTAAATATTAAAGGGTACAGAAAATTTCCACATTGGCTAAAGAATTCTTCATCAGATACCATTTACACCAACTCCATTTCTTCCAAACCGTTTTCCTCAAATAGTTACATTCTCACTATTTTTCTCAAACCCAAGATAAGCATGCAGAATAAAAAAGCAAGAAGCTCTTAACTTTACTCTATCTAGAAGAGCAATATACTTGCTCACCTTATTTATGTGACTGTTCACACTATTTCGTAACAATCACCACTTAGAATGTCACAACCCACCAAAAAGAATGTCAAAGAGAATTATACTACTATTTGGTTTCTGGCTACAGAGTCCTTTTTGTCGTACATCTGTAACTCCTCTTTATGTTTTCAAATCTGAAGCCTTAATTTTTTTCAGAGCTAAAGTCCTATTTGTTATCAATTTCTTATGCCTGATCTGTTCTTTCCCTGTGTCCTTAATCTTTGTTTACCTCTTATCAATACATTGCCTTTCTTTTTAAAAACCTCTTCTCTGTCCCTTCTGAGCATTAATTATATCTTCTGTCTTATACTTCTAAGCATTTATTTCACAGAGATGTGTACGTCTAAACATTTATTTCATAGATAGACTAGTCCAAACTAGGACTTTGGTTTTTATGAAGAAAAAGTTAATTTTTGGAAAAAGCTAGTTAGACTTTATTTTATCACACTGTAACATTGTGGATAGGTAATACTAATAATCCACACTTTTCTATTTCCTAAGCTTTTTCTTAATAAAAACCAAAGTCCTAGTTTGGAAATGCCTCCAGTGATATAGATTGGCTTTATTCATCTTTTACCCTAGAAGAGTTGCTTGGGGCATAGTCAGCATTTGAAGTTATGACTTAAACCTAAGTTGTCCTGTCTGTAAGGCCAGCTTTCTGTCCACATGTTGGCTTTTAGTATAATAATTACTATCCCTATTTTACTGACGTGTCCTAAGTATGAGGAGACTTAAATTTCCTGCATGTCAGAATTAGGTTTAGACACAAATTTCCTGATAACAAATCCATAGTTATTCTACCATATCACTCCAAAAACAACTCTCATTTTATAAGATAGGTAAATTCAGGCCACTAAGAATAAGAGAATTAATCCAATAGAAAGTTTTAACTTGGAAATGTAGATTGGAATAAAATGCAGGACTTTTTACTCTGAAGATTCTGTCTGCTAGACTGTTGTCTTGGTTTCATCTCTTTACTTTGTTATTTTCAATGGCATGCTATTCATTCCCTAATCTAGTTAAAAACTCTATGGCTGCTGTTTGATTTTTTTACTTCCCATTACTGCAAAATTCTTATAATTGTCACTGAAAAGTTTCTTTTCACCATTTTAGATAGAGTTACCAGTAATTACAGAGTGTTTTAAACTTTATTGAGAAAATGCAGTTAGAAAAATAATCCACTGTGTTTATGCTGTACTTAAGTCAGTTTAATCTTTTGTTTTTGTTTTTCAGTCCGAGGCTGTCTAATCTTCCTGGCTGGGCTTTAAAGGATGGAAATACTTTCTTGGACAAGGTAATGGTGACTTAAGAGAATGTTATTTGCGTATAGAAAGCTGCTTGACCAGAATGGAATAAGTTGCATTTATTATAGCAGCTAGGTAGCTTTGCTGACCCTTGTCCCATACAGTCTTGACATGAAACACACTAAGATCAGTGCTGAAGGTTTCATTCTTTGGTGATCTTGTAAAAATACGTAAGTGAGTGAAAGGTAGGGATTGGGAGGAGCTGACCTGAATTTGAATTCAACTCTGTTGTTCATAGTCTGTGTGGTATTCAAGCCATTCACTTCTCTCATTCTTGATTTTCTCATCTGTAAAAGTTAGAGGGGTAGAATAAAGATCCAAAAGTAGATAATGAAGCATTGTCTTTCATTACAGCAGAGTGCAAAAATATCAGATGCAGACATTCTAGCAAAGGAGTTAAATTTTCTTTGTCACATAGACAAGATTAATCTAGAGAAGAAATGACTACCAAAGTAAAATTAAAAATTGTCAATAAAAGAAGTTTTTAAACTAACATAAAATAATCAATTCTATTCTAATCTATTCTCTTCATGAGGAGAATTGACTTAGATGATTAGAAGCCTTGTTACCTCTGAATTCTGTGATCCTAAATCACTTACACTCTCTGTATATCAGTTTCCTTCTATAGAAATAGAGATGATGATAAACACACTGCTTGCCTTCTAGGATGATTGTGATGAAAGCTCTGTGTAAACTTTAAAATACTCTATAAAAATCATCTATTACTGCCATATCCTAGCACTCCATATTCAGCATTAGAAGTCCCTGGCCCCACATTAAGCACCCATAGCACCAGCACACAGTAATCACTTGATAAATGCTTGTGGACTGCTGCTTTGTTTTACAGATAAAGGGCAAAGGCAGGAAAAGTTCAAATGATTTTGACTCGTGTTGACAGAAATAACAGATAATAGATTCCAAATTCATATCCACTTCTTCTGATTCCAAGTTGAATATACTTTTTATTGCACAGTACAAGAGATTTTAGAAAGAAAACTGGAAATTTTAAAGCAATTAATATGAGCTACTTTTTAAAAGGGCTATATTATTATCAATACAACTCATGTGTCTAACTTCTTTATTCAAATATTGTGCTATCAGCTCTACCTAGAAATCAAGCCATCTCTTTTTTCAAGTAAAGCTGTTTAAAAAAAAAAAAAGTACAAAAATGTTTGTAGCAGCCCTTTTTGTAGTAGCAATGAGTTAAGTGGATGTCCATCAGTTGGGCAATGGCTGAATAACTTATGATACATAAATGTAATAGAATGTTATTACTCTGTAAGAAATGATGAACAGGCTGATTTCAGAAAAGCCTGAAAAGATTTATGTTAACTGATGCTAAGTGAGCTAAATCAGGTGCTCCAAGACAATTCCAAGACTTAAGATGGAAAGTGCCATTCATATTCAGAGAGAGAACTGCAGACAGAATGTGAATCAAAACATAGTATTTTTACCTTTTTTGTTATTTGTTATAAGTTTGATTAAGTTTTTTTTCTTGTGTTTTTTCCCACTTTGATTAGATTTTTCTTGTGCAGCATGACAAATATGGAAATATGTTTGGAAGAATTGCACGTAGTTAACTTATTTGAATTGCTTGCTGTCTTGGGGAAGGGGTAGAAAGGGAGAAAAATTTAGAACACACTTTTGCAAAGATGAATGTTGAAAACTATTTTTGCATTTATTTGGAAAAATAAAATACTACTTAAAAATAAATAAGGTGACAATTTTCAAGATAACATAGCAGAAGAATTTCAGTCTAGCCTTCGTCAGCAGCTCCACTAACTTTAAAAGACTTAACTAAAGAAAAATATGTTTTTATGTTTTGAAAGATATGACTCAAATATTAGCAGAGTTATTTTTAAAACTCCCTCAAAACACTAAATCAAAAGTAGCATTAGCTTCCACATAGGAAACAGATGACAATAACAATGAAAGTTTCTTAAAATAGTGGAGGTTTTTTAATATGACATCTTTCTACTAAGTTGGTCAGTTTTCAGTAATTTGTCTAGCTGTATGCCCAGAAGCACAACAGAGTAGAAGGTATTTTAACTACAGAATGAACAATAAGAAAAAAAAAAAAAAGAAGAGAATTCTAGAATTCTGAATTTTAGGTCATCTTCTTTTATAAATACCTTGTTGTTGGGCCATAACTAAATTTCTTGAACTGAATTTTTAGATTTATTATTGATACCATTCATTTAAAAAAAATTTTTTTTGAGTTCCCATTTCTCTCCCTTTTTAGCCATTAGAAAGGCATGAAATAAAATTTCAATTATACATGTGAACTCATGCAAAATATTTTCATAATAGCCGTGTTGCACCTCTCCCCTCAAAAAAAAAATCATAAGAAAAATAAGAAAGTGAAAAAATTATATATCAATTTGCACTCAAGAGTTCATCTGCACTCTCTCTGGAGGCATATAAATGTTTTTCATTATAAGTCCTGGGAATTGTCTTGGATTGTTGTATTGATAAGAGTTTCACAACTGATCATTGTTACAATATTGTTTTAATTGTTAAAAGATCTCCTGGTTCTGCCCACTTCACTCTGCATTATTTCACTGGTTTTTCTGAAACTGTTCTTTCATCAATTCTTATAGCACAGCAGTATTCCATCACAATCATATACCACTTGTTTAGCCATTCCCTAACTGCTGTTGTCTCCTCAATTTATAATTCTTTGCCCCCTCAAGAAAAGCTGATATAAATATTTTTAAACATATAACAATTTTCTTTTTTCTTTTATCTCTTTGAGATACAGACTTAGTAGTGATATTGTTGGGTCAAAGAGTATACACAATTGTGTAGCCCGTTGGTCATAGATTCAAACTGTTGAACTGGATTTTTCCAGAAACTATAAAATTTTGTTATTGGTGAGATCTCTAGAAATAAACCCTTCAGATGGTTTAGTACTATGTTTGTTTTACAAATGAGAGACCCAAAGTTCAAGAAAAAGTAAAAGGGAAAAAAAAGTTAGAATCATCCAAAAGTAAAATGCTCTGGCTTTAAAGGTACTATGTGGTACGGCAAATAAGTTTTGGGGTTCTCTTCAAATGACTATTCTTGGGAAATCCTCAGTTTCCCATTACACAGTACTGAGTCCCCTTCACTTGATGTCTTAATAAACTCATTGTTAATTGATTAAAGACTGAATAATCATTTGTTGGGAATTTTAATAGAAAAGATTCTTGGTCATGTTCGGATTATATCTATGGCCTTCGAAGTCCTTCTAGCTTTGAAGTTCCCTGGCTCTGTGAAATGGTTTACTCAGAGATATAAAATATCAACAGAGGAAAAATTAGGTTTTTTCTATATCATGCTAAGATGGAGTTTCTTTGTCCCAGAGAGTTTCTTTTCATCTTAACCAGTTGGAAAATAAGAATAAGGAGCTTGATTTTTTTTGATAGTCAGTTGGAGTTAAGTGATATAGCTAGTAAGTGTCTGAGGATGGATTTGAACACAAGTACTTCTGACTCCAATGCCAGGGCTCTCTATCCATTGTAACCACTTTGCTGACCTTTGGCTATTCTTAAAATACTGTAATTTATCAAAATTTGATTATAGAATCATGGATTTAGACCTTAAAGGTTGTCGAATCCAATCCCCTCATTTTACGAATGCCTAACATATCATTATGCTGTTTCTAAACAAAAGCTTTCTTTAAACTATTAGTTTTATTATTTAAATCTAAATTATTATTTCAGATTCCAGTTTATTAATTGTTTACTTTGGAGATGAGTGAAGATCTTTTTACTAGCTAACTGAAATAGAAACAAGAAAGAAAATAAACTTGTAATTTAGTGGAAAATATTCAAGAATGAAGGAAAGGATATGGAATAAATAACCAAGAAAATACCTGAGCCAGCTAAAGGGTCCTAATAAATCACTTAGCTTTAAAGAACACAGGAAAACACTGATCAGTCATAAATTTCTTAGTTTGGTTTTGAGGAGGTTGATCTGGTCCTCATCCTACTTGACCTCACTGATGTGTTTGACACAGATGATTGTTGCCTCCTTCTGGATATTCTCTTTTTTCTGGATTTTCATTATACTGTTCTTGTATGGTTCCCCCCCCCCCCAACTTTCTGGCTCATCCTTCCCGATTTTGTCTGCTGAATCATTTGTGTATTGTTTCATATGTTTAATGTGTTCATGTGTGTTTAATGTGTACTACTCTGCCATAGAAACTTATTTTTTTTTCTTTTTCTTTTTTGATTATCTCATCCTGCTTGGGTTCAGTTATCACCAACTTTTATTATCATTAGTTCAGTCAGTTGTAGAGTTCAGTTTCCTTTTAGTGATCTTTTTATTTCTATTAAATTAACAGATAGGGAAAAAATGTTTTTGCTTTGGAAATTATCCCTCAGTCAGCGTCTTTGTAAAATCAGACCATCAGCTCATCAGATCTGACATCAAAATTTGTTTTAAAAAAGAATGAGGAAGAGACAAGAAGAAAGAAGGAATAATAATGAGGGGTGTGTGGGATCACTTAAATCTAACTTAAAAATGACTTCTCAGGGATCTCTCAAAGTAAAGAATAGAAGCTTTATTCAGGCACCTCATGAGGACCAGACATCCAATAAACTGGGGCCTCCAGTAAAAAGGAGGTCACCCTTTCAGAAGTCGGGATAAATTATATAGTTACAAGCCATAAAAAATCATGACAACCACCTCCTTCCCCTTATCCAGTCAATTCTCATTATCTCGATTAATGTCTGGAAGTAACATGGACTTATTAAATTTTTACCTGAATTTTTATAATGGTCAGTTTCACAAGTTTTACAGTTGTTTTACTTTATCCAATATGAGCACCCTATCTCCCAAATTTCTTAAGTAAATTGAATCCTTAGTTAATGATTTTATGAGAAATCATATAGTCCCCTCACAAAGAGGAGATTTGTTTAGAGGTAAGTAATCCATTAAACTAGGATAACCAAGGAGACTTCGTTTAGAGATTACCCAGTTTCCCAATCCTTTAGAATGTCTCCAGTTCATTAATTAGTTAGCTTAAGTAAAGGTTCAGAAAGTCAAATATTTCTACTAGAAGAGCAAAACCTTTTGTTCTCCTTCCCAGAGTCCTAATGATTAACCAATCTGAGATGTCCTCAGTTTCTTTTCACACTCAAGGGAGAAAAAAAAGATAGAACATACAGTTGACATAACTTATTAATTCATGGATTACTTAAGCAAGTATTTGGAAAAATAAAATGGAAAATGGACAGTAGGTATTTCATTGGCACTGTTGAATGTTCCTCAGTCAGTAACCACCTAATTTAACTTGTCAGATGGAGAGAAATAGCTGTAAAAGACAACACCACGTTGGCTATAAACTCATAAATAAAATATGAGTTTTTAAACTCTGCTATATGTACATAGCCAATTGTCCAGGACTGCTTGCTTCACACCCCAAACATTGCAGGAGTTTCTAGAAGAAATTAGTAATTATTCAAAGCTTGGTGTAGTGATTGGTCTCCCACAAAAGAAAAGGCCCAGCCTTCCAATCTTGACATTTTACCAATGTGGCTATTTGGATTGAGACATAGAACACTGCTGCCTCAAAAGAACTAAAACCAAGCGTTGCACAAAGGTCAGTGGAGAAGTGCATGGTGGATGTAAGCAGGCTGCAACATATAAACAGTTAGGTACTCCCAACAAAAGCTAAGAGTAAAGGATATCATTCGATAATTGTGTGATAGGAAAAGAAGGTGGTCTACTCATATGGCAAGAGTAAGAGATGACAGATGGTACCTTCAAGGTTTTATTAAAAAATCAGAAAAGACAGCCAGCAATAACAAATCCTTATTGACTTGTTAACATCAGGTTGAACCCTTTTGTAATTTATGGAGAGCTATGGACAGGAGGTTAACTATATTACTGAAGAGTATTCTTAAATTGATGAACTATCTGAATACTGAATCTATTTCAGTATCTTCTTTGAATACATATATTTATATAAATATCCCTTTGTATAAATATAAAGACTAGTAGAAAGAAGAAAATAGTGAGGAAAAAAAAGGACAATACTTGGTCAAAAGGTATGAACAGTTTATTTTTATTTGCATAATTCCCATTTGATATATGAACAATTAGGCCAATTTACAATTCCAGCAGTGCCATTGGTGTACCTTTATTGCCACAGGCATTCAATTATTGACTGGTCTTGTTTTTTGTCATTTTTGCTAGCTTGCAGCTGATGAGGTAAAACTTCATGATTTTTATTAATGATTTGGGGCATGTTTACATATGATCATTTATACTTTGTTGTTTTTTTCTTGAAAACTTTGATCTTTTGACCCTTTATCTCCTCTACTAAGAATTGACTCTTGGTCTTAGATGTTTGTCTCAATTCTGTCAAATGTGGATATAACTGATATTTGATAAAAAAAGATTTCCTGTTTGACTTTTGTCTTCTCTTCTGTCGTCTTTGGTTTTCTTGATGCAAAAGCTTTTAACTTTTGTATAATAAAAATTGCTTTCTTTTTGATTAAGTTTCCTTCTTGCCATTATTATATGAGATATCTAGTTCTTTGGTACTCTTGACTTTTTAAGAATGCAATCTTTTCTATTCAGATTATTAAGGCTTGTATGACTTTTTTATTTTGCTTCGGGTTCTTACCTATTTAGCCTGTTCTATGAATAATTTTGATGACTGATAATTTACAATTTTATTTACTTTGCTATTGCTGTGCCACTTTCCTTCTTGTTTTATTTTTTAATTTTTTTCTTGATATCCCAGAAGTCATTTCTTTTAGTAACTGAGTGTAATGGGAAACTGAGAATTTCCCAGGAATAGTCATTTGATAACTCTGAAGAGAACCCCAAAACCTAAACCTCACACTTGATAATTCCAGACCCAATTCAAGGGTCTGTTAATCATTAAGGCTCTGGGAAAGAGAACAAAAGACCTGTTCCTCTAGTAGAAATATCTGATCTCCTGGATCTTTACTTAACTTCTTAGAAGACGTTAACTAATTAGTGAACTGGAGACATTCTAAGAATCTGTAAACTGGGTAATTTCTATTTGTTGAGGAAACCTGAGGTAAACCAAGTTTCCATGGTTATCCTAGTTTAATGGATTACTTATCTCTGAACAAATCTCTTTGTGAGGGGATTATATGGTTTCTTATAAAATCATTAAGGTAGATTGAGATTTAGTTTATCTGGGAAAATGAAATAAGGTAAACAGTTGTAAGCAGTTGCAAAACTGATCATCATAAAATTCAGGTCAAAATTTAACAAATTCATGTTATTTCTAAGCATTATTTTTGTGGTCATGACTATATAACTAATTTCAATCTGTATGGGAATTAACCTCTCTAGACTGGTTTGAAGTCCAGTTTGGAGAAGTTCACTTCTTGCAAGATCTAAAAATAAATACTTTTATTTTTCATTTGTGATATCTCTGAGTATTTGTATATTGGTTTGGCATACCACATATAACTAAGTGTAATTCTCCACCATGTGACAGATTCACCCAGAAGAGATATGTTTTCTAGCAAATCTCTTAATCCAAAGGAGTATCAACTCCTTATGGGCCATCTTTGTTCTATTCTTTCTAATCCAAAGGCTATTTTCCTCTGCTGTGAAACAGAAGCAAAAAAAAAAAAAAAAAAAAAAGAATTGAGCAGCTCTGATCTTTTTCTGTTGTCCCCCCTTGACTCTTTGAGGCCCTAAGGAAATGTTCCTTCCCTTTCTTTGTTGTTGTTCTGTCTTTCAACCCTTTGGACTCTTTGACACCATTCTGTACATGGGATTTTCTTGATGGAGATAGGAGCAATTTGCCATTTCCTTCTCCAGTGGATTAAGGCAAGCAGAGGTTAAGTAACTTGCCCAGGATTATACTACTAATAGTATCTGAGGCCTCCTTGCCTCCTCTATTCACCGAACCACCCAGCCTTGATGTCCTTGATGCCACTTTTTTTTTAAATCCCTTTTTAAAACCTTTTTTTCTTGCCCTTAGCTTTGCTTGCCAACCTCAGCTTATTCTGAGTATTATTAGCACTAAATAGTTTTCTTATAGGCCTCTTCTTGTTCGGGACAAAGACATCCACCCAAATTGACTACTCAGACATCACTCATAAAAAGCAGATTATTTATTAGAATCTCTAGAAACGGACCATCCTGTTCTGTGAGCCGAAGTTCACAGCAGGAGGGCCACTCCCTTAAGAGTGGTCACAGTTTTTATATATTTCAGACAAAGAACCTCAAAAACCCCATCCTCTGTGTATTGTGATTGGTTACATAAGTCTCTATTCCCCCTCTTTGGTTAGTAGAATGCAGTAGGTAAAGTGATGTATAGCTTCTTTGCCCAGTATCCTTCTTTGGACAATGGAATGTAGCCCAAGCCTTATCTAAAATCACATGACTCCGGAGAAGCCGAAACTGAGGCCTTAAGGATTCAACTAATTTAGCTAACAGTCTCTGATGAATATGTGCTTGATCTGTAAGTTCTTCACCTTTTCCACACATTCTTATATAGTCTTACTGTTTCCTGCCTTTGTCTTCTTTTTTTATGTATATATAATTAATTTTAGTTAGCTAATTCTGTTTTTATAGGAATTGTTCTCTCCTGACAACTGGTTTTCTATTTGGAATTTTCAAAGCCTGAGACCTAGGGCAGTTTACATAATCCTATAGTCTACTATTTTTTGCCTTTAATTACCTCCGGCTTACACTTGCTACTTAAGTTATCTTTTAAATAAGTAGACTTTCATTTTCTTCTTCATTAAAGAAAATTTCCTAAAATATTGGATAAAAGTAGGACGTGTAAGAATTAGTACTATTTTAAGAGGGGAAATATATGAATCTTATAAAGGCTTGCTTCTCCACTTAGCCCTCTCCCTCCCCCCACACACACATATTCAAGGAAATTTGGATAGAGAGAAACATCTTTTTCTATAATCTAAGTTTCCAATTTAAAATATTCTAATAAAAAAATTCTCCAACAAAAAGTAAATTTTGAAAAAATGCAATTGTTTAGCTGAAGGATGGGAACATATACTTACTTTCCCAAGTCACTGTTTACTCATATAGGTTTGTTTTAGTGGTTATGATGTGAATCCTAAAACCAGCTTATTCTCTCTCCTTGCCAGAAAATGCTAAAACACTCTTCGAGAGAAATTAGTTTCCTTGACAATCTTTTTGTGTAGGATAATCAAAGGCTCCTAAATTGGGCCTTTATTGTTTTGTTTAGCATATCTGGGACCTGGGTATCCTGGTAGTTTTCACCTGGCTCCTCCTTGACTACTCCCTCTGAGCTACCAAATTCCTTCCTGGTTCCTCCTCTTATCCTAGACTAATGTAAGGTACTATTTCATAGCAATTTTCCCACAATGGTTCTTTCTTCATGGTTAATTGTAAGTTTCCTTAGGGAATGGTCTTTCCCTTTGTTAAATTGACCTAATCTTGTCATGGCTGTTCTGTGTAGTAAACTAATGCACTCTTGTGCGCACACACTCTGGGCCCACACGCGCACTCGCTCGCTTGCTCTCTCTCTCGCTCTCTCTTTTTCTCTCTCTCTCTCTTTCTTTCTCTCTCTCTCTCTCTCTCCATTTCCCTCCCTCCCTCTCTCTCTCTCTCACTCTTTCTTTCATTCTCTCTCCATATAATAATCCTTTTTCATTTTGATGCTGTCTCAAAACTATTTACCACTACTTCTGGTGCTTGTTCTAACTCATTAATTAGGAGAACTCTGGACTTAGAAGTTCTATAAGTACTGAATTCTGATTTTTTTTTTTTAATGGGAAGGATCAGAAATCTGGCTTCTGTTGCCCAAGTTATAGTTAAAAATCTTCTTTACTTTTCCTTAGAGATCCTAAGCTCTTCCTAAGCAAGAGCTCTTTAAATACATATAGGCACATGTCTCCAAAGCTTATATGGGAATTGGTGCTCTGTAGAGATACTTTTATTGCAAATAGTGGGGATATTGACCTTGTATTTGAGAAATTGTTGGAAATAGTTGGAAAAACAGTGCAAATTTTAGACATCCAGTAACATGTTAGCAACTTTTGGACTTAAGAGGATGAAACAAACTATAATTGTGAATGTTTTTAAGACTACTGATTTATATTAGAGTTCTGTTTTTGAGATTTTCTTTTGTCTGTTGTTAGAGATTGATTTCTTTTGTTAAAAGTGGATTTTTAAGAGCTAAGAGTGATCCGTTCAGAATTGGCATAATTCCATTTTTGTTGTGTATTGGTTATTTTTTTTCCCCACATATGACCCTCTGCATAAGAACAGCAGGACCAGCTCACAACTGGTTTCCTTTAGTTCCTCCCTGATTGCTACAGAAGAGGGCTTCCACAGCCCAAGGACACACTCCTCTCCTTTATCTTGTCTCAAAAATGATATGTCGCTCTCTTTGATTGAATGCAACTAGCTATACTAACAAGGACACATTCTTTTTCTGTTTCCTATGCAACCAGTACATTTTCCTTTATAAAGATAGCATTTTTCTTTGGATAATCAGCTACATTATTGTGAGTAGCCTTTTTTTCCTTTTTGTGTCAAGTAATATGTAATATGACTAGCCAAATTTAGTCACACATGTACATCCACTTGCTGTTAGAGTGTGTTTCACTCTGAATGAATAAAATGTACTACTTCAGTCTGTCTTGTGCTGGCTCTTTGGCATCAACTAGTAAGTAGACTAAAAGAAAATTCATGCAAAAGTAGCAAATAAATTACTAGGATGTCCCAAACTTGGAAACATTTTAAGTTCTAAAGTGAATTTAATCTATTTTTGGGACACAAAATCTATTTTCCTGTAACCACTATTATAAATGGTGATTTGGTAAACAGGTTTTTGTGGATTGGCCTATTTGCACCATAATGTAGATGAAGTATTATATTTTTACAGTAAAGAAAACTCAGCTACTCTATGTAGCCAAACTCTAGGTATCCTTAAAGCTTTGAAATTTCTGTTTCCGATCAAAATGAGCAAGTCATAAAATTAGATTTGAAAATTTCGTGTTAATCTTCAATTAATTTTTTCCCCCAAAGCAAAACATGCGTAACTACTGCAGGTTTCTCAGTCATCGTTTTGATTAGTGTATAACCACCCTGAGAGCCAACATTTTGGGAGGCTACTATAGCAGGGATAATTTTAAAGGGAGTGCATGGTATGTTGAAAGCAAGTCCAAGATTGGCTCTTATAAGTAAAGATTATAACCCATCTTCCCACTCTTTGATTGATTAATTAAGCACCTTCACTTTCGGAGGCTACAGTTCTAAAGTCATTTCCATTGTTGACATTTAGTAATCTGTGTTGGGTCAATTAGTTTCCTGTTTTTGCCACCAGAGGCCACCATCAACTCAGAATAACCTTACAGATGTCAGGTCTGGTCCAGAGAGAGGCAAAGTACAACCAGTCATTCTTATGCATGGGTTGTTTGCCATTGGTTTATTTTTTACTTGTAGAGTACCTCTGTTCATGCTGACTTGTGTTGTTTAACTAATTCAAAATATTGATGATGAACTTATCCAAAACAACGTCTCAACTAATCTACTAAGTAGAAGTACTATAAACAGATTTAAATACAAATTTTCCATCATGTTTTTTCACTATAAGAGCTTGCTGACTAAATTAAGTAAAAATTAATTCTTCAGTTTATTCATATTAGGCTTACAAAATAAGCATAATAATAATGAATTTCCAAATAGACTTATAAATAAAAACAAATGGGGTCAAACATGGAAAAGAAAATACTGATAGCTTAAACTAAAACTGTTAAAGCTTTAAAATACATCACAGCTTTTTGGACATTATTATCCCCATTTTTATGGATACAAAAACTAGTCTCAGAAGAATAGAAGACAAGAAAGTAGTAACTAGTATTACTTTAAAGAAAATATTGGGAGGAGCAACTAAGTAGCACAGTGCATAGAATACCAGCCCTGAAGTCAGGAGAACCTGAGTTCAAATCTGGTTTCAGATACTTAACACTTCCTAGCTGTGTGACTCTGGGCAAGTCACTTAACCTCAACTGCTTCAGCAAAAAATATATATATATATATATGGTTTTTTAAAAGAGATTTTACTTTAGGGCTGACTTTTATTGGAATATTGATCATTGCATCTTTTGACTTTTTGTATATGTGTGTGTGTGTGTTTTTTTTTTTTTTTTTTTAGGAACTAAAGGAATGTTCCGGTCATGTATTTGTAGATTCTGTGCCTGAATTCTGTTTACCAGAGGTAAAGTTTGAAATTAATTTTACTACAAAATACCGTATCTCTTGTAACTTTCCAAGATGAAATTAAAATGTAGAAAGTAATGTTCATCATTTTTCCTGATCCCAGACAGAAATTGAACATGTATTATGACAGATTAATATAATTGCAGGTTAATATCATGGAGTTTGTACAAGTTCCAGGTTAGTCTTATTTTCTAATATAACAATTACAAAGAATAAAATCACCATTTTTATTAGTTTGATTATTGATAAACAATCCCTGGGGCCAGTGGTTTTTTGTTTTGTTTTTAAAGGTCTTCTTATATTTTTGTATTATAGTACTTCAGGGGACTCTTAGATACACACATGCATAAATACATGGGAGGGGACATTTCGTTTGTCTTTCTCTGATTAGCAAATAATTTTTGAGAGTATCTAAGAGTGAAAATTTTCTCTCTTTTTAATCAACATACTGATGATCTTCTCCACAAGCTAGTGCTGAACAATGGATAGACTAGTCCCTGACAGATATCTTGTCCCCCATGCTTTCCTCCATCATTGCTTTCTTGCAATGCAGCAAGAATTCAGATGTGTTTTAGTTCCTTGTTATTCTCCCATAGCTCTAGCTAACACCTGTAGTGAAGAAATAGGCTGGACAGCATAGGTTAAATTCCACCCTACTTTATGAATACTGGTCTTTGCAGAATTATACATTCTACTTTCCTCTTCTTTCCTTGGCTTTCTCTTATTTACTTACTTCATACTTTATGTTGTATCATCCTGCATCTGTCTAATTCAAGCTCTCATGGGACTATTGGGATTTCTTTAGCATCCTAATAATGGGTCTATAGTATCATGTTGGTGATTTGGTTCACCATCTAGCAACCTCCAGTCTGCTTTCTGCTAATTTAGCCTTCTTACAGGATTCTGTAGAATGGCCAGAACTCCTGACCTACCTATTCAAAATATCATCCTAGTATCATCCTATCTCCTCCTGTAAATTCCTTGAACTAGAGTACTTACTTGTAAAATATAATACAACTTCTTCTCCAGTAGCGTAAGTGGTTAAAGGATATGAACAAACTTACCATATGAAAACATTTTCCATGTCAGCAACAAAGATAAAGAAGCAAATCATCAACACTGTAGGATTGTGGGAAGATAGGTATGCTGATATGCTGTAAATACAGTTGTGTTGTATTAGGGGTTTTTCCCAATCATTCTAAGAATGGTTTGAAATTATGTGAGAGAAGTCACTAACCTCTTCATACCCTTTGACCAGCAGTTCTATTCATAAGCATATATTAGGTTAAAAAATAGAAGAAAAGGTCTAATATATACCAAAGTGTTTTTGTATCACTTTTTATAGTAGAAAAAAACTGTAAACAAAGTGGTTATTCAAATTTTGGTATATAACAGAATATTATACTCTAAGAAATTATAAATGTGAGGCAGTCAGAGAAATGTGGAAAAATTACATCATCTGGTATAGGGTAGAAAAAATATAAAATATACACAATACTATAAATGAAATCAACATTAAAATGTAACTGAACTTGTAGTAAATGTAATGACTGGTCTTGTACTGAAGAACACATTTCACCACTCAATAGAAAAGTAGGAAACTAAAAATAAAGCTCCTCATTTCAACAGATAAAGTTAAACCTAGGAAAGATATTTCCAAATATTGAAAGGACAATCTTTAGGCTCTAGCAGGCTGCTGCTCAAACAACTTAATTCATTCCCCAGTCCTATCCTTTTTTTTTTTCCTGCTCTGTTTTCTCCTGCTCTTCTGATAAGTTTTTAACCCCATAGCTACCATAATAAGATATGCAGTTTACTGAGTTCATGTACTAATCTTCAGCTTAGTAGAACCTCTGACATGTAGATATTTTTTCAAATTCTATTATTAATGACCATAGATTGATAACACCATCAATACTCTTTCAATACAGAGAATGTATTGAGCCTGAGAGGAGATAGAAATGTGAAAAAGGAATTACAAGATGTATAGCATGTCTCCTATGACTTGCCTAACAATATTATTACAGCAGAAATGGAGAGGTTATTGTGAATTTATAGTGAAATCTGTTTATGAAAGCTCAACATTAATGGGAAATGATTATTTAGAGTAAAAATTTATATTGGGTGTAGCTGTATTTGAGGGAATTAAAACTTTCAAAACTTTCAAAAACAACCAATCTAGTCAGCAGACAAGGCAGTTGAATGGTGAAAGTGGGAAGACAGTAAATATTGTTAAGTCTCGCCGAAGACTTGTGCTTTCCCACTCTGAGACTGCCCACTCTCATGGGGAGCCAATACCCAAAACAACTATATACACATAAATTAGAGAAATAATAATAAACTGAAGATAAGTCTCAGCAGAAGAGACATTAAGATTAAGAAGAACTAGGGGGAAATGTATTGCGTAGGGTAGGACATTAGTTGAGGCTTGAAGGGAGCCAGGAAATTCAGAATGTGAAGGAAAAAAATGGTGAATATTCCAGCTATGGGCCAGTGAAAATGTCTGGAGTTGAGATAGTGTTTCTTGTCAAGAACAGTCAGAAGACTTGTATCATAGAATTGCAAAGCATCTAGAGAGGAGTAAAAAGTATAAGGTTAGAAGTATAGAGAAGGGCTAGGTTATGAAGGGCTTCAAAAGCCACCACAGTATTTTCTATTTGATCCTTGAGGGTAAGAGAGAGCCATTGGAATTTATTGAATTAAGGGATGGGATGACATGTGCTTTAGAAAGATCTTTCCCTGTTCATGGAAACTATATTCTAATTAGTATCATATCTCAGCTTGTAGACTAGGTACATTTCCTTATTAGTGATCTCGTCTTACCACATGCTAATAATATTGGGAAGTGCTTTAACCTAAGGAAAAAAGTGGTTCAGAAAAAGCTTAGATATAGTTTGGCTTTTTGAGATATAAATTACTTCTCTATGTTCTGACAACATCATTTTTCAGTCACTTTGTGATGATCTATGCTCCTTCAGTGGATATACATCATCCTATTTCTCCCCACCCTACCTCCCCTTTATTTGCAGACCGAGCTAATAGATCTGTCTACAGTAGATGTGATCCTCATTTCAAACTATCACTGCATGATGGCGTTACCTTACATCACTGAGCACACCGGTTTTACTGGGACAGTATATGCTACAGAACCTACTGTGCAAATTGGAAGGTGAGAGCCATATACTTATACTTTTAGCCTATAAAAAACATCTTATCCTCAATATCAAATGTTTCATGTAGTTTTTTCCCAAGGGATGCTTTAGTTCAATGATGAATAACTGAAACAAAAGTATAAGCAAACCCCAGAATTGATGCTAGGAGTAGTCTTATATAACTCTTAAAGGAGGGAATACACACCTTCCTCAGGGAAATGATATTAAACTTAATATCTGGTTAGTGAAATGCCAAGCCATAAAGAGAAAACTATAGAAGATTTGTCAGTAGACCCACAAATGTATGATAAATTTCACTGTAAGGGAATTATCAAGAAATTTTTTTTTGGCCGGGGTGGGGGGAGAGTAGGGAAGAGCAATCCAATCAACATAACATGCAAAATACCTCCCCTTAGGTCTTAGATTTTTACTATTAGAACAGATTAGGGCAAAGAGAAGGATAATGATGTAGATAATTTGTTGCTACTGCTGTGACAGTGAAACTTTGGATTCTGGGGTATGAGAAGTGCTTTAAGAAGCCTTTTTACTTTGAGCATTTTCCTGCTTCTCTTCATATCTGATGCTTCAAGCTAACAAGGTTATTTGTAATGTTCAACTATGAACTGTGGTATCATGGGAAGAATAGATAATGTAGAGGCAAAATATCAGAATTTCATTTCTGATCTACTCAGTACATTGGAGCACGTCACTTAACTCCCTCAGTCTCAGAATAATGGGCACTATATTGTCATGAACTAGCAAAGGATCTTGAAGTCATAGATTATTCCTGAAGATACAGACTTTTTGTATTCCTGTAACAGTTGCCAACCAAACCATATAATTGCTACTAAGCTTTCATCAAATCCTATTGTATCTTTTTTCCCCCAGTGTCTGTTCATTTTGGTCACTATATTTAGAGAAAGAAGGAGTGATTGTAAGAAAGTTCAGCAAGTAAAGTGAACATGGAATGGGAGACCTTGCTCAGAAGAGTCATTTTTTAGAAATAGTTAAACCCTTCAGCCTAGATGGATAAAGCTTTAGGAAGGAAGCATAACTGAAAATTTTAGAATAGTAGAAATCTCTAAGACTTGAAAGAAATAATTTTGGGACGAAAAGTAAGTTCTGCTTTATTCAACATAGTAATGTACTCATTTTCCAAAAAGTAGCACAGGCTGAAAATATATATATATATATAAATAAAATAAAGATTGATAGTTCACTAAGGAAATTTAGGAATATTTGGGGAATTATTAAGGAATCGAGAATATTAGAGCCTTAATCTTACAAAGTTAACTCTTTGAAGGTAATTATTCTTGACACAAGCTTCTTTTCCCTTTGTGTCCCAGTAAAAACAGCCTTCTTTTTTGGATAGACATTTGGACTAACACAATAACACATTTCTTGTGTTTTTCTGTTACCCATTCAGACTTGAAGTCTTCAAAAGGCTTTCATTATTTAGGTTCTTTTACTAATTTTCAATGTTAGTTTTCTCAGCACTCAGCTCTGCATCAAATTATGCTAGCTCCTAATAAATTTTTAAAATCAGTGAGTATCACACAGAAGTTTAATATTTCACAAATGTCTATTTTGTTTTTAACTTGAAAATTTTCCCCATCTTTAACTTTCCCTATAAATTATTCTCTTAGAATTTTCTTTTTGTTTTCTAAATAAACCTATTGAAAGTCAGGACTATTAATTATTGAGAGCATATTCGAGTAGTTAGTATAACTTTTAGTAACACAAAGACGAGGAATTATCCAGCTTTGTTGTAGAGATTAACCAAAAATGAGTTTTCAGATTTTTTTTGCACTTTTTCAATAGAATTTTAGGGCTGTAAAGGATCTTGGGAATCATTTAGCCCAAGTTTCTCATTTTCTTGCTAAAGAAATTGAGGTTCCTATTTAAAAGTGATGAAGTTACTTGCCTAATATTTAAATTAAAAAAAAAAAAAAAAAAAAAAAAAGGACAGTTTTGGTGAATTTGGTGTAAAATGTCTTCAAGTTTATATATAGTAGAGATAATGATGAAAGTCAACAAAATTCTACTAGAATATAATATTAAAGGGTAGTTTTTTTATTTATCCTTTTTTTTTTTAAACTTAATAGGCTTCTTATGGAAGAATTGGTAAATTTCATTGAAAGAGTGCCAAAGGCTCAATCTGCCTCCTTGTGGAAGAATAAGGAAGTACAAAGGTAAGAAATAGCAGAGCTTTTTTCACATAATAATTAATCATTCAATAGATATTTATTAGGCAATTACTACATATAAAGTACTTTATTAGACACTAGGAACATAAAGACAAAAGCAATCTCTGTCAATGTATTAGATACACATTCAGACAGTTCATTTGTCTAGGTTATTTTGTACTTTGTACAATCATTTTTTTTTTTCATCATTTAATCTTCATGGCCTTATGTGGTAGGGAACACATATATTATTATCTTTGTTTTACAATTGAAAAAGCTAAGAACCAGAGATATTAAGTGAGTTGGCATGGGTCATACCTGTAAGTGATGAGGTAAAATCAGAACCAGACAAATCTCACTATGATACTTCCACTCTGGGACTGCCTATCTGAGGATTATTTTGTCTTTACTCTCTTTTTGATGAGCACCTTCTCCTCTCCCCCGTGCCTAAATTACTATCCTAGCTCTGTCCAGTCTTCTAATTAGAACATATTATTGAATATGTAGATAAATAGGTCCACTTTTTTTCTTTTTCTTTTTTTTTTTAATTATAGCTTTTTATTTACAAAATATATGCATGGGTAATTTCCCAACACTGACCCTTGCAAAACCTTCTGTTCCAAATTTTCCCCTCCTTTCCCCCACCCCTTCCCCTAGATGACAGGTATTCCAATACATGTTAAAATATGTTAAATGCAATATATGCATACATATCCATACAGTTATCTTGCTGCACAAGAAAAATCGGATCTAGAAAGAAAAAAAACCTGAGAAGGAAAATAAAAATGCAAGCAAACAACAACAGAAAGAGTGAAAATGCTATGTTGTGGCCCACACTCAGTTCCCACCATCCTCTCCCCAGGTGTAGATGGCTCTCTCCATTGCCGAACAATTGGAACTGGTCTGAATCAATTCATTGTTGAAGACAGCCATGTAAATTGGTCCATTTTTTAAAATATCTCACTCTGTGGACCTAGGGTGTAGTATATAGCTGGAAGAAGGGTTGAGTTATTCACAGGAAAAAAGTGGAGGATCAACAACTACTATTATGACCTAAGATACCAATTTATTTGCAAACAGAAGATAGAAGCAAATAATGGTTAGTTTAGTTCAGTAAACACAAGGATGCTCCAGCTTTGGCAGTTGAGTTCTGTTTGAGAAGTCATCTAACTTCTCTGAATCTTAATTTCCACATATCTGAAATTTTACTTATTTCACAGAGTTGTTTTGAGGAAAGAACTTTATAAATTCAAGTAGTCATTGTTCTAATTTTGAAGGTTATATATAGAGAGATAATTAACTTTAGTTAACTTTAGTGAACCAGTTTCTTAATCTGTAAAATGGTGAAATCGTCACAATAAATGCTAGAATCAGATAACATTGAAAGTACCTTCCCTACTTTAAAACATTATATAAATGACTGTTGCTTCTGTTTTTAAGAAATAGCACAACTTTGGAGGCTGGAAGAATTGATTCAAATCTTAACTTTTCCACATTGTAACAGCATAACCATATTCAAGTCACTTAATCTCTCAATAGCTAAGCAATTCACTTAAGACAATACATTCAATATAAGTTGCCTATCTAAGTCAAGCTAGGGAATTTTAACTTTGGGAACTATCTCTACTGATAAATTTACAAATCATAAGGGGGGGGGGGGAGAAGCTGACTCATTATTATTGCTCTAGGAGACCACTCCTCCTATAGCTAGAAGGCATGTTCTGGATAAAGATCCAGCAAAAGAGGATCTTTATCCACATCATGCCTTCTAACTATAGGTATCCCATAGGGTCTGTCCTGAATCCTCTTCTCCTCTTACTCTGTACTAATTCATTGAGTGTCTCATGAGCTCCCATAGATTCAACTATTATCTGATTCAACTATTATCTCTATGCTTATGATTCTTAAATCTACCCTGCTCAAACATCTCTGCTTGTCTGCAGTTTTGTATGTCCCACTGCCTTTTAGATATTTTAAACTCAACATGTCCAAAACAGAAATCATTCTCTTAGCCCCTAAATCTCCCAATGGTCGTGGTTGCTGTCAAGGAGGATAACACTATCCTTCCAGTCCTTCAAGCTTGCTGGTAGTCATCCTGAATTCCTCCCTCTTTCTCACCCTCCATGTCCAGCTACCAAGTTCTCTCTTTCACTCTTGCACCATCTCGAATCTCTTCTCCTCTCTTCTGACACTACTATACTCTGGTGCAGATCTTCCTCAGCTCACACTGGTATGTCACACTGTCTGCTGGTGGGTCTGCTTCCTTAAGTCTGTCCCCACTCCAGTCTATCCTCCTCTCAGACACCAAAATGAAACTCCTAAAATAGAAGTCTAACTCCCCACTCAGTAAAATCCAGAGGCTTTCTAAAGAATCCAGACTCTCTTTGGCATTCAGAGCCCTTCATTACCTGGCTGTAATGGGCTGAGGCTTGAGTTGATGCACTGAGGTCCCAAGCACGAGAGGCTAAATAGTAATTGGACCATACTCTATTAATATATATGCTTGGAGAAAGAATGGCCCCCGCCCACTCTTTGTGCAAGTCCTGATGTGTTGTATAGGAAAGTTTTTGGTGGGTGGAGGCAGGAAAGTGGAAGGAGAGACTACTGGCTGGTGTCTTATCGCAGCTGCTCACATTGCTATCGCTACGGCCCTTCATCTCCAATCCCCCTCTGCTACCTGGTTTCCTGTCGCAGCTACCCATATTGCTATCACAATCCTTCTTGCCCATATTGCTATCGCAATCCTTTTTCACCTCTTCATTTCAATAAAGATTGAAGATTTTTCCCTTAACCTGAATTCCTGACTCTGGCCGATTTTAAATACATGGTCATCACACCTGGCTCCTCCTATCTTTAAATCTACTTATACCTTACTCCTTGATACATACTTTTTGATCTGGTGACACTGGCCTCCTGGCTGTTCTACAAACAAGACACTCCATCTCTTGATTGAGAGTTTTCTTTGGAAGTCTCCCATGCCTGGGATGTTATCCTTCCTCTGCTCAGACTACTGACCCTCTTGGCTTCCTTTAAGTCGCAAGTAAAATCCCACCTTCTACAGAAAGCCTTCCTCAACTCCCTCTTAAATCCAGTGTCTTCCCTTTTTTAATAATTTCCTATTACTCCTGTATATAACTTATTTTGGATATATTTGCTTTCATGTTGTCTCCCCCATTAGATTGTGAGCACCTAATGGCTTGGGACCATCTTTTGTCTCTTATTATATACACAGCACTTGCACATAGTCGATATTTTATATGTTTTTACTAACAGACAATATAAACTCTCTTTCCTTTCTTTGTCATCTGTAAATCTGAAAATCATGAAATCTATGTTTCCATTTATCATTGATAAAAATAAATGCTTGATAATAACTGATTGTTATGTTTAGTCTTGAGAAGACAGCTTGTAGGGGCAAATGTAATAGCTGAGTGTCCCTGTAGAAATCTTACATTCTCATTTCTCTGTGTGTGTATATCTGTTGCTTCTCTGTTCCCCCTTATCTCTTGCACTTTACCTCATCTTACTCCCTTTAAATTTACAGCCTTCGTATTATTATACCATAAATAACTTTGGCACCAAAAAAATTTGTTTTGCAAGGTCAATATTTCCTGACTTCTGAGCCCTGGATCTGAAACATTGGACTAAGTCTCAGGAAATCCCAAATTCTAATTCTGTCTTTTTCTTTTGTGACCTTGAGGTAGGCCCCATCCATGAAATATAAAATCACTAACTTAAGAAAGGAAACATATCAAATACCGACCAGAATGAAGAATAAATCATCTATTTTTTTTTTTTACATGACTTGAGAAAAACCCTTTTGAAAGGTTATTGAAAATAAAGATAATAGTTTTAGGATTTTTTTTTTTTTTTGGTGGCCTGAAGCCACAAATTAGGAGAAACAAGTTTGGCTGAGCAGTGAAGGAATGATATATTTAGACTTAGAATTAAAGTAAAGCCATGAAAGACTTCTTCACAAGAACTTTACTCTTTGAATTGTGAACATAAACTAATGTCTGACTGTCAGACTTATGCTGTTGGCACATAGGAGAATTAAGCTTTTGGAAAATTTTGTAATAGGGAATATAATGCATATAACCCACAGGGTAGGTAAAGGCTAAAGGTAAGGCAGAGAAACATAGAGTTATTTAGAAACATGAGTAGAGAAAAGAAAAAACAGGCAATAAATATCCATTCTTCTTCTTATCCTATCTTTACCTCTTTCCAATAACATTTGGATCTTATGATAGTCCCAGCAGGACCTTTTCTTTTCCTTTTTTTTTTTTTTTTTTTTTAAACACCTTTTGACAATACTTAAAACATTAAAATTAAGGGGTGGGAGAGGAATGTACTGGAAGAATGGGAAAGGAAGAGCTGGTATACATAAATTACCTCACAAATGCTTATATACTTGTCTTTGTTCACTATAGTTAAAGACTGCAACTTGAGCTTTTTTGGAGAAGTATTGCTTTTTTGATGACCCAGATCTTCTCTATCCATGTCTGACATAAGTAAAAAATGACCATCCCACTAATAGATGGTAAAGCAGGCTCCTCAACCATCCTCCAGAATTCTGAAGTTAAACATTTTTCCTCTACTATTTTTTTCTTATTCCTTGTCTTTAGAGAAGAATCTCAAACTATGCATATATATGTATATACATATATATATATGTAATTGGCACACAATTATATTATCAGAAGGTGTCTATCTGAGAATAAACAGACATACACACTACTCAAATTTAAGGAATCATATTAAGACTGGTGGGGGAAAAAATTGGACACTTGGAAAGAGGATTAGAGTAATAGAAATTACCAAATTACCTCTAATTTGAAAATGAATTTTTTTGAGAACTTTGATGACTTTGAAAAACATAAATATTTATTTGCAAAAAGGATGTATATTATTGTTGTTGTTGTTATTGTTATCCTTGCTTTTTTCCTTCAAGAACAGAATTTTGTTTTTGTGAGTGAATCGTTTTGGTGGAATAAGGTTGGTTTTTTAAAAGAAATATCCTGAAGTGTTAGAGAAGAGGAGACAATAGAGTCAAAGGAAATTGGTTCATTTGAAAATAGAGTCGAAGGAAATTAGTTCATTTTTTTTCTCCTTGGACATAAATGTAGGTGATTGTTGGCAAAGATTTAGAGCTAAAAGGGATCTCTGAATGATCTAGGCTAAAGGTTTGCCATCTGATAAAGATTTGATTACTTAGAAAGAATAAAATTTCTTTGGGATCCAGAATTTAATCTTATGCTAATAGGCTAAAGAAGTTCTGAGGAAAGATACTGAGGTGCCCTTGTGTTATGCCCCTAGAAGTGTGACATAATAGAATAAGCTTTAGACTTGGGTCTAAACCCTTGGTTGAAATCCTGGCCCTGACATTTCATAATTTTTTGACATTTGACATATCTCTGGACCAATTTCCAACTTCTCAAGTTTATTGTGAGGAAATCATATTGCAAATATCACATTGTAATGCCAACCTTTGACTACCACTTCTAGTGGTCCTTCCTCTTGAAAGGAGCATGCTTATACATTTTGCCTTAGAGGAGACCTGGCAAAGGTTCCTTTCTCAGGAGCGTAAGTTATAAGTGAGAAGTTCATCAGCCAAATATAACAGTAAATTAGAGTATTTGAATTCATATATCACAGAAACTTGACAAATTTCCTTAAATCACTAGAAATTGATATGTATTACCATTTGATTTAGCCTAAGTTTAATATACAAAAAAACTATTTCTCTCTTGCTTTTTGACAGCTCTATGGCTTCTTACCTCAAGTTGATGCCACTTTTTTGAGATTTATTTAGAAGTTAGCCATTTCTCTTTTCTATTCTGACATTATACTTGACTCTTTTCATTCCTATCCTGACAACTAATTTTCAAAAAGAGACAGTTTCAGGGAGGGGGGGTAGGGAAGATAGGGGAAGGAAAGAAGAAACCCTTGTAATATAAAAGCCTCTGACTCACCAACCCTCAATCCAAGATTAAGTAGAAAATGTAAAAATGTGAAAAATAAAACAAGTATCTTCATCTGAATGTAAACCCAGTTTAGCTCTAAAGGTGGAGATCAGCATTCTTTATCCTAGTCCAGGACCTTCTTATAGATCTATGGTGTTAATTAATCTCTACAAATATTAATTATTTTTTACAATATGAATTGTAGAAGTTTCCAATTATCCAAAATAAAAATGTGGCTACACCCTTTTAATTTTAGGGAAAAGGCTATTATAATTGGAGTTTCTCTGCTTTGGTGAAGTGGTAACAGAGTAATAAAAGCTAGCAGTTATGTAACACCTTAAAGTCTTTAAGATATGTTTAATCATTTAATTGTCACAACCGGGATGGGGGAGTGCTATTATTATCTTCCTTTTACAGATAAGGAAATAAGGCCAACAGAGAGTTGAGTGACTTACCCAGAGAAAGGAAGAAACATTTATTAAGCAACTATTATGTGCCAGGCACTGTGCCAAGCACTTCATAAGTATCATCTCATTTGATTCTCACAACATTCTTGTATTGGTAGGTACTTTTATCTCCATTTTACAACTAGAGAAACTGAGATAAAGCAGTTCAAGTGATTTGTTCAAAGACACCCAACTATGTATGTCTGAGGCAGGATTTGAATTCATTTGTTCCACACTCAAGTTCTGACTGTGCTTTGCCAGAGCCTTAACAATGAGAATTCCTTACCACCTGAACACACCCTTTCCTTACACACACACACACACACACACACACACACACACACACACACACACCTTGCAAGAACTTTTAAAAGGAGTTTTTCCTGAGGTCATATTGAATTCTGAGCCAAGTTTTGGTGGGGTACTTATATGAAAATGGCATCTCCTTTTTCTCACAATGATAGTTTTAGGTCCTGTACTCCATGAGTGCTCCCGATAGATCAGTCTTCTTTAAATAATCTGTTTATCCTGGTGTGCAGTTACAGCTGATTGAAAGAGCCCTGAGTTAGAAGCTAGGTTACCCGAGTTCAAGGCCCAAGGCTATGAGGAGGCAAGCCACTTAATTAACCTCTCCATACCTCGATTTCTTCAACTTCAAAATGAGGGAATTGGACTAGATGACCTGTAAGGTTTCTTCAGGTTCTAAAATTCTGTGAACCAGTTAGTCAGTCAATAAGTATCAAGTACCTGACTGTGTGCCAGGCATTGTGGTAAGCACTGTGGATACAGAGAAAGGAAACAGTCAGCCCCTACTCATAAGGAGCTCAAAGGCCTCCCATAAAAGGTAGGATTTTAGCTAACACTAGCAGAAGCTGAGAAACAGAGATGAAGAAGAGAATTTGAGGCATGAAAGACAGCCAGTGACAATGCCCAGAGTCTGGAGATGGCGTGTCTTGGGGGAGCAGCAGCAAGGAGGCCAGGGTCACTGAGGTGTAGCTTATGTATGGGGTTCAGGTTTGGACTTGTTGGGTTTAAAATGTCTAGAGGGCAGCCAGTTCAAGAGATAGGCAAGTGGAGATCAGCAGAAAGATTAGGGCTGGATAATTGGATTTGAGAATCATCAGCATAGAGATGATAATTGAATTCATGGGAACCGATGAGATCACCAAGTGAAGTAATATAAGGGAAGAAGAGCAGACAACCCAGGACTGAGCCCTGTGAGACATTTTTGAGTCAGAGTGTATGACACAGAAGATCCAGCAGAGGAGATGGAGAAGGAACATTGGCAGAGAACCAGGAGATAACAGTATCCGGAAACAGAAAGAAGGGAATGAATATACAAAAAAAGAGGGCAATCATCAATATCACAGGCTTCATCTTAAGGGATGAAAATGGAGAAATGCCTTTGCTGGGGTAAATGAACAGGTTACATCAAGATTTTTAAGGAGAGGGAGACAGGGAAACAACCAGGAGACAAGGGAAAATTGTAGGTAGGGGAAGAGAGTAGAGATAAGAAAGAAGACAGTTTTTTGGAGAAGACGGGATGGAATGGAATGGGATCCCTTGTATCTGTAGAGAGATTTGTGAGACAAAAGTAAAAGAAAAGATAGTCAATCCCCTCTTCAGTGAACTTCAATGGCTCCCTTTTGCTTTTAGCATCAAATATAAATTATTAATTAGTTTTTAAAACCCTCCCTAACTTGGTCCTGACTTACGTCTCCAATTTTTATACTTTACTCCTTTTCTCTCTTATGGAGATAGCCAAAGTGGCCTTTTTATCACAAAGGATATTGCCCCTGTCTTGGCACCTTTATGCCTGGATTGGATGCCCTATTAGAAACGCTTGTTTTCTTCAAAACAAACAGTACTTTCTACATAAACTTATTGGAGGTAAGGACTGGTTAGTGAACAAGGAAGGAAAGATATAAAGGAAATTCAACACATAAATAGAAATACCCAAATATTGGGGAGGGGATTATAGAAAAGAGACAACTCCAAGCCTGCTTAATTAGCTGCTGCACTCTTTGAGAATTTATTAGCTTGTTGATAACATTAAGATCTCTGCATAGATTGAAATATTCAAAAAAAAATGAGCCTCAGAGGAAAAGAGTTTATTGATAATGGTGGTAGACAGAAAGATATTGAAAATAGCAAGAAATATACCTGCCCATTTGTGCGCTAACACAAGACTGAGCAAGATATGTCCATGCTGAAGAAGGAAATTCAAAGTCACAAAGTTTTTACTGTGCTTCTTGCGAACTGTTTATAGTTCCTATATACCATGACTATTAATGTGTTCTTTCCACTATACCCCAGGTTTTAATTTTCTTTGTCAAAAACCTTCAGTGGTGTTCTGTTTTGGCTAGTACCCAATACAGACTCCTTAGGTGAGCATTTTTTCCTCTCCTGTTTTATATTAATCCTTTCTTTCTAGGCATGAAATGCCTGGATGTACTCCCTTTTCACCTATACCTTTCAGAATCTGTCTCTTTTTCCAAGACTCGCAACTCAGGTACACTTTCTTCCATGGCACCTTCTAAAAATGTTCTTTTTTAAATTTTCCTAAAGCATTTCGGAATTCTTCTTTGAGAAACTTTTAAAAAACAACAGATGAGGAGGAATATTTTCTAGGTCTGGGAGATACAGCTGGTGCAGTGGCACAGAGTAGTGCCTTGTTGTAGTAAAGAAATGACAAATAGGCCACTACTGCTGGATTACAGAGTATATGTAGAAAAGAGAAATTTAAGAGGGTATGGGGAGCCAATGGAGGCAGAGGGCAAGGAGGACTAAGAGGGTCAGACATATGCTTCAGGAAGATCAGAAGTAGAAAGGAATGATAAGACACTTGAACCAAGGAGACTAGTTAAGAAGCTATTGTAGTAGTCCAGAAGAGAGACAATAAAGACTTGGGGCAGAATAAGTGGAAATAAAGAAGATGCAAGATGCTATAAAGTTAGCAATGGCAACATATATAGCCTCACAAACCAAGTAGGCTTAGATTTAGTTCCTACATGTGGCATATAGGGGCTTCCCATAGCTCCACTAAATTTTGCCAAAAAGGATTGGCCAAATCACTCGATCGCATTTCTTTCTTTATTTATTTCTCTATCTATTTATTTGTTTAGATCTTGGATGCAAAACCAAAGGAAAAAAACAAACATTGTCATGTGCCCTGCAGAACATCAGGGATGATTCAAAATATGTAATAAAAAATTTCTATTTCAAAAAGACATACATAATAATAAAAGGTTTTATATTCATAACCATTCATCTTTGCTTGCTTGCAGATTTTTTTGGTTATTATTTTGTTGAATCTGTTCACTTTTTACTTTATGCTTTTCCCCCCACCCCCAATATTTCCTAAGCAGGCTACAGTTAAGCACAGATATACGTATGTGTACCCCCTCTTTTTTAATTACTTAATCTTTCTGAGGCCTAGAAAGTTTCCTAAGATTGTATTTGTTAAAAGAAAAAAGGAACAAGTACTTGTTAAGCACTAACTGTTTGTGCCAGGCCCTGTGGTAAGCAATTCCCAAATATTATCCCATTTGATCTTCATAAAAACTCTGAGAAGAGGTCAATACTATTATCATCACCATTTTACAGATGAGGAAACTGAGGTAAGCAAAAGTTAAGTGAAGTGATTTGTCGAGGGTCACATAGTAAGTATCTGAGGTTGGATTTGAACTTATGGACCCGTGTTCTTATCTACTGTGCTATTTAGCTGCCTCCTAAATCACAAGTTGTTACAAATTCGTCCATTCTTTACATAATTCTTTTTGTGTCCACTTCCCAGTTGGTTTATAAGTTCTTGAAGGATATAAACTCTGTTTCTATGTATCTTTCTGAGGGATATAGGACTGAATTGACAATCACAAATTATTTATTAATAAATAAATGAAATTTGTGATTACTATTTATGTAAATATCCTTAACTAATAAATAAGTAAATCAGCCCAAATATTTATGCAAAGAAAAAGGTTAACACCATTTTATCAGTTGACAAACTGAGGCAAGGCGAATTGGAATTACTTGGCCTACATATACAGTGAGTCCCTATTCTGTCATAAATAGACTTCAGACTGTTATAGACTCCACTGATTGCCTTTTCTTTAGAACAAATTATAATTTTAATATTTCTTATCATTGCTATTAAATATTACAAATAGTATTCTTTTCTGTGTTCTTTTATACCAAACTTTCTTATTCAATCCAGGCCTCCATTTCAGTTCTACAGCTTATTTATTCTATGACCAGAGTCTAGTTTAGTGTTTTTGGTGAAAACAAGAGAAGGTTGTATTTTAAGGAAAATTGTTCAGACGCAAAGTGATGAATGTTATGTAACAGATACCATATTGCATATTTACAGACTGTTACCTGCTCCTCTCAAAGATGCAGTGGAAGTTTCAACTTGGAGAAGGTGCTACACGATGCAAGAAGTGAACTCTGCACTCAGTAAAATCCAGCTTGTGGGCTATTCTCAGAAAATTGTGAGTATTAATTTAACATCAGTGATTTATGAGCAACTAAAATCCATGATGTTCTTCTAAAGCTATAAGAATCCTTTAGTTTCCCTTCCTTGAAGTCTCTAAATCCCCAGAGCCTCCACTCTGATGCATAAAAAGTGAATAGGTAAAGCACAACTTGACAGCTAGTGGATCATTTGTCACTTTCTCTTATCCTCCCAAGGGCAGAACTCAAAAGTTATTTGGTAGTGACTTCCCCTTCCTGTAACTGTCCAATTTCTTTGTTCCAATAAGGGAGGAGCCGAGTCTTTCCTGTTCCTGATACTCTTCTCTAGTATATGTTCCCATTTGATGAGATGTAGAAGGGTATCTCTTCTAATCCCTCCTTAGAGCAATGAGAATTTCCTTAGAAATTTTGGAAAAACAAAAAGGAAGTGTTGAGCATAACAGAAAGCCCTGGAAAAATCTGTCAGATGTTTCTTTGAAACAGTACTCAAGTGACCACATATCTCTCCCAAATTTTGCCAAGTCATTCACTCATAGATTTGCTGCCCAAACAAATACTGAAGCATTTAAAAAGTATTGGTATTTCTTCCATCTTCTAAAGGATTATCATTTTTACTCATTGTATCATTAGTCATTATGTGCATGGTATATACAAATGGATTAAACCTGAGGGACATGTAAAAACAAGAGAATTTAGACTTTTAGAATTAGAATTTATACCTTTCAGGGGTGATCATGTGGATTTTTTATCATCTTTTTGGCTGGTTTATTTCATGTTATTTTTAATAGTATTTTTTTTCCTCAGATACATGAATAGTTTTCCACATACATTTTTGTAAAACTTTGTGGTCTAAATTTTTCTCCTTTCTTCCCTTACCTCCCCCTTTCCCAAGACAGCAAGTAATCTGATATAAGTTAAATATGTACAGTCCTTTTAAACATATTTCCATATTTGTCATGGTGTACAAGAAAAATCAGACCAAAAGGGGGGAAAAAAACCATGAGAAAGGAAACAACAAACAAAAAGGTGAAATTACTATGCTTCAGTACACATTTGATCTCTCTCTGGGTATGATTGGCATATTGGAATTGTTTTGAATCACCACATTGAGAAGAGTCAAGTCCATCACAGTTGATTATCATGTAATCTTTTTACTCTATGCAATATTCTCCTGGTTCTGCTCACTTCACGTAGCAGCAGTTCATGTAGTCTTTCCAGGCTTTGCTGAAATCAGTCTGCCCATCATTTCTTATAGGACAGTTATATTCCATTACCTTCATATACCATGACTTATTCAGCCATTCCCCAAATGATGGGCATCCAGTCAGTTTCCAATTCCTTCTGACTGATTTATTTTAAACTATTTTCATTTTGAAAGAGAGAAAATACAGGTGCATATAATATGGTGTTTAACTTCAAAAATAATTTTATGTTGCTTTACAGGAGCTTTTTGGTGCAGTACAGGTGACACCCCTTAGCTCTGGATATGCACTTGGAAGTTCCAACTGGATTATTCAGTCACATTATGAGAAGGTGTCTTATGTGTCTGGCTCTTCCTTGCTTACTACACATCCCCAGGTATTTTCTCTCTTCTTCCTGACAATTTAGTTGTTAAAGTGATTTATCCTAATAATGACTTTGATTGGCTTCAGAACTGTACTCTATAAACTCTTCCCATCTTCCAGTTAAACAGATGCTTTTTATACAAAGTAGGCTATTTTCATGTATCAGATTAGAACCAAACTTAGGTGGAGGTCTGTATTAAATAACCAAGTACAATCAGCAGAAGTATGAAAACAAAAATAGTATTTTTATCTTAGGCATCATCTTCACAATATTTATATTTACAAAGGATTTGGTGGTTACTTTTATAAACTCTAGCTATATGAAACATAAACTGCTTTGGGAACTTTGATACTTAAAAAGAAAAAAGAGATTCTGGTACTTTGGGTGGATAGACAAAGATCAAATAGGATAAAAAGACATAATTATGTCCAAGTTATCTTAGTAGAGAAATAGCAAGAGATTACTTTGCTACTTTTAATGAGTTCAAATCATCAGATACAGATGAATTACATCCAAAGATACTAAAAGAATTGGCAGATGTAATTACTAAAGTACTATCTGAACCAAAAGAGTTGTCATTAATGGTCTATTCCAAACTTAAAACCACCAGTCTAATGTAATGTCCTAGAAATTTATGCCTAATCTGATGTTATTTTATATTTTTTTACAAATGACTTGTATAAAGGCATAGAGGACTTGTTTATCAACTTTATAAGGCTGGAAGACAATATGCATTTCTTAAATACTTATTGTGTGTCAGGCACTAAGTATTAGGATAGAAATAGTAGCTAAAAGAAATGCAGTCCATGCTCTCTAACAACTTACATACTAATTGGGAAAGAAAATACATGAAAAGGAACTGAGAAGGAAGGAAGAATCCCTGTAAGAGCCTAATGGTAAAGTTGGAAGAATCAGAATGACGGATAGAAGGGGAATGAAGCATGACCCATCTAGACCCAACCCCAAAATAAAGGCCATTGGACAGAACTCATCAAGGGGAGTGTTGTAAAATGATATCATCTTCGATAAAGAGATCTAATTCAGTTTCAATTGATCAAGGATGGATAGAAACAGCTACACCCAAAGAACTAACACTGGGAAGTGAATATAAATTGCATTTTTGTTTTTCTTCCCGGGTTATTTATACCTTCTGAATCCAATTCTCCCTGTGCAACAAGAGAACTGTTCAGTTCTGCATCCATATATTGTATTTAGGATATACTGTAACCTATTTAACATGTAAAGGACTGCTTGCCATCTGGGGGAGGGGGTGGAGGGAGGGAGGGGAAAAATCAGAACAGAAATGAGTACAAGGGATAATGCTGTAAAAAAATTACTCTGGCATGGGTTCTGTCAATAAAAAGTTATTTAAAAAAAAAAAGAATGATATCATCTTTATAGAAGATATTGAGGTAAGAGGGATAGCTTTTGCACTAATTAAGAGTTGGAATACATAAATATTTTGACAGGTTGGAACATTGGATTGTTAACTAGTAAGATGAAAATATAAATATAAAATCTCAAGTTCAAGAAAATCAGTATTGGCAGTATGAAATGGGGCAGATATACCATAGAGATCTTTAGCTCATCATATCCTAAGATATACACATTATCTTCCTGTTTTCCCCAAATTCACCCTTCTTCCTTGTTTCTGTCAAGGGTACATTCTTTTTTTCTCTCCCATAATTTAATCAGTTATGAAGTCTCAACTATTCCACATCTTTCACATATATCCCATTTCCTCCAGTCAAACAGAATTCTCCAACTCCTTTGCTCAAAAAGCTATCACAACCTCTATGGCCTCTAAAATAAAGTACAAAATTTTTTATTTGGCATTTAAAACCCTTCAGAATTTGGCAATAACTTAGACCCTTCCAGGCTGATTATATGCTATTCCCATTTATACTCTGTTCTGGCTAACCTGTCTTTCTCACTGTTTCCCATACACAACATACCATCTCTTACCCCCCTGTACCTTTGACTAGATTGTTCTTCCTCTATATCTGAAATGTATTGTTTCCTTTCTTCTGCCATTTGAAATCCCTGGCTTTCTTCAGGGTTCAGCTCAAGTGCCATTTTCTACTAAAGTCCTTCCCTCAACTGCTAGTAGCTCCCTTAAAAATTACTTTCTATATATCTTGTATTTTTTTATATGTATAGATTTATTATGTCCTTCAGAGTACAAAGTGTGAGAATTTATTGACAAAGTATAATACAGAGAAAACTGAATCAAAGATGAATAGGTGCATTGACTAAAAAAAGAGAGAGAGAGAGATTATTAGGAAAAGAAGATGATAAGTTTGGTAGTTCAAAATCTAAATTCAAATCCAAGCAATATTGCTGGTAGGAAATGAAGCATTAACTAGGTTACTGAGCCCTCTTAAGTAGGGGCTTTGGGAATGTTTTGCTCCTCCATCAGAGGAGGAAAGACAGCTAAAGGTACAGATGAAGTATGAGCATCAAAACTGATGTATTCTCTTTGATAGATTTCCCGACGATAAGCTTATATCGTGCTTAAAGGATTGCAAAACATATAATAATGTATTATCTCATTTTATCTTCTGGTACATTTTTCCTTGTAGAAAGCTTTCCACCAAAGATAGTATGCAATTTCATTAGCAGATTTCCTTAATTCCTCTTGTTTTAGTAAATATTTAGTCCCATAACATTTTACAGTTGCTACCCTTGACATCAAAATTGTTGACAGTTTTGAGAACTGCCAATGCCTCAAGAAATTCAGACAATCCTTGTTAAAATGAAATGATGTCTAAAAAGAAGTGACAAAAGTTGCTGAGAGTTTGGCTGCTTTTCTCAAAGGTGGTGTTTCTAGTGCCAGCATTGCAGTCTCTGTGGCAGACAAACAGTCCTTAATGTTCTAGAAAGGGCTTTGAAAGCCAGGCAGAATAGTTTTGATTTCGTGGTTGAAAATAAGTAGCCTTTTAAGCTTTTAGAGAAGGAGACTTATATACTGAAATGTCTACTTTTAGAAGGCATTTGGGGAATAATGTGCTATATAAATTGGCAGGGTTAAAGCCCAAGTACAGAGTAGGTATAGGAAGCTGTTACAATAAGCAGGCATAATGTGAACAGGACCCAGATTTGGGGCAGTGGCAATAACAAAGGAGAGAAATTATTGTGTGTTCTTTAAAGTACAAAGTGTGAAAATTTATTGACAAAGTTTAAGACAGGGAAAAATGAATCAGATGTGAATAGGTGCATTGACAAAAAAGAAACATTGAAACAGAGATTATTAGGAAAAGAAGATGATAAGATTGGTGATTCACTCCTAAATTTCCAATCAAAGTATATATCTTTGGCAAGTACAAAGAGTAATCTGGTATTACTATGAAAACAGACCTAAGGAAATATATTTTAGAGTTACTAGCATAAAAATAATAGGTAATGCCTTGGAAAAGCTCTTTAGAAATTGTATAAGGACACAACCATCAGAAGGTTAATTAATTTGACAGCTCTGTGGAAAATGGATTAGAGAGGAGAAGTTACTGTAAATTGAAAAAATGGGAAAATAGTTTCTGCATAACAATTCATCTATGGAAATATATCCATTTGTATAATTACGAATCAGTCTTGCCCAAGCTAGAAGATGAGGGATGACAAGCAGATAGCCAAAATATTCCACTAATGTCCATGTAATAGCAGAAGAAAATGAGGAAAACTTCTATGTTAGATAGACTTCCCATGGCAATTATAAGGGAGAACATGGACAAGTATTGCACTTTCTACAATATCCTTAACAGTGCCTCAATGTTTCAGGGTTGATCAGTGCTGGGTTTTTTTTTTTTTTTTATTATTGACAAATGTGTTAGTGAACTATTAGATTTATAGAATAATTTTATATAGTGGTAAGATTTTCCTTTTCATTTAAGTATTTGCACAAAATATTATATGAAGCTCTTGGTGAGTGGTCATGATATGGTCATGATACCCCATTGTACTTTTTCAGAGTACCCTCCAATTCAAGCATTTTTTTTTTATATCCCTTTTTTCCTCCCCAACTAGGGGCATTACAAGAGGGCTTATACTTATATGCTTTTGTATAATTTCTCAAGAAATATTCCATGACTTCATCTATCACCTCTATGCTGGTAATTCTAAAAATCTAATTTTTTTTTTCTTTTTTTACTGAGGCACTTGGGGTTAAGTGACTTGCCCAGGTTCACACAGCTAGGAAGTATTAAGTGTCTGAGGTCAGATTTTAACTCACGTCCTCCTAACTTCAGGGTTGGTGTTCTGTCCAATATGCCACCTAGCTGCCCCCTTAAAAATCTATTTCTTTAGGTCTGTTTTATTAGTCATCTCCAGCTTTTTGGTGCTAAAGTGGAGAATTTGAGGTAACAGTTCCATTTGGAAAGTGGCATTAAAAGCCTTTTTTTTTTAAATCACTTTTTAATATTAATATTAGAAATCAGCTGATTTGACCTAATCATAAATGTCATCACTATCCAAAAAGTATTATTTTTATTGCTGTATTAGCATCTACTTGTTGATTTGTTGTTTGCGGACATTTAACTTTTGTAGGAAGAAAATATTACAGGCTAAAACTTGGAAGGTTAATGTTATTTTCAGGTTTCAAGTTTGCTTTTTGTCATATGTTTCCTGTCATAACAAGACATTTAATGTTGTCATTCCTGTTTCTTTGTTGCTTTCTCTTTCTGCTGCTTTTTGCATGTAAAAAATCCTTAACTTATTTTTCTTTGGTCTCTTTCAGCCAATGGACCAAACTTCTCTCAAAAATAGTGATGTTCTCATTCTGACAGGACTCACCCAGATCCCAACAGCAAATCCTGATGGCATGGTGGGAGAATTTTGCAGCAATTTGGGTATGTAGCCATGAAAAAAATCGCAGAATAGATATTTTTAAATACTTAAAGGAATGAATATATGAACCATTTATTAAACTTTTATTGTTTCCTAAACACTCAGGATATGAATAAAATGTGCAAGAGATCCTGCTCTTCAAGAGCTCACATTCTAATGACAGCACATGTGGAAGGGTTTGGCTCCAAGTCATTTGGAAAGAGCACATGCTTTTTATGCAAAGCAGATGTTAATGCTTCTTCTTTAATAAAATCATGAGATGTTGAACCTTTTGGTACTTCCAAGACTTTTTATGACAAGAACTTTTGGGTTCTGGGTCTTTAGTGGCTATGGCTAAGATCCCCATAGGAGCAGCTGCCAGGCTACATCTCCACAGAGGCTTCTTCCCCAGATGAAATCTGAGGGCACTGAACTGGAAGCATTGTTATTCCCAAGACTTTTGTTTCAATAACCTGGGCTGTCCCTATCAAGGTAGAGGGGGAAATGATAGTTGTGAAAATAATGGTAGTTTGATTTCTTTGACATATATCTCTCAGAATGCCTCACAATTTCAGCTGAGCTGATTTGCCTGTTCTCTGGCTAGCATTTATTTTTTAATTGGTGGTGATGACTGAGCCCTGTTACTCAGGAGTTGCTTCTCTGGATAAGGAATATGAGGACTGGAGTGGAAGCAGCATACTTTTTTAATTATAGAATTAACCTCTTTCTCTCAGCCCAGTTATTTCCTGCATCATATCCATTTAGTTTGGAAAAGATATTTATCCATTCTACTTAATTCCATACTTTAGCCTTCATTTTCCCACCATCCCAACTTCCTGGTCCAGACATGGATTAGAGGTAGAATTTTTAGCATTTTCTATAATAAATTCTGCCATTGTTTGTCCATTTGTTAAATAATAAAGAATTATTACATATTCTTATGTTAGGCTTTTAAATTTGGATTTGGGGAATGTAAAAAGTGAGAAATGAGATCCATTCAATAGGACTTTAGCAAACTATAGCCTGTGTGGAATCCTATTAGATCTGAAATCATGACAATGGTGTGGTTAAAGTGGTGGGTTTTTTTTTTAATTGTGGGTGTTTGTGTTTGTGTACATCTGTGTGTGAATATATGTTATGTGTGGTTTGAATAACCAGTAGAGCATTACATTGTATTTACTACCCAGAAGGAATTTGATTTTTTTTTTTGTAACAATGACATCCAAAAAAAAAAAAAAAAACTACAAAATCTATATCTGATATAAATTATTAGACTGCTTTCCAGAAAATCCATGGGAAATTATTGATATTTTCTTTAGGAGGGAAATTGGAAACAAAATTCTTTCACATTTGCTTGGCTAATAGTGCTTTCCAGAATTCTGGTTAACCCTTCTAATCACTAGTGACCATGTAGCTTTTAGCCATACATACCTACAAAATGTGAAGTAAGAATCTGAGTGTGGCTTTACCCTGAGAAAGTTACTTCCTTCTAGTTCAAAATCTATGGTACATTTTCAACTATGAATTAACCCCAGTGAAGGGAGATTTATTTGACTGTTTTATATTCTACTTAAAATTAGAATCTTGTGGGGGTATCTGGGTGGTGCAATTGATAGAGCATTCAGGTCAGGAAGACCTGAATTCAAATTTGACCTCAGATTTGACACTTAACACTTCCTATCTGTGTGACCCTGGCCAAGTCACTTAACCTCAGGTGTAATGGGTTGATGCACTGAGGTCCCAAGCACGTGAGACTAAATAGTAATTGGACCATACTCTATTAATATATATGCTTGGAGAAAGAATGGTCCCCGCCCACTCTTTGTGCAAGTCCTGATGTGTTCTATAAGAAATGACAATTTTGGTGGATAGAGGCAGAGGGGCAGGAAGAGAGGTAGGGAGAGACTGCTGGCTGGCTTCTTGTCGCAGCTGCTCACATTGCTATTGCGATCCCCCTTCCCCTCCAATCCCCCTTCACCTCCACAAAGAATAAAGATTGAACATTTTCGCTTAATCTGAATTCCTGACTCCGGCTGATTTTAAAATACGTGGTCATCACACTCAGGGGAAAAAAAAGTAGAATCTTGTATTCGACCTAGTTGAATAAAAGTTACTATAATTAAGACTTTCTTGAATACCTATTTTGACTCTATGGAATTTAAAAATCTTAAAGAAAAAAAAAGAAAAGAAAGTAAAAAGAAAAAAATTTGGATGGATGAGTAAATGGATGAGAAAGTGCATTGTCCATTTGAGGATATGTATATTTAAAACCATAAAGATCATCACCAGGCAGAGTACAGACTCTGAGCTGGATGTAATCAACTTCCCTCTTACCTAGAACAAAGTAACTAACCCCCCAGGATCTCACTTTCCTCAAATGGTACTTCCAAATTTGAAATTTTAAAAAATATTTTAAGTAGATTCTGTAGCAGTTAAGAGAAGGTTGAAATTAGTGAGTTGAAATAAAAAAAAAAAAAGAATTGAGTCTTCAAGTATAGGGAATAATAATTATTTACATTTAGTTATGACTTTAAGGTTTACAAAGCAAGAGTTTGAAACTAGATCTCTTCACTCCAAGTTCAGTGTTGTTCCCATTATACCATGCTATTACAACACACTGTCTATCCCTGTAGGCAAAAGAGAAAAAAAAAAGTGTTCCATTTAAAAAGCTTGACCAAAGTTGGGAATGTATGTAGGATAACATATGGACATTGAAGAGATCAACCTAGCTAAAACAGAGGGTTGTGTTTGAGAGTAGCGGGCAAAGTTATAAATTGGACAGTGCCAAATTATAAAAGGGCTTTTATGAGTCAAGTAATCAATAAGCATTTATTACATCCTAGACACTAGGTAAGCATTGGAGATACAAAGAAAGGCAAAAGACAGTCCCTGTTCCCAAGGAGCGTACAGTCTTAATGGGAGAAAAAACATTTGAACAACTGTACAACTAAGTTTTATATATAGGATAAATCAAAACTAATCAGAGGGAAGAGACTAGCATTAACAGAAATTATAGACGACTTCTTGTAGAGGATAGCATTATAGCTGGAACTTAAGGATACAGGGAAACCAGGAAGCAGAGAAGAGAGTATTTTTGCAGGCCTGAGAGACAGCCAGAACAACAGTAAGGAAATCAATTATCTCTGGATCACAGTATACCTGAGGGTGAGTAAGATGGGAGGGGCCAGATTAAGAAGGGCTTTAAACCTCAAACAGGCTCTTACATTTCCTCTTGAAAGTAAGAAGGAGCCACTGAAGTTTATTAAAGATAGAATGTAGGGAGGATAATACAGACAGAATTTTGCTTTAAGATAATCAATTAGACATCTAAGTAGAAGATAGAATGAGTGGAGAGAGATTTTAAGCACAGAGACCAAGCTATTGCAGCAGTTCAGGAATGAAATGATTAGGACTTGGATAGTTAGCATTGTGAGAGAAAGGGAAGTATACAGGAGGGATGCAAGAAAGGTAAAACTGACAGAACTTCACCACCCATTGGATGTGGGGGCTATGAGAGTCAGTAGTCAAGTGTGACCTCTAAATTGTGACCCTGGATGACTAGAAGAGTGATGGTCCCCTTACCAATCATATGAAAATTAGGAAGAAAAGAGGTTTTAAGAGAGAAAGAACAAATGAGGGGGCCTTTTGAGACTAGGGGAGAGATGACATGTTTGTAGGCAACAAGGAAGAAGCCAGTAGATGGAGAGTAATTGAAGATAAGTGGCAGTGGGGATAATGGCATCAATAATCTGCTGGAAAAGATGTATAGAATGGGAGTCACTTGTGTGTGTAGACTTTGGCAAGGAGAAGGGCCACTTTATCATTTGAGGTGTGAGTAATGGAGGAGAGAAGGAACTCTTAGTAGATAGCCTCATCTAATAGGGTTTAGAGAAGGAGAGCCATGAGAAGTTTGAGGAGGGATGAAGAGATTTGGAAAAACTGCAGTGGTATAGGATAGTGAGTCATTTAGGGAGGTGTAAAAAGGATTACCTTACAGTAACAAGGTCCTGGTTGAACTTGTATAACATAAATTTGTAATGGACTAAATCAGTATAATTTTTAAGATTTTTCTCCAGCTTCATTCGATAATATATTAGTAGGAATAAAGGCAATGGATTTGAAAGTAATCCAAGCCTGAAATTTGGCAAGATAAAAATCAGAAATAGTATTAGGAATAAGGGACCCTGGAAAAAAGGTATAGTTGAATTAGTTCTCCAAGGGATCAAGATGGAAAAGGGAGGAATGTCTGTCCAGTATAGGGTTTTTGAGCTGAAGAATTTAAGAGGTAGTGGGATTGGGGGTTGTGACAAGGGCAAATAACAGACTTTGAGGTTGCAAGGCAGAGGGAAAGAGGAAATGACAAGAATTTGAGAGTCCATGAACATGGAAGTGGAACATTTATGGATGCTGGCAAGTGGGATATTTGTGGATTGCCATCTTTGAATATAGTTGGATGAAAAGAGGAGAAAGTCATGGGAGATGAGGAAATTAAGCCTGATGAGCTTGGCAAAGAATTATGAAGAGCAGAAGAGAATTGACTGTTGCATAAGGAGGAAGTTGTTAGAGAAAATGAAGTGATACAATAAAATGAAAATCAGATAAACCAAAAAAAGGATAAGTATTACTTAGAAAGTTTTCACAGTACCCCTTTTCTAAAATATACCTTTGATTTCTTTTTTACATTTCTTCCTGCCTTCATGCCTTCTAGCTCTGACAGTACGGAATGGTGGTAATGTGTTGATCCCCTGTTATCCATCTGGAGTGATCTATGATCTCTTGGAATGCCTCTATCAGTACATAGACTCAGCCGGTCTTTCCAATGTCCCCTTCTACTTCATCTCTCCTGTTGCCAACAGCTCGCTTGAGTTTGCCCAGATTTTTGCTGAATGGTACGTATCAGTATTCATCCTCCTCATGGGGTAGTACCTGTCTATTATGGAGAATAGAATTTTAATTTCTCTCAGGCAAATGTGTGGTATTAATTTGACTGTCAGGCCACTCCCTTGAGGGCAAGTGCTTAAAAGATTCATGTCTGACATTTCAAACAGCCATGTTAACATTTGACCAATAGTGGCTGAATCTTCAGTCACCGCCAGACAAGTCTCACATTTAAATTTATTTATAGCTGTAGGGATCTTAGAGTTAATGATAACCTGAAAAATTATATTAAAAGACACCTAAATAAAAAGCAGAGTTAATGTTTTCTCTAAAGACGGCAGGATCATCACTGTCAACCACAAATAGGCTTTTTCATGTTTCTTGGAACTTGTAACATCCAGCTGCTGGGGAAATCTTTGTAGAAACAAACAAGCAAATGTGATTTAGAGGTGCTTTTTTTTTTTTTTTTAAACCCAAAGTGTTTTGCTCATCTTCCTTTTGAGAATGGGAAAATTAATACTTTTCAAGAATGCTATTAATAGTAAAAAAAATATATACTTAAATTGTTGGATTTTTTTTTAATCGTGAAGAAAAATTAAATAAGGAAAAAAGAGAATAGGATACACTGATGATAGTAAAGGCAGATGCACATAGAGATGAAGAGAGAAAGAGGAAAATTAGAAGAAAACAGGTAACTTATAATGTGGTTGCCTAGAAAGAATAACACCATTGTAGTTAGAATGCCTCAGTTCAAACTTTGTTTCTGCCCCCAGAAAATCTTATTTCACTTCCTTTTCAGTAAAATAAGAGGATCACACTAGTTTATTCAAAAGTCCCTTTCAGCTTTAAGAACAATTGCTGCTGCTTTTGTGTGAGGAAAAAAAAGATATGTTTATTTTTTAAATGGTAAATATTGCTAGAATTTGTTGTAAAAATTCTTTTAATTTCTGTACATCATCTCATTTTCTGAAAAAGGAAAAGCTAAACTTCCTACTTGGAAAAAAAAATCCAGAACATTTATTATTATTTTACAGGAAAATTCTAACTTTAAAAAATTATTGTGTTGGTTAATACAACCTTTTTTAACTATGATACACTTTACTTACCTGGGGTCATTTATTGATATTTACCAGTCAGTGAGTGGGATAGATTAAACCATGCTCAGGACTAGAGGTCCACTGTGCCATGTGTACATATATGGAATTATCCTTGCATAGTGGAAGAATTTCCTTTGTTAAATAACAAAGCATTGCCATGAAGATTTGTTGCAGCTTCAATTTGCACATACTATTTACATTTTTTTTAAATGGATATATGGGTATAATTGACAATTGTGATCTTTTCTGATTATGTTGGCTCTATCCTTTTGTCATTATTGAGACCTGTTTTCCTTTTTTTCTGAAAAGAGAAAAAGAAGATACCAAAAGCCTTTGTCTTTCTACAATCTTAGATCTTAAAACAGAGATGACTCATTGAACTTAATCCTCTTATTTTACTTTTCTGGTTAGTTTTCACTCTATTTATCCATCTATTAATGCAGTTTTCTCTGATTCTTCTCAAAAATATAATTTAGGTTGTTTATTTTTTCTTCTATCTTTAATAGTTTCATTGCCTTTACAGCCCTTTGGAATTTGTAATTTGCCATTTGTAATCTTGCTGCTATGTAGTCATGGTTTTTTTCTTTATATTAGTCTTTAGTTTCCCGCCTAATTTCTAATTTCCCTTTTTCTGCTTTTTCCTTTTATTCTGCTGCTGTGTAGAGAATGCTGGATTCAGCCAGCTTGTTCAGTTATTATAATTGCATAGTTTATTTCTGAATGTGCATAGATTTTCTTTTTCGGCAATTTCTAAGATTTGAATTGTTGGCCCTTCTTTCTAAGAGGTTCTTCCTATATGAGGCTGATAAAATTTGTCATCTTTTTAATGTAATTGACTTTTCTCTTTGGACATTGATTTCATTCATTATGCTTTTTGCAGAGTTCAAATCCTGCTTCAGACACCTTTACAAGCTCTGACTCTGAACACATCACTTAACCTTTGTGTGCTTTAGTTTCCTCATCTATAAGAGGGGGATAATAATGACATCTAACTTCCCGGAGTTGTAATGAGTTTGAAAGAACTTTATGAACTTTCAAATGCTGTATAAATGCTAACTAGTAATGGTAGTCTTAGCCAAATAATAGCATGAGAATAGAGTATTAGGGCTTCTCAGGATCATTGATTTATAGCTGGAAAGGACTTTAGAAGTCATTGATGATCTCCACTCATTTGCCCTTCATAAAGCCTTCTTTTTTTTAATTCTCATGAATTTGTGGCAACTTTTGGCTCATCTAGCTAATGAATTTTTTTTTATCTATGCTGATGCTTCAAGGCAGAGATAGTTCTTTCATTTATCTCCAGAGAGAACCACCAACACTTGGTCCCTTTCCCTTGAAACTCTCTAGGCTTTGAGTAAAATTGTCCTATGTTCCCTGCAGATCCTTATATGCTTTGGAGTGCCAATAGAAGCACTAGATTGTTAACTCCTTAAGAACAAGAACAATGCTTTATTTATCTTATTTATTTCATCTCTTTCATCATCTAACATAACACTTTATATAGTAGATACACTTAAGAAATAGTTGATGAAAATAATATATATCAGAGAAAGCAAGTGAGAAAGGAAAGGAGATGTGGTTGATGAATCAAATTAGCAGTGACCACATAGCATCCTCACCATTCTGCCTATTTATGAACTTAATAGAACATCTTTCCTAGCAACCTCATAATAATAATTAATATTTATATGGAAATTTTAGGTCTGCAAAGCCTTTTCCTAACAATGACACTACAAAAATAGGTGGTACATGTCCTTTTCTCAAGTAAGAAAACTGAGGTTTTGACTTATACGAAATCATATAATGAATGTGTGCCAGACAGGATTTGAATTCAGATCTTGTGACTCCACATTCATTGATCTGTCTACTTCACACCACCCTGTATAGATCAAGCTGCTACAACTACTTTTTAACTTCTTTCACTTCTTAGGCTAAAAATATTACACTTATTTGTCATGTTAAAAACTCCTTTCCCAAAGATAATATTCACTAGAATTGTTGGATATCCTATTAATAGTGTTTTGCTATATTTCTTAGAATCAGTATCCAGATGAGCATTAGTGACAAATCTGCTCAGGTTTATCTTTTAAAATACAAAGAAAAAATTCAGATAACTTGGGTCCTTCAAAGTGTCTTTAAAAATCTGGCTTGAGGAATCAAATTTTGTTTTAGTGAAATAGTGCTTTATGCAAAATAAAAGCAGATTGATAATGTTGATAAAAGAGGAAAGACTATTGGTTGGATTTATTCTCTTAATCTGCATTTTCCATATTGCTTTGGCCAGAATACCTGCTTATTTAAGTTAACAAACATTTATTAATAATGTTAGATAATACAACACATTAAGAAACTATTTTTAAACTTTATCAAAGCAGCTTATTTTTGAGGATCATTTTTAAAGCATATTACTTTAAAAAAAAAATTCAAAAAACTTTATTCTCAGTACCCATAGCATGCCTTTGTAGATTGGTAGGATTCACTGTCAAGAAAACATTCGTTAAACAGTGCAAAATTTCTTGTCTGAAGTGTCACCAGTAGGTGGCAACTACTATCAAAAGAATGTCTTACCTAATATACTGACATATAACTCATTTTTTTCTTCTTTAAAAGGCTTTGTCACAACAAACAGACCAAGGTGTATCTCCCAGAACCCCCCTTTCCTCATGCAGAGGTAAGATAATAAGGATTTAATAAGGCGGGGTTGGAAGGAAATGGAAGGTAGATAATTAGGTGTGGGTAGAAATGGCAGTCAATCAGATGAAAATTATAGAATTAAGAATATAAACTGAAGGAATTTCAATGAATTTTCGTGTTTTCTGTAAAGTATTATACTTAAATTTCTATTCATTTTAATATATTTGAGATGCACTCCCTCCTCATTTCTGCTTGCCAGGATCTATAACTTCTGTTGAGCTTCCTCCCAATATCACCTTCTCCCTAAAACTTTCTAGTTAATAATGCTTACTTCTTCCACAGATTGCCTTCTGTTTACTTTCTGGTGAGGAAGGTGGCGGTATATCCCCTTAGAATGAGAGCTTTTTGAGAGCAGAGATCTTTTCCCTTTTATCATTATATCCCCAACCTTCAGCATATGTTCTGTATATATTCAGAACTTTACAAATGTTTGTTGAATTGAATTGAAATGAGATGTAATTCTATAAAAAAAAATTTTTTGTCCTAGTCTTAATGGTTGACTATTTTTTCCCATTAATTCATTCCATTTTCAGAGTTACATTTAAGGTTATTTAATTCTATTCATAAAACTCAAAAGAGTTCTAATCCTACTTTTACTATTATTTTCCGAGTATCCCTTCTTAAATTGTTCAATTGACTCTTTTCTGTTATTTATATTCTACTTTTTAGTTCTTTGTCCCACGCCTTTTTTCATTTCCCCTTTTTACTTTATTTAAATAGTCCTATATCATTAATGTTTACTCAGGGCACCCCATCAAATTACTGTTTTCAATGAATTAAGAATATTTCCCATACAGCCACCTGATATTTCCTGTGGTAAATGGTATCTCTTAAGCAGATTTTTCTTTTTCCAGGCCTGGCACGCATTGAATTTATAAAATGGTATCCAGAAAACATATAGTATTAAAAATTGTATAGCAATTTTCAGTACCTTAAATGTGAAAGTTTCTAACAGATCAAAGTGTAAAATATAACTTACAGATGTAAATCACTATATCTTAGTGTGGTTGATAATTTCTTCTATCTACATATTTTTTCAAATACATTTGAAGCCAGTCTTTATTACTCTTTTTATGTAATTTTTGGTTGCATTTTATAAATAGAAAAGTGGAGCAGCTACTATTAAAGCATAGTGACTAGATTAAAAGACTCCCTTTGATGTCCTGATAACTTTTATTATCAGGCTTGTCAGAAGAATATTGGTAAACTAGCATGACCAGGATACAGAAGTATTTGGGAACTATATCATTTTCATTCTTTTCATTCCACAAACATATATTGAACAACCACTGTTTTTGTTTTTGTTTTTTTTTTTTTTTAATAACTTTTTATTGAGAGAACGCATGCCAGGGTAATTTTTTACAGCATTATCCCTTACATTCACTTCTGTTCCGATTTTTCCCCTCCCTCCCTCCACCCCTTCCCCTGGATGGCAAGCAATCCTTTACATGTTGAATGGGTTGCAGTATATCCTAGATACAATATATGTGTGCAGAACCGAACAGTTTTCTTGTTGCACAGGGAAAATTGAATTCAGAAGGTATAAATAACCCGGGAAGAAAAACAAAAATGCAAGCAGTTTATATTCATTTTCCAGTGTTCTTTCTCTGGGTGGAGCTGCTTCTGTCCATCTTTGATCAATTAAGGCTCTCTTTATCGAAGAGATCCACTTCCATCAGAATACATCCTCAAACAGTATCATGAACAACCACTGTTTTATGCATTGCAGGAGACAGTGATACAAAAGACACAGTTCCCTCTCTCAAGAGTGTGTCATCCAGTAGGTAAAGTAAGATCTATATATAAAAAACAGGAATATAGATTAGAATAAAAGTCCATAAGACAAGTACAGGCAGGGTTAATAAAAGTATAGAGAGAAGTGCTGGACTATTTAACCTAAAGGAATCTTAGGAGAGATATGAGCCCTGTATTCAAATAGTTAAGAAGTAGTAAGCTGGACAGTCTCAGACAACTATAATCATTTTGTTTGAAAAGAAAATTGACTTTGAATTAAATAGGAAAAAAGCAGGCTGGATTGAATTTAGAAAATTATTCTGTCCTTTCAGTGACCCTCAGGCTTCTTTCAAACAAACAAAAAAATCTAATAGTAATATTTTTCCAAAAATGCTATATAGCTATTTATCATGAAATGCCACATTCTCTGAAGAATCAATGTTGCAGATTAGCCAATGGAAATAGGCATCTTTCTTTAGGAGATCCAGTTTGAAATGCCCAGATTAGGAAAGATAATAGGAAACAATAGATTGATTTGAAGTTATTTCCCCGGAGAAGATAATTGAACCATAGGAACTGCTAAGGTCATCACCGGAAAAACTATAGAAAGAAAAGGCCCAAGATCAGAGCCTAGAGATACATAGTCAGTTATTCTGACTTGTATGATGATTCAGGACTGGAAATTAAGGAGACACAGTTGGATAGCTAGGAGAGAATGTGAACAAAGCAATGCTTCAGAAACCTAGAGAGGAAGAATATTTAGGAGGAAAGGATGGTCCTTACTATCAAATGCTGCCAATAGTTCAAAAAGGGCAAAGATTTTAGGGGAAAAAAGGGCAGATTTGGTTATTAAGAAATCATTAGAACCAGTGGAGAGACCAGTTATTTTTAGGAGTTTGGCTAAGAAATGGAGGAGAGATATAGAAAGAACAATAATTAGCAAGGATGGTAGGATCTAATAATTTTTTTTTTTACGAATAGAGAGATTTTAACCTGCCATCTGGAGGAGGGGGTGGGGGACAGGAGGGGAAAAGGAACAAAATTCCTTTTATTACAGCAGTTGTCAGTGCTGTAAAATTACCCATGCATATAACTTGTAAATAAAAAGCTATTTTAAAAAGTAGAGATTTTTTGATGTGTTTACATGTAGCAGGGAAGGAACTAGTAGTTAGGGAGAAATTGAGAAATCTAGAGAAAAAGGAGGTTTGATTGTGTTTTACTTGATGAGTACAATAAGATGGGAGAGAATGGAATCAATGCTTTGTATGGTGTTGTCCTTGGTCAGGGTCAGGATCACCATTTCAGAGACCGGAGTAAAGAAAGAGAGAGCTCATGATGAGGGCTTTGATTTTCTCAATTAAAATTAAAAGGTAAAGTCCTTACCTAGGATTGAGCAGTATAGGTTTAAGAAGAATATAGAAATTTTGGAACAACTGCTGTGTGGAAAGAGATAGTAAGGAATGATTTCAAGGAGTGTTATTGATGATAATATTTAACATTTATGAAGTGCTTTTAAAGTTTACAAAGGGCTTTGCAAATGTTATTTTATCTTCATCACAACCTTGGGAGGTAAGCTTATTACTATCTCCATTTTATAGATGAAAAAACTAAGACACACAGATCATCCAGCTAAGATGTATCTGAGACAGAATTTGAACATAAATTTTCCTTATTCTAGGTCCAGCACTTTATCTGTTGTGTCACCAAGTTCTTTCTAAGAGCCTAGATTAAGACCTTAACACATTTTATGGATCTGTTGTTAGGATCTATGGAAAGATATGAACAAAAGTTATACAAAATGAGAAGGTATAAATATTTATTTATATTTACCCATTAGATGGAGATCACAGGTTCATTAAAATATACATATATTCAAGTCATCTGGAAAAGAATAGACATGCATATTACTCCAGAATTTAAACTGATAGGAGGAACTTATAGGGATGTAGATTTCAGCTCAGTCTAAGAAAAAAGTTTATATAATGACCAAAACTGCAGAACTTGATTCAGCTGGCTTCATAATATAGAGCACTATCATTGAAAGCATTCAATTCAGACATCCATTTGTAAAGGATATTATTAAAGAGATTTGTGTCATTGACAGGAGTTAAATGATCTCCTAAGCTCCTACCCAACTTTCAGATTTTGTTCAGCATTCAGTAGAGCTTAGGAAGTAGGGAATGAAAGCCCAACAATTGGTTAAAACTCTTTATCTCATTTATATATAGTGTTATTCCTTAGTGACTTCAGAGGACAAAAATAGATTGGCAAATGCATAAACCTAAGATCATGAATTAGGTATCCTAGCTAGAAAGTGGTATTAGCTTTTTTGACTTAAAAAAAAAAAAACTGAATAGAAATAGTTTATCCCTTAATAAAAAGTATTTTGTTTTAAGAATCATTTAACAGCATTATTTATTCAATAAATAGTTATTATGGACCAACTATACCAGACTATTGTACTAGGTACCAGAGAAGATACAAAGTTTGGGTAAGCAGTTTAATAGGATTAGAAAAAACTATATATTTCTATAATACAGTTTTACTTGAGGAGTACATTAAGGGTATATAAAACAAAGTGCTGTGTGGAACTTAAAAGAGCCTCATTATGCCTTAAAAAAAGAAAGCTTGATTCTGTTGTCTTTCGTAGCTAAAAATTACTGTATTATTACTCCCCACATAACCATTAATCTAATTGAGATTAATGTGTTGCTGCAATCCTCTCCATCAAGACTAGGTGAAGTATCGTGCTTCAGTAACTGTAACAAACTAACAATGTCATTTACTTGTCAGCCACGTGGTCATGTAGAGTGTTTGACTTGGTTAATGAGATTTATGTGAGTTTAATGTTGAGGGAGTGGGATGTGAGGATGTTACCTGTCAAGTATACGTCAAAGAGGCCTTTCCCACTAGCTATGTCTGTTGCCATATATCTCAAATGAGCTAGGAAAATGAGACCAAACCTCTATTCAGCCCAAAATGTGAACCGGTGTCTCACATACCAAATACTAGATTCTTCAAAAGATGCAATGCAAAAACAAAAGCAAGTTTGCGCAGCATGGAGTACTAGGCCCTTATGATATTTGCACCCACTTGGTTGTTCATATTTACCCACATTCTTCCATATTATCAAATGTCAGTGGTAATTATACTTACTGTAATTGATCAGTAAATACCAATATGAGGTTTTATAACCACTAGTTGCTAAACAGAACGCAGCCAAATCCTGAAGATTTCAGGAATCATTTTAGCCATCTCAACTGTAGCTAATTATATCAGCTGCAAATGGGGTAACTAGTTTATACCACTAGACCAAAAATTTGCCTAGGTGGCCAACTGAAGATTATCCTCTACTGTTTTTTAATAATATTTTTTCCACGAGGCTTTAACTTTAAACTTCTACTTCAAAAGGAGGAGCCAGAGTCTTCTTTCCAAAGAGATGATATGTAGACCTTCCCCTGGGTTGGTGAGAAGAGAATGACATTCTTCTACTTGCATAGTGTCTCTTAGAAAGAAATGGAGACAGTGAATGTGGACAACATATTGTAGGAGTATGTGAAAAGGAAAAGAAATAAGAGGTTAATGGCTTGAGTGGATCATTCTTTTGTTTTTTAAGGAAGGTAAAAACCTAGGCATATCTGTTAAATATCAGGAGAGGAGCCAGGAGAGATTGAAGATGAGCAAAAGAGGGAATGGTGAAGAGGGTAAGCTTCCTAAAGAGACAAGTGAGAGTGGGATCAAGAGGAGAAATAGATACATTGTCTTTGGCAAGAAAAAGGGCAACCTCTTTGTCTTAGACTAGAGCAAAGAGAGATTCTGGGGTTGAGAGGGTAGACAGTAAGCTAATTAGATGGATTTTGAGATATTATAAGAGAAAAGGGGAAGCTCATGATGAGGGCTTTGATTTTCTCAATTAAAACTAGAAGGTAAAGTCCTTACCTAGGATTGAGCAGTATAGGTTTAAGAAGAATATATAAATTTTGGAACAACTGCTGTGTGGAGGCCAATAATGAATCAGTTAGGAAGGAAGAAAATCAGTCCATAAGCTTACTAAGTGCCAAGTATTATATCAAGTTCTTGACAATACAGAAAAATCAGAAACAGTCTTTTCCCTTGGAGTTTGCAGCCATTTGGGAGAAACAACCTATAAAACAGAATAGCCAAGATAAATACAAAAAAGATGGAAAGTTACTTTAAAGAGAATAGGGGGGGCTGCTAGGTGGCACAATGGATAGAACACCAATCCTGAAGTCAGGAGAATCTGAGTTAAAAGCCCAGACACTTAACACTTCCTCGTTGTGTGACCCTGGACAAGTCTTTTAACCCCAATTGCCTCAGCAAAAAAGAGAGAGAGAGAGAAAATAGCATTAGTAGCTGAGGGGATCAAAAAAGACCTCTTTGGCAAAGAGCTGAGTTTTAAAGGAAGCCTGGAAAGCCACATTGGAAGGAACAGCATTTCAGGTATGGGGAATAAATTATCTCAAAAGAACAGAGATAGGAGCTAGAGTGTTGAGTTTAAGGAACATGAAATATGTCAATATGGCTAGATAATAGAATAAAGTACAAGAAAATTAGGAAAGTAGAAAGGGACCAGGTTGTAAAGAGCTTTAAAGGCCAGATAAAGGATTTTGATATTCAGTTGGTATGGAAACACTGGAATGGGAGGAAGGAGTACTTTAGAAAAATCAGCTGAGTAGAAGATGGGTTAAAGTGGAGAGAAATATGAGACAGGGATACCAATTAGAAGACTGTTATAGTAATATTAACATGTAAGAGATAATGAGGGCCTGAACTTGGGATCTAATAGCTTTGTAAAGGAGATCAGATTTAAAAATCACAAGATTTGGCAGTTGATTTTATGTATAGGATAAGCTGTAGAAAAGAGGCAAGGATAATATCACAATTGTAGACTTGGGGAACTAGAAGAATGGTAATGGTCCCCTGCACAATTAAAAGAAAGTTCAGAAGAAGTGGGAAAGATAATAAATTAGTTATCTTTTGGACCATTTGATTTTGAGATGCCAATTTTCAGGAATAGGCATTTTTTCTAATCCTCTCAGATCTCTTTAAAATAAAAATTATGTGCCAAAAGATAAAGCAATTTAACTGTCTCCAGTCTTAAGACACCAAGAACCCAAACGAACCCAAGAACTTTTTTAACATCCCTTCTCCTATAGACTCCTATTAGCAGAGCTGCACAAACTGACCCAAGTAAATTAAAGTAGAAGTCAGCTTCACATTCTGCCCCCTCTACCACAGAGTTCCAAAAAGCAAAAATTTGCTCTAAGTGACATACCAGAAAGGGTTCTGTGCTGCCACCAAGTCCAACCAGATAATGGAGGATTTGAGGGGAAAGAGAATAAGAAAATGTGGGAGCATTCCACAGAGCCTGAAATAAAGCAGGACACAACTAGGGCCAGTTCTATCCCCTCAGAAGTCACTTGGAGCAGAGGGCAAGGATGTTGAACAATGCTTTGAGATATAACCCTTAAGGAAACTACTATCAATCTGAAAAGCGTCAGAAAGGAAACAATAAGGGAAAATAAGGAAAAGAATCAGAAAAGAATAGGTGAAAATAAGGAAAAGAGAAAGGGAATAATAGGGGAAAGTAATGGGGAAAGAGCTCAAAAGGAAAAAAAAAAAACAAAAGACTTTGGAACATCAATAGATGAACCAGAAGGGAATAATAATTTCCAGGTCAAGAGAGTTCAGGCATCTGTGATTAAGTATTGTAAGAAAAGTAAATTAATACTTGATAAAGCAGATGACCTTGTGAATTCCTTTTCTTTTCTTTTCTTTTTTTTTTTTTTTTTGCTGAGGCAATTGAGGTTAAAGTGACTTGCCTAGGGTCACACATCTAGGAAGCGTTAAGTGTCTGAGACTAGATTTGAATTCAGGTCCCTGTGACTTCAGGGCTGGTGCTCTATCCACTGCATCACCTAGCTGCCCCTGACCTTGTGAATTCCTAAGAGAAAATGGAACCACAGAAAGATGTTCATAAATGATGTAAAAGAGAAATAAGAATTATGAAAGCACAATTTGTGTTCTATACAATAGAAATAGTTAGCAAAATAAATAAAAATCTGGAATCCACTGTGGCAAGTCTCACTAAAGAAACAAAAGAACATAACTGCTGGAAATATAAACATGGAACCAAAGGAACAGTCTGAAAGAAGAGGAAAATACAATAACATTTAAAGGAAGTATGATCTCAAGCAAAACATACTATTTCTAAAACAAAATGCATTCAAATAATGAAAAATATTTTTAAAATTAAATATTGTGTCCTTGAAGGATACAAGTCAAAAAAACTGAATACCATGAAAATATAGGAACACCACAAAACACCAGAAAAAATATAGGATTACTCCTAGAATTTATGAAAACAGAAGACAAATTCCATAGAACACTTTAGGAGCAAAAAAAATTTTGGTGCCGCAAGCACCAAGCTATATAGTGATTAAATTATAAAGAGAAAGAAATCCCGGGTGGAATTTTGAGATACTCAAAGGACATACAGTTAAAAATGCATATAGTTAGTGATGCAGGACTAGAGTTCAAGAGACAGGCTAGATCTAAGATTATCTGCATAGACATAATAATTGAACCTTTGGGAGCTGATGAAATTGCCACGTACAAGAGTATAGAAACAGAAGAGAAGAAATGCCAGGAAAAAGCCTTAGGTAACAATCATAATTAATGGGTACGACATAAGTAAAACTCCATCAAAAGACAGTAAGGATCAAATAGGAGAATAACCAAGAGAAATCAGAGTCACCACAAAAGTAGAGAGGAGACAAGTCTCCAGTAGATAGATTCTGGATGGTTTCTAATGCTATGTAGAGGTAAAGAAGGAGGAGAATCAAAAACCTTAAATAGCTTAACATCTCAGGGAGGAGGGGAAATGAGGAAAGGAGAAAATTTGGAACTCAAAATTTAAAAATAAAAAGAATGTTAAATTTTCTTTAGTTAAGAAGAGAGAGAAAAAGCTAGAAGGAAAGCTGATGATAGTGATAGGCAAGTTAGACCACACAGTGAAGAGTGTTGGACTCAGACTGAGGAAGATCTGATTTTAAATCTTGCCTTAACAGTTATTCCTAATATGATCCTAGACAAGTCACTCAACTCCCACTTGATTCTATTTTCTTATCTGCAAAATGGGATTAATAATAGTACCTGCCTCACAGAATTGTAATGGAGCTTACATAAGATAATATATGTAAATGTTAAAGCACTACATAAATGCTAGCTATTAGGATTTAGTGAATGCTTTTTTAAGGTCATGGAATTTAGGTGTTTATAGGGAGAGGAGAAGGAACCAGTATATTGGGAGAGATTAAAAGGTTAGAGAGGAAATGGATATGATGGTTGGAACAATGTGTTTGAGTACATATAGAGAAGTTGGCCTTGGCCAGCAAAAGGACTATCTCCCTATGAGAGATCAGAATGAAGGCATTGATAGTTGGGGAAAGAGTCAGGGGTGAGCATGTCATAAGGATTGAAATGAGTGGGGGAGAAGAGGGAACTCTACTCAGATGTCCTCACTTTTAGAGGTGAAATGCTTCTCAGACACCCCAGAAAGTAGGAGGAAGAAGTGGCACAGAGGGCTAAGCAAACAAAGTTTTGGAACAACCTCTCTGATGAATGGGATAGAGAATCAGGAATTAGTGGTAATCAACAAGATTGATTTGCTATAATGGGGAACCCTCTTGAGACTAGTTAGCATAAAATTTTATTGGGCCCAGTCAGAGTTTATGAATTCTTCTAGTTCTATTCAGCAGCATATGATTAGGAAGAAGTCGGCAAGTGGTAGAAATAATCCAGGGTTGGGTTTGGCAAATTCATTATAAGACAAGGAAGGAAAGAATTCAAAAAAATAAAAAAAACAGGGTATGGTAGAAATGGTTCATCAAGGCTGAAGACTAGAAAAGGAGGAGAATGTAGCCAGAGAAGATGGGAGGGCCTGGGAGGTTGCTAAAGGATAGAGGGATTGGAGATCACAAAGAGAAAATAAATTAACATCAGGGAGAGATGGAAAGATACAAGTTAAAAGTAGGTAAAGGAAATTCAAAGTTTTTTAACAAGCAATGAAATATTTGTTGACAATGGCAAAATCAAAAGTATGACAACCCTGCGTGTAGCTGAGGTGAGTTGGGAGACCTAGATAATAGGCATTTGAATATATTAAAAAAACTGGGAATTTAGAGCATTATGAGGACATCAACATATATGAAGGAGTTCTCTAAAACTAAGGAAGAAATAAGATATATAATATATAAGTTAACTTACATAAGATATAAGTAAGTTATAACTTAAGAAGAGGCACAGGAGGCTATAACTGTCACTAGTTATATAAGTAAGTAAGTTATAACTTAAAATCATAATCCAAGCACTGAACTGATTGTGAAAGAAGGGAGACTGTGCTTGGTGGGGGGAGACAGTAGATAACAATCTGGATTTGCTGATGAAATGAATGACTTATATTCACACAGCCTGTAACTGCCTGACCTGTCACGTTCCTGTGAATTAGATCAAACCTAGCAATGTGATAGCATGGTCAGATTAAGAAATCTATGGAGAAGAAGAGGCAAAAGGTAGTTTATTCTAGTCAAGAAGCCATGTAGCAGTGAAGAACCAGTTGAGTTTAATTAATATAAATTTGTGATGGACTTAATTGTGATTTTTAGCGACTTAAGTGGCATTTAGCAACATGACCACAGAAGTAGGTCAGATGGTTGAGGTAACCCAAGGCCTGAACAGTGGTAGGACAAGGCAGCCAGGAAACCTGATTAGCCATAGGGCTAAGGCCACAAGGGGAGGACCACAAGGCTGGAGCCCTTATGATGTCCTGGAAGAACAAAGGAAGTATAGCATTGTGATAGGAATGTCCAAACACTGGGAACGTATGATCTCTGTGAGTCTTGGGTTCACTTTGCTGCCTCGAGCTCTCTGAGTTTTGAAAGGGAGGCAGTAGCAACCGTGCTGTCAGGTGCCTAAGGGCCTGATGAACTCCTCTCAGGCACCAGCTCCTTAGCCGTATCACAGGGTGCTGATGAGGCATACCCAGATGTCCAACAAATGGAACAAATAATAGAGGCACGAAAATTTCCAGTCCCACGGGCCCACTAGTGTCTGTCATTATCCTTTTTTGAGGCTTATGTGTGTATTGTTGCCAAAATTGAATGAGGAGCATAACACAATAAACAAATTGCTTACAAAACCCTTTGCGTAGCATACAATCAGTAAGCAATATTTTAGGCTCTTTGGGAGAGAACTCTTTTACATTTTGTATGACATTAAGTGGGATAGTAGATAGGCACACTTAAGTATGATAGTGACAAATAACATGGTACATGGAAGAAAACCTTGTTTTAAATGAGCTGCTATTAACAAAAGGGCCTAATTTGGGTTTTGCCCTGAAAGCCATTTTGTATAACTTTGATGAATTTAATTTATTGAATCAATTTAAATAAAGTCACTTTGTTTCATAAGTACATTTCCACCTATACTTCCATTCTGTAGCAGCCAATAGCAAGATTTTACATCTTTTTTCTTTTTATTATAGATTGATATATTTTCATTTTCTTTTTTTTTCAGCTCATTCAGACCAACAAACTGAAACACTATCCCAGCATTCATGGAGACTTCAGCAATGAATTTAAACAACCATGTGTAGTTTTCACTGGTCATCCATCCCTGCGATTTGGAGATGTTGTACATTTCATGGAACTTTGGGGAAAATCTAGTCTCAATACTGTTATATTCACAGGTAAGTAGGAAAATCACTTGTTTGTCCCATTATAATATACAAACGCCAAGGGAAAGAGTCCCAAGATAAAAGTCACTTAAATTATATACTAGCTGAGAATCATAGCAAAGGGACCTGACAAATTATTTAGTCTAACTGCTTTACAAAAAAGATAAATTTCAGGGAGGCTTCAAGTTGCCTGTCACCATAGCTAGTTGGTTTAAAGAGAGAAAGAGAGAGAGAGAGAAATTTTTAAACACACACAGACAGACACACACACACTCTCTCTCTCTCTCTCTCTCTCCTCCTTTAATAGTTGTATTCTCTTCCTAATTTTCTATCTCAAAAAAATACTTAGCACTTCCTAGACTAAAGCTATGAACTGGCTCTATAACAGACTAATTCCAGCAATCAGAATTTTTTTTTTTCCATGTACGCCCATGTCTGTTCCTCTGGGGACATCTGATAAGAATCATCTTTGAATTTTGTAGTAAGCTGTTTTTATTCTGGAGAATTGAACCTTTCAGGGGAAAAAAATCCTTGACAAGGGCGGATGCAGTGTTAGTTAGTAGTTAGCTACTGTGAATAATGTTCTAGCATTCTTTTTAAGATTTAAGGTATCTTAAAAGCTCAGTATTTGATCTTTCAGTTGTCTTAAGACACAGGTTCTCTAAGGTGACCAGAATAACAGTTCTAGGTAATTTGCCAGATAATCTTTTGCCTTGGGGAGGTGGTGCTCTCAGGAATTAAAGCAGATCCATTCTTTCTGTGGCTTTACTTTGACCAAGACAAAAGACTATCTGGCAGATCACCTAGAACTGTTATTTTGCCTTGGTCAAAGTAAAATCATGGGAAGAATGGGTCTGTTTTATTTTCGAGAGCACCATTTCCCCAAACTACAGTTTTACCTAGTAAGAGTATCTGACCCATAAGTCTTCAGGTTTGCCATCCATATATCACATTAGATTACTGCTACTATACATTACTACTTCCACATGCAGTTGGAAGAAACCCCAAAGTCTATCTTATCTAACCCTTACTTGACCAGCCCCTATTTGAATACCTCAGTTAAGGGGGAATCCCCTCTAAAGATCCTCAAATATTTTTCTAGAAAGAAGTCTTTTCCTCTTTGTTCTTTTGCTGTTTGCAATTTGATAATCCCCTTACTCTTCAGTTTCTTTGTTCTACATCTCTACAATGCCAAAGCATTGCTGGTGAGAACTAAAAATAAGAAGTTTATCTTCTATAAATTTATGGTGGACTATATAACCAGCTAGGCAATCCCTATGGTCATATTAATATCTCTGTCTGTCATTTTCCACAGCCAGTCTTCAAGATTTTTTCTTCCCTTCACACTTTTCTTCCCAGTGCTTTTCACAAATAATTTAACCCCTGAGAAAATTTCAATTCCTGTTTTGTTTTGTTTTTTTGGAGTGGAAAATAGTTTCTTTCTTTCTTTTCTTTTCTTTTTTTTTTTTAATAGCTTTTTATATACAAGTTATATGCATGGGTAATTTTACAGCATTGACAATTGCCAAACTTTTTGTTCCAATTTTTTCTCTCCTTCCCCCCCACCCCCTCCCTTAGATGGCAGGATGATCAGTAGATGTTAAATATATTAAAGTATAAATTATATACAAAATAAATATACATGACCAAACCGTTATTTTGCTGTACAAAAAGAATCAGACTCTGAAATATTGTACAATTAGCCTGTGAAGGAAATCCAAAATGCGGGCAGGCAAAAATATAGGGATTAGGAACAATTCCTTTCTTTAAAACTTCTCAGCATTATCATAAAAGACCTCACTAAATATTATTCTTCCATCTGAACCCTTTACCCCATCTTTCTGAGTAATTGGTGCCATTTTTTCCTACTCCAGGGTCTTTATCTGCCTTACATATCTTTAATCTCTCCATTTCTTGTTACTGCTTCTCATCTGCCAAAATTATTTTCATTTCTTCTAAAATCCTTACATTCTTGCTCCTATCCCATTTAGCCACCATTCTTTCTCTCTCCATTCATTGTTAAACTTGTCATAAAAGTGATGCCTTCACATCCATATCATCATTTCTCTTAGTGCTCTGGCCTGTATCCCCACCACTCTACTGCTGCAGCTCCCTCAGAAGTCAACAGCAACTCAATCATCAAATATAGGGGTCTTTTTTCTCAGCTGTCATCCTCCTTGACCTTTTTTTATTTCTTATAGGATACCCTCCGATTCTTTGGCTTTAGAGATCCCAACTTTCCTAAACTTCTCTCACCCTTCCTTTGTTGTCTTTTTCTGATGATCCTTGTTCTCTTCTTGACGTCTTAAGATTGGTGTTCCCTAGGATTCTCTTCTAGTATATTTATTTTCCCTTTTGACAATTTTTTTCAGTTCCATCCCAAAACTTCTACTTAGGATCTCTAAATGTCCGACTTTGACATTTTTCCTGATCTCAAAATTAACATCTCCAGTCGTTTCCTTGTTGTTGGCTTTGTCTCATATTTGCCATGTCCAAAATCTATCTTTCCATCCAAACTTGACTCTCCTCCTGCCTTCACTATTTCCATTAGTGGTATATACTACCATTCATCCAGTCTTTCATGTTCAAAACACTGATGCTGGTTTTGGCTCTTCAGTTATCAAAAGTAAGACATTTGAACTATCACAAAAAAATCCTATTCTCCACTTGCCAGCTGAAGTTTAAAAACCAACAACAAATCCTCCATTTGAAATTCAATACTGTACATAATCTGATTCCACTCTACCTTTCCAGTCTTAATTTCAAGTTATTTCCTTCCATGTCTTCTATACTCAGCCAAACTACATATTCTGCCTCTCTCAAAGGCCTTGTTCTTTTTTGCCTCTGTGCCTTTTGTTCACATTCTTCCCTTTTTCTTTATCCCTTTCTTTCCCTTTTGCTTTTTTAATTCTTTCCCTTCTTTGAAACAATCTCTCAAAGGCCTTGTTCTTTTTTGCCTCTGTGCCTTCTGTTCACATTCTTTCCTTTTTCTTTATCCCTTTCTTTCCCTTTTGCTTTTTTAATTCCTTCCCTTCTTTGAAACAATTTAAATTCCACCTACTGTCAGTAACATCCTTTTCCATCTACCTCTCCTATTTTGGAAATCTTATAGTGATTTTATTAGTCAAGAGAAGGCCTGGAATATCTGTGTTCAAGTACTGATTCAGAAATTTACTTTCTGTGTGATCTTGGGAAAGTTACTTAATCTCTCTCAGCATGTTTTCTCATCTATAAAAGGTAATAACAAATCATAGTGTAAATACTAGCCATTTTTATTTTATGATGTATTATAGTAACCTATATCTGTAACTTGTCCCCATTCTGGATTGTAAGCTCCTTGAGGGCATAACCCTGCCTGATCTAAATTTTGTCTCTGTTACATTTGATGGATGAATGAATGATAGAATATTATTTCTGATAACAGAACTGAATTTTAGGTGAGTAGACTGAAGCACAAGTGGAATTAGTTATTTATAAATTATTCATGAATAGATTATATATTCAACAAATATATATTCAACAAAAAAGCAAAGTGACATTTATATGGAAATGTCCAGCAGACAGATGGAAAATCAGAACTAGAGTTAATAAGAAGTCAGGGCTGGATTGAAGATTTCAGAATCATATTTACAAAGATGAATATCAATGCCATAAAATGAATAAGTTCTCTCAGAAAGAGAATTAGTGTGCAGAAAATAAAACAGCCAGGAGTTCGTCAAATGAAAAAAATCCACAGTTAAGAAATAGGAAGAAGAGGGATCAGAGTGTTAGATAATAAATTATATAGCCTTGTAGAAGCTAAGACCTGATAGTTTGAAAGTACAAAATTGTTAAATTTTAAATACACAGAAAAGTTGTGGAGAGGAAAATTGAGGAAAGCCTTTTTGAATTTGATAAGAAAAAAGTTTTGAATCATCTTCACGAGAATAATTTTCTGTAAATTGTGAAGCTGAAAGATTGAACTCAAGGTTCATAAGAAAATGATGACAGCAGATATCAACTCTCATTTAAGAATAGTGGCTCTCAAAGGATTCTGGGAAGATGACAGAGTAGGTCAGAAAATCCCAATCTCCAGATTTCCCTCAGAAACAGGACAAATTTTCTTCTCAGGACAAACATAGGCTGGTGAAAAACAAAGAAGAGGAGGCAGAACAGGGGTCCTCCTGGTACAACTTAAGAAGACTTGAAGATCCCTGTGTGAAGTATAAACACTTGCAGATTAGCTCCACAAAAACAGCAAGTGGGGAGCCCTGGGGCTAGCTGGGATGGCACTCCAGCCACAACCATAGGCACTTTCACTTCCCAGACAGGGTGGAGAATAGGATTTAGGGAGGGTGGGAGGGGAGAGGAGAAGCAAGTCTGGAAAGACTGAGGGAGCCTAAGCTGAATTAAGATCTCCAAGGCCTAAATGGGCTGCTGAGACACTGTCTTGAGCAAGAAGGAACCAGTACACCCATGAGTGCAGAAGTTGTAGGGCAAGGACGGTACAAGAGGAGGGAGCTTTATGTTTGGGATTCCAGGTCAGAGAAGAAAGAGCTGAAGTAAAGCTAGAGGCACAATATCCCCCACCACCACCACCAACAACAACAACAACTACTTTAGGATTAGAGATGCTTACACTAATAGTTCTCATTTTTTAAAAAAATGAACAGACAAAAAAAGAAAGAATCCAACCATAGAAACTTATTATAAGAATAGGGAAGGCCAGGGTTCATCTTCAGAGAACAGTGAAGTGAAAAAAGCCTCTTCTTCCCCAAAGAGTACTATTGAATGGCTACTTGTCCAGAAAGAATTTCTAGAAAAAACTTTAAAAATACTATAAAAATCAAGTGAGAGAGAATGAAGAAAGACTAAAAAAAAATTGTATTAGAAAAGAAAACTTACAGGATAAACAAAAAGATTATGGGAAAAAGTTAACCAGCTAGAAAAGAAGATAGAGTCTTAAAGAAAAAAACAATTCTTTGAAAATTAGAATTAGAAAAGGGGAAGCCATTGAAGCTGTAGGAAACTAAGAAAAAACAAAATATAAAGAATGAAAAAACAACAGACCTGGAGAAACACATGAAGAGAAAATATAAGAATAATTGGTCTATTTACTTAAAATTTGTGACGAAAAAAGAATCTTAACTCAATAATTCAAGTAATAATCTAAAAAACTTGTCATGGAGTGATAAAACATGAGAGAAAAGGAGAAATAGAAAAGAATCCACTAATCACCACCTCAGAGATTTTGTTTGTGGAAAACACAGAGAAATATTATTGCCAAATTTTGAAACCGCCAGATCAAAATGAAAATTTTACAAGAAACAAAAAGAAGTCAAGTATGCTGGAGTTACAATTAGAATTGTACAGGATTAATCAACAGCCACAATAAAAGACCATAGATCCTAGAATAATATATACAAGCAATCAAAAGAACTAGGCCTGTGGCCAAAAACATCATATCTAGCAAAATTATTCATAAAATTACACAACAAAAATGCATCAATGAGCTTGGAGATTTTTCAGGACTTTATCTCGACCAAACACAAACTTAATAGAAAATTTAACATCTAAGAGCCAATATCCAAGATTAATTTCAAGGAACTCAAATAGACAAATTGTTTGATTTTTACATGGAAATATATACTGTTTAAGATTAATATCAGGAATTGGGTGGCTTAAAAGAAAGATTAAGACAGAGTTGAACATAATCTGATTGTAAAAAGCAAAACTATCTAGTAAAAGGTAAAAATAGTAATTATGTTATAGAAATGAGGTATAGAGGAATAGTTGACACAGGGTCATTAGAGAAAGGAAGAGGTCTTACAGTTCTGAAAACCTACTCACATCAAGAATGAGTTAAATAACCAAGATAAGATCAAAATGGGTCCATGACTTAGGCATAAAGAACGAGATTATAAATAAATCAGAGGAACATAGAATAGTTTATCTCTCAGACTTGTGGAGGAGAAAGAAATTTGTGACCAAAGATGAACTAGAGACCATTACTGATCACAAAATAGAAAATTTTGATTACATCAAATTAAAAAGCCTTTGTACAAACAAAACTAATGCAAACAAGATTAGAAGGGAAGCAACAAACTGGGAAAACATCTTCACAGTTAAAGGTTCTGATAAAGGCCTCATTTCCAAAATATATAGAGAACTGACTCAAATTTATAAGAAATCAAGCCATTCTCCAATTGATAAATGGTCAAAGGATATGAACAGACAATTTTCAGAGGATGAAATTGAAACTATTACCACTCATATGAAAGAGTGTTCCAAATCATTATTGATCAGAGAAATGCAAATTAAGACAACTCTGAGATACCACTACACACCTGTCAGATTGGCTAAGATGACAGGAAAAAATAATGATGAATGTTGGAGGGGATGCGGGAAAACTGGGACACTAATGCATTGTTGGTGGAGTTGTGAACGAATCCAACCATTCTGGAGAGCAATCTGGAATTATGCCCAAAAAATTATCAAATTGTGCATACCCTTTGATCCAGCAGTGTTTCTATTGGGCTTATATCCCAAAGAAATACTAAAGAAGGGAAAGGGACCTGTATGTGCCAAAATGTTTGTAGCAGCCCTATTTGTAGTGGCTAGAAACTGGAAATTGAATGGATGCCCATCAATTGGAGAATGGATGGGTAAATTGTGGTATATGAATGTTATGGAATATTATTGTTCTGTAAGAAATGACCAGCAGGATGAATACAGAGAGGACTGGCAAGACTTACATGAACTGATGCTAAGTGAAATGAGCAGAACCAGGAGATCATTATACACTTCGACAACGATATTGTATGAGGACATATTTTGATGAAAGTGGATTTCTTTGACAAAGAGACCTAACTGAGTTTCAGTTGATAAATGACAGACAAAAGCAGCTACACCCAAAGAAAGAACACTGGGAAACGAATGTGAACTATCTGCATTTTTGTTTTTCTTCCCGGGTTATTTATACCTTCTGAATCCAATTCTCCCTGTGCAACAAGAGAACTGTTCGGTTCTGCAAACATATATTGTATCTAGGATATACTGCAACATATCCAACATATATAGGACTGCTTGCCATCTAGGGGAGGGGGTGGAGGGAGGGAGGGGAAAAATCAGAACAGAAACGAGTGCAAGGGATAATGTTGTAAAAAAAAAAATTACCCTGGCATGGATTCTGTCAATATAAAGTAATTATTAAATAAAAATAAAAAAAAAAAAAAAAAAAAGAATGAGTTAGAGAGCACTACACACATACATATGTATGTGCCATGAAGATTATAACACCCATCAAAATATATAAAGAAATAAGGAGGAAGGAATAGTATAAGACGGAGGATAGAAGGATATCTAGATTTATGACATTGGGACAAGGTATATAAATTTTTTTAAATAACTTTTTATTTTCAAAATACATGCAAAAATAATTTTCATCATTTACTCTTAGAAAATCTTATGTTCCAAATTTTTCTCCTCCCTTTCTCTCAATCCTTCCCCTGGACAACAAGTAATTCAAAATATGTTAAATATGTACAATTCTTCTATGTATATTATTACCTTTTTTTTATTAAAGCTTTTTATTTACAAAACATATGCATGGGTAATTTTTCAACATTGACTCTTGTACTCCAAATTTTTCCCTCCTTCCCCCACTCCCTCCCCTAGATGGCAGGTAATCTAATACATATTAAAATATGTTAAAATATATGTTAAATCCAATATATGTATGCATATTTATACAATTATCTTGCCACCCAAGAAAAATGAGATCAAAAAGGAAAAAAAAACTAAGAAAACAAAATGCAAGAAAATAACAACAGAAAGAGTGAGAACTCTATGTTGTGTTCCACATTCAGTTCTCATAGTCCTTTCTCTGGGTGCAGATAGCTCTTTTCAACACAAGGTCATTGGAACTTATCTAAATCAATTCATTGTTGAAAAGAGCCCCGTCCATCAGAATTAGTCATTATATAATCTTGCTATTGCTGTTCATAATGATCTCCTGGTTCTGCTCATTTCATTTAGCATCAGTTCATGTAAGTCTTGCCAGTCCTCTCTGTATTTATTCTGCTGGTCATTTCTTGCAGAACAATAATATTCCATAACATTAATATACCATAACTTATTCAACCATTCTCCATTTGATGGGCATCCACTCAGTTTCCAGTCTTGCCACTACAAAAAGAGCTGCCACAAACATTTTTGCACACATGGATCCCTTTTCCTCCTTTAAGATCTCTTTGGGATATAGGCCCAGTAGTAAAAGTGATGGATCAGAGGGTATGCAGTGTGATAACTTTTTGATCATAGTTCCAAATTGCTCTTCAGAATGGCTGGATTCAATGGGCAAGAGATAAAGGAAAAAAGTGAGGTATGTAAAGTTGTGGTAGTGAGACTAGATATAGGTTAATGGGAAAAGGATAAAGAGAAGAGAGATTAGATTAGGGAGGGAGCCATAACATAAAGGAGAGGTCAGATAATGGCAAGACAAGGAACAGAATTAAAGTAGAAGAGTTAGCAGGGGTAAGAAATCAGAATTATGTAGAAACACAATAAGGATCAGGAGGAGAATTTACTAGAAGAAAAAAAAGTAGGGCTAGTAATAATTGATCTTAAAGGAAGTCAAACTTAAAAGATTCAATCAAGAGAAAAATCACATTGTCAGCCATGTTATTATTTTAGATGCATGTTTACATATGTGTATCTGAGTATATGTGGGTATGTATGCATGTAGGTGTGTGTATGTATATATGGACATATATGGGTGGGTGGGTATGAATATATAGATATGTGTGTGTACATATAAATACATTGGTGCTCAACAATAGCTTGCTTCAGAGAGTTGGGGAAGAGGGCAAAAGGGAAAAAAATTAATTAAGAATAAGTTTCTCTGCACAGCAGAGAAAAGAATAACCTACAAAGAAGAAAAATATAATTTCTTCTATTTTTATATATGCTTTTTTGCAATAGAAATTTATTGTTAAATATATTTTGAATCCTCCCTGATGTTCTGCTGGGCACATGACTGTGCTTTGTCTTGTTTTATCTTTCTTTGTTTATCTCACTTTTTTCTTAATTTAGTATTTAGTTCAATTAAAAAAAAAAGAATGATGGCTTTCAAAGCAAAGGATTGGGAACAAAAGAAAGTCTCTTTAAGATTGCAGAGATCTTTTTGTATAAACAAAACTAATGCAGACAAGATTAGAAGGGAAGCAATAAACTGGGAAAGCATTTTTACAGTCAAAGGTTCTGATAAAGGCCTCATTTCCAGAATATATAAAGAATTGACTCTATAAGAAATCAAGCCATTCTCCAATTGATAAATGGTCAAAGGATGCAAACAGACAATTCTCAGACGAAGAAATTGAAACTATTTCTAGCCATATGAAAATATGCTTCAAGTCATTATTAATCGGAGAAATGCAAATTAAGACAACTCTGAGATACTATTACACACTTGTTAGATTGGCTAGAATGGCAGGGAAAGATAATGTGGAATGTTGGAGGGGATGTGGGAAAACTGGGACACTGATACATTATTGATAGAATTGTGAACACATCCAGCCATTCTGGAGAGCAGTTTGGAACTATGCTCAAAAAGTTATCAAACTGTGCATTCCCTTTGATCCAACAGTGTTACTACTGGGCTTATATCCCAAAGAGATCTTAAAGAAGGGAAAGGGACCCACATGTGCAAAAATGTTTGTGGCAGGTCTCTTTGTAATGTCCAGAAACTAGAAATTGAGTGGATGTCCATCAGTTGGAGAGTGGCTGAATAATTTGTGGTATATGAATGTTATTGAATATTATTGTTCTGTAAGAAATGATCAGCAGGATGATTTCAGAAAGGCCTGAAGAGACTTACATGAATGGATGCTAAGTGAAGTGAGCAGAACCAGGAGATCATTATATATTTCAACAACAATACTGTATGATGATCAATTCTGATGGACGTGGCCTTCTTCAATAATGAGATGAAACAAATCAGTTCCAGTAGAACAGTAATGAATTGAATCAGCTACACCCAGCGAAAAAACTCTGGGAAATGAGTGTGTGAACCATTAGATAGAATTCCCAATCCCTCTATTTTTATCCTCCTACATTTTTGGTTTCCTTCACAGGTTAATTGTACACTGTTTTAAAGTCCAATTCTTGTTGTGCAGCAAAATAATTATGGACATGTATACATATATTGTATTTAACATATACTTTAACATGTTTAACATGTATTGGTCAATCTGGGGGAAGGAGTGGGAGGAAGGAGAGGAAAAACTGGAACAAAAGGTTTTGCAATTGCTGATTCTGAAAAATTGCCCATGCATATATATCTTGTAAATAAAAAGCTATATAATACCAAAAAAAAAAAAAGATTGCAGAGCTCTATCCATGTTTGAAACAAAGGAAAAATAGCCAACAGAGAGGAAAAATTTGAACAGGCAGGCTAGTGAAGAATTGTCATGGGAGTTAGATCTTTTTGGAAATAAGGTACCAGTGGAATTCTTAAAAAGGAGAAAGGGCATCGTTTACTTTAGTACTAGAGGGGGAAGTGGGAGAATATTAAATTTCAGTTTTATATATCTAAAACAAATCATTTATGTTTTCTGGCTACTCAAACACAATTATTTTCATGGAAAAATTATTTTTGATTCTTTTTAAATTTCTAACTAGTTACACAGGTAAAATGTAAGATTTTTGAAATATTATTTTAAAATTTTAAATCACAACAATTGGATACTTCCTAAGTTATTCATCCCTACATATTATAGAAAAATAACTGCTATGTTGCTATGTCATTGTCAATTTGCCCTTAACAGTTGAAGATTAGCTGTACAACTAAATACTGAGAATATTGACAAGAAAATAAGAGATAATTCATGTCCTACTCCTATTTAACAGACTTAATTACCCCATTGCCTCAGCAAAAAAAAAAAAAAAAAAAAGCTACTGTAGAATTAGAAGTTAAAATTAACTATTATTATGTCTTTAAGATTTAATTTATAGATAGTAACTTGGCGAATTATACATATTGCATAATCACATTACAATAAATTGTGTTTCCATTAAGTCTTAAAAATTACTATTTAGCAAACCCATTTCTAAACTTACTATTTGTCATTTATTTCAAGCCCATAACACTGACATCAAATTTAAACTGTATCACAATACCAGTGTACCAGGTCTCATTAAAATTAGTATCTCCATAATTTAATGGAATAAATTTGCAATCACAAAATGCCAAAATGTTATAGAATTTGATGGAGACCACACTTCACGTAGTCTACGAAAAGTTATTTTACGAAAAGCTTCCTCTAACCTTAATACTAGCATCAAAAAAAAAAGTAATCAGATTATTTTATCCAATGATTTATTTTTCTTATATCTATTTACAGAGTATTTTGGAAATAATTTTTTGACACTCCACAAAATGAAAAGATACTAGGACTATTCTTAATGGTTAACATAGCTCAATCATTTATTTATTTATCCATTCATTTATTTTGCTGAGGCAAGTTAAGTGACTTGCCCAGGATCACACAGGAAGTGTTAAGTGTTAAGTGTTAAGTGTTAAGTGTCTGAGGCCCCATTTGAACTCAGGTCCTCCTGGTAGGGCTGGTGGTCTATCCACTGCACCACCTAGCTGCGCCTAGCTCAATCATTTATAAAATTAAACCTCCACATGGAAATAGGTTGAGGTGAAGTACATCCTAATATTGGAACGAAGAAAAACTAGTATTTCCATCTTTTATTTAACCTTGTTTCTAGTCTTCAAATGCAGAAAATTCATTTCATTACTAGATTCTAACTCTCCCATTTGTACCTTAGTATTTAAGCTCCATCTCTGCTAGTTAGTTGTTTAGTGACCTTAAGCAAACTATTTAATTTTACTATACTTCAGTTTACTCATCTCTGAGATAGAAATAATGGCTGTCCCTAATTCATGGTATTGGGATGATAAGATGAGATGATAGGAGTGAAAGCTCTTTGGAAAGTTAAAAGTATTTTGCCAATAGGAGTGATAAATGCCTCAATTCACCAGGACTCTATGACTAAGCAGAAGCTGAATGAAACTCCTCTCTGACTTAGGAGAGGATCTTTGAAAGTTGCTTTGGCAGAAAAATGCATCATCATCATCATCATTCTTCCTCCTGGTCACCAACCTCTAATGAGTCTCTCCAGATCTAGAAAGACTGATTTCACAGACCACAAGCAGATCTATCAAGGATTCCAGTCATGTCTGATTCCTGGTGACCTAACTTGAAGCCTTTCTGACAAAGATCCTGGAGCAGTTTGCCATTTCCTTATCCAGCTCATTCTATAGTTGAAGAGCTGAGGCAGACAGGGTTAAGTGACTTGTTCAGGGTCACACAGCTAGCAAGTGTCTGGGGCCACATTTGAACTCAGGAAGATGAACCTCCCTGACTTCAGACCCAGCACTCTCTACACTGTTCCCCCTCACCTTCCCCCCAGTCACTCTCGGCAGATAATGTGTGGCCAAGTCCACCTTCAAACCTGTTGCAGCTTAGGTAAGACCTGCCAGAACTTAAGCTTCACTGGCACAGACTGCACAGCATGATCAAGCTGCACAGCAGAATTTAAGTGGAAGAATGTATGATTAACAATGATGAAATGTTATCTAGCATGTCTTAACTTTCTTTACCAACTGTCCAAGCCAGTGCCTGATTTGCCTAAATGAGTATGACCTTGCTAAGTAGGTTTGGAAAGGATTTCCTTCCAGGTCCTGGTATTTTCTCACCCTCCCCATATATTTGCATTCACCTAGCTAGCTGGTTCAAAGCTAAATGTGAGTGGGATTATGTTCCCAAAACAGGAGGGAGAAAAGAGAGTTAACTCTCAAGACAACCTTAGCACTGCTTGGAATCAGAAAACTTTTACTAGCTTTATGCCTTGATCTGTTCCCAGATCAAGCCACCTCTCTCCTATCTGGGCCTCAACTGTCTTATCCACAAAATAAGGATGACCATATTTGTGCTGGATGCATCCCAGGTTTTTTATGAAAACTAAGTCTTCTGTAAGCTGTAAAGTACTTAATAAATAGCTGGGGGTTTAATAGCTATAGAGGGTCAGAGAGAGTGGGATAACTCTGGGTGAGGTATAAGACCCTTCAGCCTAGAAGGAACCTGCTAACAATGCCTGGTTTGGCTCCCATCTCCCCTGAGGGCTCTCAGCCTTCCTGAGAAGTCAGGGGGCTGTGATAACCTGTGTTGAAACAGAGTGATACCAAGTGGAAGAGTGATACCAGATGGCAAACTACATACAATAGCAAGTTGTTCATGTGGTCCCACGTGGGCAGCATATTCTTAATGCATGCCCAATGTTTTTGTAACTTAAGGATATGAGGATATAAAAAGGGGAAAGTCCTTGGGATAAATGGACTCCTATTTTTCCACCCATCCTCAGAAATCCTCCCTCATCACTTCTGCAAGAGGAAGGTATATTTTAATCACCCTAACGTAGAGGATCTAGAAAGCTACAGTACATTTTGTCACCCCAAATTGGGGGCTCTAGAAAGCAGGACACAACGAATAGCAACAAGAATATGGAGGTAATAGATTAGGGATGGAAATGGAACCTGCAATTTCATAAATAGAACTCCCAGATGAGGAATTCCCCTAGCAATTCACACGTGGCACCTTCTATGCAATTTGGGGGTCTTAGAGAATTGCCTAAGAATACTGAAAAGTGATTTGCTCAGGGGTCCCATAGCACACTGTTTCTGGAAGGGATGACCTATAATTCCTTAACCTTTCTAGTCTGGCAGTTCCAGTTGAAGTCTTTCCTACAGCATTTTGATAGGCATTCAGCAAATGTCTATTGAACCACTGAGTTTAATTGTTCTTTTTATTAATAGTTTCAGTGCTTTAAGTTTATCTAATGCTGTGATTCTCACAACTGCCCTATGAAGTAGATGGTATAAGGGGTATTGTGCCTTTCCCTTCTTTAAGATCTCTTTGGGATATAAGCCCAGTAGTAACACTGCTAGATGAAAGGGTATGCACAGTTTGATAGCTTTTTGAGTACAGTTCCAAATTGCTCTCCAGAATGGTTGGATCCATTCACAACTCCACCAACAATGCATCAGAGTCCCTGTTTTCCCACATTCCCTCCAACATTCTGCATTATCTTTTCCTGTCATCTTAGCCAATCTGACAGGTGTGTAGTAGTATCTCAGAGTTGTCTTAATTTGCATTTCTCTGATCAGCAATGATTTGGAGTACCTTTTTATATGACTAGAAATAATTTCAGTTTCTTCATCCAAAAATTGTCTGTTCATATCCTTTGACCATTTATCAATTGGAGAATGGCTTGATTTCTTATAAATTAGAGTCAATTCTCTATATATTTGGGAGATGAGGCCTTTATCAGAATCTTTAGCTGTAAAAATGTTTTCCCAGTTTATCGCTTCCCTTCTAATCCTGTCCTGATTAGTTTTATTTGTACAAAAGCTTTTTAACTTAATATAATCGAAACTTTCTTTTTTGTGATTAATAATAACCTCTAGTTCTTCTTTGGTCACAAATTCCTTCCTCCTCCATAGGTCTAAGAAGTAAATGATCCTATGTTCTTCTAATTTATTTATAATCTCATTCTTTATGCCTAGATCATGAACCCATTTTGATCTTATCAGTGTATGGTGTTAAATATGAGTCAATGCTCATATTTCTGACATATAATTTCCAATTTGCCCAGCAATTTTTGTCAAATAATGAATTCTTATCCCAAAGGCTGGGGTCTTTGGGTTTGTCAAACACTAGATTGCTATAGTTACTATTTTGTCCTATGAACCTAACCTATTCCACTGATCAACTAGTCTATTTTTTAGCCAATACCAAATGGTTTTGGTGACCGCTACTTTATAATATAGTTTTAAATCAGGTACAGGTAGGCTACCTTCATTTGATTTTTTTTCCATTAGTTCCCTTGAAATTCTTGAACTTTTGTTCTTCCAGATGAATTTTGTTAAACTTTTCTAGGTCATTAAAATAGTTTCTTGGGAATCTGATTGGTATAGCACTAAATAAATAGATTAGTTTAGGTAGTATTGTCATTTCTATTATATTTGTTCAATCTATCAGGAGCACTAAATATTTTTCCAATTGTTTAGATCTGACTGTATTTGTGTGGAAAGTGTTTTGTAATTTTGCTCATATACTTCCTGACTTTCCCTTGGCAGATAGATTCCCAAACATTTTATACTATTGACAGTTATTTTGAATGGAATTTCTCTTTGTATCTCTTGCCGTTGGATTTTGTTAGTGATGTATAAAAATGCTGGTGATTTATGTGGATTTATTTTGTATTCAGCAACTTTGTTAAAGTTGTGGATTATTTCTAATAGCTTTTAAGTAGAATCTCTGGAGTTTTCTAAGAATATCATCATATCATCTGCAAAGAGTGATAATTTGGTTTCCTCGTTACCTGTAATGGGCTGAGGCTTGAGTTGATGCACTGAGGTCCCAAGCACATGAGGCTAAATAGTAATTGGACCACACTCTATTAATATATAAGCTTGGAGAAAGAATGGCCCCCGCCCACTCTTTGTGCAAGTCCTGATGTGTTGTATAGGAAATGACGATTTTGGTGGGTGGAGGCAGGGGAGTGGAAAAGGAAGGGAAAAGAGAGACTGCTTGCTTTTGCCATTGCGACGACCTTTCAGCTCAGATCTCCCTCTGTTAGCTGGCTTCCTGTGGCAGCTGCCCATATTGCTTCGCAATCTTTCTTGCTCATATTGCTATCGCAATCCTTATTCATCTCTTCACTTCAATAAAGATTGAAGATTTTTTCCCTTAACCTGAATTCCTGACTCCGGCTGATTTTAAATACGCAGTCATTACAATTACCTACTCTAATTCCTTTACTTTCTTTTTCATCTCTTACTGCCAAAGGTAGCATTTCTAATACAATATTGAATAGTAATGGTGAAAGTGAGCAACCTTGTTTCACTCCTGATTTTATGGGGAATGGTTCCAGTTTATCCCCATTACATATGATGCTTACTGATGATTTTAAATAGATGCTACTGACTATTTTAAGGAAAACTCCATTCCTATACTCTCAAGTGTTTTCAATAGGAATGGTTGTTGGATTTTATCAAAAGCTTTTTCTGCATCTATTGAGTTGATCATATGGTTTTTGTTAATTTGGTTCTTGATATAGTCAGTTATGGTAATAGTTTTCCTAATATTGAACCAGCCCTGAATTTCTGGTATAGTTCCTACTTGGTCATGGTGTATTATCCTGGGTATGATTTTCTGTAATCTTTTTGCTAATAATTTCTTTTAAGATTTTTGCATCAATGTTCATTAAGGAGATTGGAATATAATTTTCTTTCTCTGTTTTCATCCTACCTGGTTTATGTATCAGTACCATGTTTGTATCATAAAAGGAATTTAGTAGGATTCCTTCATTCCCTATTTTTTCAGATAGTTTATATAGCATTGGAGTTAATTGTTCTTTAAATGTTTGGTAAAATTCATATGTAAATCCATCTGGGGATTTTTTTTTTTTTAGGGAGTTGATTAAAGTTGATTAATAGATTGTTCTATTTCTTTTTCTAAAATGGGACTATTTAACCAATTTACTTCTTCCTCTGTTAATCTGGGCAACCTATATTTTTGAAAGGTATTCATCCATTTCATTTAAGTTATCCTATTTATTGGCATAAAGTTGGGCAAAGTAACTCCTAATTATTGCTCTAATTTCCTCTTCTTTAGTGGAAATTTCTTCCTTTTTATTCTTAAGACTAACAATTTGATTTTTCTCTTTCCTTTTTCTAATCAAATTTACCAAGAATTTATCTATTTTGTTGGTTTTTTCATAAAACCAACTCTTAGTTTTATTTATTAATTCAGTAGATTTTACTTTCAATTTTATTGATCTCTCCTTTTATTTTTAGAATTTCAAGCTTAGTGTTTGACTGAGGGTTTTTAATTTGCTCTTTTTCGAGCTTTTTTAGTTGTAAGCCTAATTCATTGATTTTTCTCTTTCTCTTTTATGCAAGTAAACTTCTAGAGATATAAAATTTCCCTTTATTACCGTCTTGGCTGCATACCACACATTTTGGTATGACATCTCATTGTCATTCTCACTGAAATTATTAATTATGTCTATAATTTGCTGTTTCACCAAATCATTCTTTAGGATGAGATTATTTAGTTTCCAATTACTTTTTGGTCTATTTTCCCTTGGCTTTTTATTGAATGTAATTTTTATTGCATCGTGATCTGAGAAGGATACATTTACTATTTCTGCCTTTCTGCATTTGAATTTGAGGTCTTTATGTTCTAATATATGGTCATTTTTTTTATAGGTTCCATGAACAGCAGTGTATTCCTTTCTGTCTCCATTCAGTTTTCTCCAAAGATCTATCATACCTAACTTTTTTTAGTGTTCTATTTACCTCTTTAATTTTTTTCTTATTTATTTTGCGATTTGATTTATCTAGTTCTGAGAGTGCAAGGTTGAGATCTCCCATTATTATAGTTTTGCTATCTATTTCTTCTTGCAGCTCTCTTAACTTCTCCTTTAGGAATGTAGATGCTATATCACTTGGTGCATATATGTTTAGTATTGATATTGCTTCATTATCTATTCTGCCCTTTAGCAAGATATCATGCCCTTCCTTATCTTTTTTAATTAGATCAATTTTTGCTTTTTCTTGAGCCAAGATCAGGATGGCTACCCTTGCTTTTTTGACTTCACCTGAAGCATAGTAGATTCTCCTCCAGCTTTTTACCTTTACTCTGTATGTATACTTTTGTTCAAGTGTGTTTCCTGTAAACAACATATTGTAGGATTCTGGCTTTTAATACAGTCTGATTATGAGAGAGTTTATCCCATTCACATTTATGGTTAAAACTACTAATTCTATATTTTCTGCCATCTTAATATCCCCAAATTATGCTTTTCTTTTTCCTTTGCCCCTTACCCTCTTCCCCAGTATTAGACTTATGAGCACTACTTGCTTCACGCAACCCTCCTCTTTAGAATCCCTCCCTCCACCTTGAAGTCCTTCACCTTTTCTTAAACCTTTTCCTTACTATTTCTACATTCCCTTCTATTTAACCCTTCCCTTTTCGCTTTTCCCCTCCCACTTTTCAGTGAGGTAGGAGAAGTTTCTATGTAAACCAAATATGTTTAATATTTTCTCTTTGAGCCAAATCTGATGAGAGTAAGATTCATACTATGTTCATTCCCCTCCCTTCATTTCCTCAGATATAATAGGTTTCCTTTGCCTCTTCGTGAGATGTAGTTTGCCTCTTTTTCCCTCCACTTTTTTCCCTTTTTCTGGTATGATTTCCTTTCCACCTCGAGTTCCTTTTTTATATTATAACAGTAAAACCAAATTACATACGTACACTTTGTATATACCCATAACAGAAGTACAGTTCTCAAGAGTTCTTTTTACCTTTCTCTTGAGTCCTCTATTTGGAGGTCAAACTTTTTGTTTAGCTCTGATTTTTTTCATCAGGAATAAATGGAATTCACCTATTTCATTGAATGTACATCTTCTTCCCTGGAAGAAAATGCTCAGTTTGACTGGGTAAGTTATTCTTGGCTGCATACCAAGTTTTTTTGTTTTTCAGAGTATCAGATTCCAGGGCTTTCGATCCTTTAATGTGGATACTGCTAGATGCTGAGTGATCTTTATTGTGGCTCCACAGTATTTGAATTGTTTTTTTCTGGCTGCTTGTTATATTTTTTCCTTGATCTGATAGTTTTGGAATTTAGCTACAATATTTTTGGAGGGTTTTGATTTTGGGATCTCTTTCAGTAGGTGATCGATGAATTCTTTCAATGTCTGTTTTGCCTTCTGTTTCTGTAACATCTGGGCAGTTCTCTTTGATGATTTCCTGAAAAATAGCGTCTAGGCTCTTTTTTTCATCATGTTTTTCAGGGAGTCCAATAATCCTTAGATTATTTTATCCAAATCTATTTTCCAGGTCTGTTGTTTTCCCAAGTAGATATTTAATTTTTTTTTCCTATTTTTTCATTTTTTTTTTGGTTTTGCTTCATTCGTTTTCATTTGTTAAGTATGATTTTAAATGAATTTAATGAATTATTTTCTTCATTTCCTTTTTTTTCTTTTTGTATTTATCCAATTGAGTTTTTAAATGAGTTGGAATTTTTTTCCATTTTGCCAATTTTTTTTTTTTTAAGAATTATTTTCTTTTTCTAATTCACAGAAAACCTTGGAATTGTTCACCTTTTCCAGTTCACAAATTCTGTTTTCCTAGGAGTTGTTTATCTTTTCTAATTCGCAAATTCTGTTTTTCAAGGAATTGATTTCTTTATCCACTCTTATCTTTTAATGACTTGTCCTCACCCTCTTGCAAAGCTTTCCTTTCCTTTCCCCATTTTTCTTCTAGCTCTCTTTTAAGATTCTTTTTAATTTCTTCTGTGAGAACCTTGTGTCATGGGGACCAAGTCATATCCACCTTTAGATCTAGAGACAAACTGTTTTTAGTCTCCTTAGGGTTTGAAGTCAGCTCTATTTCCATATAGAAACTATCAATAGTTAGAACGCGCTTTGCTTTTTTGCTCATTGTGGAAAAAAAAAAACAAAACAAAAACAAAAAAACAAACTACGGTCTGCTTATGGAGGGCAGTGGGGTATTTCTAAGCTGCCTCTGCAGACAACAGGAAGTGGCAGTGAAGGGGCAGTGGGACAGCATTCACTGGCTGCACTGGAACCTGAAATCAGGTCCTGAAGTCAGCCGCCGTGGAAAGGCAAGTATTAGGGCTGTGCTCAGATCAACAACTGTGGCTGCAGCTGGATCACACTAAGTCATTCCAGGTGTGGGTGGGTATAGCCAGGTCCCGAGAGACCCTAGCTTTTGGGGTTATAGTCTTTACCCACTGTGTTTATAACTTCTCTGCTGGTCTTCTGGCTTGCTGCCAGGGCAAAGTAGCCACACTGGTAAAGTTTCTGCCAGCTGAGGCTACTCCCCTCCCCTCCCCCCTTCGGTCTGCTCAGAATGAGCTGTTTCCTGAGCTCTCTCTGCCTGCTTGAAGTCTGTGCCTGGTCTACTACTCTCCCTGCCCTTCCCTGCCACGAGCAAAACAGACCTTGTCTGGCAAATTTCGAGAATGTCTTCTGTTGATAATGTGTTGTACTCCCAATATTCGTGGTTTCTGACAGTCAGGCACTAATTCCGAGGCTGAATATTGTTAAAATATATTGAGGGAAAAGAAGAGTTTAGGAAGATGTGTGTGTCCTCTCCTTCATCTTGGCCTCCACTCCATGACCTCAGACTCTTTTAACACTTACTAGGTGTGTGACCCTGGAGAAATCACTTAACTCCAATTGTGGAAGGAAGGAAGGAAGGAAGGAAGGAAGGAAGGAAGGAAGGAAGGAAGGAAGGAAGGAAGGAAGGAAGGAAGGAAGGAAAGAGAAAGAGAGAGAAAGGCAGATGATATGGTTGAAGTTGATTGGCATTTTCATAAAGAGAAAAAAGGAGATGGGATCATTGAATCATAGAATTACAGCTCGAAGAAATTTTAGAGCCTACAATCCAATCTCCTTTGGAAATTGAGGAGTAGGGGTGCTAGCTATTCCATTGGTGTAGACCAGCAAAGTGCTTTGTTGCCTCCTTTTCTTTTAAAATCTTTTTTTCTTCTTTCCCCCAGAACCTGACTTCTCCTACCTAGATGCACTGGCTCCTTACCAACCTTTGGCCATGAAATGTATCTACTGTCCTATCGATACAAGGCTCAATTTCATTCAGGTGTCAAAGCTGCTCAAGGAAGTACAGGTGATGATATGAACCTGACATTCTCTGTGCTATCAGAAGTTCTATTTCATATGGGGCCAACCTTCTTGGTTGCAGAGTTGGAAGTTCTATGTCACCTTATTTCAGAGACATCTATGAAATGTCTCAGATATTCCTAAAATTTAGAGAAGGAAGCTGTCATGGCTGCTATTGAAAGATTTCATTTGAAAAGAGACATGATAGAAGAAAGTAGAGTGAACTAATATTTATTTTTACCTGTATGATATTTTAAAACTAGATCAAGAACCTCCTCTACAACATAACTGAAGTCATTCCATTACCAAACATTATATGCCTATCAAGTTAATAAGAAAAATTGCTCCCTCCTTTCATTTTCTTTTTTCACTTTCATTGAATCCAAGTGAAATCCTTTTCAGTGCCTTTGCAAAACCATAAACATTACTATAATTCTGTCAAGTGACATCTCTTTGAAAAAGCTTGCATAGTGTGTTCAGAACAATTGTTCCTTCTCTCTCTTTCTATGTGTGTCTGTCTCTTTGTCTCTCTATCTGTCTTTCTCTCTCTTAGACACACACACACACACACACACACACACACACACACACACACACACAGACAGTCTGATGGAATCTGAAAGTCTGGATTGTCATGATCTTAAAATATGAAAGGTAACAGCTATATAATCAAATAGTTCATATACTATATGTAACATAATAATAGCATAACCTAACAATATTATATAATTTAATATAATATATTCCTATAATGAGAAAATATAGCCAAAAGATAGGGACAGAATATAGGCCAGGTTTGTGATTAAAACAGCACTGAGTTAAAAGTAATTTCATATTATTTTGAGACTTCTTTTATAATTCTTGAAGGAATTTTCAGTAATTCAGTCCCTTCTTGTACAGTTCCATTCTTACTACAAACAGATTGCCAATTTAATTTCATTTTTGTGTTACTCCGTCTTTTCCCCCTCACTTATTTTTCTTAGAATTGTTTCTTGAAAAGTTAATGATTTTCTTTACTCTTGGAGTTTGTCTTGTTGTCTGCCCTTAATTAATTAGCTCAATTAAGATTCCTTTATTCTATTTAAAGTTATATTTACATTAATATAAAATAATTATAAACTATTTTTAAATGAAGGTGATAGGTGATTGTATTTAAAATTGTTATATTAAGTTGTACTTAAATTATTATCTTATTAAGGGAGGGTTATTTGATAATTAATGACACAGGAAGCTATAATCTGAATTATAAGTATTGACAAGGAGGCCTATATTTAAAGTTGAAAGGGGACTTGGAAACATCAAGTCCAACTCCTCCCCCCCCCCCCCCAATTTTGCAGATTATGAAATTAAGGCTGAGACTGAGGCTGAGGAAACTGAGATTAAGCAACTTGCCCACAGTCATCTAGGTAATATGTTTGTGAGGTAGAATTTGAACTTAGGTCTTCCTGACTTTATGTACATGCTCTGTACACTATGCTACCTAATATTAAATAGCATTCTTTGAAAATTACTGTAGAAAAAGTATGATGTTCTAGCTCTAAAGAGAACTACAACAGAAGTAGGAAACCTAATCTGTGCTTTAGAGAACTTAATATTATCTGCCTTGTTAATGATCCCTAAGTGTTTATTCCCAGGTTAACTGTCTTCTTTCTCATACCCTTCAAGGTGTTTGTGGTCACCATTTCACCTGTTTGTGTTCAGGAAGTTTAATTTAATTTTAATGTTAACTTTAGAAAAAGTAGAAAGAAAACTTGCAAAAAATTCTCATTTAAACACGGGCTTGAAACAGTTATACAAAAAAAAATTGCATATATTTGCAGGAAGAGAGATGATAGAGTAATTTGAGTCCCTCTGTGGTCATTGGTTCGTATAAGAAAATTATTAAAAATCCTCTTCCATTCTTTTGTTACTAAATTTTTAATTATTTAACCCATGCTATTTGTAAGTGTTTAGGGTTCTGTCTTATATAATAATGTCTGAACCAAGAGGAAGCCCAGTGTGATCTTCTGAAATGGAAGAACAAAGGGAAAAAACACCTTGGACTGAATTGGAGTCAGGAGAGTGAAAGACAGTTCTGGGTACTATGTTAGTCACCATCCAGAGATGAAAAAAAAAAGGAATTCAAGGAAGAAGGAAACAGGCAGGTCTAAAGGACAGAAATACCATATTCAATTGGCTTATGGTGAGTAAGGGAAAACCTAGAGTTCTAGATTGTCTGACGTGAAAGTCAAATGTGGTTCATTATTAAAGAGGCAGCTGTTGGTTACTGACCTCATTGTGTGTAGGGAGATTTGTGTTTTCATTTCCCATTGCCCTGAAAAGTTTTAATTTTTTATTAATTTGTAAAATCTTTATGTTCTAGTAAGTTAATTTTAAAAAGTTTTGTATTAAAAAACTGAAATTTGCTATTTAGGTGTCCAAGAGATGTCACTGCTTATTATGTGAGTCTAGCACCACCTGGTGGTAGAGAACATATCATAAAGCTGCCACCCACAGAGAGGGACTCGGGTTCTGAGCTTGCGGCTTAGTCACAGTTCAAGTTAATCATCTAACGACTGGAGCAAAGTCATAACGAGAGAATTAGAAATGATTTTTCTTCCTGAAGGATTTTATGGAGTCTTACTGAGGTTAGGAGGAAGTTCCCAAATGTGAGTGTGACTTAAGAACATTTGCAAAGCAAAAGTAAATGCAAATGTTACAGCACCTCAGCTTCCTGACTTTAGAGAAAGAGGTCTGGGTTAGACTTTGGAACAGTACTGCACCCTCTTTGATTTCTTCTTAATTTCTGAACCATTTTCCTCCCTGCCAAGAAGCACTGCCCCCACTTTCCCAGAGAGCTGTTCCTCCCCTTTCTCCCTTCCCTCCCCTTCCCTCCCCCCCAATTCTTTTTCCTTTCTTCACCGCCTTCATTAGGATCGTCTTCCTTGTTTGCCTGTGTACTTAGTGTTTTTATCTCATCCCAGAACGTTGCTTTCTCTCCCTGGGGATTGTCTATGCCTACCAGATTCGTTTCAGTGCCAGTTACTTAAGAATGCCAGATAATATGTCTTACTCTATCGTACAACTCAGGTTGTACATGAGTGGTGATAAAGGAGTGTTTGGTTAGATAGAGTTTATTTATCAGCAAAGACTTAATGGAGGAAATTTGCTAAGAGCAAAGAAACTTCTTGGGCAGTGTGGTAAAGCTTCTAAACCTCTTCTTAGAATTATGTTTCTAAATGCATAAAACATAAAAGATCATAAAGGAAAACTTTTATCTTGAAATAAAGATAAACATTTTTTCCCCATCCAAATTCATGGATTCCCTCTAAAGTGTCATCCCTGATTTTAGATTCTGATTTTCTGGGATAGAATGGCTACAACTTTCAGGTAGGGGAGATGACCCCTAGAAAGGCATAAAAGTAAAAATAAGTAAGGAACAAGGAAGTAAATTTGCTTAGATGAAACAAACTCCACTTTAAAGAGTAACAAATTGCATTTGCTATTAGAGAGAACATAGTTGTTGGAAAGCCTTGAAAGTCAGGCATAGGAGTTTAAATTTGATACATTCAGCCATAAAGACAGCTTAGATCAGGGGTCCTCAAACTTTTTAAATAGGGGGCCAGTTTACTGTCCCTCAGACTGTTGGAGGGCCAGACTATAGTAAAAACAAAAACTTTGTTTTGTGAACCTTTAAATAAAGAAACTTCATAGCCCTGGGTGAGGGGGATAAACGTCCTCGGCTGCCACATCTGACCCATGGCCGTAGTTTAAGGACTCCTGGCTCAGATTGTTGAGCAGGAAATTACATGTTGAAAATTAAAATTGTTCTAACTGCTGAGTGGAACTAGATATAAGAAAGTGAAAAGAAATACGAGACTATACCAAGAGTTTGTCTGTGAGAAGGTGAGGAGATCAGATGTGAAATGGAGATTTGGGAATTGGGAATACTTAAGGCCAGTTCCATTCCAAGGCCATCTATTGAGTGCCTGCTCTGTGCCAGGCCCTGGCTAGTGCTGGGGAGACTGAGGCAGCCCCGGGCCTGTCCCTGCCTACCCGACCCCATGCCTTCCTAGGGGAGGGGGCATGGCCCCTAAACAGGTGGCAGTCTTCCGATAGAGCCGGGACTGATGTTAGAGGTCATTTCATCCAACCCCTCATTTTGCAGATGAGGAAACTGAGGCCAGAGAGGAGAAGGGACTCGCCCAAAGTCGCACAGGTAGTAAGTAGCTGAGCCAGCGGCTTTGTTAGACCAGGTGCAGGGGGAGGAGCCGGAGGGACCTTGGGTCGGGGGCAAATCGGGCTGGGCCGGGTTGGTCTCCGGGAGCGAGTCCACGCTAACTCACTGTCTGCTGCCTCCCCAGCCCCTCCACGTGGTGTGTCCAGAGCAGTATACCCAGCCTCCCCCTGCACAGGCCCACCGCATGGACCTCGTGATTGACTGCCAGCCCCCTGCCATGTCCTATCGGCGTGCCGAAGTGCTGGCCCTACCCTTCAAGCGCCGCTACGAGAAGATTGAGATCATGCCTGAGGTGAGCACTGTCCTTGGCCTTTGCGCCCAAAGAACACATTGGATAGAGATTTCTGATAAAGGAATGTTTGTCTGATAAAGAGATAAATACAGCTCTTGTTTTACAAACTAGCCCCATTGTCCTTTTCAGTTGAACAGATATTATAAGTGCCAATTGTATACAGGTTATTGGGTATACAGAGACCAAAATGAAAAAGGCCCTAACCTCAAGGAATTTATAGTCTACTGGGAGATGGTGCATGAATATAGACACATCAGTACAAAATAATTTGAGAAGGGAGGAAACATTAATCATTAGGAAAATTAGTAAAAGCTTCATGCACCCAGCCGAGCCTTAAAGGACGCTAAGATTCTTGGAGGCAGAGGTGAAAAGGAAGTTCATTCAAAGCTTGGGACATTTCTTGTGCAAAAGCAGAGAGGCTGTGTAGAGGACAGTGTATGGTTCAGGGAATAGGACTGGTAGGACAGTTTGGGTGCAATATAGAAGTAGGTAGGAAAATTATAAGAAATAACTGTTTCTACTACTATACTGCCCTAATTTTATTTTGGCCTAACCAACAGTCTTATGACTCCTAAATGCTTTAATATCTCCCATATATATGAAACTTTAAGAACTTCTGTCTAGATAAGAAAAAATAGTAGTAAACTCCTATGACAGAAGAACATAAGTTCCCAGGAGGTCATGACATGCTGTACTAAGAAAATCAGGAGAATCCTGCCTTGAGTTATTCTCTTCTGGAAAGCCCCTCTAACTGTTGTACAGCATGGAGTGAAATGGGGCAGAATAGCTTATTAAAAAACAATGTCTAGTCCCCTGTCTTGTTTTTTGTATTAAACCTCTAGCTTCATCAGGGTAGAATTAATACTACGGAACAGTATGTACTGTGCCAATTTATAGTTTTAGCAGACTGCCCAGAGCACTGAGAGGTGAAGTGACTCACATGGGATAATATAATATCCTGTATCACGGAGATAGTCTTCCCAGAAGTTGAGTGCTAAATCACCCATCTCTGAAGCTTCTCAGTTAATTAGGAATTTCACCTATCTCTCTGTCTTTAGCCTAAGGATTACTGAGAAAGTACAGATGTGTGATTTTGTGAGTACCCCCTCCATTGCTGTAGGTTACAATCCTGCTGCACCTTAGAGGTTTTCCTAAATCACTATGGCCAAATGGATCACTATCTGCCCAATGGCTTATCACGGCAAAAGATGACCCCACATATGCCTCTGGAGCACAATCTCTGGCCTGTACGCCTACTAAGCTGGAAGCCTTCAAGCCAAAGAATTTTTAAAACACCGAGTTTAGATATGGTGGCCCATATCTTCATGGCCTCTCTTTTGAATGTATTTGGACCATGCATTTGGATCATTTTGTTGATTAGAAGTCTTTCCCAAAGGGATTTGGACAGTTCCAGGAAATAACTTGTGATGCATCTGTGAGTAAGTTTCAGCATCACCATCCTGTTTTGCTTGCTAGATGAGTAAATCTATTTGCTTCCATTAAGTACAATTATTTGCCTGTCTTCCCACCTCTGTGACATATGGTAGGGCTGGATGATCCCCTGAGGCTGATTTTGGCAATCTTGACCCTCTCTGCATCATTTCTGCTCTCCAGATTATTCATTGGCACCAAGGACAAGGGGCCAAAATGTTTTTTCCTCTTTTCAAAATATAGTGTTTGTTATCACTTGAAAGTATTTGTCTGATTGTTTTGGGAAGCACCTGTCTGAAATGAATGGGATGAAAATTTGCTGCAGTTTTTGTTTTGTTTGCTACTAAAGCAAAATTATGGTAGTATTACTCAAAGGGAAACAGCTTTTTTTCACAACTTCCTTATATAATAACCACTACCTCTGCCCCCCAAAATGTCCCTTTTTGTTCTTAATCATATTAATCCCAAATATTTAGGTAGCACCAATAAAAATTCTGGCATTTTCATTGTGTTTTCTATCTGCTAATCACTCTATGGAACTGACACATAAGGACATACTGTTCCAAGTGGATGAGTAAAGAAAGCCCTTGGATTTCCCATAGTTTCTGGGATGAAAGCTAGAGTACTTTTGTTTATAGCATCTTTCCAGTCCTTTGTTCCAGGAGAGATGTTGATTCATAAGCCTAATCTATTTTAGGGTTCTGAAGAGTCCCAGTTTAGATCTCTATTGGAAATCAAGAATTTTCTCATAAGAGCAGGAAAGAGATCTCACCTGCCCAATTCCTAATGGCTCAATCCCTGCCTAGAACTTTTTCCATATTATGTACTCCCATTGTTCCTTCTTCACCTGCTAATACACTCACTTCAGCGGGCCATCTTATATTTCCTTCTGCTATACTCTTGGGAACCCTGGGCATTACCATTTGTGCTAAGAACTACTGAATTTGGCTGTCTAAAATAGTACTGTAGCCTTAGATCCAGTAGTGTCAAACTCAGAAATGAGGGAGTACATATTAAAACCATTTGTTAGTACCTTTATGTTTTGCATTATATTTTTATTTATTTTGTCACACATTTTCCAATTACATTTTAACCTGATTTTTGGGCTCACAATCATGTGTTTGCCACTTCTGCTCTAATTAGTCTTAATACCTCAATGGCAGAAACTAGGAAAGGACTTCTGTAACATATGAGATTAGATCTGAATCTTAAAGGGAGCCAGGGAAGTGAGAATGCACTCCAAGCATGGGAGACAACAATCAAGAGGTGTGGCCAAGAGGTCATTGTTGCTGAATAGAAGAGTGTAAGTAGAGGAGGAAGGTATAAGAAGGCTGGAAATGTAGGAAGAGGCCAAGTTGTGAAGGACTTTAAAGCCAAAGAGAGGATTTATATTTGATCTTAGAAATAATAGGAAGCTACTGGAGCTCACCAGGCAAAAGGTCAAGCCTGTGCATTAGGAACATCAGTGTGGTATCTTGGGAGAAGGATAGATGGAAGGCAAGAGAGACTTGAGACAGGGAAACCCAACAGCTTGCTGTACTAATAGTATGGGTGTGAATTGAGGAGGGCCTTCAGCTAAGTGAGGGTTGTGTGAGTGGAGAGGAGTACATAATAGAGTTGTAAAAAATATGAGACTTGGCATATTGGAAATGTGGACTGTGTGCAAGTAAAGAAGCAAGGATGACTGAGATTGCATGCCTGGTTGTCTGAAAAGATGTTGATATGCACACATTAATAAGAAATTTTAGAAGGTGGGAGGGCTTTAGAGAAAAGATAATGAGTTTTGTTTTAGATATATTGAGTTTGAGATGTCTGCTCGATATCCAGTTAGAATAGTAAATGCTGAGCACAGTGTTAGGCCCATATTAAGCACTTAATAAATGTTCTTTTGATCATTCTTTAGCTGAAGGGGTTCCACCAGCATGGTAGCAATTAAAAAAGAGGAAATGCATCAGACATGTAATTCAAAACGTGGCAATGTAGATAAAGAGTAGAAGACAAAGATTAAAAGGGGAGTAGTAAAGTGTTCCCTTTTCCTAAAAGTATTTTGCCCGAATTACACACAAATCATGTCTTTCAGTGTGCGTTTATTAGATGTTGTGCTATCTGGGTATACAAAAACAAAAGCGAAAAAGAGCCCCTTCCTTAAAGGAACTTTCATTCTACTGGTAGGCACAACATGCAAGGAATGTTTAGGTTACATGAAAAAGCACTAAAAGCCAGAGGAATCAAGAAAGGCATACATAGCAGCTGAAACCTGAAATGAACTTGCAATAGTTTTAAGAAATTAAAGTGTGGAGGAAGTAGATACATGCAAAGGGACAGCCTGCGTAGTGGCTCACAAGCAAAGAGGCAGAATGCCAGGTTTAGAGGAAGTTTGATGGAAACACAACACATAGGAAAGGAGAGTAATGCAGAATAAAGCACAGGCTAGAAAATTTAAGGAAAACCAGATTGCAAAAGGCTTTAAAGGGCAAGTTGAAGAGCTTGTATTTTATTCCCTAGGGAAACAAACTACTGAAGAAATCAGAATTTTTGAGTAAAAGGACCATCAGTAACCCAACCTATATCCAAAAGGAAACCCCATACTGACAAATGATCATCCATCCTATGCTTTAGAGGAGGGCAAGCCATCTCCCTGCCAGCACAGCTTTTTCCATGTACATACATCTTCTAATTGTTAGAAATTTTCCATAACATCAAACCTGTTTATAACTTTCCTCCCCCTTGCTCCTGGTTCTGCCCTCTGGGGTCAGATAGAACTAGCTAAATCCCCTTGGCAAATGACGCCCTTCATCATGAAGTATGACCATCATGTTCCCCATAAGTCTCCTCTTCAAGACTAAACACCTCCCAGAACTAAGGCCCTTTTTCATCCTGAGCACTGTCCATCTGATCAGCAGCATCCTCTTCTGCAGCCCCCAGAAATGAGCACAAGACTCTAGGCGTGGGTGACCAGAAAAAAAGTACAAAGGGTCATCAGATTCTCCTGAAAGCTGGAACTCTCTCAATTCTTTGTTGCTTTGGCTGTCACATCCCATGGATGACTTGTATTAAGCCTGCAGGCTACCAGAACTTTTTCAGAAAAACTTACCTGTCTCCTCAGTTTTATATATGTCTCCTCCTTTTGTTTATGAAGTCACCTTTTTGAATCTCTTTACATATATCCTTATTGGGTTCTCTCATCCCATCAGATTTTTACCCAATGTTCTAGTTTGTCAAGGTCTATGTAGATTCCATTTCTGCCATACAGTGTGTTGGGCCTCTTAGCCCCAGTCATTGGCAAATTTAATAAGTTTGCTATCTATGCCTTCATCCAAGAGATTGACTAAAATGTTCAATAGTACAAAGCCAAGAAAGAGATCACCGGAGATCTCACTGCATGCCTCCTGCCAAAGGATAATGCTTTCTGAATTTTAGCGAGGTAAAGAACTAGAGCAATTATATAGTCCATGCCAAACATAAGAGTTATCCAGCCTTTGCTTAAAGACTTCTAAGATCATTCTGCTTTTGGATAGTCTTCATTGTTAAGAGAGTTGTTTCTTGAGAACAAGCTTTAGTGGGCCTTTTTGCATTTTTTCCTGATTCTGGCCTCTGTGATCAAACAGAACAAATCTAATCCCTCCTCCACGAGAGCCCCTTACATAAGTCAGCAGTCATGTCCCATCTTTCTCCTCCACGTGTTCTTTTCTTCAGGCTAAACACGTCCAGTTCTTTAACCTTTCCTTAATGGATTCTATAACAAGGATCCCAAGTCCTGGTGGCCCTCCTCAGAATACTCCCCCATTTATCAATATCCTTCATCCAGAACTGAACACAATACTCTAGATGGGGTCTGATGAGTCACTCACTCAGCAAGCAAGACTGTATCATCCCTTTTTACCTGTCTTTGCCTTCTGTATTCTGCATATTTCCCATAAAATCTGAGTTGGTTGGTGCATCCACTTTGTAGGATATATTTTTCCTAATCAATGGAATTGTTTTTCTTTAGGTCTTTATAATTTCATTCTTAACCATTTTCTATCTTTTCTGGGCTGATTTCTTCTATAGCATCTTTCTTATCTTTATTTTATTTAGTCCATATACCTATTTTTCCTCTTAATTCTTGGAAATCTGCTTTTCCCAAAATCTAGGAAGCAGGTCAGCCTGTACCCAGATTTCCTTTCCTTTGTCATAAATTCTAGAAAAACAGTTCACTTACCCCCTAGGGTTTTCATCATTTACAGCCCAGTGTCCAGTTCTTCCTTGTTAGTGAGAATAAGATCCAGAACAGAAATTTCCTCTTGTGTTCCTTCACCTTTTGAAGGATGAAACTATCACTAAGGAAAACAAAGAAGTTATCACTGATGTGCTTTTGTGTTTTAGAGAACTCCGGCAAATAATTGGAAAATTGAAGCCCTCTATCTCTATAACATGCATATCATTTCTTCTTGTCAGTCTCATGATTTGTTTCCCAAACTTTTCATCTTTTTTCTTTTTCTGTCCAGGTATTGTATAGTTTATTCCAAAATCACTGTTTCTCCTTATGCTGATGTTTATCCAAATACTGTCTTCCCCTTTGATTCCTGGTTCTTTCATATGAGGATATCTTCTTAGTATACATTGCTACACCACCTTACATTTATCTAGCCTGGGTTTTTTTTTTTTTTTTAAGTTATATCCATTCACAGCCAAGCTCCACTTATGAGTTTCATCTTTTTTTTTTTTTAATTAATAACTTTTTATTGATAGAACCCATACCAGGGTAATTTTTTACAGCATTATCCCTTGCATTCACTTCTGTTCCGATTTTTCCCCTCCCTCCCTCCACCCCCTCCCCCAGATGGCAAGCAGTCCTTTACATGTTGAATAGGTTACAGTATATCCTAGATACAATATATGTGTGCAGAACTGAACAGTTTTCTTGTTGCACAGGGAGAATTGAATTCAGAAGGTATAAATAACCCGGGAAGAAAAACAAAAATGCAAGCAGTTTACATTCATTTCCCAGTGTTCTTTCTTTGGGTGTAGCTGCTTCTGTCCATATGAGTTTCGTCTAAACAAATATCAGTAATAAATAGGAGATCAAATTTGTTTCCTTGCATTGGATCTCTAATTCTTGTATGTTGCCTAACAGTTGGATACCTCTGTGTAGATAATTTCAAGCCACAGGTTTAGATTTTTTCTGGGTATCTAAACTGCCACTCTTTATTCATTGTAGGTGTTCTCTGTGATATGTATCATGAAAGATAGATTTATGTAATAATCTCTGTTTTCTATACTTTTTAATTCTTAGCCTTTTTTATGAGATTTTCAAGGTGCAAGACACCCAGTCAATAAATATTTCATACCTTTTATATCTCTCTGCTTAGGTGTGTATCTTTCTCTCTGTTTTAGGTTTTGGCCCAGAAATCCAAATCTTTTCTGAATCCCTCCCTTCAAAGGTAACAGTGAGGAAAGTATAACCTGTATTTCTGCGGCTTTCATTTCTTTTCCCAAGAATTCATAATCATTGGTAATACATCTTAGGTTAGTTTTGGCAGTAACATTTATGTCCATATGATTCACTAAAAATGAATAGTTGTAAATTTTTTAGGAAAGTTCTCTGTATGTCTTGATTAAGAGGCTCAGGAAGACAACAGAACTCTCTTTTGTTATTATTGAATCAACAAATAGCTGCCTTGATATCTGTGAGAAAGGAATCACCAATTGTTGACTTCTGACCTTTATTGGAATCTCCATCACCTGGGGAGCCACTTCATCAAATCATTCTTTAGAAGATGAGCATCTTCCTCTTCAGGACAATATCCAATTCCTCCCTCTTCCTGAAGAGCCTCAAATCTGTTTTTAAACTGCAGTTTTCCAGTCCTTTTCCTTTCCTTTCTTCTCTGTTATATTATTCTGTTCACTGTTATCTTGTTTTAAAAAAAACCAAAACTGTCTTTTAGCTTCTTTTTCCCTTTTGAAGCTTTTGCTGTTTCCTTTAGAAACCCATTCATTGTTCCAAACAATCTGGCATGTGGAAAGGTGTTCTTCAAGTCTTCCTCAAGAAACAAGATCAGCCTACATTTTTAACACAGTAAACCATGTGACATGGTGGTCAAATCAAAATTACAACATTTTGATCTGCCTACAGAGTATATTGCACCAGATGAAAATGCAATTTCCTAGCCTAGTTGGAACAGTAGAATCATCAATAAATGGAGTATATGTAAAGATAGTGACCAAAACAGAGAACAAGAAACTATGCCACAGGAATCATTTGAAGGAACTAGGGATGTATAGGTGGGAAGAAGATGAATTAAAATAAGGGAAAACTATTGATAAGATAAAGCTGAACAGACTTCCTCATGAGCTCTCAATTCTCCATCAATAGAGATTCCATGATTAGCTTTCCGGGGATATTGTAGACAATTCCTGCTTTTTCACAGTTGCACTAGACTAGAACTTCTTAAACTTTTTCTACTCATGATTTTCACCCAAGACATTTTTTAATAGGTATGTAAAACAGGTATACAAATGAAACATTTAAGGATAATAAATCATAATTTCATATTCATAAGACCCTATATGGAGTTGTGAATCACAGTCTAAGCTAGACACAAGATAACCCCTAAGGATATTTCATAAAGCATTCTATCAACAGTATTATATTTAATCACAAAAACTTGTGAGGTAGATAGCATGCAGTAGTATTCTTTACTTAGATTTTACATATAGGAAATCTTGAACAGATAAGAAACTTACCAGAGTTCTAAAATTGGAGTTTTGACCAATGTTTCTGACATCACATCTGATGTTGTGGCTGCATTTCCCTCTTCTGCTCCTCCTTGTACAAGCTGCCTCTGATTACACATGAAGGGAGTGAGCAGTAGTTAACAATATGACTGAATGACCTCTGGTCCCTTCCAACTCTGAGATTCTTTGATAGAGATTCAGGAAGTGAAAAAGGCAGGAAGGTATCAGGATGGCTAACAGGGAAATTTCTCTCATTGCTTCAGAGTTGCCATTCAGGAAGAAGTAATGGGTTTTATAAGAAGAAAAACAAAACACTGCTAAATCTTAAGATGGACTTCAAAATCAAGATGTAGCTATGAAACCAGATGTTCATGAGTCCCCAGTCCTCAAATCCCTATTATGTTTGTGAGAAGTCGGATAGTCATGTAAAAGGAAACTTGAAACAGTTCAGACACCTCTTTTCCCATTCTCCATCTTTTTCTTCCTGCATCTCTCAAAATACTACCATTCTTCTACTACTTTTTTCCACTAAGAATGAGTGGAGGCTCATAGAGAGAGATGAGCACACTAAATGTGGTGGGAAATGAAATAGGTAGAGACAATGAAGAAACTGCTTAGCCTCAAGAAAATAAAATGGTAGAATCACCTCAGAGAGGGTCTTAAGTGCCAGAGTAAGAAAGCCTATACGTGAACAGCATAGAACCAAGGTAAATTCTTGATTGACATAAAAAAAGCAGTACTTTGGGAAGATGCATCTAGGGATGGTGTACGTGATAAATTTAAAAGATTCAGAGAGACTAATTCATATTTCTTTATCAAAGCCCAGGTTTGAGATGATGATAATGATGATAATTGATATTAACAAAGTCCTTTAAGGTTTCCTGCGTTATTTCATTTAAACTTTGCAGTAGCCTTGTCAGCCCCTGGGGATGATATCTTCACTTTTACACTGAACAAACTAAGGCTCAAAGGGATTGAGTGATTTGCCTTGATTACATAGCCAGGAAATATGGAAGGCATGATACAGACCCAGTTCTCCTAATTCCCAAATCCTAACTGCAGTGGCATTAACTTATTGTGTTATTAATAATGGTGATAGCCAGTACCATGTAGTACTATTACTTGTTGGTGTTATTAATAATAGTGATATGTATCATGTAGTACTTTGCAAATCTCATCCATTTGATTCTCTGGACTCTATGAAGCAGGTGCTATTGTCACACCCATTTTTTACAGTGAGGATACTTGAGGCAGACAAAAGTAAAGTGACTTGCCGAGGGTTTCACACATAGCAGGTGTCTTGAGTGCAGATTTGAACTGGGGGTTCTTGACTCCAGGTTCAGCCTTTCATGTAATGCTGCACCTAGAGGCCACTTCTATGGCTACTTGGTTTACTAATTTACTGATGGAAAGATCAAATCTGAGAGTCTCAGAAGAATTTATTATCCATGAATATTCTAAAAAGCACAAAGCCAAATAGGTCATTGAATCTGTGCCTATGATGAAGTTTGGCTTTCCAGTGGTACTCTAAAGAACAGAAGATGGAACTAAAGTAATAGAGTAAAGCAAGACATTCTCTCTCAGATATCTCCCTTTTTTCCTTACCCTTTCTCTTCCTCCTCTCATTATTGTCATTCTTAGTAAATTTTTGCTAATTTTTGCTAAGAATCCTTCACCTTCTTTCATCTCCCAGAGATGTTGTGAGGATAAAAGATTAATTATTAAGTACTTTGCAAAACTTAAAGAACTATATAAATTCTAGATGTTACAATTATTATTTCTTAGTCGTTTAGGGAAAAGAATACGGAGGCTTCTATTGGGAAGGAAAGTCAGAATTATTCATGACGGTGCCCTCTCTATTCACAGTAGGAAAATGAGTAAATCATAGCCAAAAAACCATATCCTGTCCTTGGGTAGGCCTGTCCAAGGAGGCCTTTCAACAGTAGTGCTTGGGGATTATTTGAAAAATAGTATAGGAATCTGTGGACCTTACTGCACACAGGATAGGCTGAAAAAGTTGAATTTTAAATCCTGCATTTTAGTTCCTGATCTGGATAGGATAGTTCTGTGTCTTCCTACATTTCAGAATAATTCCTGGCTGAAAACTATACTATGCTTTTAGCTTGCAGATTCATTGGTGCCCCTGGAGATTAAGCCTGGCATTTCCTTAGCAACTGTTTCCGCTGTGTTGCACACTAAAGATAACAAGCATGTTCTTCAGGTACAGTATGGAGGACTGGTCTCAACTGCATTGCACCGACCCCTGGATTCACATTGGTCAGGTGGGGGGCAGAGACAATGCCAAACAGAATCCCTCTGTTTGGTAGATTCATGACCTCTCTATTGCCCCCACCGTTAACTAGCACAATATTCTACAAAGCTTAAAATGAAAAAAGCTCCCAGAGCAGTGGTATTTCCCTAACCAGCATAATTGTGATCCTGAGCACTTGATAAATTATATCTGAAACAAAGAGTGAGCTGCATATCAATTTCTTCCACTTATATCTTTGGCCACATGCCTATATGAGATAAAAGGAGAGGGAAATTATTCATAGAGAAGACTGCAAATTATCTAAGTGTCTGTTCACAGCACAATAATTCAAACTTTCTCAAACTTCATTAAGCCAGCCAACAAACCAATAATGCTATGCACAGCACTGTTTTAGGCATAAAGGAAAATATTTCACAGATCTGTAATTTCATCCATGTGGGTATTCCCATCATCAGTATATATCAGAAATCTTCTGCAAACAAAGAGGTCTTGGATATCTCTTATTAAGTTGTCGTGGCAAAGAAATTAACTTCTGACTAATCTGACAAGAAGCCTCAGTGGGAAATATCACAGAACAACTGAAACTTTTACAGGATAGCAGGGAATAAGACTTGCACAAATGAAACAATTACAAAAATTTTTTAGAAAAGAAAGGTGGTAATGAGTCAGTGACAAATAAGCTAATGAAGGTAATGTGTTCTTTCTTTCTCTTGATATACCTATTTGACACCCTAAACTTAGCTAAAATCTTACTCAGGCCAGCCACTCAATCTATGTACTCCAAGATCCTTCGGAGAGAAGGGTGACTAAAAATCAAAGCAGGAACACTGGGCCCACGGTATACTGGGGAAGACCCTCCCTCTGACAGCTGGCTCATTCTGGGGTGACTCTAGGGCTCTTGGCTCATGTTCTCAAACAGCTTTGGGAGTGGGACCAGTTCAGTATCATTACTGTTACTATTGCTGCTATCATCATCATCACTACTACTACTAGCATTCACATAGCACTTTGACTTTTGCAAAATGCTTTACACCTTTTATCTCCAGTGATCCTCACAATAACCTGAGTGAGGTATATGCCTCTATCATCCTCGTCTTAAAAAGGAGGAAACAGGCTGAAGGAATAAGGACTTGCCCAGAGTCACATAACTAGTAAATATGTGAAGTGAGATTTGGACTCAAACCCTGCCTCCACTTCCAGCAGTTGTAGCTACAGTAAGTCTTGGAGGCCAATTGTTCTTCCTGGTCAGGTTAAGACCAGATGCTTTGCCACATGTAAATTCATTAGCCTGTACTGTCAACATGGGAAGCTGTTATCATGATTTTGGGAACTGAATTATTTTGATGCTCTAGGCTCCTCCTAGGCCCATCCAGCCCCCAGCCAGCAAGAAGAGGAAGCGAGTGAGTGATGACATCCCAGACTGTAAACTTCTAAAGCCTCTCCTAAGTGGCTCCATCCCTGTGGACCAATTTGTTCAGACTTTGGAGAAGGTAAGAATCCAGCATGTATTTAGATGAGTCCATTACTGCTCTTCTTTGGGTTCTCTCTCTTTTCATCATTTTAACAACCTTATATTGGCAATTGTCAGTCTATTTACATTTTCTCCTAGTGATTGCTTATTAATTTCTACTTAGGACACTGATTTCTGAAAGTTTTCTAGGTCCCTCTATAGCCTCCACCTCTTTAAAACTGTTAATGTAAAAGAATGATGAGGAAAGGAAAGAAAGAAAGGAGAGGAAAAATTGAAAAAGTACATAAATGATTGCATTTATCAAATGCTTACTGTGTACCTAGCACTTGGGGGAAGTAACGTACACAAGGCAGTGCTAGCAAAGAAAGGGTATCGTGGTCTGGAAGATCACAGTGGTGGTGAGCCAGGCCACAGGGGAGGAGCCTGGGACACCCCTGCAAGAGCAGCGGCACCAGCAAGGTAGCAATGGCGCTCGTGGAGTTGGAGACCCCAAGAGAAGATGGCCAGGGAGGAGAAGGAAGTGAGGTTGGGGCTCCCCTGCACTAGGAGGCTTTCACAATAACTGAAAATAGCACCATTTTGATGACATTCAGTGGCTCTTTCCCCAGTCCGGAAGACTCACCAATCTCTTGTCTACTTTTCTCCTTGGCAGCATGGCTTCAGCGATGTCAAAGTGGAGGACACAGCTAAAGGACACATCGTCCTCCTCCAGGAGGCCGAGACTCTTATCCAGATTGAAGAAGATTCCACCCATATCATCTGTGACAATGATGAGATGCTCAGGGTTCGGCTTCGGGACCTCGTGCTCAAATTCCTACAGAAATTCTAAATTAAGGGGATTGCATTAGATTACCTCTAAGGTCACTCCCAGCTCGAGGATTCTTTGAAAACTCAGGTTATTTCTGCCTTAGTGAGTCACTAACATGGCTTCCAACATAAGGATAACCGAGAAAACCCCATCCTGAGGAATCCTTGATTCCCATGTCACTTTGTTGTTTGTGCCACAGGGCTCAGAAATCAGTGGAGAGTCTTCATATTGTCTTTCTCCTTGGTTTTTAACAAGGTCCTCTTTTATTCTCAAATCTGACTTGAGTATTGAGGAAAATGGATGTTCCTGAGAGTTGTCGTCTGGGTTTGATGCACAGAAACAGTCCTCCCTGCACTTCTACCACTGCTTCAGGGAGATAGATGCCTTTGGTTAAATTCTAGACTTTCCAGTTTGGGTTTCCAAGTAATCCAAATATAAGGCAATAGGTTGTTCATTGGTTGCAGTGACCAGTGGCAAAAACCTAGTGGACAGATAAGGTGTCTAGACCATCTTTTGTTTATTTTCAAAATTTTGCTTGTCTAGGAAAGGAGAATTCTTCTGTTTGGCATTATTTGTTTGCTTCTTTTATTGCCTTTCCCAGAGAACTGAATCAAAAGATATCTTTTCAAGAAAAAACTGAAAATAAACCACACCAATCTTTATCTTATTTTTAAGAAACCTCCTTTTAAATAAAAGGTAGTTATTTTTGCCAAAGTATACTTTGCTCTGTTGTCTATATCGTTGTTTAGTTGTTTCAGTCACGTCCATTTCTTTGTGACCCCAATTGAGGTTTTCTTGGCAGAGATATGGAGGGGTTTGCCATTTTCTTCTCCAATTCATTTTATAGATAAAGAATTTGAGGCAGACAAGATCACACAGCTAATAACTGTCTGAGGCAAGATTTGAATTTGGCTCTTAACTCCAGGTGTGGCACTTTATCCACTGCACCACCTAGCTTATACATATATATTGTAGTCATTTAACCTGTCTTAGTCCATACCTACAGTTTGGGTATAGAAGTGAAGCTTTTACTTAAAAAAAAAAAAAATTAAGCAGCCAGTGATAATTAAAGCAAAAAATGGTTTGCTATGTAGATTCACACAAAGGAACCTGTCCTGGTTCAGGAAAATGGGAGCAGGAACAAAAAGGGAACGATTCAACCAGCTGTACAGATGCATGGAGAATGAATTCTTCAGTATGGAAGATTTCATTCCATATAGAAATTTCCAGAAAAGAGGAGATAAAAGTAGGGGGACTATCCTACCATCTAAAAGAAAATGCCAAATTTTGTGATTTTAAAAACAGAGAAAGAGAAAAAAACAACATGGAGAATAATATTTTGGTGTCTATATGTCAAGATGTAGAACTCAACTTCATAAAAAGTCAGCAGATTTAGTTCTGCATATAAATTATATTTCTCTATGGCCTTAGAAATTCACTAATTTCTATTTCCTTTTATAGCCCACTGGAAATTAAAACTGAGCCGGGAACAGTTTTCTAGTAAAATTGTTAATGTCTCGGCAGCTGCCAGATTGTAGTTTCCTCCTTTTTCAATTTCAGCTCAACTAGCATTTATTAAATACCTATGTGCCGGGCATTTTACTGGGTCCTGGAACTAAATGAAAACAATTCCTGCTCTCAAAGAGCTCAAAAGGGAAGAATAACAATATATTTAATAAGTAAATACAAATAATAATAATAATACAAAGTACAGGAAGTTCTGCTATATCAGGATATGTGGATTCCAAAAAGCAGAACTCTATGCAAGAGGACACAGAATTTATGGGGAAAATGAAATGTACAGTGCTCAAAAACTTGTAAGCAATATATAAAAAAAGATAGGAACTTAATAAAAAACAATAACAGATTTTATACCTGTTGAAGGATTAAGAAATATTGAAAAAACAGTAATGGCTATGTCTACAGCATTAGGCTGTACAGTAAATTAAAGACTGCTGATATTCCAGGTCTTGGGGCAGGAGGCTGTAGTGGAAAATGATGGGGTGGATTTGGGGGTGGGATGGACCAGCCCTTTGCTTATCCTTCCTACTGCACCAGAAGTACTTTATCTTTGCTCATGGAAATAGACATTGGAAGAATTGGAGCTTGTGAGTTATGAAGTGAGGCAGTTTTCTGCCTTGTCAATATTTCTTGGTAAAGAAATCACTCAGAAGGTAACCGGAAATTTGTGTGAAGTTAAAAATGTTCCCTAATAAATATAGCAATTGCATTAGAAGAAATTGATAGTTTTGAAATACACATTAATTGCAAAATTGACTATAAATACAATATTATTTGGAAGGTAGGAGGGCACAAAATGGTAACAGAGGAAATGAGCTGAGCTTTTGAACAGAGCTAAGGATTCCCAGAGGTGGAGGGGAGAAAACATAACATTCTGAGGATGGAAGCTATTCTGCACAAAGGCATAGGGATGGATGTCAGAATGCCACATGCACAGGACAGTAAATAGTCCAGTTGATTTCTCTTTGCTTAGCCCTAGAAAGCAAACATTTACAAAAAGTGGGACTTGGAGTAAAAGATGTCTTTCTGCATACAGCAACAGGAGGGAGATGAGGAATATTCCTTGCTTCCCACCACTGCCACTTTCACTTGGCCATTAACACTCAAAAACTTGTCCTTCTCTCTAGTTTGGTCTATTCAGAAATATTTTCTGGTGATATTTATCTACCAGCCTCCAGATCATTCTCCCTCTTTTCTCTGAGTTCAGGACCTAGTTCTGTCTTTCTCTCCGCCCTCCCAGTCCCCATTGATCTTCATCTCTTGTCCTTGAAGAGACACAATGACATCATGATGTTGGGGTTAAAGTCCAATTGTGGCTTAGTCCAATATGAGCTTGGAAGGCTTCACCATAGGTTGGGCTCAAATAGTCCATTTGGGATGGAGATGTCTCTACATTGGCACATCTCAAGTTTCCTGTGTGCAACTGTAATTCTGCACTGCTCATAGAACATAGTGCCTTCTGGGCAGTCCTGAGTCCGTGTCTCAGAACCAATATTAAAAATTCTATAGAGAAACTTTCAGTAGCCCTGTACTGTGAACTCCCCAGAAAACAGTCTTAGGTAAATGTACATTTGGCTTTCAGACTGTGGCCAGCCCATCTGAGGTACACTTCCAGCAATAGTTTAAATGCTTGGCACTTTGGGAGAGTGGCATCTGATACCTTATCTTGCCAAGTGATCCTCAGAACCCCTTAAATGAGGGATTTTGATGCTAAAGTTCCTTGAAGTACTCTCGTCTCCCAGTCCACCAATCTCCAATTTGTTAACTCATATGACATACATCCTCCCCTCAACCCTACACCCACAAAGTGTTGTACTTCCAGGATCAAGGAAGATGAAAATTCCTCAATTCCATCTCTCCCTGTAATTCACTCCTCTGAAGCCCACTCCTGAGTCCCATTCTGGACCTAGCACCTTTCATAGCTTGCCAAATGCTAACCCTGAGTTTCCCCACCATCCCCCATCTTTATAACCTACTAACATAATACTAAACAGTGCTAGAAGAAATCACTTAAACCTACTGATTGGGTCCACTACAAAGTTAGCTGATTCCAAGTGGATTCCTACTGCTGTAAAATAACCCTTTTATTCTTCCCTGTCATTAACCACAGAGCCTATTAAATCCTCTCCTCAATCCTCCCACATTACTTTCAAACCCCATCTCAGCAAAGAATCCCTTTTCATACTTAAACCATGAAAAGAAGCCATTTGCCATGATCCCCTTTAACTCCTGCCATACTTAAAACCTTTTGACAACATCCTCCATTCTCTCCTTGACTCCAATCTCTGAAAAGGCAATCTCTTTTTGTAAAATGTCATTTAGTTATCAAAGAGTGAAAGAAGGGTCCCTATTTCACACAGTCATGCAAAACAAATTCTCAAAATAGTCATGTTTTATCATAAAAGCCTCTCAGTTGTGAGGGAGGCAGCATTCTTTAATAGTCTTTTGAAATTGTGGCTAATCAGAATTCTTAACTTTTTCAAAATTGCTCATTTTCATAATGTGAGATACAGTGTTCTTCCAGTTCTGCTTATTTCAATTTGTGTCTCTCTTTCCCTCGTTTCTTACAGTATAATATAGTATTCCCATACATTCTTTTCCCACAATTTCTTCATCAATTCTTCAGTTGAGGAGCACCCTTTTGACAGTTTTTTGCCAACACAAAAAGAGCTGCTTTAAATATTTTGAGACCTTTTCCTCTTTGATCTCTTTAAGATATAGGCTTAACACTTTTATATCTGGGTCCAAAGACATGCACTATTTAGTAACTTTGGGGACCTAATTCCAAATTGCTTTCCTGAATTTAGATCTCCAGCAATACATCAATGTGAATGGTTTCCCACATTCCCCCCACTCCAACATTCATTGTTTTCTTTATGATCTTTGCCAAGTTGATAAGTATAAAATGAAAATTCAAAATTTATTTTGCATTTCCATAATAGAGTTGTAACATTTTTTTTCATATATGTATAGATGACATGGCTTTCTTTGCCTGAAAACTGCATATTCATATCCTTACACCATTAATCTGTTGGGGAAAATCTTACAAATTTGCCTTGAAAATGAGACCTTTCTCAGAGAAACTTGCTGCAAAGATTTTTCCAGTTGTTTCCCTTCTATTGTTAACTGTATCACTTTGGTTTTTTTTGCAAAATCCTTTTTAATTTTACATAATCAAAATCCCTTTTTTGATTAAGAACTTTTTCCCTGTCCATAGATCTAATAGGTAATGTCTTCCTTTTTCTTTATTGTGTTTATAATGTGACCTTTTATAACTATATCATACATCCATTTGGTGTAAAGTATTGGTCTAAACCCAAATTTATCCCACAGTACAATCCAGCAATCTTTTATCAATGAGTCCTTGCTCTAATAGCTGGGGAGCCCTTCTTGCCAGCCTGTGGTCTTGATCGCATCCTCTCTCACCTCCAACAATTTGTTCTCCAAATCATTCACTTTCCTTTATTTTCTATCTTTCCCTGTCTCTCTACTCCCTCCTTTCCAGATGCCTGCAAACCCAAGACTCCCCTATCCTTAAAAAAAAAAAATTCATTTTATACTACCATCCTGTTGAGCTACCATTATCCTATATTTATTGCTCCTCTTTCATGGCCAAAATAACAATGTGTGTTTTATTTAAACTTTTCTCACAAATGCAAATTAAGACAACTCTGAGATAACCACTACACTCCTCTCAGATTGACTAAGATGACAGGAAAAAATAATGATGAATATTGAAGAGGATGTGGGAAAACTGGGACACTGATACATTGTTGGTGAAGTTGTGAACGCATCCAACTTCTGGAGAGTAGTTTGGAACTATACTCAAAAAGTTATCAAATTGTGCATACCCTTTGTTACAACTTGGCTTATATCCCAAAGAGATCTTAAAGGAGGGAAAGGGACCTGTATGTACAAGAATGTTTTGTGGCAGTCCTTTTTCTAGTGGCAAAAAACTGGAAAGTGAATGGATGCTCATCAATTGGAGAATGGCTGAATAAATTATGGTATATGAATGTTATGGAATATTATTGTTCTGTAAGAAACGACCAGCGGGATGATTTTAGAGGGGTCTGGAGAGACTTACATGAACTGATGCTGAGTGAAATGAGAAGAACCAGGAGATCATTATATACTTCAACAATAATACTATATGAGGATCAATTCTGATGCACATGGTTCTCTTTGGCAATGAGAGGATCCAAATAAGTTCCAATTGATCAGTAATGAACAGTGAACCCCCAGTGAAAGAACACTGGGAAATTAGTATGGGCCACAACATAGCATTTCCACTCTTTCTGTTACTGTTTGCTTGCATTTTTGTTTTTCTTTTCAAGTTAGTTTTATCTTCTTTCTAAATCCGATTTTTCTTGTACAACAAAATAACTATGGATATGTATACATATATTGTTTTTAACATATTTAACATGTATGGGACGACCTGCCATCTAGGGGCGGGGGAGGGGTAAGGAGAAGAAAAATTGGAATAGAGGTTTTTGCAAGGGTCAATGTTGGAAAATTACCCATGCACATGTTTTGTCAACAAAAAGCTATAATTAAAATAAAATAAACTTTTCTCACTTCTCAACACTTAGCAATCTGACTTTATATCATCACTCAAATGAAGCTTCTTTTAAAAGTTACCAATTGCCAAACACAATGGCCTATTTTCATGTTTCATCTTCCTTACCCTCTCTGAAGCATTTGACATTTAATTGATCTCCCTATTCCCCTAAATATACTTCTTTGAGTTCCCATAACAACTTCCTTAATTTTCCTACCTATCTGATTGCCTCTCCTCATTCTCTTTTTCAGGGTCATGCGTTCTAATATGTGTACTACTTCATATTTTGTAAGCTATAAAGTTTTATGTAAATATGAGCTGGGACTGGGGAGAAGATAGACCCTCATTTAGTGGCCTAATTTCCAATTAGATATACCATGTTGTTGTTCAGTCGTTTTTCAGTCATGGACAAGGCTTCATGACCCCATTTGGTGTTTTCTTGACCTTTTTGCCATTTCCTTCTCACATCATTTACAAATAAGGAAACTGAGGCAAACAGGGTTAAGTGAGTGGCCCAGAGTCACAGAGCTGAGGCTGGATTGGAACTCGGGAAGACAAGTCTTTTCTGACTCTAGGCCCAGAGCTGTGTGCACTGTGCCACCTCGTTTCCCTACAGATACGCATCTGTGATTCAATCTATCTAAAATGGAAACCCACCTCTCTTCCCATCTTCCCTATTTCTGCCCATTTCACCATTGTCTCTTAGGTTCAAAACCTTAGCTTCATCCCTAACTTCACAGGCCTTCAACCTCTGTCTCCAATCAACTACCAAGTCCAGTTATCCACCCTCTACATCCACTCTCTTCTCTCACATAGCTGCCACCCTAGTTCTCACAAAATTAGTCAAGCAAAACAACAACAAAAAAAAAAAAAATAGAAGAAAATGTAAACTATCTCTTTGGAAAAACAACTGACTTGGAAAATAAATCTAGGAGAGACAATCTAAGGATTATTAAAATTATTTTTATTATTCCTGAAAACCTTAGTCTCATGTAGAATATTGAAATAGCCTCCCAATTTTGTTCCCTCCAATATCTCACCTCTTCAACCAGTCTCTACATATTCTCCCACTAGCCTGGCTACCTTGTGATTCCTCATACAAGGAATTTCATCTTCCACCAAGCTATCCTCCAAGTCTGAAATACATGCCTTCTTCACCTCCAGGAATCCCTGGCTCTTTCAGACCTCTGCTCAAGCAGTATCTCCTGTAGAAGTCATAACCTGATCCCTCCCTCCCCACCCCAGATACCAGTGCTCTCCTCCCCCAAATTACTATTTTGTATTTTTTTTTCTGAGTGTTGTCTCCCCACCCCTCCCCCATCTTACACAGGCACTGAGAAGGAAAATAATAGATCAATTATACATGTGAAATGCAAAACATTTCATGTTAGCCATATTGCAACAAAAATAACATGAGAAAAACATTTAAATTTGTATTCAAAATTCATCCATTCTCTTTCTGGAGATTGGACAGCACTTTTTCACATTGGGGTCTCTTTCAGGAGGTGATCAGTGAATTCTTTCAATGGCCAGTTTACCTTCTGATTCTAGGACATCAGGGCAATTTTCCTTGATCATTTCCTGAAAGAATGTCTAGGCTCTTTTTTTCATCATGTGTGAAGACCAAGTTAGCACCTGGATACCTTAGAATCAGCCAGAGTCAGGATAAGCAAAAGTCCTTGGTCTTTAGGGGTAGAAGTGAATTGGATGGATGCAGGATCTCCATGACCTCCTTTTTCTTCATCTACCGCCAAAGTGACTCTGGCTTGTCTTACTCCACCTCCTAATTCTTCCCACAATTCTTTGTATACACCAAAAGATTGAACCAGCACAGAATAGTGGGAGGGGCTATTTTCCAAGCATATGCTAATAAGAGTATTGTCCAATGAGTAATTAGCCTTGTGCTCAGTTGTCCAACCTCAGTGCATCAATTCAGATTTTCAGCCCTTTACATCTGCTTTCTTTTGTTTTAGAACATAGGTGGTCATGCCATCCCTGACTTCTCAGGAAGGGAGGTGAAAATACCAAAAAGGAGGTCATCACGCCCTCCCCCCCTAACTTCTCAGGAAAAGAAGTGAAAACACCAAAAAGGAGGTGATCACGCACCCCCTCACTTGTCACAAAGGGAGGTGAAAGCAGTAAAAAGGAGATGATCACGTCCTCCCTGACATCTCAGAAAGGGAGATGAAAAGCACCAAAGGGAAGTGGGGGTTGCTAGCAGGTTTCTGGGCTGAAAGATCTTATTAGAAACAGGTATGCACAAACCCATCAGCATGGGAGGTATCACACAAGCACACAGCAATAACGCAGAGGCTATTAGTGATGACTCCCCACAGTCAATGCAGGCTCGATGTGGTGTAACAAACATGAATTGTACACGCAAGTAACGGTATAACAAACAATATAAATCAACATGGTGTTGTAAAAGATTGCCAGAAGTCCTAGAAGGAGAGTATGTAAACAGCAATCACACATACGCCTTCTTCAGCAGCCAAGAGATAGTCCAAAACCAATGTATTGTCCATAGCTTCACGTGTCAGGGAATCCAATGATCCCTGCAAGTTTTTGAAGTCTTCCAAAAGTCTTTTTTATATGTTAGGGAATCTAATGATTCCTGAGGGTTTTCAAGTCCTACAGTCTTTTCATTTCTCAGAAAATCCAATGATTCCTGAGGGTTTTCAAGCCTTACAACCATCTTATCATATCTCAGAGAATCAAATGATTCCTGAGGGTTTTGAAGTCCAACAATTTTTGATGTCTATGAGTCAAACGCCATAACTACCAGGCTCATTAAGTGGTGAGCACAGTCAGCAACAGAACCACCTGATGTTTCTTGAGTCTGCTCTGTCTCTCTGCGATGGACAAAGCGAATACGGCTTGTTGGCACCCATCTGATTCCTTCTCCATCTGTGGAGATACAAGCAAACCCTCTCCCCCAAGCAGTTAGCCTATCTGGTCCCTTCCATTCACCACTTTCTGGGTCTCTCCACATCATCTGGTGATTATCTAAAGATAGTGGAGCTGCTTGCACTGGACACTGCCCTTCCGGTGGGTTATAAAACCTGTCTGCCGGAGCCAGTGCATCTTTGTCAAAAATCAAGAAGTTAATAGTATAAAGAGCTAAATTTAGAAGTTCTCTAGGGTTACCTGTGGCTCCCCCTTTCTTTTGATTTTGGAGGAGTGTCTTAATGTCTCTGTTTCTCCTCTCTACTATTGCCTGTCCTTGAGAATTAAAGGGTATGCCAGTGGTGTATAAAATCTTATACTGTGCACAAAAGTGTGCAAAATGTTTAGAAGTACATGCAGGTCCATTATCTGTTTTTATTGCTTGTGGCACACCCATAATTGCAAATGCTTGTATAAGGAATTCAGTGACCACTCAGGCTGTCTCTTTTGCTGGGGTATGGCAAAAGTGAATCCTGAAAAAGTGTCTACCACAACATGGATAAAAGACAGATGACCAAAAGATTTATAACGGGTCACATCCATTTGCCAAATTTCACTGGGTTTCAAATCACAAGGGTTCTTCCCTGGAAGTAGTGTAGGAGCATGGAAAGGAAGGCAAGCTGTACAAAAAAGCTTTTTTACTATGCTCCTTGCTTCCTCTCTTGTTATTCCAAATTACAAACGTAAAGCTCGAGCAACCTGATGATATTTAAAATGAGACTCTTGGGCTTTTTGAAATAAAGGTGAATTGGCCAGCATAGTTAGAAGGCTGTCTTTGAATTACCATCAAAAATAGGACCTGGAAATCCACTATGAGAGTGGACATGCAAAATATAAGTCTTATCTGGATACTTTTTCACTTGTTCTTGAAGTTCCTTAAAGAGCTATTCTTTGTACCACACCTACTGACTAGACCGAATCAGATATTATATTTATATCTCCTGGATAATAAGAGCTAGAATGATTGCATATAATTCATTCTTCTGAGTGGATTGAAAAGGAGTTCTGACTATTTATATAGTTAAGTCACGAGAATATACAGCACAAATGTTAACATTTGGATGCATCTGTAAAGATAGTTGGTCCTTTAAGAGGAATTTTAGAAACCTTTTCTTCAAGAATCCATCGCCAATTATGTAATAGTCTAGTTATCATTAATGGAGACCTGTGTGTAAAATTTGAAGCTGTGGCCAATAAAATTTGCCACTCTGGGATGGTTTCACACCACACATTAATTTGTGCATTAGTATAAAAGGTGTATATCTTGTCAGGTCTTATCCCAGATAATTGTACTGCTTGCTTAATGGCCTGTAATAAAATTCTAGCCACAAGCACTGGGTAAGGAGTAAGGCTTTGTTCTGGTTGTATTGGGAGGGTCACCCACTCTATCACACTGTCTCCTTGATGAAGGACTGTTGTGGGTGCCCCTTGTGTGGCAAAAACTGATATTTCCAAGGGTTTATGAGTGACTCTTTCAATCACATTGGATAAAGCCAGTTCAACTTCTCTCAAAGCCTCTTGAGCTTCTTTTGTAAGCTGGCGTGGTGAGTTTAAAGAACTATCTCCCCTTAAAATGTTATATAACAGTTGCAATTGATAGGTAGTCAAGCCTAACACTAGACACATCCATTGGATATCTCCTGTCAATTTCTGAAAGTCATTTAAGGTGTTTAGCTTCTCTGTTCTTAAGGAAAGTTTTTGTACTGTAAGTGCCTTAGGGTATACTTCAAATCCTAAATATTGAAAAGGAGCTTGTCTTTGAATTTTTTCTGACGCTATATACAATTTGTAGTTCCTTAGTGTTTCTGTGGTCTTTTGTAGACATGCTTCTAACATTTGTTCCTCAGGCGCACATCCCAACATATCATCCATGTAATGTTATAATATTATTTTTGGAAATGCTTTTCTTACTGCATTTTGAGAGCAGCAGCTATATGCATTTGGCACATAGTAGGACTATTTTTCATTCTGGCAAAATTGTCCATTCATATCTTTTATAAGGCTCAGCTAAGTTAACACTGGACACTGAAAAGGCAAATCTTTTCATATGCTCCTTATCCAGAGGGATAGAATAGAAACAATCCTTAATTTCTATAACCCAAAGAGGCCAATTTCTAGGCAATTGAGTAGGAGATCAAAGTCCAGGCTAAAGAGTTCCCATAGTTTCCATCTGTTCATCTTTCTTAAATCAGTGAGCATCCTCCATTTTCCAGATTTCTTTCTTACAACAAATACTGCGGAATTCCAAGGACTTAGAGAAGGTTGTAAGCGTCCTTGGTCAAGTTGCCCCTGTACTATATCAAATAAGGCCTGAATTTTATCGCTACCTAAGGGCACCTGTGTCTACCTATCCTTCTAATAGTAGGCCATTTATATAGATAGTGAGCATAGGTCAGTCAACTGTCACAGCTGCTGTCCAGTATATTCCTGGATTTTATTGCTTAGAGTCAAAATCTGGGCAATTATCACAAGTCTGACTGTCTATTGGGAGTATGTATCAGTAAACCTGATGCTACTACTTCTCCTGGGTAATAAGTCACACATTGTCTACCTGTATTACTGACTGGGACATTATCTACACATTCCCCAGTTTCCCACATCATTGTGTGGATGGACACTGTTTTGTAAGCACTCTCAGGAGGTGAAATGGTCAAGCCTACTGTGCCTGGAGGCAAGGGATCCATAGGCTGAAGAGGAACAGATTTCACCTCTCCAGGGGATATCTCAGTTGCCCTAGCTGCATACAACTCTATTCTCCCCAATTGTAATCCCTTTCTCCCATCAGATGGCTTCCTGGCTGATTGGTCATGTTTGGATACTGAACTTCTAGGCACTCTCTAGGCCAATGGTAGCATTGGCTGCCATCATGTCCCAAGTGTTTTTTGCCTTGGGCCCTGGAGCTGTGCCACATCATTGTGTGGATGGACACTGTTTTGTAAGCACTCTCAGGAGGTGAAATGGTCAAGCCTACTGTGCCTGGAGGCAAAGGATCAGGATCCCTGGATCCCTGTTCTATCTACACTAGTGTATCGGTTTTCCATTGGATAGGAACAGGTGAAAGTGTTGGCAGGCCTTCAACAGCAGCCCTGCTTAAAAAAACAAAGTACTAATTTTTAACCTTAATTGTTGTAAAATGTCTCTTCCACACACATTGATGGGGATTCTTTCAACTATAAAAGGAGTTAAAAACTCCTGTTTCACCTTCAAAAATCCATCTCAAAAGGGTAGCACTAACTTCAGCTGCTATTGATCCTCCTACTCCAGACATGTAGGTATCTGTCTTAATCTTTGGCCAGTGACTGGGCCAGTTGGCACCTCTAATGACTGTACGATCTGCACCTGTGTCTACCTATCCTTCTAATAGTAGGCCATTTATATAGATAGTGAGCATAGGTCAGTCAACTGTCACAGCTGCTGTCCAGTATATTCCTGGATTTTATTGCTTAGAGTCAAAATCTGGGCAATTATCACAAGTCTGACTGTCTATTGGGAGTATGTATCAGTAAACCTGATGCTACTACTTCTCCTGGGTAATAAGTCACACATTGTCTACCTGTATTACTGACTGGGACATTATCTACACATTCCCCAGTTTCCCACATCATTGTGTGGATGGACACTGTTTTGTAAGCACTCTCAGGAGGTGAAATGGTCAAGCCTACTGTGCCTGGAGGCAAGGGATCCATAGGCTGAAGAGGAACAGATTTCACCTCTCCAGGGGATATCTCAGTTGCCCTAGCTGCATACAACTCTATTCTCCCCAATTGTAATCCCTTTCTCCCATCAGATGGCTTCCTGGCTGATTGGTCATGTTTGGATACTGAACTTCTAGGCACTCTCTAGGCCAATGGTAGCATTGGCTGCCATCATGTCCCAAGTGTTTTTTGCCTTGGGCCCTGGAGCTGTGCCTCTTATTCCATTTCCCTGGATCAGTCTATATTCTGAGGCCCAATGGAAGCCTCTGTTGCATTTTGAACATGGAGTACTGGGTCTTGTTCTCCCACCCTATTTTCTCACTCTGTCTCTATGCCAACATTGAGCTTTCAGATGCCCTACTTTACCACATTGAAAGCACTGATGAGTCTCTCTGAAGTCCCTTGCGAAAAGGGACTGTCTTCCCATGTTCAAATCTTGTGAAGTCTGAATCATATCCTGGCTATAAAAGGCATTTGTGCCCACTGTGGCACAGCGTCTTATGATCTCCTCTAAAGGAGCATCCTTGCACAGTCCTAGTATATTTTTCTGCAAACCTCATTAGCATTTTCTTTAGCAAGATGCCTTATCATAATGTCTGTTACTGCATTTTTACCAATAGTTTGTATGACAGCTGTCTGCAAACGTCCCACAAAATCAGCAAAGGGTTCATTTGGCCCTTGTGCAATTTTTGCCTCACCCTTGTTGTTTTAACCAGGGAGAGAAGTCCACGCTTTGATAGTAGCAGCAGCAATTTGCTCATATGCTGCTATGGGATAATTAATCTGTGCTGAAATGTCTGCATAAGAACCTACACCTGTTAGTTGGTCACAGGTGATTGGAGTATTAACTCCACTATGACTTTTGTTGGGCTTGTATCCTATAGAGCTCACTATATTCAGAAAGCCACAACCAGTTTTGTCCAGGTTCTAGGCATATCCTTGCTATAGATTTCCAGTCCATAGGGGTTAAGACTTCATAAGCCAAATTCTACTATAACATCTTAACATAAGCTGATGTAGCCCCATAAAGAGTGCAAGCCTTTTTCAGGTCTTTGAGGATTTTTATATCAAAAGGAGAGTCTCTTCTACTTTCTTGGCCTGAAGAGTTAAACTGTTTAGTCACAGGATACATTTCTATTTTCAAATAAGCTAAATCTTGCCCTTCTTCTGTGGCTTTAAGTACTGCCTTTTGTAATCTAGTCATAGGAGGGGATGGTTGCTGGGGGGGAAGTGCTGGTGGTGTCACTGCCCTTCCCACTACTCCTCCTCCCTCCATCCTGGAAGGTGGAGTTGATGGGGGCATGTTAAGAATCTGCTTCATAGGTGGAGTTGAAGCTGCCTTGTGAGAGTGACAATCACCAGGTCCTTGAATCTCACTTAATTCCTCATGCCCTCTGATCATATTCGCATTAACCTGTCCTTTGTCTTCCTCTTTTTCCTCACAATTCCTCATCTGACTGTTCTTAAAACTTTTCTTTTTTTAAAAAAAACTTGCAGGATTCTTTAAGGCCAATTGTATTATGTTGTATGTATACATTGTTTCCTTGGAAATTGAATCAGGACCTTTATCATTGTAGTATTCACATAGTTGATCTCCTACTAGAGACAATTATTTGTCCCTCTATCTTCTTCCTTTAAGAACCAAGGAAACGTGCATTCTAATGTACCCAAGAGTCCAGCAATCTGCTCCCAAGTTACAAGTAAGCCTTGTCCCTGAATCAACTTAAGTATGCTTTCTATAATGCCCCCTCAGGGTGTGGGGGTTGGGACTGGGGATGGAGGAGAATCTTTTCATAATATCTGCCCCATTTCAGCTAAAAAAGGTTACTAGTTTAGCCCTTAACAAAGTAAGTTTCCTGTTTGTCCATTAAAATACTCACCCTATTTCCTGGTCACCAGGGATTTCTTCAGTGAAATCAGGGTCCTTGTTCCACACGTTGGGCACCAAATTTGAGGACCGAATTAGCACCCTGGATGCCTTAGAATCAGCCAGAGTCAGGATAAGCAAAAGTCCTTTTGGTCTTATTCTTGGTTTTTAGGGGTAGAAGTGAAGGGGATGGATACAAGATCTCCACGACCTCCCTTCTCATCTACCGCCAAAGCAACTCTGGCTTGTCTTATTACCCTCCCTAATTCTTCCCACAATTCTTTGTATATACCAAAAGGTTGAACCAGCACAGAATAGTGGGAAGGGCCATTTTCCAAGCATATGCTAATAGAGTATTGTCCAATCGGTAGTTAGCCTTAAGTGCTCAGTTGTCCAACTTCAGTGCATCAACTCAGATTTTCGGTCCTTTACAATCATGTTTTTCAAGAAAGTCCATTAATCCTTAGATTGTCTCTCCTGGATCTATTTTCCATGTCAGTTGTTTTTCCAAGGAGATATTTTACATTGTCTTCTATTTTTTCATTTTTTTTATTTTGCTTGACTAATTCTTCACATCTAATTGAATCATTTATTTCCATTTGTTCAGTTCTAACTTTTAGTGATTTCCTTCAGGTACCTTTTTTAGTTCTTTTTATATTTGACCAATTGAATTTTTAAATAAGTTGTTTTGTTCTATGGATTCTTTTTTTCCCATTTCACAAATGCTATTTTTTAAGGAGTTATTTTCTTTTTCATTTCACAAATTCTGTTTTTGGGGGATTGTTTTCTTTTTTCATTTTGTCAAATTTATTTTGTAAGGATGCTTTTTCCATTTCACTAAATCTATTTTATAAGGAGTTTTCTTCAGATAATTTCTGTGTTTCCTTTTCCAAACCTACTTGCAAAGTTCTCATTTCCTTTCCCCATTTTTCTTCTAGCTCTCTTTTAAGATTCTTTTAAATTTCTTCCAAGAGAGTCTTTTGATATGGGAGCCAATTAATATCACCCTTTTGGGCTTCATCTGGAGACAATCTTTTAGTGACTGCAGGGTTTGAAATCTGAACAACACTTTTTCATTATGAGTCCTTTGGAATTGTCTTGATCATTAAATTGATCACAGTAGCCACAGCTGATCATCATTACAACAATGTTCTTACTATGCACAATGATCTCCTGGTTCTTCTGACTTTATTTTGCATCAATTTATGTAGGTCTTACCATGTTTTTTTTTTCTCTGAAGCCACTTCCCTCATAATTTCCTGTAGCACAATAATACTCTATCATATGCCACAATGTGGTCAGCCATTCCCCAATTGATGAGCATCCTTTCAATTTCCAGGTTTGCCACCATAAAAAGCAGCTATAAATATTTTGTAGACAAAGGTTGTTTTTCTTTTTCTTTGATCTCTTTCAGGTACAAGCCTAATAGTGGTGCTGCTGGATCAAGAAATATGCACAGTTTCATAGCCCTTTGGGCCTAGTTCTAGATTGTTCTCCAGAATTGTTAGACCAGTTCACTACTCTACCAACAATGCATTAATGTACTTACTTTCCCTGATTTATCTATGGCACCTTTTAGCACAATGTAGTTTCCCTGATGATCTCTTTCAATTAGATCTCATTTAAATTGTTTTTACTTTGTGATTATGATTATCACCTTCTTCATTTCCACTGAAACATAATGACTCTGATTCAGCCTTTCATTTCAACTTTGTGTGTGTCTGTATATAACATATTGTTGGATTCTGCTAATCCATTCTGCTATCTTTTCTATTCTATGGGTTATGGTCCCTAGCTGTATTTTTTCTCATTTTGAGTCAAAATCTGCTTCCCTACAACATCCCGTCATAGCTCTCTGTTTCTATCCCCATTGTTATCCTCCCCCTAACTAATCTCATCTTCCAAAAAATAAAAAGGAGTCCCTCATGAAAAGATTAACTACTAGTGTATTATATTTGTAATAACTCAGTGTGCATATGACCTAAAATAGATTTAAAAAATTAGGTATTGCTCAGCTTGGCAATTGTCTTCCCTCTTTACTCAGAAAAAAAAAAAAATAAAGATAATTCTTAGCCTGAGTGTTATTGTGATTCAAAAACCTTTCAAGGTGGAGAAAGGATAAATAAAACCTGGATCTGAGATTTATTTGAATGAAAAAACAGCACTTGGCTCATTTTTCAAGAAATGTTTTTTAAATCACTACCATGTGGGGGAATTATCAAGATAAATAATAATAAGTAATGTTCTCATCTTTACACAGATAAAAAATAAATGTAAATGTTGTCAATGCATGGGGCAACAAGGGATGAGAAACCACCCTCAATTTAGGAACCAAGAAAGATTTCAGGGTGTCACTTTAACTGAAAATTGAAGGGAGGAGGGCATTTCAGGCCTTGAGAGGGAATGTTTTCAGGTGGGAACAACCAGGACAGTTGATTGGTAACTGAATCTCTGTACATCCTAAGACCTAAGAAAAAATGTTTTGATTTTATAAATATTAAAAAATATTCACTCAGCATCCTGCTAGTTAGGCTTCCTGTCGCTACCCAGAGTCAGCTCTCTGGGTCTTATTGGCTATTCGTTCTTAAGAATCACCTAACCTGGCTTTCTTAATCATTGTCACAGAATCTCAAAGTTGGAAGTTGGAAGCTGGAAGGTACTAGAGAACATGCATTCCAACCCATGCCTTATACCATACTCAAGTATATATCTAGCTACATCAAATACATACATCTACATCTAGTTGTCCACTACCTTCCTATCAATTCAACTTAAGAATAATTCTAATTATCCCCCTCTCCCCATCCCCAATATCAAGCTGAAATTTGTCTCTTTTCAATGTCTACCTATTGTTCCTAGCGTGACCTTCTTGGCTCAAGTAGAACAGATGTGTTCACCTTTTCAAATAATTAGTGACAACAATCTTGTCCCCCTTGGGTCCTCTCCCTTCCTAACATTATTTTGAGAACCAGAGAAGACTGGTTACAGCGCTTACAATACTACCGCTATTATTATTCCTGCTCTATTGAGGAAAGTAGGAGAGAAGAGATAGTCCACAGCATCTTGCTGAATAGCCTTTCTGGAGGCTGTCTGAGAAACCCTTTCTTCCCAAGGTCAGAAGGCAGGCACAGGGAAGGCTTCCTTAGATTTTTAAGGGACTAGAGTTGGCAATAACTTAAAAAACCAGAGATAATCTCCTAATAAAGGGATGGGAAAGGTCACCAGCCCAAAGAGGATTTGGGAAGGACAGGAACCGATCTACCTGGTTTATCTCAAGTCACTGCTGGGTGAAGAAGGACCCCAGGAAGGTAGTGTCTGATGCTCCGAGCATTCTCCGGGGACTGGCACTAGAGGGCACCCGAGAGCCACACCCTGCGCCCGGGCCTGGCGCACCTGGGCTCCCTTTCTTTTCCACGAAGGAGCCTCCCTTCGGGCTCAGGGCCCTCTGGGGCGCAAGCGTCAGACTGCGGCGGGAACGGAGGGAGGACCTTTTCACGTTTAGCTCCGTGACTCTCTAAGCTGGAAGCGAGTGACACTGTTAAAGTGGGGCTACCGCCCAGGCTGGCTCCCCAGGCCGGGAGGTCGGACCCGACTGGGCCGGGCCCTCCCTTGGCAGACTTCCTAGCCTTCGCAGGGGCTGTTCCTCCTTCCCTCCCCAGCTCCACCTGAAAAGCTAAGGGCCACTTCCGCATGAGGCCTTTCTGGTCCCCAGTTTCCAGGGCTGCTCCCCAAAAGCCAAGTAGGTAGCTGCCTTTCCGGGTTTGTTGAAAAGCCTTCTCTCCCCAGGAGGAAGGAAGCTCCCCTGGGGCAGTCAGTTCTGCTTTTGTCTTAGAATTCCCAGTGGAAAGAAGTGCTCGGCACTTAATACTTAATAACTTTGCTCACTTAATTGAAATTAAGGGCAGGGAATGTTTCATCTTTGCTCCAGTGCCTCAAGTTGCCATTAGGCAGTCGGCCTTTAAAGTGTGTTGGTATATATGGCAGGCCTTTAATAAGTGCTTGTGTAATCGAACTGAGTTGCTGCTTTCCAAGGCCCCCAGATTATTTTACTTGGTCCTTGAGACTTACCCAATACATAGTCACTACGCCGAAGCAGGCCCTTAAGGAGGCCCAGAGCACCAACCCTTCATTTATTGGGTTAGTAAATCCTCTTCACTAAACTCTGACCCCAACTTTGTAAACCCAACCAATGCCCCAAGTGTCATCATCTTTATTTGCATTTGGCAAGAGGGAAATGCAAAGGCAAAGCAAGTCTGACCCTGAGGAAGGGCTTTTCTTCTTGTGATAATTTCGGCTTCCTTCAGAATTTTCTAGCCCACTACCTACGTCGATACCATTGGCTTGAGTCCCTCCTACTTCTCAGTTCATCACTCCCCTCCTCAAAAACTTTCACTGCCTGCCAAAAAAAGATGTTTAATGAGTCTAATGAGCTTGGTATTTGATGCTTCCTACAATCTGGCCCGTTTTCATCTCATATTCCCTTTTGCCCCAACCAAACTCTCACTCTTCCTCTTACATGTCCTTCCATTCTTCCATCTTATGGCATTCTCTTGTGGAGGGGGAATGACCTATCAAAGTAGACTTGCCTTAGAAATATGTATCTGGAGCTGCTACAATCTTTTGAGCTGTTGGGAGACTCATCTGGAATAATGTGTGTGAACCTGTTGAGGTTCAGATGGGACCCCAAAAGATTGGGGGTCACAGACCGGTGTCGAGAGGTACCTCAAAAGAATTTGCAGGCTTGAACCCATATCCAAGTCAGGGGGCAAAGTTTATTGTAATTGTATCGTCAATTGAAGTAGGCTAAAGTCCAAAAGAATTTAGCGAAGAACCAAAAGAAAGAAGACAGATTTATCCAGTTCTTCAGGTGGCTGATAGGCTAATTTCATGGCCCAGAGTTAGAATTGAGGAGTAGTCTATTCACTACAGTCTCAGGAACTTGGTTATCACTGACCAGCAGATCTTGTATCTCTTCAATCAGTGATGTTTGTTGACAGATTGTTAGAACAATAAGCATTCTAAGGTCAAAGTCCTCGGGATCAATAGTATATCTTCCCTAAAATCTAAGGGAAGAAATATTATTACACTCCTAGCCCAGAAGACTTTTACAATCATTGACAGATAGATTGCCAGACAAATAGCACTCCAAGGTCAGGGGGACCTCGGGTTCACCTATTCCAAAGCCAGAAGATTTTAGAATCATTGACAGATTGTTAGAAGCACCCCAAGCTCAAGGGGAGACCTCCCTACTGCTCTCTCCCTTAGAAGCTATATTTCATCAAACCTTAAAAACAAATACCCACTGGTATCCCCTACCTGCTTTAAGCTGTTCTCAAAAAAAAAAACTTCTTTTCTATCCCATTTACTTCCTTGTTCATTTCTGCAATGCATGGAAATGGGATTTTTTTTTTTTTTTTTGGTGAAGAAAATATCTTTAATCTTGAAAGAAATAATGAGAAAAAAATCATGAATGAATTTTCAGACCTAAATTTGTATTATAAAGAAATAGTCACCAAAACAGACTTTTTTGCAGAAAGATTTCTCTTAACAAAAAAGATGGCAAAACTAGAAGTTCATCTGGCCAGAAGTTATGTGTGACCAACAACTTATAGCATATGCCATAACAGAATTTTAGACCCAGTATAAGGTAGAGGAGACATAAAAGGTTAAATAAATAATTTTGACGACAAAAAGAGTTTTTAAATAAAACAATCAATGATGATAGGTTAATAAGAGACACAATGGAGTGGGGAAATTTTCTATCAAGTATTGCAGATGGAGCCATGATCAATTTATGTGTACTGGATTCAAATATTAATGGAAATAGCAATTTTAAATTTGGGGATTTTTAATAGTTTTTTTATGTTTCAAAATGCAGTGGGATTACTTTCTAGTCCATGCTAGAGATATCCCAAATATATCTCATCACTCATCTTGAAAAATAGGATGTACTAGGCAAGTCAAACCACCATATGACTACTATCTCCCCTCAGACTCTGATAGAGACCCTGAACTCAAGAACCCTGGAAACAGCAACGTCTCGCATTTTAGCCCCTACCACTATGGGGTTAATCACTGTAAAGAAGAAGCCCACCACCAGCAACAACTACTGACCAAAAGCCACAAGTGGGCAGATAAACCCCAAGAACCACGGGAGTGGTGGCACCCCCTGCCCCCATACCATGATCTCGCTCCTCCCCCAGTTCTCATAGCTGTGGGAGGAAGGGGCCAGTCCACCCCCTTACTACCAACTCACTGACAGACACAAGACAAGTAGAACAGCCCCAGAGAGCCAGGAGGCAGCCTGAGCGACCACCCTCCTTGGCTACCATCTCCCTTCAAGTCCCAGAGGAGCTCTCCAAGCCCTGAAGCCCAGAGCCTTGGGAACAGTCAAGCTTCCAGACCAGCCATCATCCTAGGAAGCAGCTCCCTTGGAGAGCCACCTGGCAAAGACTCCTACAGGTGCTACAATCCAGCTAATGAACATCCAGGAAGGAAAAAACATTATTGCCCCTGAAGTCCTTGACACTGTTCAATGCATTATTTAACACCAAAAGTGATATGGTTTTATCAGTGGAAAAGACATCAAAGAAGAGACATTGCCCTTTGCTTTGCAGCCATGCCCTAAGGACCCCGGGGACGTTGCCTCCGAGTTATTTCTGAAACCTTCTGTGTGTTGGCTCCTTTATCACAAAATGAGAGCGGGGACTATCAGGTTTCTGCTTTAGCCCCAGTGCTTAGCCGTAGTGTTTTGCATTAACAAGTAACTTTTTTTTTTCATTCATGAGAGGTTTCCCCTTTGAAATACAGTTTTGTAGATAGGGGCAGAAATAGGAAAAGTTGTGAAATACTGAAGAACAAAAAAGCAATCTAAAGATTACCTGATCTGAGAAATTTAAAGGTAATGTTGAGAAGTCCTGATCCCTAGAACTAGTTGGGTAACTATGAGACAAATGTATGTTACCTAGTTATGATATAGATGGCAAGAAAGTGAATTCTGGTTTATTGCTGTGAGACAGAAGCGTCATGTCCATGGAGAGACTCGGCTTTTAGGAGCACTCGCTCCATCTCAGAAGAAAATGAGTCCTTTGCAATTTTCAGATAAATAAACTGAAACTATTTGAAGTTGCTCCAAATCATTATTGATCAGAGAAATGCACCTTAAAACAACTCTGAGATGCCACTGCACACCTGTCAGATTGACTGAGATGACAGGAAAAGAAAATGCCGAATGTTGGAGGGGAAAATCAGGACACTGATACATTGTTGGTGGAACTCAACTGATAGAAACCCTGAACTCAAGTGCTGATGCTGAGTGAAACGAGCAGGGCCAGGAGATCCTTATATACTTCAACAACAATACTCTATGATGATCAGTTCTGATGGATGTGGCCTTCTTCCACAATGAAGTGAGCAAACCAGTTCCAGTTGTTCAGTGATGAAGAGAGCCAGCTACACCCAGAGAGAGGAATGTGGGAAATGTGTGGATCATAACCTTTTTTGTTGTTTGCTTTCCTTTTGTTTTCTTTCTCATTTTCTTTCCTTTTTGATTTGATTTTTCTTGTGCAGCATGATCATTATGGAAATATGTACAGAAGAATTGCACATATTTAACATATATAGGATTGCTTACCATCTGGGGGAGTGGATGGAAGAAGGAAGGGAGAAAAAATTTGGAACACAAGGTTTTACAAGGACGAATGTTGAAAATTATTATGAATGTTTTGAAAATAAAAAGCTTAAAAAATATATCCTATTCCTACACAGCAGAGATATAAAAACTCTAAAAAGAACCCAAGGATGCTAGCCTGTCAATGGTTTTATCTAGAATCAGTCAACAGGAGGAGCAGTGCTACAGCATGTCAGACAAAGATGGAGGAGGCGCGTAACAAGACTGTGGCTGGTCCAAAAATAGTCAGTATTGTTGAATTCGATTGAAAACAGTGCCCATTCCCAGGGAGTTAGAGAGCCTAGCCCAAGGGGTCACATTTGCCCTGGTGGGGCACCTTCTCTACCTCAGCCGCCGGTCGCTGGAGCCCGACCTCATCTCTCAGTCGGTGTCGCCGCTTGTTCCGTGGCGCGGTTGTGTCTGACTGACCGCAGCACGCCAGCACTGTCCGTGGGGTTTTCTTGTCCAGTTTGCCATTTTCTTCTCAAGTGAATCAAGATAAAGCGACTTGCCCAGTTCACCCAGTTAAGGCCCGGGGCTGACTTCAAACTCAGGACTTGTTGACTCCAAGCCCATTGGGGGCCTGCTCCCCGAGGCTGACGGATCAGTGCAATGGTGTGCACACCACCATGACATGGGTTTCATGTCATGTCTCATGCAGCCAGATGAAGCAGAGAACAGAGTTGGGCCTGGAATGAAGAAAACAAGCTGGAATCTGGCCTTGGGAATCAGCGGTGTGACCCTGGGTACATCACTTAGCTCGTCTGCCTCAGCTCCCTTACCTATAAAATGGGAGTAACAGCAGCCGGATTGTTGAATTAAATGAGAGAGACGTGTGACGTGCTCGTTAGGGAGCCTGGCACACAGGTATTTAATAAACCCTCGTTCCCTTTCCCCTCCCATCATATAATCATACTTGGAAAAGCGAGTTCTCAAGGTTTGGTATTACACACTGGTCTCAGGGGTACCTATGTCAAGTTCGGGGCACCCGGGGACTTAAGGAAGCCTGGGACTTCTGAGGAGGGGAGTCACCACGGCCTTTTCAGGGCTGCAGCGGTAGCCTGCTCTGCGGCCACACCCCAGGAGAGCCAGAGGTAAACTGGAGGGAGGGTAATGGACAGAACCAGGTGTCCAGCCCACGCACGGGAGGCCTGACCCGGCAGGATGGGCAACGGTTGTGAAAGTAGCTGAAAAAGTTGCTGGGAAGTCATCATCCCACCAGGTCCCTGGTCCCCTTCAAAAATGAAGACCTAACATTTTCCATTGTAATCTTTGCCCCCATGTTTGTCACCAGGATTTGTTACACTTGTGAAGTCTGTGTCAATTCGGAAAGTTCCTAGCAGAGAACCCCAAGGATCTTCTTGGCACTCAGCATTTTTATTAAATTTAAATTGATTTACATCAAAGGCATAGGAGGAGCTGCTTTTGCCGGGAGTCAGCTAGAATTCCCAACTCAATCCTAGGGGCGGTGCTTGCCGGAGGAAAGGGGTGAGAAACGAGAGGTTTGTTTCTTTTGCCCCGTCCAGAGAAAGGCAGGATCATATATTCAGAGCTGGACGGGACCTCGGTGGTTATCTTAGTTCAACTCAATTTTAGAAATAACAAAACAGACCAGGAGAAATAGTGACTTACTTACCCTAGGAAGGTCACAGACAGTAAGCAGCAGAGGGATGATCTGAACCCAAACCCTCAGGCTCCAAATCCATCCCACTCTGCAGGGGACCCTGCCCGTTATTCCCTCCTAACTTTTTTACCCCAGTCCCTTTCAGAAATAATTGTAAACCCAAACATATCCTCAATGTCTCTAGCTCAGGCTTTCTCTGGCCTTAATTCCTGGCTTCCAGAGACCCCCACAGGAACACTGGATATGCAGGTATTAGTAGGAAAGACATAATGGAGCTGAATGTAAATAACTAAGGGTATTTGCAGCTTTTGTCAAGGTGAAAATTGAGGAGGCCCTTTGTAAACAAACACCATTGTGTTTTCACATGCACACCAATCTTTCAATGTGCCCTCAAACTCTTATTTCTGAGTAAAACAGACCCCCTCACCCCAGGAGGAGTGCTCTTCTGGGATCACTCAGTCCAGAAGGGATGACCCTGGGCCTTCTAAGTGGCTATGAGCCCAGCCGATCTGCCCACTTTGCCAGCCCCAATGGCTGCCCACTGCCAAACCTACAACACTGTCCCGCTCTGTTCCTTCCATTAGTGACCCTGGACTATCCATTGTTCTTCTCAGGACTTGCATCCTCCAGCAGACCCCAAAGGGGCGCACACACCCTGTTTTCTCTGTTGAGGCAAATCAGACACAATCACCAGACTACTTGAATTAAATTCTCCATTTATTTTGTCCTCTTACAAAATCCAACAGGATCATTGTGCTCATGATTGTGGAGGGGCGAGGGTGGAAAAGGGGTCTTCCCTCTCCCTTTAAAAGTGTCATTTCAAACCGGGAGTACTCCTTGAGCAGTGGCCCATGAGTGTCATGGGGAATCAGACCAGAAAAAGCATCACCCCCCTTAACCGTCCCTCTGGTGAGGCTCAGGGAGTAGTCCATGGAGGCAGTCCTGACAGTCAGGATGAAGATCCACGAGAGAGAGAGAGGAACCAAAGCTCGGAATGGCATGGGGAGCACTGGGGCTTGGGAGAACCGCCATGGCCCCGCTTGGCCTCTCACATGGCGCGAGAAGCTAACCGCCCATGGAATACTTAGGCTGTGCCCGGGGCGGATGCAGGACCAACCTGGGCTGTCTTGAGCAGCAGAGCTGAGGAAATCTGTACCAGAGAGGTCCAGATGCTCCTTTTGTCCAGGCAAGATGGGTACTGGGAAGCCCCCAGGCCCCGAGTTTTCTTACTCTAATAAAGAGCCTCTTCTTGAGCCTCTGACCCTAAGAGAATACATGACTCTAGGTCTGAAACAATGCAAGAAGCCGGCGCTGACCTGTCAGCTCAGCCAGAGAGCCTCTCCTCTTAGCACATGGGGCTGTGTTAGTGGAGCTCTTCAGGCCCAGTGGAGCCTTTTGGATCTGGACCCCTGGCCTTGGCTTTCCTCTAACTTGTTTCAGGTCCTGTCCTCCCTTCTCCTCCCCCACCAAAAAAGGCAACACAAAATTCTCATGGCAGCCATTACACCCTCGGCCTCCAAGGGCTGCCCGGGGATTCGGAATATGACCTTCAAAATGGATATCTCTCTCAAAGGCAACCCTCATGGCCTGGGTGATTCCTTGTTTATAAACCAACGCACAAGCTCCTCACGGGTAAAAAGTAGCAGCCATGTATCACAAAACTCAATCTACCTTCTCTGGCTTTTCCAAGGCAGGAAGGCCAAAACTCCAGGGATTAAGAAAAGAAATCAGGGAAAGAAGAAATGGGGAGTGTGGAACAGGATTATGAAGCTGACATCCCTCCTGGCTGGGCTGCAAGACGAGACTCCCAAAGTCGGTAAGTGATTTTGTTCAGATGGCAAAGGCAAGACAAGAGAGGCTCTGGGGTGGATTTGTGGAGGGGAGCACTGAAACCCTAGGAGCATCCCTGTCAAGGTGATAGGTGCTCAAAGGCACTGGTCCCCAGCTGCCTCTGAAAAGAATTGTCTGAAACTAAGGCAGCTCAAGATTACGTTAGGGAGGCTGGAGAGAGAGAGAGAGAGAGAGAGAGAGAGAGAGAGAGAGAGAGAGAGAGAATAGACACACACACAGAGACTGTGTGTGTATGTGGGAGACACAGAGACAGACAAGAGAGAACAGAAAGAAAGAAAGTGAAAAGAGACAAAAAGAAGAGAGAAAGAGAAGAGAAAGAAGAGAGAGAAGAGACAGAGAGGAGAGACAGACAGACAGATAGATACAAAGATTGTGTATACATGTGAGAGACAGAAACAGAGAGAAGAGAGAGAGAGAAAAGGAGGGATGAAGAGCTCAAGGGAGAGCTAGGGGAAGGGAAAGGGAGAGCAAGATGGAGGGGGGAGAGAATATGTACCCCAGATGCAGCAAGACACTTCAGGAGGTTACAACAAGTACAGGTGGACAGAGGTGGAAGCAAGAGACAGGGATGGGAAACTAGTTTAAGGCATGTGAATGACTGGATGACTGAGCCAAATCTAAGCTTCCTGTCAGCTGCCATGGGCCATGTGGCTAAGGTCTGGATATAGTGTTAGGTATTAACAGTAAGCTGAGTCTCTAAGAAGTTGTGTCCAGCTCCCAACCCACTCAGACTGGTTTATTTCAGGCTTAGCCCCAGGTCTGGACTTGAGGGCCGGAGGCAGTAACGTGGGAGTCTTCATCATTACTTTGGAAAACCTGAGGAAGAGAGGGAGGGAGGCCAGGATGGGTATAAGGCAGCCCTTGGGATCTCACACTGACCCAAAATGTACCCCATTTCTTCTTAGGGTTCCTTCCAAACTTCACGAGCCCTAGGACCAACCAGGTCTTCTTCAGAATCTAAAGAATACAAATTATTTGAAAGCCCCAAAGCCTGATAATCGAGGATCTATGTCAGGACCAATTTCACCAGGTATCTGTCCCATTTCTCATTGAGGGACAATCCGGCCAGCCGGGGTACAGAAAGGAGGCTCACTGCTTAAGCTAGCCGAGCCATCCTAGAAGCCCCTTCAGATGCACCTGGCAGCTGAAACAATTAGTTTTCCCTTTCTCTCATCCAAAAATGCAAGACTGCAGGTGATTCGAAGGCAACGGACAACAAAGGACAGGGGTTCCAGATATTGAGGCAGGAGGGCCGGCTCCCCCAGGCTGCAGGCTCCTGCTCCTCCCCGTGTTCAGTCTTGGCTTAGAAAGTGGAAAGGGAGGAGAAGGGGCAGATGGGGATGAGCCTGGGCATGGGCTGTGATGAGGAAAACCCCATTCCCTAACTTGTTTCAACAAAGACATCCCTAGGGAATGAGGGAGGATGCCTGAGGTGGGGAGACAGGATGCGAGGTTGGGAACCAACTCCATCCCAGCTAAGAAGAGGAGGTCTCTGAAGCCTGCGACTTCTCACGCAGTGAGACAGGCAAAAAATTCAGTCCCCGAAAAGAGATCTGTGGGTGTGGGTGTGTCTGTGTGCAAACATACATACATATGTATGTGTGTGTATATATATGTGTATAAAAGCCTTGTGAGGCAAACCTGAAACACTTTCTCTTTAAATAATAACAATGGTTATTATTATTATAATAAAAACCACAAACCAGTCGTCTGGGCTAACGTACTCAGTGAGTGACTACCCCGCGTCCCCGTGGTCCTCAGTAGAAGCTGCTGAATATCTGGGTGGAACCCTGGCACCTCCTGACCAAAGCTCCGGCAGAGAGCAGCCCAGAACCAGCGAGCGCCCGGGCAAGGCCGGCATCCAGGCTGAGCCTTCCCCTCTCACTAGCCCCCGTTCTCAGCAGTGGCCAGACTGGACCACCCAGCTGGTGATCCTCCACAAGGCTTCCTACACCTCCTGCCTGCAGGTGCCTCCTTCCACGCGATCTCGTCGCCAAACCCTGAGGTGCCTCTAAATGAACTTGAAGCACTTGGTCTTGTCATGGGGCAGGCGGGTCTTGAAGAGCACGGAGTCCACCCTAAACTGTGTGTACAGCAGAGGCATGTAGCCGTACACCTTGACAAAGAAGTTGATGCACTTGTGCCGCTCGTGGAAATGGGAGTCATCGTGGGACAGCGCCTGGGGGCACCCTGGGCATCGGAATGTCCAGCGGGAAGTCACCTGGGACAAAAGAAGAGATTACAGATTCCAGGTTAGACCGCCCCTCCTCACCGGTTTTCTTCCAGTGCCTTTTCCCATCCTGGATGCTCTCTGGTAGGGTCTGCCAAGGGGCGGGCGCTGCCCCTTGACAGCACAGTCAGGCGAGGACCCAAGTCAGACAGCCTGCTCCGAGTCCTGGGTCTGTCCCTTGCTTGCGGGGCTTAGCACACGGGAGGTGCCAACTGCAATCCGAGAGGCAGCGGACAGCCCACGCCAGGACTTGGGAGTTCAGGGTCAGCACGTCCCGCCAGGACAACCCTGACCAGGTCCAGTATCTCGGGCTCTGGGACAACCTGTCAGAAATAGAAGCTGGGGAGAAGGAGCCTGCCCATCCCCAAGGGATCACAAGGCCCTCCAAACACATACAAACCCAGTTCTCTGATATTTCTGGAGCACTTTGGAAATTTCTTTCAAAAGCCTTCTCCCCAATGACCTCAGAATGGAAGTGCTACTACTATCCCTCTCCCTATTCCACAGATAAAACCCAAGTTTCTCCTGCCTTTGTTCACCCTTCTTTTCACTGCCTCTCACCTCAGTTTCTTTCTTTATCCATAAGCTAACAGTCTCCTCAATCCAGCACCAGGATCTGTGGAAGCCGACTTTGCAGGCTAACAATGTTACAAGGTATTAACTTTTCACTTACAAAGCTCCGGAACATTTGATTCTCCCATAGCTAAAAAGTGTTCTATAAAAGCAGGCCATCATCATCATCATTTCTGCTAGCCAACAAGGTCACTTTCTCGAGAGCCTGCTGCAAGGGGCCAAATCCAGCGGCTCGCTTCTGATTTGGAAATCGGCTGGGCTGCCTGCCTCTGCAGAAAACCTCCTTCTGGGAGTTCACCTCCAAACTCAGCAGCAGCTTACATAAGAACCCCCCAGCCCAAGCTATCAGTGAGCTGTGGGGGGCTTCACTGGCTCCCCTGCAGTTCCCTCAATTAGAAAAGGAACCCCAGCACTGAAGAACAACCTCAAGTACACAATGCGTCCATCCTGCCTTTCCTTCTCCGCCTGCCTCTCTAAATATTGCATCCTGAATAGCCAGCATTTAACCAGAGGCAAAAAGCTATTCAATGCACACGACCCCGCTAGACCCAAAAAGCTCTTTAGATGAGTAGTTTTCCCCGGAGATTCTGGGATCACTGTCCGTTTCCAGGAAACGTGAGGCTGTTTAGTTTAACAATAGTTTGTACAATTCTTAGCTGATGAAGGGAGTGACAGGAAAGATGCCGTCAGTCCATCACGCTCCTCTTCCCTTTTCTAGCAACCTATTCCTTGCTCAAAATCAGTCCTTTCTTTTTAGGCTTCCTGTTTGAGTCATCTGATGCTCCATCCTAGGGCCCTTTTAGGCTATTAACTGCTAAAGTTTTAATGAAAGTAGCCATTGTAGCAACAGTCCGACTAGGTAACACTGGCCCCATACCTCAGATGGAAGGCTATGGCAAAGAAGAGAGGAAGGCAGCCCAGCTGGGAAAGACCTAATCTCATCACTTTGAGACAAAGTATGCTGTGAAAAAAGAGACAAAAGCTAAGAACTACCTGATACCTGGCACTGGAATGGAAGGGAAAGGGCTGACTTCTGGTGCTCTCACTCATTACTAGGGACAGGATGTGAGATGTCTCACTACAGCCGTGCTGCAGAGCCGGCACCTCCTTCTCTCTCTGAAATCAGTCTGGTTATAAACAAACACATGCCTTCAGCAAGTTCCTCAATTTCTTCATATTTAAAACAGGCCTAAAAATATCTGCCCCTATCTACCAATGGATAAGAAGTCCAGGAAGCACTTTGTAAACTGCAAAGAAAGCACTATTACATCTTTCTAATAACAAGCCCCATCCCCATTCATATTCACATTTTAAGGCTTACAAAGTACATGACTTAATAACACTCACGTGAGATAAAATAGTACAAGTGTCATTATCTCCATCATAGAGACAGAAAGTCCTCAAGAATCACATAAGCCACTTCTGAATAGATTTCTCAACAGAGATAGATGGGCTAACACATGAAAAAAGAAGAGAACAAACATTTATACGGCACCCGCTATGTGCCAGGCATTGGGCTAAGTGCTTTACAAATACTGTCTCATACAATCCTCACAACAACGCTGGGAGGTAAATGCTGTTATGATCCCCATCTTACCGATGGAGTTAAATGACTTGGCAAGAGTCACATAATTACCAAGTGTCTGAAACTGGGTCTGAACTCAGCTCTTCCTGGCCAGGCAAATGCAAAACAGAAGACATTTTAAAGATGCAGCACATTTACACATTACACATTTGTGTCCTTGAAGAGGGCTATGAATGATCACAGGGATACTAGGGTGCGCAGGAGTAGATGAAGCCCTGGATTTGGGGTCAGGCCAGACCTGGAACCAAATCCCAGCTTGGACCATTGTTACTTGTTTCTCCCTCTTCACCTCCCAGAACTGTCATGAGCCTAACTTGAGCATACTTTACACATGGCAGCTAATATTCCCCCACAACTGCCACAGACATCCAGTGGAGAGGGGTGACAAACAGGCATGAAGGGATTATGACAAATCTTGCAATTCAATGGTCACACTGATTTTCTAGCCTATTACTCAGCAATGGGAGTAGCTGAATGATATCTCCTTCACTAGGTTATTTTTATTGTCATAGTGAAGCTTCAGTAGTCTGTCTTCTTTTTCCCCTTCTGATTTCACAATTATCATGCAATCATGAAAAGAAGAAAAATTCTTATTTAACTAAACTTTTCATTTTATAAATACTTAAAATTTTTTGGAAAATTTTACTTTTTATGAGCTCATTAATATTCATTAACAATGAATGTTAACCTAATTTGCTTGATTCTTATATTGAAATGGTAAGCTGAAATTCCTTTTGTAAAAAAATCCATATAAATCCATCAATACTTGGAGCCAAACCCTGGGCCAAGTTATTATGACACAAAAAAGCATGGTGAGCCATTATCTTTTAAACCATTAGGAAAATTTTCCTAGGTTGTGTGTATATATCAGGGCCAAAGCCCAGAAATTAGTCTTATAAGGAAAAAACAAAGAAAGTAATGAAAAGGGCAGTATTATTATATCAGCCATTTTCTTATTTTTCCAGTAAGGAATTTTGCCTCCAAATAAAGTAAAAAGTAAAAGGCTACTATTCACATGCTCACATCAGGTCTACGAGGGCACTTTGAAATTTTCACTTTTCAAGGGAAAGATTCTGGTAACCCCACAGGAAACGAAGTGTTAACTACACGGTGTGGGGCCAGGAGACAAGAACCCATTGATGGATTCTATCATGGTACACGTACATATATCCATTTACATTACAGCTAAGCACAGAATCATGGCATCAATCTGAGTCTACATCCCAACACAGGGTTGTAAAAACAGAAATCAATATCTAAATTTGACAAGAATGAAGGTTAGGGGAGCAAGCCATGGCGAGAATACGGACGTGTGCTTGAGAGGGGAGGTCTAGGACACCATGCTGAAGCTGTTCTCAGGCTTAGAGAAGGACGCAACCACAAGGGACCAACTGCTGCGCCCAAGCTCCTCGTTCAGTCTGACCCAGGCAGAGAACTGAAATTCTACTTACCTAGAAATCCTGTTCTGCCACTGAAATAACCCCAATACTATAAATCAGCTCTCTTTATAGTGAAGTGAAAAACAATGTTAGCTTAGCATCAGCCTTAGGATTCAATATTTATGTCTGCTTGTATAAGAAAATACTGACTTAGCTTGGGCTCCTTTTTGGAAATGTGAGCTACAGGAGATATATATGTGCACTGACTTAGGGGGCATAATACATTGATTTAGGACAGAACTTACAACAGCTGGCACTTAACCACGCTTAAAAGTTTGCAAAGAGCTTTATGTAAATTATCTCATGTTAGTCTCACAATGACCTCATGAGATGGGTGCTAATGTGGTTTTTGTTATTATTATTATTATATTATCTCCTTTTTCTAGATGAGGAAAACTGAAGCCAACAGAGGTCAAGGAACATATTCAGGGTGGAAAAGCCAGTAAGCATCTGAGGAGAGATTTCAGCTCAAGTCTTCCTGATTCCAAGTTTGGTGCACTGTTCACTGCACTACCTTGCTGCTTTGAACTAACAGGAATGAATACTCTTGATTAGAAGTATACGCATGGACCCTCTTCAACAATGAGATGCACCAAATCAGTTCCATTTGTTCAACAATGAAGAGAACCAGCTACACCCAGGAAAGAACTATGGGAAATGAGTGTGAACCACAACACAACATCTCCACTCCCTCTGTTTTTGTCGGCTTGCATTTTTGATTTCTTTCTCAGGTTATTTTTACCTTATTTCTAAGTCCGATTTTTCTTATGCAGCAAAATAACTGTATGGATAGTCTATCTGCCATCTGGGAAAGGGGATGGAGGGGAAGGAGGAGAAAAGTTGGAACAGAAAGTTTTGCAAGGGTCAATGCTGTACCCATGCATATATATATCTTGTAAATAAAAGGCTATTTAAAAAAAAAGCATACACACGACACTTATCAATCTGCAGATTTTTCTACTCTAAAGAGGAGACAGGCTACTTAGTCTTCCTTTAATTGAGATGCAGGTAACTCTCAAGACTATAAATTACAGATACTCTGTAATCTGCCTGGGTGAAAGGAGTACCCATGTTGCCAAAATCATAAGCCCCTGATGTGCCAACATGGAAAGAGGCAACTTAGTAGGGAAGCAACTAACCAGACAGGACAGTAAATCCAGGGCAAAAATTCATATTAGAAAGTCCAAGAGGGAGGAGGTCACAGGCTCCAAAGTCTAATCTCAAAGACATGACCTTTGGGAACTCTTAGGTAATAAGCATGGCATGCTGAAAAGGAATATTCAAAGCCAAGAGACTTTGCCCAGCCTCATACACTGAACAATGAGGCTGAGGCTTTCACAAACAAGAAACTTTTTACTGTTCATGAGTCTCTGGGACTGCAGTAGTCCACTGACTCCAGCCAAACTTTTTTCAAACTTTTGTTTTACCAGCTACTACATGATAAATGGGAAAGACTGGAGTCACCAAGATCATCATTTAAATAAATTTCACTGGTTAGTAGTATACTATAAAACTAATGTTTGGGGAAGCAGATGTGATGATAGCTAATAGAGGGAATAAAGAAAAAGAGCATCAATTGAAGCTACAAAGAGGTTGCAATAGAAGAAATTGCCCACTCTTCCAATTTTCTAAAAACAAAATCAGTCATGCCATTCTGGGAAATGCATCACAGGCTACTACCTCAAGCCTGATATCTGTACTCTCTGCTTCCCATGTGAAAAGTCCTTCCTTGAAAACTTGGGCTTTATAAGGCTAGTCAAACCCCTGGATTACCCCTTTCTAGGATGGCTCATCTGGAGATGCTCTGGACATCACAAGTTACTTTTTCCCCAGAATAAAACTGCACCAAATTTAATGAGGGCCTGTGTACACCATGTTAGAAGCATGATAGCTTTATCTTCTTCAGCAGTGTTTTATAACTAGAAGGAAGATGAAGGAAGGAAAGAAGGAGAAATAATGAAAGACTGACAGAATGAACACGGAAGTGTCCAAAAAACCTGCAGTCACTGCAATCTTGGGCATAATCTCCCCACCCTCTGCCTTCATTCTCCAAGAATTTCTGATAATTTATTAGATGAATCAAGAGAGAGCTAAAGCCTGACAACCCCCGAGTCTGCTAAGAGGCAGGAATCAGAAAGACCATCAGGAAAGTAAGGAGAATGCCAGGGACAGAGTCAGGAGGAATCAGGTTTAAATGCCCTACAGTCCTGCCATTGACTAGCTCTGTCACTTCCCTCTCAGAGTCTCAGATCTCCCATCTAAAAGGGGACAATAATATCTGTACTGCCCACCATGGGGAGTCACTGCAAATAGCAAATTAGATAACACATATAGTATGGGACAATTTTAAAAGCACCATAATAAACATCAAATATTGTTATGAATACAAAAAAAAAATCGAACAATTTTTAAAAGTGATAAAGAAATAGGAAAAATCCTAGAGGAATATGGCAATAGAGCAACAAGATATTTAAGGACATAGCTTTTCAATGGAGCGCACAGAGTTATATCTTTGTGAGGTCAAGAAAAGCCAGATGTTCCCCTTAGGTTGACAACTTACCCACCCATTCACATGAAATGTTAGCTTACTCTTCCTTCATTCAATATGGAATTAAAAGCCAATCTTCCTCATAACTGGCCAGAAATGATAACCAGCTATGAGTGAGTTGTTTTTGCAAGACTGGACTAAAAATCAACATCAGGCCAAGTTGCCTAACTTTTGAGACAGCCAAGAGGACATCTACGGGGACCACTCATACATCTGTCCTGTGGTTCTTTTTCAGAATGTCTCACCTTGATGGGGGGTTTCCGGGTGATGTGAGAGACGAGGAAGTTCATGGCAATATCCTCACAGTTGATATACTCATCCACCATGTCCCGGATGGCCTGGGGCATCACATAGGAGTACAGGTAGGCATAATACTATTGGGGAACAAATTAAAGACTCCTTAAGAGATTATGCAACTACAAAATAAACCCACAAAAGTCATCAGCATTCTTATATATCACTAACAAAACCCAACAGTTAGAGTTACAAAAAGAAATTCCATTTAAAGTAACTACTGATGGTATAAAATATTTAGGAATTTATCTGCCAAGGGAAAATCAGAAACTTTATGAGCAAAACTACAAAACACTTTCCACACAAATTAAGTCTGATCTAAGCAACTGGAAAAATATTAAATGCACTTGGATAGGGCGAGCAAATATAATAAAAATGACAATACTACCTAAACTAATCTATTTATTTAGCGCTATATCAATCAGACTCAAAAAACTATTTTAATGACCTAGAAAAAAAATAACAACAAAGTTCATATGGAAAAACAAAAGGTCAAGAATTTCAAGGGAATTAATGAAAAAAAAAATCAAATGAAGGTGGCCTAGCTGTACCAGATCTAAAATTATATTATAAAGCAGCAGTTACTAAAACCATCTGGTATTGGCTAAGAAATAGACTAGTTGATCAACAGAATAGGTTAGGTTCAAAGGACAAAACAGCCAATAACTTTAATAATCTAGTGTTTGACAAACCCAAAGACCCCAGTTTTTGGGATAAGAACGCATTATTTGACAAAAATTGCTGGGAAAATTGGAAATTAGGATGGCAGAAACTAGGGATTGACCCACACTTAACACCATATACCAAGATAAGGTCAAAATGGGTTCATGACCTAGGCATAAAGAACAAGATTATAAATAAATTGGAAGAGCATAGGATAGTTTACCTCTCAAACCTGTGGAAGAGGAAGGAATTTATGACCAAAGAAGAACTAGAGATCACTATTGACTACAAAATAGAAAATTTTGATTATACCAAACTGAAAAGTTTTTGTACAAACAAAACTAATTCAGACAAGATTAGAAGGGAAGCAATAAACTGGGAAAATATTTTTACAATCAAAGGTTCTGATAAAGGACTAATTTCCAAAATATATAGAGAATTGACTCTAATTTATAAGAAATCAAGACATTCTCCAATTGATAAATGGTCAAAGGATATGAACAGACAATTCTCAGATGAAGAAACTGAAACTATTTATAGACATATGAAAATAAGCTCCAAATCATTATTAATCAGAGAAATGCAAATTAAGACAACTCTGAGATACCACTACACACCTGTCAGATTGGCTAGAATGACAGGGAAAGATAATGCGGAATGTTGGAGGGGATGTGGGAAAACAGGGACACTGATACATTGTTGGTGGAATTGTGAACACATCCAGCCATTCTGGAGAGCAATTTGGAACTATGCTCAAAAAGTTATCAAACTGTGCATACCCTTTGGTCCAGCAGTGTTTCTACTGGGCTTATACCCCAAAGAGATACTAAAGAAAGGAAAGGGACCTGTATGTGCCAAAATGTTTGTGGCGACCCTGTTTGTAGTGGCTAGAAACTGGAAATTGAATGGATGCCCATCAATTGGAGAATGGCTGGGTAAATTGTGGTATATAAATGTTATGGAATATTATTGTTCTGTAAAAAATGACCAGCAGGATGAATACAGAGAGGACTGGCGACACTTACATGAACTGATGCTAAGTGAAATGAGCAGAACCAGGAGAGCATTATATACCTCAACAATGATACTGTATGAGGATGTATTCTGATGGAAGTGGATCTCTTTGACAAAGAGAAGATCTAAGATTGATCAAGGATGGACAGAAGCAGCTACACCCAAAGAAAGAACACTGGGAAATGAGTGTAAACTGCTTGCATTTTTGCCTTTCTTCCCAGGTTATTTTTACCTTCTGAACCCAATTCTTCCTGTGCAACAAGAGAACTGTTCAGTTCTGCACACATATATATTGTATCTAGGATACACTGCGACATATTTAACTTATATAGGACTGCTTGCCATCTGGGGGAGGGGGTGAAGGGAGGGAGGGGAAAAGTCGGAACAGAAGTGAATGCAAGGGATAACGTCGTAAAAAAAATTATCCAGGCATAGGCTCTGTCAATAAAAAGTCATTAAAAATTAATTAATTAATTTTTAAAAAGAGGTTATGCAACTTTTTAAGTTGGCACTTCATTTTTATGTAATGAGCAAAAGCACATTAGGTTCTCTGCCTTCAAGAAGCTTATTATCTACACAGAGAAAGTATATATAAGAAAAATTAAAGGACAAATGTCAAATAATAGTTCAAAAACAGTCAATTACTCTCATGACATGGTTGATAGACCCTTCACCAATCTTATCACTCTCTTATATATGTGTTTCATTTTTTGTTAATTTCACTAATAAAATATGGCAGAAAGAATCCAATATGATGCTCTGAGCTTAGCATTCTTGATTTTCTGTGTGTAGCAAGATCTTCTCTCCCCATTGGTAATCTGATGAAACCTAAGAATTCTTTCTCAAAATAATGTTTTTTTAGATGCATAAAAGAAAATGCATAGCACTTTAACATATACACAACCAAACCAAACCAAACAAAACACAATTCTGTTGAAAAATGGTTATCTGTCTATCTATTTGTCTAAAGTTATAGATCCCAGGTTATGAGCCCCTGTTCTTAGGTGTGATCAAAATAAAGTTCAGTGAGATTACCAACTCCCTTTGATTTTTACATTATACTTTGATGCAATTTAATTCAACAAACATTTAATAAGTACCTACTGTTGGCAAAGCACCAGATAGGATGAAGGGGTGGGAAATTGTGATAAAACTTTTAGATAGAGATTACTGAGATTGCAATAAAGAACATGAAGACTGCATTAATTTTCTTTTACAACCCTATCATCTTTGTAATCAGCTAGCACTCCCAGGAAACTACAATTATAGTAAACTAGATCTTCCCATCCAGTTCTTGTGTATTGACTCTTTAAACTTTAGTGGAAAGTCTCTAAATAAGTCAATGTTGGAACTAAGGAAAGAATCTTAAGAACTTGTATTTTCTGTGTCTTCTCCCTAACAAGAGCTTGTTTAACTACTTTTCTCTATAGCTACTACAGGCATTTCAGTTTCTTAGAATCAAATTCTGAGTCAGATCTGTCATCTATTTAGGCTATCTAACTCTAACAGCAACATTTAGACTACCAACTCTTATCTACTCTAACAGTCATGCAGAATTCCAAGCTCAAAAAAGTAGGGATGTACCCCAAAATACAACATATTGTCTAGAAGCTAATTACAAACTTGTTATCTGTAAAGTTATCAAAACTTTTTTGGAACCAATTTTCAAGCTATACTACATCACCTTCAGATAACAAGTTCTGAAAGCAACTACTTTCTGCCAGAAGGCAGTAAACGCCACTAATTTTAGAATAGTGAAATTAGGTAGACAACTCTATGATCACCTTTTCTAGACTGTATAAAATTAGATGAAATCTCCTTTTGGTCTTCATTTTTCTGAATGTGAAAATATCTCAACTTTTAAAAAATAAATAAATAAAATACCTAAACTAAATCTTTTTTATTCTGCCCCATAATATATACTACATTATTTTGGCTAATCTTTTCTGGTTCACTGCCAGATTCAGTGAATCCTGCTTAAACTATGATTAATTTAAGAAATCGTGTGCAATTTTTGTAACAATGTAGGATAACGGCTGATATTTGATTTCTTATGTTCTTTCTGATGGTTTTACTGGTCTTTTTGGCCTTGGCAGCACACACTTGGCAAATTTCTTCAAAGAACAGTCAATAATGATTCCAAGCCCTTTTTCTGAGTCACAACTGTTAGCTGGGAGTGCCTCATCCTATAAATATAACTCATGATTTTTACATGCATACCACTTGCCCAAAATGAAGCTTATGCCTCACTTCTCCACCCATTCTGAAAGCCTCATGAGATCTTCCTACATTTGCTCTTCATCAACTTGGTGTTTTCCAAAGCCCCAGAAAGGCTTTGTATAGAGTATACCAAAAAAAAAAAAAAAAAGAAAATTTGTACTGTCCATTCTTTTTCACATCATTTATAAAATATTAAACAAACTTTGCTCCGATGTAAAATTATGCTAAGTGATTTAAACGTTCATATCCTTTGACCCAGAAATCTTATGGCTACATATATATTTCAAGGAGGTCAAATACAGAAAGAAAAACCTCACATAAACAAAAATAATAGTAGTAAATAACTGGAAACAAGATGTCCATTGACTGCAAAATGACTAAATAAACAATGGATGTAATGAAATATTACTGTGCCATAAGAATCAATTAACATTTAATTTGCTTACTCAATGCCATATAACAATCAAACTACCAAAGAATTATTTTATAGAGCTACAAAAAATTTACAATTTATCTGGAAGAAGAGAAAGTCAAGAACATCAAGGGAATCAATGAAAAAAAAAAGTGAAAGGAGCTTAGCAGAACCTGATCTCAAACTATACTAACAAAACAATCTGGAACTGGGTAAGAAATAAGAGTAGTTGATCAATGGAATAGATTAGATTCATAATATGCAAAAGGAAACAAGCACCATAACCTAGTATTTGATAAATCCAAAGATCCCAACTATTGGTGTAAGAACTCATCATTTTGACAAAAACTGCTGGGGAAAACAAGCAGAAAGTAGGAAGAGACCAACACCTCATACTTCATAACAAGATAAACTCAAAATGGGTACATAATTTAGACATAATGGGGAATATCATAAGTAAATTAGGGGAACATGAGAAAAAAATTACCTGTCAGATCTATGAATAACATGACATGACCAAACAAGATCAGAGGGTATAAATAGATTTTTTTTAAACATTAAAAGAATTCTAAGGTACTACCTCTTATGCATGAGACTGGTTAACGAGACAGAAAAGGAAAACACAAAAACTGTAGGGGATGTGGAAAAATAGGTACGCTGATGCACTATTGGAACTGTGAGCTAGTCCTACTATTCTGAAGAAAAATATGAAACTACTATCAAAGAGCTAAAAAACTGCATATACTCCGACCCAGCAATACCATTATTAGGTTTGCATCTCAAAGAGATCAAAGAAAAAAGGAAAACAACCTATATGTAAAAAAATATTTATAGCAGCTCTTTTTATAAGAGTAAAGAATCAGAAACTAAGGAGATTCCCGTCATTTTGAAAATGACTAATCTAGGGGCAACTAGATGGAGCTGTGGGATAGAGCACCAGCCCTAGAGTCAGGAGGACCTGGGTTCAAATAGAGCATCAGATACTTAACACTTTCTTTCTGTGTGACTGTAGGCAAGTCACTTAATCTCAATTGCTTTGCAAAGAAAAAAGAAAATTTAAAAAAAAAAAAAAGATTAATCTAGTTGTGGTATATGATGTGATAAAATACTGTTGTGATGTAAGAAATGACAAGGGAGCTGGTTTTCAGAAAAAATTAGGAAGATTTATATGAACAAATACAAAGTGAAATGAGTAGGAATAGGAGAACATTGTAAAAAAAAAATAGCAGTAATGCAATGATAATCAACTGTCAAAGACTTAGCTATTCTAATAATACAATAATCTACAACTATTCCAAAAGATGTACAATAAAAAATGTTATGCACCATTACAGAAAGTGGATTCTGAATACAGATTCAAACATTTTTCCCCACTTTCTTTATTTTTCTTACTTTCCCTCATATACAATATGGCTAATGTGAAAATATATTTAGCATGAATTCATATGTATATGGGTATATCTCTTACCTTCTCAATTGGTGAGGGAAAGAAATTATTTGGAACAGAAAATAAATTTATTTTTTTAAAAAAGAAACATTTTGCATGAAGAATCCAGAATCATGGAAAGACTTACATGAACTGATATATGGTAAAATAAACAGAATCAGGAAAACAATAGATATAATGACAACAATGTATAATGAAACATACACACACACACACACACACACACACACACACAAAGAAAAAAAATTAAAGACTGCAATTATAATGAGCAAGTTTGGCTCTGAAGTAGAGGATATAAGAACACACCTCCGTTCTTTGCATATTTCAAAATTATCATGAGCAAGGATTATTGTAGTAAAACTTCACAGATAAGTTGGTTAGTTTTGCTGACCTGTTTTTCTTTTCTTTTCTTTCTTTCTTTTTTTTTTTTTTTTAAAGAAAAGGCTTTTGGAGGGCAGAAGGAAGAGATGTTTAAAAATACGGTAATAGTGAAAAAAAAAAAAAAGAAAGAAAAGAAAAGAAATAATACATTCATTTTAGAAAAAAAAAATAGAGAGAGAGAACACTTTAATTAAGCTTGTCCCCAAAGAAAAAAGAAAACTTTTTTTAAAACAAAAGTGGAAAGCTAGAGTAGCAATGTATATACTGTGAAACCTAGTTAATGTGGTTAGTTTTGCATGACTTTTTTTCTTTCTTTTTTATTCTTTGTTATAAAAGATGGCTCTCTAGGGAAGATATAAATTTGGAAATAAAAGCAATGTAAAAACAAAACACATCAATAAAAAAATTTTAAGTGGATTTCAATAACAGTGCCTACTAGACACTTCTTCATCTACATAAGTGCCTATTTATCCCTATCCTTTGCTTTCTACCTATAAGTCAATATTCTGACAAAGTAATTCCATGTTATCTTTTTTAAAATAACCTTTAGCATGTGACTTCATCAGATTTTTTAAAAAGCCTAATTAAATTGTATTTGCTGGCTGCTCCTTGATCATGTTTATTTGTATATTACAAAAACCACTTTAATTTTAGACATGATTTTTCTCAAAGCTTTGTGTTCAATGATTCTATCATTTATTATAGATTCCACCAACTAGCCTCATACAGAATTAAACCTCCCTGGCCCTAAGGTTCTCAGGGATCACTTTGGTAGAAGGGATTCCATTAGTAATCATCTATAAAAATAAACAGACTGTTTAAAACTCCTAAGTATATGATATTTGGATCCTAACAATTTATCTACTTTTAGCCTCAATGATAAATGTTGAGAATTAAATCAACTCTTGCCTACCTCATCTTGTACTTAAAAAAACAACAAACCAAAAAAAACCTATTTGGGACTTTCCCTATTGCACCTCTTTGTAAAGTTTAAGCAACAAATTTCATTTCATCTCTCAGTCAATAAAGCAACTTGTCTTTTAGAACCTTTCCTTTTCTTTTTTTCAGTGTTTCTGACTTCCTAGGTATTGCTAGGTAGGTAAGCAATGTATCAATTAATCCTGTGCTAAAATGTCATTACATTCCCATGTATGTTTTCATTTTAACAAAACAAAGAAAAAAGTCTTCAGGAGCCAAAGGAATTGACTTCTAATATGGAATAACTACATCATGCAATAGACAAGACCCTTTGTAAGGGTCTATTTTTGAATAGAAGACCCTTACAAAAACCCTTCAAAATCATATTACATAGACAACTATCACTTTATAGTAATTCCTGTTTTCTGCTATCAATTCTTTTGCTAGCAGATAGAAAGTAAAAGACAGAACTTTTACATGTGATCACTCTGATTAAAATAAAGTTCATTTTTAAAATGGGAGAATGAGGAGAATTAATTTAATAAAAATATTCAATTTGGCAGACTACTATAGTTGGTTCCCCCTTCATCAATGTTTCCTTACCTTGTGAAAGAAGGCAGCACCTGTCAGCACCATGGATAGCTCACAGGAATAGTTGGAGTTGTAGAGCCAGGACTGATGTGGGATATCCCAAGCATGGTATCGACCAGGGAAACCCACAATACGATCTCGAGCTTCTCTCCATACCCTATAAAAAAGGCCATAGACAGCAAAATTCAATGCCTTGGGAGGTCCATGAAATATTTTAACCTTATTGTTTTCTGAACAAGCACATTAGATGTTTCACCCAATCTATGTTCTAATTCTTATATTCCCAATATTTTCTTTCTTAGTTTGCTACATTTCTCCTGGTCTCTGACATCTGTGTCAAATTCAGAATTTAATCTCACGGGAACAGAATGAAATCTAAGTGGGTTAGAGAGCTGCATAATACAACAGAGAAGGAGCACTACCTCTAAAGTCCAGAGAGCTTGTGTTCAAATATCTCTTCTGACCCTTGTGTGTGACCTGGGACCTCAGTTCCATCTGTAAAATGAAGGGATTGGACTGGTTGACCTCTGAGCTTCTTTCCAGTGGTAGAGCTATGAATATTCATAAGTGTGTTCACTAAGAATGTTCATTAATAAGGAAAAAAATTCTCTAGTAGTAGATGATTTAAACTACGTTATCAGGATCTTCCTGAGAAACTGCTGTGCCAATATGAGTCAGAGGCCAGACAGACACATTTTGGGGAATATAAGTAGAAAAAAGCATGACTCCCACTTCTCAGGGATGTATCTGCTGTAGTATCGAGGCAAAAAAAAAAAGTCATAGGAGAATATTTGCCAGGGTGCTACATCATATAGGAAAGTCTCCTGAATCAGGTAGTCACACACTATGGGAAAAGCCAGTTTTTTGCCCTCAGCTCAGTGAGAAGCTATAGCGTATATGACAACTCATTAAGATTGTCATATAGTGATGACAAGTCATTACTAGACAAATAATAAATCGGAGAATTAATTCTCTATTAAGAGCATCTGGGAGGTTTTAAATGATCATATTAGTTTTGCAACAAAGTAGACCAAGGGAAGTTTGTTTTCTGGTCTCAAATCTATGACAGTGTATAGTTTCTTGGGAAGATATGAATGACTCCCCTTCTCCACTGAAAAATATTAATAATTAAATTGATCAAACTGGCTTTGTTGCCCCAAATCATAAAGATCACTCTTTTTCCTGTCAAGACCCTATCCACAGATATTTGCATCTTTTACAAAAGGTAATTCTTGTGGGCTTAGCTGCACAAGCTGAATTGTTAAGAGGCTGAGTTCAAAGGCTGCCCAAGAGATTCTCTTGCCCAACAGAAGTTGTTGGTGTATGCCAGCCATACAGTTAAAATGTGGCAACTGTTCTTTTCCTTCTCTTCTGTTGGCTGATTCAGCTGGAGTATTACAGGAGACAGTTTTTTCTCAGGATAGAAGATAGTTTGAATAGGAAAACCAACTGGAATTTTAAAGAGAAAGGGTGGCAAAGGTCAGGAAAAAATTAATATGGTCACAGTTGAGTCCAAATCCTTAAGGGATCTTAATAGCGAACCATTACTGTAACCAGTTATGTGATATTGAGTCAGCATCTGACAACCAGAAATCTCAATTCTTATATTTGACAAGGTCAAAGATCACACATGGGGCTTTGTCTCCATTGTCACATCAGAAGACTTTTTAAAAAGTACTATCAATCATTTTTAAAGATAGGAAAAACAATCAATTGCGTAAATCATTTATTCTTTTGGTTGAGGGAAGAAATAGAAACTCTCTAGAACACCATGCTCCTCTTCGCCTTGCTGCAGGGTCTATACTGTATCAGACAGCCCCCATATCACTTCCAAAGATGGAGGACCACACTTGCCCCCAACATTTCCCAACACTGCTTAAACCCAGAAGGATATTGGAGAAGCCATGCTGGCTATTTTCTATATTGATACAGGATGGGCAGTTCACAATATGTGAGGATTTATTAAATGGCTGGTGAAGGAATGAACACTTCCTTCAATAAGACACTAAGAGACAGCTAAGGGAAAAGTAGAAGATATATCTAAATTGACAGAAACTTATCAATGGAGTTTTGGAACCACCTCTCTCCTTTAAGGATAATTACTAGGCAACATTTTATTCTAATTCTAATTCCAAATCCTTAAAGAAAAAGTTAAATAAATGTTTGTTAAATGTGCAAATGAATAAGTGATATAAACTCAAAGGGACTGGGAAAGAAGGAGTCCTAAAGCTAGGAAGATTGCTCCAGGGAAGAAACTTTTGCACAACAAAAAGCTGACTCCCAGAGATCTATTTGTAGATGGTGATATGATTTTGAGTTGAGTGTCCAGGTTCTGGGACCTCATTTTAACTTTGAATATCTGTTCCACATCCTCTGGAATTTTGTCATATATTCTCTGCTGCTCAAATGCCATCCAGCCTCTCACCGAAAGCCAAACATGATCTCATCATGTCGGAGGTGAGCATCATCATCAATGGACAGGATGGCCTCAGTCTCAATTTCATTCCACGGTAAGAAGCGATTGTTCAAACTGTTCTTCTCAGTGCGGACCACCTAAAAGAAGAAGGAGGAAGGAGCACAAAATTATCAAGTGTAACACATAGAAATCAGAAGAGCTTATTATACAAGATGAAAACAACTGAAGAATTAAATTTACTACCATCTACAAAACTAATACATAAGTCTTAGGAAGAAAATTGCTTTTATAATTCAGCAGCTTTGTAGAGTTTAATCTTTATGGTTATAATCTCATTTTTATTTGCTAATCTGTTTTGTGAAGCAAGTCAAAGTGGATTATTTTTACACAGTAGAAAAACAAAATCCAAAATCACTTAACATTAAAATAACAGAGTTCAGATTAGGAATTCTAGTTCTTGAGTAACCAGTCACAATGTTATCCAACTTAATTTGACATTCCTAGAATTATTTTATCCTAGAACTAATGCCTAGGATATTATTAAATAATTTCTACCTGCAAAATTAATTCTACATAGCCACTGTCAAATTTGATAGATTCTTCTTAACTTAGGGCATTTTATATCCAATTTTAAAAGGTATTTCAGTGTTGGTAGAAGAGACTGAAACCTTCTAGTTACTAAAACTGACATGGATCACTTAGTTATCTAGGATGACACATTCACTATACTATGCACCTAAGATGGAGTAAACAAATAGCCTTTATCAGCTTTCTAAAAAGTTCTGAAGTAGTAGTATAGTACTGCTACAGTGGTATAATACAGGATAGTAGCATATGGTATGTAATCTATTGATGAAAACATGTCAATAATCTGATGGAATTTGCAATGAGGCAGCAAGAACATAGGTCAGAGACTAATCCACACTACACCAAGATTAGCAAGAGTTGGAACTGGGACACCAACTCAGACCTATTTTGTTCAAGACACTCATCACTAAGGCAAGCGACACAGCCAATCCCCCTCACCATCTCAATCACCTAGATTGCAACATTTTGTTTTTATCTCTAACTATCCTAGCCTTGGTGACTAATGTCTATTCTACTTTTCTAAATGAGGCACTGCCAATACTGTCGGCATTAGGATAAGCTAGTTTTGAATCTCATTTGAGCTCACTACAACCCAACAAAGTCAAGAGGCAACTTAGCTACTTTATTAGCTCCTTCCCATTAAGTTAATTCCACAGCCATCCCAAGCATAGACAAGAAACTTCTTTTCAAGGACTATCATCTCTTACCAAAAGTAAAACAGCTTCTTAGATATTGAGAAAATCCCACTCCAAGAACTGGGGCCCAAATGTTCCCCAAAATGTTTTAATTTCTCCTCTTGAAACATGCACATCTTGGTTTGAAATACAAAAGAAACCTATCATAAGACAGTTTAAGTGGATTCTAGACTGAATTAAGTGCTCTATTACAATCCACTTCAAATCCCAAAAGTTCATTATAATACAACCAATACATTAGACAGTAGTCCTATCTTATATCCCTTGATAGTATTCTGCTGCAATTCAATTGTGAGATAATTCTGAGAAGTTAGATTCCTTATTTTAGCTTCACATAACTTTATAATGAACCAATTAATCCAACTAGTTAGAAATCACATTATCCTGAAAACCTATAAACAAAAAGATTTTCAAGTTCAATTATCAAAGCCTTGAGGTACCATTTTATTTTTGCCACAATAATTTAACTGAAGAAAATTAAATAACCAAGTTCTTTCTCCATAGATGTCTAACTTTCCATTCTGTCTCCCAAAATGATGTCACTATAAAGTTTTTCATATAATTGTTAACCTCTGATTTCAGATATACTCCTGAATTAGACAAAAATGAAACTGAAGAAAATCAAAAGATGGTTGACTATTTGTTATTCACATGTGTCTAACCTTGTGAAATATCTACAGCAAACTTAATATTGCTGGTTTCTCTCTGCCACCAGCACACCCTCTGGACTACCTATCTCAATCATTAATTAAGTCTGCTAAAAGAAGAACACAAAAAATTAGCCCACAGAAGACTAGTATATAAAAGAAAGGGTCCAGGCTTGCTTAAAAAAAAAAAATGTGCCAAGAACTAGGCTGGCACTGGTAGTAAGTCCCTCCCATCTGACAAATTATGGAGAAACAGAGGGATGAAGTTGAGACCCCAAAGTGGCCTTTCTCCAAAGTACATCCTTTCTAACAATGGGATTTGAGGGACAGCTGGATTACTGATGCTAAGGTGTGGTGCTAAGGCTGAGGACTCACTGTCTGGTGGGCTTCAAGCTCCTGGCAGCAAGAAAACCAAAGCATTTCGAAGTGGCACCCAACCAATTCAAATGGCTGACCAATTGCTAAAGGAACAAGAAGACTTGCAAAAAGCTAAGATTATCTCAGCTGCTGCAGAGCAGCCAAACGCCTTGGGAAGTCTCCAGGACCATCTATTAGTCTTCAATAAAAGGTGTGAGACAAGACCAAGCTAAGCTATGCACACTTCCTCAGGACACACAAAGTATGGCCAACTTCCCATGTTTGTTTGTGACTCAAAAAAAAAAAAAAAAAAAAAAAAAAAAAAGGATATCAGACATCTACTGATTCAAATATATATAAAGTTCACATGTGCAACCCACATCAGAATGCAAGGCTTTTGACATTCAGGATTATTAGGGCAAGACCAACCCAGAGACTTCTCTGCAGCCTTCAAAGATGCATATGGACATCACTACGACATCTCTATGGAATGCTTATGACCACTCCCACTTCAATCACAGGGAAAGAGGAGAATTCAAAGGGAATGGAAGAACATCAATGAAATTGTTATTTAACAAAGTTTTAATTCTTCAGCATGAAGAATTAAAAAGCCCAATTCAAAGACAAAATCTTTGTAATGAAAGACTTGGAATCTAAGGTTCAGATCCAGGCTAAGAAACTATCAAAAAGAAGATCCTGTCTCAGGGCACTCTCTAATGCTGAAGCATTGTGGATTTCAATTTGTTTGGGGGACTTTTTGGCTGGCTTTCTTTTTTAAGAAGGGAAAAGGCTATCTATGCACATTTTTTGAAAATAAAAAGCTTTTAAAAAAAGTAGCAAGACAGTACAGTGGATAGAAAGTTCAAATCAAGCCCCCAGATACTTACTAGCTAAATGATGCTGGATAAGTCATTTGCCCTGGCATATAGTGAGTACCACATAATATCTTTTTTTTTTCCTCCAGACCATTCAGTGAATCAAAGAAGAACACATAGTACACATAATCATAGGTTCTGGAACAAGAAGATTTCTAAATACAGGTCTTAGTCACCTGGTAGAAGTAAAGGGTTACACCTAATTCTGGAGGGGGATGCTTCAACATTCCCTTGAGATGAGTTAGGGTCAGATGTCTGCTGTTCTAGGACCAATGCTAAAGGGTTAGGTGCTGGGACAGTAGTCTTGGTACTGATAGCAGAACTCATCTGTATACATATGTGGTGGCTATGGAGGCTGTGACATTTTTGCACTGATACAGCAGATTAGATTCAGATTACTGAACCTGCTTTTGGACTACATAATATGTGAAAATGCATTTCAAAAAATCCATAGAATTCCAAAAGAAACCAATTATAATGAAATAGATAACAAAACATTAAAAACTGTAAAAACAAGTTCACATACACCAAGTTGAAAACTATTGTCTCAGAAGTCAAATATTAGAAGAAATACTGATAAACTGGGAGTTCTATGTAGTGGGACTATAATTAAATGAAGTTCTAAATGGTAAAACATTATTTATCTTTGTACTGTTTCATAAATGTCTTCATGTTCTTGTCTTATCATCCTATCTAGACAATTAGATGCCTGAGGACAGAGACTGTACTTTATACTTCCCTCCATCTTCCACAGTACCTTGCATAAAGAAACATTATATTTTTAAGAAAGGGGAAAAAACCACTCATATCATAAAGTACTATGTAATTATGAAATAAGTTTTGCAAAGTGCTTTCTTCATAACCATCCTATGATATAGGTAATACAAGCATAGTTATCCCAATTTTACCAAACAGGAAAATCAATCAAGTATTTCTTAAGCAGCTACTCCATGCTAGAGACATTGCCAGCCACTGGTATTTTGAAACATTCTTGTTCCAGACCTATGTGACCTTCTGTCCTGTATCTTCAGAACAAAATTCTAGCTCTTTACCACACCACCACCACCACCACCACTACCACCACTACCACCACTACCACCAGGTGACCAGGATTTGGATTTGGAAGTGATCTTGTTCCAGGACCTAAGGTCATATATACAGGCTCTGGGGATACAAAGATAAAAGAAAAAAAGTTCCTGTTCTCAGGAACAGTCTATGAGGATACAACATGAACATTGATAAAATATATACAAATAAAGTAATAGGAGATTAAGTGATTCACTAAAAACTGGAAGAACAAGGAAAAGACATTTTAAAGGACATAGCAACTGAGATGAGCTTTCAAGACAGTCGGGATCTAAGAAAGGTGAGGAATGACAACATTTGAGATTGTGCAGCAGAAGCAGGAAATGGAACACTGTGTATGGAGAACAACAAGGAGATCAGACTGGCTGAAGTGTAGAATATATATGACAGAGTAATGTATATTAATTACTCTGTAACAGAAGCTGGAGCTATATTGGAAAGAGCTTTAGCCACTGAAACTTCAAAGCGGGGGAATGACATGATGAAATCTATGCTATGAGAACATTAATTTGTGAACACAGGAGGAAGGGAGAAGATAGGTGCAGGAACATTATGGTTATAGCCCAGGTGAGAAATGTTGAGGACTTGGACTAGAATGGTTGTGACATAATAGCAAAGAAATGAACAAATGGATCTGAAACCTTATCTATATGGGTATTTCCCTGCAACAATGAAGATCACAATCCATCTGTGCCTTCTACATGCTGGAGGCCTTCTTCAAGGTCTCTGAACATTCTATGAATGTCAAATGCAAAATTGTAACAGCCCCGTCTGCTTCTCACATCACACATTCCTGGAATGACAGCTTGTAAACCATTTCTATCATACAATCACTTCTGGTGACATATACCAGTCTCCTAGCTCCCACTCTGTGACTCTCCCTTGTTCATAAGGTCACTATCAATTTTGATTCTTCATAAATGGTACTTCATTTTCCACAGCCAAACAGCATCATTGGAAAATATCGATGATAAAAATGTACGTATGCATGAACACACAGAGAAACTATTGGACTGATCTCTTCTGAATCTCAGGGGAATTTCTAGTATTTTAAGATTTTTGCACTCAGCACAAAATTATTTGCAAACTGGAGTATCTGGGAGATCCCATAATCTCTAGAGAATCCTTGATCTATTTTAACACCCTAGAGGCATAAATCTTTGGTGAATATCTCCATCTTTTATCCTCCTTGGATATCGATAGTAAAAGGACTGCTGAACAAAGTAATTTCTGTAGATGCAACTACCAAGCAATCATTTGTGAGCTTCAGTCTCTGAGAGGGGTGCCTTGGCCCCAATCATACACCTAGAAAGTAAAAAGATATGAATGGAGACTTCTTCCAACTCCAAGGCCTATGCTCTTTCCACCACATCATGCTGCTACTATTTGACTAATTACTATAAATAAGAATACATGTAACAAGCTGCTACCAAAAAAAAAAAAAAAAGATCATTTCAAAGCCAACGTAAATAATGTTTTAATTATTTGTTGTATGGAGGCTTCTAAGTACCAAGTGCCTGCCAGAGCTACATGCTTCTTTCTTTAAAATAGTCAGTTGTAGGCCTGGGTGTGGGAGGGTAAAATTGGCCAAGACTCGGGTGGTGAAAGGTCAGACTGCAGCTGTCCATACAGCTGCTCCCTCCAGGGGAGAAAGAGGAAAAAAACAGCTACATTTCTTACTATCACAGTATAAAAACAAGTCTGTTAAAAGCAATTTGGTGGGACTGCTTTGTGAGCCATTAAGAAATGGAAATTAGGCTGGATTTCATCCATGGACTACAGATTGCTTAATTCTGCATTAAAGGATGGAACAGCCACAGGATATTGGAATTCACTATTATCTTCAGGGAAGGGAATAAGCAATTCAACCACAAAAGCAAAGTACAGAACATTTAAAGTGAACACAATGGTTGGACTACTGATTCAATTAGGGTTCCTAAAGAGAAAAAAATAAAAAAGTTCACTAAAGTTCTTCTTAATTCTCTAAGTTTATAAAACAAACTACATGATGCAAAGATAAATAAAATAATCCCTACTATGGAGGAGCTTGTCATTCATGGGTTGCTCTTGCCTGCTTCAAACATAAGTAGAAAATAGTGAGCTGGGACAATTGAAATTACAACAATAAACTATCCCCAAGTTGACCTGAAAGAGTAAATGTGGCATGCTAAATAAGGTTAGGAGTTAAGAAAATAGATACAAGCTAATTTCACACACACACTCCTCCAATTAAACTTTAAAAATTTAAAATTTAAAAAATGTTAAAACATTTTTAAGCTTTCTTTTTAATTCTGAGTTCCAAATCTTAACCCTCCTTCTGGCCCTCCCTTCTCCCTTCCTGAGATGGTAAGCAATCAGATATAGGCTTTAAATAATCAAAAGTATAGATTAAATAGCTAGGTCATGTAATGGATAGAGCACACTAAACTTGAGTCAGAAGACCTGAGTTTGAATCTCTGCCTCCAGATAAACAAGTGTATAACTGGCTGAACTATGGAACCTCTCTCCACTATAATCTCCTCATTAATAAAATAGGGATAAAATCATCAACTTCATAGGATAGTTGTAAGAGAAATATGAGATACTCTACACAAAGCACTTTGGAAACGATAAAATGTTAGAGAAATGTTATCTTATTATTGTCTTAAAAATGAGAAAAAAACAAAAAATGATTTTTCTGAAAATATGCCCTAAATCAATGGGTTAGATACAAACCATGCTCATGAATCACTTGCTCATGGAGATAACTAATCCAGAAGGACAAAGGGGCTGAATGAGTCTTTTTTTTTTTTAAGGGGATATGCAAATTAACAACTAAGAGAGAAAAAGAACAGTAGGTTTTGAGTTTTTAAAATTACTATGCAACCATCATTACTTGCTGTTGTTCAGTCACAACTGACTTTCAATGGCTCCATTTGGGCTTTTCTTGGCAAAGATACTGGGGTGGTCTGTCATTTCCTTCTCTAGCTCATTTTACATGAGGAAACTGAGGTAAAGAGAGTTAAGTAATTTGCCCAGGGTCACAAACTATTAATAAGCACCTGAAGACAGATTTGAATTCAGGAAAATGAGTCTTTCTGACTCCAAGCTCACTACTCTATCCACTGAAACACCTATATCATTCCTATCTATATAATCAACTGGAAATAAATACAACAATTTGGATTCTCATTCCCACCCCACCCCATCCTCAACTCTATTCACTTGTGCTAATGTCATAGTAATAATGTATCAGCACCAAGCACATGGTAGTCATTTAATAAATATTTACTAAATGAATGGGCAATATTTAATAGTAATTTTAAAAAAAACCCACCGCTACTGTCCAGATAAAAAAATATGACCCATCAATCATTTAATTTAAAAGTAAATGTTATTCATTTTAAAAGTATTACCAAAATTTTTATTTACCTTGACCAGATTTCCAAAACAAGTAGCATTACTTTCATGACTATGTAATACTGCAAGTTACAAAAAAACATAATGAGCTCCCTATTTCTTCTTTGTAGCAAATCCCCCTATCCTTGTGTAACCCTATCCTTCACAACCAGACACAAGACAGGCCCCTAGGCTCATTTATCCTTCTCTACTGGTAGATAAGCCAAGATAACACAGACAAGAAAGGTTGTTGCTAATCTAAATATCTATAATATAACCAAAATAAAGGGAAAGATTCTCTGAAGATCAGGGACTGTATTGGTGGCTCAAAGTGCCTTATAACTTCAGCTTGTTAAAACATTTCTACAAAAGGAAACCTAAAGGTACAGACAGCTGGATCAGAAACAAAACTAAAGACTAGGGAAGAATATCACAGAGGAAACGAAACCCCGATAGAAATCATCACCTTAATGACTTTCAAGCAACAAGTATAAACTCACTTTTGGTGCTATGCAAATAAGATATTTTACAAGTTTCAATCTTTGAAAATTTCTACTGTCTAACAAGTCCACTAACAACCACTAAATAATTTCCAAATCAATAAATCTATTTTGTTTGCCTGCCTACAAGTTAAATACCACTCACTCAATCCCTTTAAAACTGAGATCTAAAGACCTCAATCCTATAAATGTCATGCAACATAGCAAGAATCCCATATCTTTTTCACTAAATTATAACCCACTACTTAGAATCAAACAATTATGAGAATAAATCAAAAGGAACCTCTTTTCTTTTGACCCAGGTCGAGCCTCATAGTAAGACTCCCTACCACTCAAGACATACTTCATAAATATTTCTTAAACTGAACACTGGATAGGAAATTGTAAGCAGGCTGAGAGATACTGCAATATGACCAGTTTTGTCAGTCTAATACACTACTTGCTTTTTTTCACAATTTTTGTCCCACCTTTGTCACTTCCAGCAGTAAAGAAATCAAGAAATGCAGAAATGGGAAATATCTTGCTAAAGGTCACAGTGAGAAGTAGCAGCAGAGCTGGGCCTTAGCTTGAAGTCATATGAGCAGGAACAGGAGACTGACATGCAAGGCCCTTCAAACAATGGCCCCAACCTGTCAGTCTAAAGTACTCTTCTTTATATATAGTATATTCTAAACTAGAAGACAAAACTTTAAGAATTCTTAAGTGATGAACTTAAAATGCAAAGAAACATTTTCAGGTATAGACAATATGAGATTTTGCTTTAGCAGACTATTCATGTTTATAATGAGGGCTTTGCCTATCAGTTTTGTATTTGTTCAATGGAGGAGGAAGGTCAGAATGGGAGAGAGATTATAGATGCATGGACAAATAATTTTGGAAAAAATTTCCAGGTAGCTAGACGTAGCAGTGGATAGAACATCAGCCCTGGTATCAGGAGGACCTGAATTCAAATTCAGTCTCAGATACTTAACACTTCCTAGCTCTGTGACTCTGGCAAGTCACTTAATCCCAACTGCCTGGCCCCCTCTCGCCGCACCCCCCCCCCACATTCTGTTACTAAAGTCTAGTTCAAAGCCCCCATCCTCCCTGAAATATTCTGATTCTCAATGATTATCTTTTTCACCAAAACTCTTATTTCCTTTTTGTTAGTCTTCAACTCGCTAACCATACTCTGACTTGCAAATTAGTTACTCATGTTCATATCTCACTTCACACTTGTCTGCAAATTCCATTAAGGGCAGGATCACAGTCTCATCTCTGTATTCCCCAGTACCTAGTACAGTGATATGGAAGTTGTTTTTTAATTAATGTTGAATTATACTGAATAGAAATATAGTATGAAAAAATAAATTGTATAAATAAGGAAAATCACTTTTAAAAAGTGAATATCTGAATAGCAAGGATATAGACAGACAGTGGTACAGGGATTAAGAAATAAAAGGAGTAGGGATCAATGAACTTCAGAAATTTCAGGAAAAAAAAAACATTAATAAGACTACTAAGCTATTTCAAGGAAAGAAAATAAATATAAAAGTGGAAAGGAGCATAAATTTTAGAGCTAGAAAGGATCTTTGAGATGATAAAAGATTAGTATTGTTATTACTTTCTATATCCCACTTATAATTTCACATGGAAGCCTATGGCATTAAAGAGCAGTACATGTTTTGGTTTATATGAAAGATCTCAAGTAAAAGATTAAGAATAAAGTTCTTACACAAGTCTCAGTGAATTGATAAGATGGCCTTAAATAACAGTACAGGAAATAATATATTAGGTTATAAGTTCCAGCATCACTTAATTACTGAATTAGATGTACCAAATGTAATGAAAATGAAAACAATTTTATAACATGTATTTCCACCAGGTCACCTTGTCTCCAAGTAAGTTTCAAGAATATAGAACATAGAAACCTTTGAAATCAAATGTAAATTATTTGTTTGCTAGGAGAATAAACACAGAATTATTTGGAACCTGATTATGCCATTATTAAAATTACCCCATATATTTAAAGGATATACACTAAAGTTTTTCCAAATATCCAAAACTCTATATTCAAAATTATAAATTTAATTAACCACAAAGAACACAGTAGTTGACAAATTGCTAAGATTTACCTCTTAGTTTCTTAATGCTTATTGCCAGCTTTTAGGAAGAAACCAGAAAACATATTTTTGTGTCTTTATGTCTCAGGTAGTATGGAAACTCACTTGCCCTTACTAAGACTTAATCTCCTCACTCCTAAAAATGAACCTATGGTGCTCAGGTTGTTATGAGGATCAAATAAGATCATGAATAGTTAACACTTTATGAACCCTAAAGCACCAAGCATCAGTTGTTTTCATTATCATTACATCTGGAACATGAAACTTGGGGATTCAAAGCTTGGCTAATGGAATTCTTTCAAATCTCTTGTCTATAACAAGCTATTTAGCCATGAATAAGTCCTTTAATGTCTCTGAGCTTTAGTTTTCTTAAATGTAAAATTAGAAAATTGTAGGATATGATCACTGAAACTGATTTTAAATTCAGAATAGTCAAGACTTTGTAGTCAACAAAAAATATAGTATTTAAACAACATCAAATTTAGTTCCAGATTGAATAATTTTCAGCAATTCCTTGAGATCTTACCAAGGATTTCTGGTGCAACTTGCTAAATTTCTTGCTGAGTTCTACTGTCTTGTTCTTTGTTCCCCTCATTCCTATTCATCCCACTTGTTAAGTGAAAAGAGACACAGTTCTAAACTACTTGACAATAAACAGTAAAATTAAATCAAGAACAAATCCTTACAGGATTTTAGTCACAAGAAATTTAGGCCTTTCCCTTTCAAGTGTGATACAGAAATCTCTCAATTCTAAATTAGTTTCTGTCATTTCTTCTTGAAATATTTTGGTGAGAGAAAAGGGAAATAACCTGGTCCTGAATAAACAGGAATTATAATCATCAGGAGTTCTGAGTTGTCTTAATCATTATTTTAAATCTAGTCAAAAGGACTGACAATTGCCTGGAAAGCAATGAAACCCTTACTATTTTATGACTTAGAAGCAATTCAGGTTTAGATATCCATGATGAAGATGAAGTTTGATTTGGTAAACTACTTAAATCAGTTCTCAATTCCCTCTGTTCCACTCTATTTCCACTACTAACACCCCAGTATATCAAATTACAACTGCTCCAGTCTATTACAATTGTCCTCCACCTTTACTCTCTCCTTCTCCCAATCTGACCTTCATGTCATTGTCGGAATAATCTTCCTGAGCAAAGATCTGCTTTATACAGTTATTCAAAAATCTTCAGTGGTTCAATAGGATTTATTCAATAAAGTTGGTAACTCTTTTGTCTTGAATTAAAGGCCTTCCAGGGTCTGGCACTCCCTCCCTTTCTGGTTTTAACTCAAATTACTCTCCTCCATTTACTTTAATGTTCAATCCGAAATGGTCTTCTCTCCACCCTCTGACTTCACTTGCTTTAATTATGTATTACTCCCCTCCTCACACTCAACAGTCTGTCAAGCTGACTTTCTCTCTGTTCCTCACAAACAACTTATATTTCTTCCTTGTGCACAACTTTTCACTCACCATCTCTCATGATTCAAATACAATTTCTCTTGACCATCTTCTCAAAGAATTCCTCATTTCCTTCAAAATTCTGCTCAAGCACAATTCTCTACACAAAGTCTTTCCTGATTTTAACCACCTGGCAACTCCTTCTCTTCCTATCTTGTATTTGTTTTGTATAAATAAATTTCTTCTATATAAACTTATACAGTACATATGTTCCTTAGAATTCAAATGACCTGAGTCCAGGGACTGTTTCACTTTGTCACTGTATCCCTAGTCTCAGACACATAGGAGACACCTAATAAATATTTGACCAAATTGCTATTAGTTTCTTTACCTAAGCTGACAATGTTCTTATGCCAAAAAACAAACCAAAAAAACCATTTCCCCCTTTTAACTAGATTTCCTAGTAGTGTATAAAAGTCCACATTCAGAGAGGAGCCTTCCCTGATCTTTCTTAGTCAATTACAAAGTTCCTCAGCTTACCCAAAGGGCTATAAAACTGTGTATACTCTTTGATCCAGCAGGACCACTTCTGGGTCTATATCCCAAAACAATCATAAAATAAGGACCCACATGTGCAAAAATGTTTGTAGCAGCTTTTTGTGGTGACAAAAAAATAGGTGGATATCCACCAAATAGGGAATGGCTGAATAAGTTATGGGATATGAATGTTATGGAATATTATTATTCTATAAGAAATTAAATCAGTAGGCTGATTTAAGAACAACTTGGGAAGACATACATGAATTGAAGTTGAGTGAAGTGAACAGACCTAGGAAAATATTGTACACAACAACAACAAGACTATGTGATGATGAATTATGACAGACTTAGGTCTTCTCAGCAATTCAGTGGTCCAAGGCATTCCAATAAATTTTAGATGGAAAATATCTCCACATCCAGAGAGAGAACCATGGAGACTAAAGCATATTATTTTCATCTTTTTTCCTTTTGTTCTGATTTTTTCTTGCATAAATGACTTATGTTAAAAATGAATGTACACGTATAATCTATATCAGATTGCTTACTGGTATGGAGAGGGAGAACGTAAAAGAGGGAGTAAAAAAATGAATGTTGAAAACCAGCTTTACATGGAATTGGAAAAATAATATACTATTAAAATTAAAAAAAAAACCCTTCCTCCATGACTTCTTTGATAAAGCAGTTTTGCATCCCTAATGCAATAAGTAATGATAAAAATTATAGCTATTTGTCTTTGTTATTATTTTATCCCCACTACATTATAAGCTCCATGAAGGTAAGGATCATATCTCATCTAGACTCTGTACTTCCCTTATTGCCTAGAATTGCATTCTGTACAAAAAAGGCCCATAATAAATGGTTCTTGAATTAAATAAATCTACTTATATTCTAGACCAAAAGTCATATAGATATAAAATTGTACTTTTTATGTACAGTTTTTTGCTCATGGTTAATTAAGTTTATAATAAAAGAGAAAAAAATTAAATTATTTAAAATGAATAAAATTTCTCTAAGATATTTTTAACTTCTTGGAAAGGGGCTCTAAAGCCCTGGACAAATCACATAGGAAGAAGATAGAATGATCTTGCTGCTAGCATTATTGTAAAAAAGTCCAAAGCAAGATCATCTTTAGGAGTAAAAAGAATTGTTCCTCTTCAAATATGTACATACATAAACATAGATGCATACTGCCACACACACAATTGTATTATAAATGAAGACAACATAGTTCCCTATTATGTGCTGCCCTCACCAACTAGAACTGAAAGAAAGAATTGTCTTTTTTGACTATAATAGCATTCCCAGCCCTTGAAACAGTGTCTGGCACACAGAAAATTCTTTCTCCATCTGTGTATAAACATATACACACACCTAGAAGGTGTTTCAAACACTTCTTTTTAAGAATGATACGTTAATCTGTCTAAAATTTCACTTTTGTCATGCTAAACGAAGAACTTCCAACTATTTCCCCCATAAATTAGTCCTATTTCCCCAGCCCACCTCACTCTAAATTACCCTTTGCTGTAGCCAGACTAGAATTCTGACTAAACATGCACTACCACCCTTATCCCCAAACCTTTCATCTCAGTACTCCTGACTGACAGTGTGGTGCAGTGAGAAAAGAGTATGGATTACAAATCAGAGGACTTGGATTGGAATCCTGGGTCATTTTTTCTCTCTGGGCCTCAATATCTCAGCTGTAAATCTGTGTTTCCACGGTGCTTGACAATCCCCTCAGCTTCTTCCTAGTTTTACCTCCAGTACATGACCATTGCCTAAAATTCTAGCTAACTGGGATCTCAGCCCTTCCAGACTGCCCATAGCATATAAAATCACAGAAAGACCCTTTTATCATACAAACAAAGAAGCCAAAGCCCAGGAAAATTCACATTTATATTATTTTCCCTGCACCTGATTTATTAAATGTACTACCTTATTATATTTATTCTTTTGTATGTCAGTCCTAATTCCTCAATAAACCAAAGTAACTTGGGGGCAGGATCATCTCCTATCCTGAGCAACATGAATTAGTTACAAGGAGTGGAACCAATAAAGATTTCCTGAACTAAAGTTGGAGCAAGTAGCTATGCTAGATGTGTGCCTTTCTCCCAGTGCCTCAGTCAGAAAAAGGACAGGTGTCAAAGGAGGCATCTCGCCAACCAACTCCCTACCCTCTTAAGACTCAAAAGGTCAATTATTGGCAAGGAGGAGTGGTTCTGGCAAAAAAAAAAAATTATTGAATAATCACAAATCATCACCCTTGTGGTTTACGCTTCTGTTCTTTCTTAAGAATTAAGATTAAAAATCTTAAGGTAGCAAGTCTATTAGTCAACAAGCATTTACTAAGAAGTTTCGATTTATCTGGCAGGTCAGAAATGAAGAAGGCTGTTAACATAGAAGCCAGTGCCAGAAATTCTTCTGCACCTTTTCCAGTCCTCCCTAATCTTCCCATCTTCCTTCTCAGAGTACCTCCAATTTATCCTGAATAGCTCATCTTTATACATAGTTGTCTCCTGCATTAGACTATGAGCTCCTTCAGAGCAGGATTATTTTCTCTTTCTTTGTATCCTTAGCACTTAGCATAGTGTCTGATACATAATAGGTGCAAAACAAGTGCTAGCTGACCAACTGAATAAATTAATAATTTTTTGTCATTTGCTCCAAAAGACATGATCAATCAGATTTTATAATTAGGTCTGTAGGCAGAGTGGACACCAGCAGAATGAAGTAGAGTATGGGCTATGCAGAGAATGAATAAAAGGATGAATGTGGAACTAAAAAGAAGCATTCACAAAAGAGATAAATATTAATAGATGGGGAAAAGAGCAGAGCTTTAGGGCTAAAAGAGAAAGGGTGATAATAGTACACATGCCTCATTTTACAGATAAGAAAACTGAAAGGAGAGAGGTGAAATGAATTGCCCATGATCATGAGTAGTAAAAAGGTCAGAACTGAAGTACAAATTCTCTGGCTCCAAATCCAGTAACCCTGTCGGCCTGCCTCCATATATTCATGCTCTTTCTGCTTATGTCCTCATTCTGTCTGTTCCTCTTTTTCTCTCTTTCTCTGTCTCACTCTGTGTGTCTATCTGTCAGTCTCTCTCATAGATGTGACAGAAAAAAAAAGATTATAGGTCAACAATAAGCCTTATGGAGTTGTACTACTGTTTCATACTGGTTTATTTCGAATTCAGTTAGGGTCAAAAAAGAGCACAAAATTTATGAAATGAATTGAGAGTGGAGGGGGCAGGAAAGATAAACATGTTCCAAATCCAACCAGAGAAAGTCATGTGAATGCTCCAGTTGGGTGAGCAGAGGTTACCATAAGATGAAGGCCAAGGAAACTGGACATTTAATACTAAGAATGCATTTTAATTAGTTCATGTTTGCTGAATTTGAAGGAAGAAAAGAATCCTAACAGGGAAAGCAATCAAGAACAACTCAAACTTATCTATTCCTCACAACAACCCTGTCAGGGAGAGGCAGTATACATCCTGTCTTTACAGAAGAAAAAAATGAGGTTTTGGGACATTGAGTGACTCTGCCAAGAAGACCCAGAGAGCAGACACTAGGCTCCTGCCTAGACAACAATACAGGGTTCCTTCTGTTTCACCACAGCATGTAAGTGAAGTCATATCAATATCCACCTTCCCCACAGTCCATGTCTTGCATTGGCTATCTCAGGTTTCTCCACATCAGCAATAATACAAAATTCAATAGAGGTGAAGTTTAAATTGAAGGGGGTCAAAAAATGACACTGTCAAAGAAATGTCAGACGTTCTTGGATGTCTAGTAAAGAAAATTGTTGACATATCTAGGGGACAATGTCAAGGAACCAGAAGTTTTTTCCTTTTCTTTAGGTTCTGATTTTATGTTAAGTGTAACTGGGTAGCAATGTCTTCAGCCTGCAAACAGGCGCATTATTTCTCTCTTTTTTTTAAGAGTTAGGGAGGGAAAAAAAATCACACAATAATCTGAACTGAATAAGCTTTTCAGAATAGCCACCTCTCTGGCAAGAGTCAGCATTCCTCTGAAGCATTGTGCTTATTGGAAGGGGTTCAACAAGGATCAAAGAGTACCACTTACTTCCCAACAGAGTTAAGGGAAAGGATTAGTTCTGATGAGTTATTTGGTGGTTTCTATTCATTGTTGACCTTCATTCATCAGTTTTTCCACCCCTAGGGACTCAGCAAAGTTAAAGAACCAAGAAAAACTATATGCTGCTTAGTTGCTCTCCCATTTGTGAAACATTTATCTTCAGAGACAAAACCCTCCCTAAGTTTCAATCACATTCATGAAATCCTAATCAATAACAGATGACACATATTTGGAAGTAAGGCTGTGGAAGATGCAAGCTGTTTATAAAAATTCCCCTGATGCACTTGATAAATTATAGAGTCAAAGACTTCTAAAGTAGTGCACAGAACTCTAAAGCATGTTCAGGACCTAAACAATAAAATACAAAGCAGCTAGAAGCAACAGTTATAAAACTGAAAGAAATGAGGACTGATGGTTATTGTAGAATAGAGGAAGACTAAAAGAGTTAGAAAATGCTGGCTGTGAGATTTAGGGAAACTGAATAGAAAATTAAAGGATACTTGTAAATTTAAGTGAGCTATTAAAGTTGTCCCTGGAGCAATTTCTCTGGATTGAGATGGCTGTTTCCTTACTCTTTCATTACCTATCCCATTACTCTCTCAACCATTTAGTAAATATGGTATTATTTTTCTGTATACCACACTTGTCTCTTTTCACTTCAAAAAAGTATGATGGAAAGGAACAATGGATTAAGTATCAAAAGACTCAAGAGCTTGAACTTGACTACTTTCTAGCTACAACTGGTAATAACCTCTACAAGAAAATTAATCCGGGTCTCAAGTTTCATCATCTCCAAAATGGAAATAATAACATTTGCACTGCTTATCTCACAGATTTGCTGTGAGAGTCAAATGAGATAATGTATGTAAAGCATTCTGTAACCATAAAATAGTCAATGTAAGCTCCTGCTCATCCTCTGGATGCATACACACATACAATTTTACCTATAATTGATTTACCAATAATTGATTGAGCTATAATTGTAATGTATAGTTCTTCTCAAGTTACATTTATTGAGTATCTAGTATGAATTAACGATTGCATAGAAAATCCTACCCAAAAGCTCTCAGTTCTTTTAGGAGCTTACCTTTTAAAGAAGACAAGATAGGTAAAGAAGCATTCCTTTCTTAAATTGCAGATTATATTCCTAGAGAAGTTAAGGAAGTTGGTGATACATTGATGGAGTTTATGAGTTTGCCGGAATCATCCAATGTAAGTAAATTTTGAGAAAATTTGATTGAAATGGAAATGTTTAAGTTGGCTTGTTTTGGGACATGAGAAATGATATTCTCCTAGGTTATATGGATTGTTCTTCTTAATTTAATTTTATTTCCTTGAGAAAAAGTATATATTACAATAAGAGCTACAAAAAGGTGTCGCAAAAAGAGTGTTGAATGTTGGTCAGACAACTTGTATTCAAATGTGAATTGATGTTAAGTTGTTTTCTTAGAGATATTATGGCTCTACTTGGGGTTTCCTTGGCAGAGATACTGGAATGGTTTTGTCATTTCCTTCCCTAGCTCATTTTATAGAAGATAAAACTGAGGCAAACAAGGGTAAGTGAAATGCCTGGGGAAGCATCTGAGGCCAGATTTAAATTCAGGAAGATGACTCCAGACCTGACACTCTATCCAGTGCATCACCTGGATATCCCCGTATAACGTCATAGAGCAAATCATTTGCCTGCTGTGAGGTTTACTTTCTTCATCTAAAAAATTTAAATAACAGTATTATTTATTTCTCTGACCAAACAAATTAGGAGAGCACTTTCTAATCCTTAAAACCCTATCTATAATATATACACATATATATATGTACATACATATGGTTTTATTGTTATTACAGCATCTAAGATTATTTTAAAAGCCTAAGAATTAGAAGTTCTGGAAATTTGATAGGAAAAAACTATATTACTTTGTGATTGAAAAATTGGGAGACATCAACTTTTAAGCATGATAAAGTCATTCAATAACGTGTTAATAAAAACAAGAGGCTGTTAGGAGAAGCATGTTAGATTAAGCTCTCAGTCTGCTGGTTCTAACTGTACTATAGGGAAAATTTCCTCTAGTTTGATGACACGATAATAAAACTGGGATTTTGCATGTCATCTAATTCTTTTTGCAAATCAGGAAACTGAGGCTCAGACAATTTATGTATTAAGTAGCAGAAGCAGGCAAAACCAGGCCCTCTAATTCCAAATCCACTATCTACCATACCATATACCTTATATTTAGGAGGTCAGATACAGAAGACCTTTCCTCCCATACACCTGCAGCCAAACTTAAGAAGATCTACAGATAGGAGAAATAGAACTAATGTTTGTGTATCTTCCTATAAAATAAAACTGTATTCATCCTAAAATTATGCCAATTTGTACTGAATTGATGAAGTTTTTGTCTTTTTATAGATTAATTTTCTAAACTAGCTTGAATTTATCCTGTCATAATTTTTTAAAAAACGTAATTGACCATTACTTGTATAAGACCCCTCAATTTAAGAATGAAAATGAATTTGTTTTTAGGAAGTTTGAAGGACAATTAGAAATGGTAAGAAGTCTCTGTTGCAACAATCTACAGACTCCTACTAATCTTGTCCTGGACAAGCTCTTAAAAACGGAAATTCAAAACTTCAAACTCTTTTTCATGAAAAGCTATGCTTTCAAACAGCATTTCTACAAACAACATGAGTAAAAATTCATTAATGAATGAGTCTGGAAAGAAAGGAAGCTCTATCAATATCAAATCTACAGATCTTTGGGAAAACTAGAAGAATAGAAAATAAGTGTGTGCAACATATGAAAGATAAGTAGAGGTGAAATCTATAAAATATTAAAGAGGGAAGTAACATGAACAAGGGACACTGAGGAATGGGGATAAGGCAGTTCTTATAGGTCCAAAGAAATCAGATAACGGCATCAAAGGGGCCTATTTCTCTATTACCATAATGGGAACGCCAATGTCAGGCCACAGGAGATCTTCTGATGGGAGCTTTGGGGAGTTCCATACAACCACCACTTTATTCAGATAAGGGAGACCATTCAATCTCTCTAAGGAGTTCATGAGCACCTCCTCTCGTTCATAAGTCAACATCACCACTGTGAACTGCTCTCTTGGAACATTGCCTCCAAGAGCTGCCTGGAACTCCTTGCCAGAGCCTCCTGCTCCTCCACCAATGGGCCTGAATCCAGTGCCAGAGCCAAGAAATTTGGCCTCTGAAGGCAGAACAGGGTCAAAAGGTGTGTGTGGGAAAAGGTGGAAAGGCCCTGGGGCCGAGTTCCAGTTGCGATAAAGATCAGTGGCAGTCAAAGTAAAGTTGCGGAGGTATTTAGGAGAAGCATAGGGTGGTTCTGTTTCCACTGGCCCCAGGTCCAGATCCCCATTATCTGCCATGTTGGGGTCAGTACCTGCCGCTTTGCCTGAGCGATGGGGAATCTCAACTGCTGCTTCTTCCCGGATGGGAGCAGCTGGGATCTGGATGCGAGTCCTAACCACAGCCAGAACTGTGTTGAAGATACTGTCAGCGGTGGAGAAGTAGGTTTCCCAGAGGAAGCGCCCTTGGCGCCTCATGGCCAGCAAATCGCTGTCCGAGAGGCTCCGCAGCAGGAAGTGAACCTCCGTGACGCGCGGCTTGGGCACCACCAAGGCTGCCTCATTCCACCGCAGCACATCCTGGTAGGGAAGCTGCACCTGCTCCCCGAGCACCACGGGAATAGCTCCAACTTCCAGGGCCTCAAAGAGCCTCGTGGCACATCCGGCAGAGATCACCAAGTGGGGATCCCCTGGGGTGATAATCAGAGCAAAGGTGGAAAGTTTCAGCAATTCTAGGCGGTCCTCCCTCTCTCCACAGAGGGCCCACTCAGTGGGCAGGCTAGGTTTAGGTTGATTCTTACAGGTAAACTCTGCCAGCACCTGATCAAGCTTGCTGTCCTGCACTGCTTTCAGGGTGGCAATAATTCGGTCATCATAGTCAGCAGGAGGGTCACCTTCCATCTCCTCTTCAAAAGAACGGGCCTCCTGCAGACTAGACCGAAGTGACTCAATTTTCTCCCCTTGGAAGCTAAAGAGATACTTCCGTTTGACTGGCACCTGTGGAGGGATCTCCAAGAAGTTGGGCTCCGACATGGCATGGACTAGTGGTGATATGACTATATCAAAGCCAGATCGGTACTGAGCAGTGTAGAAGGTGGACTGGGCCACCATGGCTCGGCCAGTACTGACATTATACAGTAAATTCTGTGTATTCGACTTCCACGACAGGCTGATGAGGAGATGGTTGTGTCCATCTGTCCGCCAATAGGGCAGAGAATACAACTGTTGCTCCAGTTCAGCAGGCCGCAAACTCAACGGCTCTTGCATTTCTCCCACCAGGATCACATAGAGGCAGGCAATATCGGCATTCTCTGTGACATAGATGTTGGTTCGTGCTGTGGCCTGAAAGGCCTGTTTGACCAGGGGGTCCAGATAGCTGCCAAAGGCCAACTGGTCACTATCATAGACATAGACTGGGAATCCAGAAGTGAGTGGACAGCGAGAGTAGTCAAAGCAATTGTGTAGCCTGCAACTACGCAACAGTTTAGGGGGAGGCAGGCCCACATCATCTTTTTCTGGTAACAGTCTGATGGGCAGGGAAAGTTTGGGCTGATTTTGGGCCATCAGCTCTTTGTAGGAATGTTCAGTCTGGCTGATGACGTTCTTGAGCTGGAGGAGGTCTTGTTTGGCATTCTCAATACTCTTTTTACAGGCTTCGATCTTCAAGTTGAGCTTGGCAATTTCGCTGTTCAGCTCCTGCCTTTTGGCTTCAAGCTGCAGGAGCTCTTCACTGACTGACTCACGGATGCGGCAGAGGTCTAGCACATGCTTCACTTCACATAACTCATTGCCAGCTCGCGGCCCAAAGATGCGTTTGCCTGCCTCGTCCGCCTCATCTAAGGTGGTGAGATAATAGTGAGCAATGAGGGGGAAGAAAACCAAAATGATAAAGAGTGTAAAACTGAGCCAGGTGAGCCGGATGCGATTGGACCACCGCAGCATCCAGGTCTGGCCTCCATTCCCCACGCCCCCATTCCGCAACATGGTATAGCCTGTCATAAGTCTCTGTGTCACGCTTGCCCCCTCTGATCACGTTGGGTCAGTCGCCATAACCACATATGTTTCCACTTAACAATTCTTCCTCTTCCTCACTCCTCTCCCTAAAATTTAGTGCACTGTCTCTACAAGGCACCAAATAAAATGGAAATTTCATTTTCCTCAGCTGTAATGGAAATGGTCTCTGACCCTCCTCCTGCAGGTTTGAAGCTGTGGCTGTCGATCAAGGAACATGCCCTCAATCTCTGTCAGACAGGCAGAAATGTCACGTCGCCACTGTGGGGAAAGAGAGGCCTCTGGCGATGGCACCAAGGGGAAGCACCCCGGAACCAGGCGGCACTGCTCAGCGGCCATGGCTCCTGGGTCTTGATGCTGCCGACTGGAGAACAGGCATAGTTAGCATGCACAGCTGGACGGATCATGAGCAAAGCCTTGCTTCGGTCTTGTCACTGCTGCCGTTAGGAGGTAGTCAGGCCTGAAAAGGAGAAGAATCATCATCAGCCTTGCAAAAAACACATTGAAATAACCATTCTAAGCCTGTCTTGCACATTTCCATAAAGAATAGAATGAGAAATCTGAGCACAGCTTGGAAGCCCTACAAGTCTAATGTTTTGTGGTGTTGGTGGTGGTGTTTAAATTTATAATAGGGAATTACAATAATGAGAGTTCCTTCTCCTCTAAAAAGACAAGACAAACAAAAAAAAATCCCACAATCTCCACTGTTTTCTTTTTACCCAAAACAATAAAAACTCTACCCTTAATTGATTCTAGAGCATTAATACAGAACTACAAGAAAAATAATTTTCTTTTAGAATGCAAAGAAACGTCACACATTCTGCTATCCCAGACCTGGGTTTTGTTTCTTGGCAAATATAATGTCCTTTCCCTATAACCAAAGCTGCTTCAAATCTTCCCTAACCCAAAGAACAATGGAAAAAGCACAGCATTTGGGAGAAAAGGACATGGGATCAATTCCAGCTCTGTTACTTATTACCCTATGAACTCTGGACCACAGTTTACTCATCTGCAAAAAGAAGGGACTGGAGAATATCAACACCAATGTTCCTTCAAGTCCTAAATGGAATGATACTAAAAATAACATACTGAGAAGACTACTTAAGGGACCATAATTACCTCTCAAGTTTAGAGTTTAGCAGACCCATTCACAAAGTAGCAGGAATAGAACTCTTAACATAAGAGAGAGGTTTAGTTCTGGATAGGCCTTGGCAAAGACATACTAGGGTACCTAACTCAGCCTCTTGGCATCATAATTCAGAGGCTCAATTACAATGACATACAAAACAGCATCAGAACTAACCCTGACTGAGAATAATCCAAGGTCAAATTAGATCTTCTGGAGGCATATATTTATACCCCAAAGATTGGCTATAACTGAATTAGCCTTTAGGGTAATAGCTTACTTTCCCTAATTAATTTTCCCTGTCCGCCCATGTAAATATAAAGAACTTCAAAAACAAAAGAGAATGCTGCAAAAATTATAAGAAACAAGCATAATTCCAAAAAGTAGATATTTTAAAAATACTCTGTTCCCTTTCCTTTATAGAAACTAGAGAGCCACAGCTGTGGAGCACTGCAAATACTGTCAGATGTTTTCAATGCATTGATCAGGAAATGCTGCAAAAATTATTAAAAAACCAAGCATAACTCCAAAATGCCCTGTTCCCATTCCTTTATAGAAATTAGAGAGCCCCAGCTGTGGAGCATTGCAAATATTGTCAAATGTTTCCAATGTATTGATCAATTTTTACCAATTATTTTTCCTCTTCTCCCTCCACCCCCACCCCCAACAGTATTTGCTATATGAGATAGCTCTGTGGGAGAAGTAAAGAGAAAGAATATTGGGAGAAATTCTAAAGAAAGGGGAAAAAAGCCATAAATAAAACTTCAAGAAAAAAAAATGTCTGATGTTTATTCAAAAACAGAATGGGATCACTTGTGCAAGCAGAGAGTTTGACTTCAACAAAGAAAACCTTGAAGTTGCAATGGGAAGTAAGAACTCTTCCAACTCTCCAACTATGAAGACTAAGTCAGTAGGCAGAGCAAAGGACTAACTAGAGCATTACCAAAAACCCCTCCAAACTTAAAAGTAATAACTCAAAATAAATGCTAGAGTGACAGAACCAATAAAAGGTCGAAATGAAACAGTTTTCCTTTGCAAGACAATTTAGAAGATCAGAAGGAAAGATCTGTCTCATTGGGTGAGAACAGAGTACAATTCAGTAGGGGCTGTGCCCTAAAAAGTCAACAACAAGACTTTGGGGCAAATGAATCAGCAATAGTATCTTCCTCGGCCCACAGAGGTAAGGGTTAAGTAGGACAAAAAGTACCCCTTGGCTGGAACAGGTAGCAGAACTCTGTTACACCATTCAAGCAAGGAGCACTACCCTGCAGAGCATATGTCCACAGGGGAGCAGGAACCCTGGCCATAGTTTCAAGGTGAAGAGTGCTTGTGGTCATCCACAGAATAGAACACAAGCAGGGAGAACAGTGACCTCTCCTTAGATCATACCACTTTAGAAAAACTGAAAACATATAGATCTCCTAAACTAATTCTGAAAACAGCTGCATAAAAAACCTGAAGCTTGGCATAATAGCTGTACCCACTGGGAGCAGAGCCAACTTCAATATAAAGTTAAAAGTCAAGAAATAGGCTGGTAAAATGAACAAACACCAACCAATGGTGATGGGAAAATCAAAACAAATTCAAAAGAAAATAACAAAGTAAAAACAGCTACATTCAAAGCCTCAGAAGAGTATGTGAATTGGTTTCAAACCCACCCAGGCCAAAAATTTCTAAAAGAGCTCAAAAAGAATTTTAAAAATCAAACAAGAGGAAAAATTGGGAAAAGAAATTTGACAGTGATTCACGAAAATCATGAAAAAAGAGCCAATAACTTGGTAGAGGCATTAAAAACTACTGAAGAGAACACCACCACCACCAAAAAAAAAAAAAAAAAAAAAAAAATAGACCAAATGTTTTTTGGTTTTTTTTTTTTCTTAAAGGCACAAAATCCACTACAGAAAAGAACTTCTTGAGGGCAGATAGGCGGTGCAGTGGATAGAGCACCAGCTCTGAAGTCATGAGGACCTGAGTTCAAATCTAACCGCAGACACTTAACACTTAGTAGCTGTGTGACCCTGGACAAAGTCACTTAACCCAGGGAGGGAAGGAGAGAGGGAGTTCTTAAAAAAAAAAAAAAAAAAAAAAAAAAAAAAAAAAAAAAAATTGGCCAGAAGAAAAAAAGAAGTACAAAAGCTCACTGAAGAAAATAATTCTTTAAAAATTTGAATTGGACAAGTAGAAACTAATGACTTCATGACATATAAAGAAACAATTTTTAAAAATCAAAAGAATGAGAATAGAAGAGCACATAAAATATCTCACTGGAAAAAAACAATTGACCTGGAAAATACATCCAGAAGAGACAATTAATTCCAGAATCATTAGACTGAAATATATAATCAAAAGGAGACCCTGGACCTGGATAGCATCTGTCAAGAAATTATCAAGGAAAACTGAGGGTCAAATCAAAATGGAATGAATCTACTGATCGCCTCCTTGAAAGACATCCCAAAATGACAACTCCTAGCAATATTACAGCCAAATTTCCAAGCTCCCAGATCAAAGAAAAAATATTGTAAACATCCAGAAAGAAATAATTCAAATATTATGGAGCCACAGAAAGGATAATCCAAGATTTAGCAGCTTTCTCCTACATTAAAGGATTAGAGTGGTTGGAATATATTCCAGAGGGCAAAAGAGCTAGGATTAAAACCAAGAAACACCTTTCAAGCAAAAATGAGTATAATCCTTAAAGGGGAAAAATAGTCACTTAATGAAAAAGGATATTCAAGCATTCCTCAGGAAAAGACCAAAGCTGAACAGAAAATATGACTTTCAAATACAAAATGTAAGAGAAGCATAAAAAGACAATAGGAAAGAGAAATCATAAGGGATTCAATAAGATTAAACTGTTTATATTCCTATATAGGATACTTGTAATTCCTATGAACTACATCATTATTTAAATAGTTAAAAGAAGTATACACAGACAGAAGATATGAGTTGAGTTGAAATCTTAAAAAATTCGGCTTGAAATTTTGCTCTCACTAGAATTGACTCAAAGAAAGAATCCTGGGGAGGGTTCTAGGAAGATGGCAGAGTAGGTTGATAAATTTCAAGCTCTCCTAATTTCCCCCACAAACAGAACAAATTTGCGCTTCAGGGTGAGCACAGACCGGTGAAAAATCAAAGAAGACTTGGGGCAGAAGAAGGATCCTCCTGATGCAACTGGAGAAGATTTGAAGAAAGACTTTGGGCTGGGGATTAATCTGCCTGAAGTGCACACCTCCAGGTCTGCTCCTACCTCCAGGTGAGTTCCACAGAAACATCAAGTGGGGATCCCTCAGGCTAGTTGGTATAGCTGGAGCCTCAGCAGGAACCACAGAGACTTCACCTTCCAGATTATTTATTGAGTTGGGGTTTGAGTCCAGGAAGACAAAATGAGCCTAGGCTGATCACCAGACCCAGCTGTGCTGCTGAAATGGACTTTAGCAAGAAGGAACCAGCACCCAGTGAGTACAGAAGACTCAGGGCAGGGACACTGCTGGCTGTGGGCACTTGCAGGAGAGTAAAGCTCTTGGTTTGGGGTTCTAGGTCATAGGGGAGAGCTGAAGGGAAGCTTGAGATACCATTCCCTCCCACCTCATGATAAGAAGTGCTTACACAAATACCTCATTAAAAACAAAATTTAACCAGCAATGAATAAAGAACCCACCACTGAAACATATTATGGGAACAGGGAAGACCAGGGTACATCTTCAAAAGAGGACACTTTAGTTAAAAAAATATTTTTTTTAATTTATTTTTTAAAAAAAAGCTTTTACCCCAAATAATAATATGAAATGGCTCCCTGCCCAGAGAGAACTCATAGAACTCGAAAAAGAATTTAAAAATCAAATGAAAGATAACTGAGGAAAACTAAAAAATAAATAAAATCCAAGAAAAACAAGAACATTATAAAAAATAAACCAACTAGAAAAGGAGGTATTAAGTTTCAAAGATGAAAATAATGTTTTGAAAATTGGAATCAGGCAAGGGGAAACTAGCGAAGCTATGAGAGACCAAGAAATAACAAAACAGATTATAAAGAATGAGAAAACTGAACAGAATGTCAAACATAAAAAAAAAAGAGACAGATCTGAAGAAAATACATAGGAATATTATTCCCAAATATAAAAAAACCCAGATCAAAGAGAAAATTTTGCAAGAAACAAGAAAAAACAATTCAAATACGCTGAAGCTACAATTGGTAGTATACAAGATTTAGCAGCTACAATGAAAGATCATAGGTCCTGGAATCATATCTACTGACAAGCAAAAAAACTTTAAGCCTGTGGCCAAAAATATCACATCCAGCAAAATTATCTATAATTCTGAATGAGAAAAAATGGACCTTCAATGAACTTGCAGATTTTCAGGACTTTCTATCAACCAAACCCGAACTTAACAGAAAATTTTATACATAAAAGCCAATATCAAAGATTAATTTTAAGGAACTCAACAAGGACAAATGATTTACATGGGAAATATATACTATATGTTTAAGATTCACATCAACAATAGGGTAGCTGAAAAGAAAGATTGATAAGAGTTAAGGTAAAAATAGTAATCATGTTATAAAAATGAGGTATAGAGGAAGAGACACAAAGTGTTTCATTAGAAGGAGGGGGAGGAGGCTTGTAGTTCTGAAAACTTTCTCACATCAGGAATGGGTTCAATAGGCAACACTACATATATATCAGGAAAGGTATAGCACCCTTCAAAATCTATAAATAAATAAGGGGAGAAGAAAGGGCAGATGGGAAAGCAAAGTATGAGGGAAGAAAACAAGGGAGGGATCCTTGGGTGGAGGGAGATTAAGTAGTAGCAAGAGAGCAGAATTTAATTTAAGAGTCAGCAGAGATAGGAAAGATGTGTGTTTGTATGTGGGTTGAATATGTGTGAATGTGTATGTATGTATATATCTACATGTGTACACATAAATATATCTTTTCCTAACTGTAGCTTACTTAGGGGTTTGAGGGGATGAAAGGGAGGAAAAAAGAATAAAATAAACAAGATGTGCAGCAGAGAACCAAAGAACAATTTACAAGGAAATAAAGGAAAAATGGACATTCATGAATATAATTTCTTCTACTAATATACTTTCTTGATCTAGTAATTTGTTGTTATATATTTTGAATCCTCCCTGATGCTCTGTTAGACACATGACAATGTTCTCTTTTGTTTTGTATTCCTTTTCTGTTTTTCTTTTTCTGTTTTTTCAAATAAAATAAATTAAGAAGAAACAAAACAATGAAAAACAGCATACACACTCAACTGGATACAGAAACTTACCTTACAGGGAACTGAGAGAGGAAGAAAATACGAGAAGGGGGGGAGGGGGGAAGGGGGAGGGACTGATATAGGAGATGGATGATAGAAGGGAAAGAGGATTAGGCAGGCAGTAGTCAGAAGCAAAACACTTTTGAGGACAAGGTGAAAGGACAGAGAGAAAAGGCTAAACAGGGAGAGATAGAATGAAGGGAAATACATAATCAGTAATCATAAATGAAAAAAATTTTATAGCAGGTTTCTCTGATAAAGATCTTATTTTTCAAATATAATCAGTCAAATTGATAATACAAGTAATTTCCCAATTGACAATGGTTAAAGGATAAGACCAGGTAGTTAATTCAACACTATAATTATATGAAAAAAATGTTCTATATCACTTGACTAAAGATATGCAGATTAAAACAATTCTGAAATATCACCTCATACATATCATATTGGTTGATATGACAGAAAAGAAAAATGACAAATATTGGTAGGTATGTGGGAAAATTGGGAAACTAATGCATTGTTGATGGAGTTGAAAATCAATTCAACCATTCATTTGGAACTGTGCACAGCAGAGGCTCATTTCATCTTCCTGTACACAAATGTACCCAGCAGTGTCACTATTGGATCTATATCCTAAAGAGATCATAAAAGAGGGAAAAGGACCCATATATGCAAAAATGTCTGTAGCAGTTCTTTTTGTAATGGCAAGGAATTGGAAACTGACAAGATGCTCATAAAATGGGGAACTGTTAAATAAGTTATGGTATATAACTGGGAGGGAATACTACTGTGTTATAAGATATGAAAAGCAGTATACTTTCAGAAAAACCTGTTAAGACTTATATGACCTAAAATTTAGCAAAGTGAAGTGAGCAGAGAACCAAGAGAACATTGCACAAAGTAACAATGATCAACTGTGAATGACTTAAAGTTGTTTTCAGCAATACAATGATCCATGACAATTCTATAGGACTTACTAAAAAAAAAATGATATTTACCTGAGGTAATCTGAATGTAGCTTGAAGCAAACTTTTTAAAACTTTATTTGTGCTTTCTTTCATTACATGACCAATATGGAAATATGGTCTACTAACTATGTGTATACACACACACAACACACACACACACACTCTCACACATATATATCTCAATTTCAGCTCCTACAACTTATACCACTAATGTACCTCAGCCTCCCATAAGAATGGTCATACTTTAGGTTTCAGCATCACCTTTATCTATACTACCTGGCTACAGAAAAACCAAAATGTTGTGACTTTGTAGTATTAGAATCACTGTTCTGCTTTCTTATTAGTTTAAGTTTTCTCCTTTGCTCTGAATAGATATTGGGTCTTTATACTAGCCATAGGTCATGAAGAGAAGATAGAAGACATGATAGCAATGCAAGAGCATGATGTAATAATGAAACTAGCTCATTTCTACTTTACCATCAACTTCTAGATCTTTTCCTCCTCAGACTCAGGAAGAATCATTCTTGGCTACACAATCTCATGGAGTAGTAAGCTCTAGAACATGGTCATCTGGTTTGAAAGAAAAGAGAGAAGTGAACAGTTAGAAAAATGCATGGCTAGTATATGGCTATGCATATAGTCCAGTAAAACTGTGTGCTGGGAAGTGCATTGAATTTAGCATCAGAAGAGCTGAGTTTGGGGCCTGGATCCCCATATTTATTATCCCTACTCTTCAGAGCCACAATTTTCTCACTTGTAAAATGGGGATATAACAGTGTTTTTTTCCAAACTCAGTCTATACCACCTTATGCACAGTTATGGCTTTATAATCCATAAAGTGAACTATTATTTGAGAAGAATCCCATTGCTATATATTATATAAAGATTTCCTTTACATACACTTCAAGCACAAGGAAAACTTTATTATAATGCAAAGTAATCACATAGAATCTGACACAAGTCCAAATCTGACACGAGTTACTTGGTAACAGTAACTCCTCTTAACTGCAAACAATTCCTGCTGCCAGATTTGAATTGAGAGAAAAAAGGAGAAACTTCTGTTGGGTGACTAGTCTTCAGCAGTTTTGCTTCACTTGCCTTAACCTTTCTGCTCATATAACAACCATCACCCCCAATACCAACACCAGAGCATTTAAAGAGTTCTTTCAGCTTAAGTTTATGCTTTTCAAACACTGTTTTTCTTTGATCCTCATTAACAATCCTAGGGGTGGAGGGATAGCTAGGTAGCTTAGTAGGAAGAGTGCCATTCAGTTCCCACTCCCACCCACCTTAGCCCAGACCTTCATCATCTCATGCCTAAATTACTGGAACAACCTCCTCTGACATGTCATACCCTTGTTCACAAACTTGCAATGGCTATTATTAGCTCCCACATAAAATCCAAAAATCTTGTACTTCACTTGTGACCTTCAATAATCTGACTCTGTCCTACATTTTCAATCTTACTAATCTCTTACTAATCCCTAACAAATATTCCCTCTTGTGCAAATATCATCAAAATCTTCCAAAATATTCTACACAAACTTTGACATATATACCAATGGTGATTTCCATGTCTAAGGTACTCTCCCTTTTCTCCTCAGATATCTTTTAGAGTCTACCTCTAGGCAAACCTCTTCCAGGAAGGCTTTTTCAGCTAGTCTTGCTCATTATTTCCTGCTTTATTAAATGTTAATTTGTAAAATGGTAACTTTCTAGAATTTTTCTAGAACAAAATAACAGAATTTGAAAATTGGAAGACATTTTAGCAGTCAAAACCTCCAAATTGCAGGTACCCAAAACTTCTCTGCCCATTCCATTTTTGGATGCTCTGGTTGATAGAAAGCTTTCTTGTGTCAATAATCCTCTTGGCAACTTTTACTCATTCTCCTGGTTCCCAGAACAAATCTAATCTCACTTCCATATTCTTCAAATTCTGAAGATAATTAACCTATCAGATCTAAGCCTTCTTTTTTCCAAGCTTTGAGGTCCCCAGTTTCTTCAAATAATCTTCATTTGACAGATCCAAGGCCCATCTCCATCCTTGAGACCCTTCTTACACATTCTGCAACTTATCAATGTACTTTTGTTACCCCCCCCCCAGTTTTTGAAAGGAAAATGTATTTAACAACTTTCACTTAGTGCAATACACCTAAAAGAAAATCACAATACAATGAAAGATTTAAATTAAGGCCTCAAAATTTAATACAAACACCAAGACCAAATCCTAAAGTATCTATCTATTCAATGTACTTTTAAAATGAAGATGTCAGAAGTGATCCTGGACAGGTTATTCTGTTGCTTCAGTTTCCTCATTTATAAAATAAGTTGGAAAAGGAAATGACAAACCCCTCCAATATCTATCTATGCCAGGAAAACCCCACATGGGTTCACAAGGAGTCAGACATGACTAAAACAACTGAATAATCACTATATGGCCAAAACTGAACATAATTCTCCAGAGATAGTCTGAAAAGGGAATTTCAACTGAGTTCCTCCTAATTCTGAGGCCAAAATATAACCTGGTGATTAAGAGTACTAGACCTGGAATTTCCTTTTTTTTTTTTTTTTTTTTTTTTAAAATAATTTTTTATTGATAGAACGCATGCCAGGGTAATTTTTACAGCATTATCCCTTGCATTCATTTCTGTTCCGATTTTACTCCTCCCTCCCTCCACCCCTTCCCCGAGATGGCAAGAGTCCTTTACATGTTGAATGGGTTGCAGTATATCCTAGATACAATATATGTGTGCAGAACCAAACAGTTTTCTTGTTGCACAGGGAGAATTGGATTCAGAAGGTATAAATAACCCAGGAGGAAAAACATAAATGCAAGCAGTTTATATTCATTTCCAGTGTTCTTTCTCTGGGTGTAGCTACTTCTGTCCATCTTTGATCAATTAAGGCTCTCTTTATCAAAGAGGTCCACTTCCATCAGAATACATCCTCAAACAGTATCGTTGTTGAGGTATATAATGATCTCCTGGTTCTGCTCATTTCACTCAGCATCAGTTCATGTAAGTCTCACCAATCCTCTCTGTATTCATCCTGCTGGTCATTCCTTATAGAACAATAATATTCCATAATGTTCATATACCACAATTTACTCAACCATTCTCCAATTGATGGACATCCTTTCATTTTCCAGCTTCTAGCCACTACAAACAGGGCTGCCACAAACATTTTGGCACATACAGGTCCCTTTCCTTTCTTTAGTATCTCTTTGGGGTATAAGCCCAGTAGAAACACTGCTGGATCAAAGGGTATGCACAGCTTGATAACTTTTTGAGCATAGTTCCAAATTGCTCTCCAGAATGGCTGGATGTGTTCACAATTCCACCAACAATGTATCAGTGTCCCTGTTTTCCCACATCCCCTCCAACATTCCCCATTATCTTTCCCTGTCATTCTAGCCAATCTGACAGGTAGTGGTATCTCAGAGTTGTCTTAATTTGCATTTCTCTGATTAATAATGATTTGGAGCATATTTTCATATGTCTAGAAATAGTTTCAATTTCTTCATCTGAGAATTGTCTGTTCATATCCTTTGACCATTTATCAATTGGAGAATGGTTTGATTTCTTATAGATTAGGGTCAGTTCTCTATATATATTTTGGAAATGAGGCCTTTTTCAGAACCTTTGATTTAGACCTGGAATTTCCAAAGAAGGGATCAAATTTCTGCCTGTACAGCCTTGAACAAGTCATCCAACCTTTCTGACCCTCAGAAGATAAAGGCGCTTCCTTTTGCTTAGAGCAAAGGAATATATGGAGAGCCTGGATTCACTGGATGGATAGCCAGGTTTTGTCCAAGTGTTCTGTTTCCATGTTCTGTTTCCATGCTTCTATTCCTAACAGATCTTAGAAGGATTTAAGAGCCATAAATAGAATGTAAAGCTGGGAAATAATGTTCTCCCCAGTCCATCCTTTCCTCTGGTCAGGAAGTAGCTAATAATCTCCAACTATTATCTTTATCCACAACCATACTGGCAGAAGTAGAGCGGCAGAAGCATCATCCTGATCAGGCAACTCCATATTTCCAAAGAGCTTCTGCCACAGACTCCAATTTTGCTCACAGAAAACAAGGGTTGATTTGTCTTGCACCATCTCACCCACAGCATCTGTGCTAGGATCAAATGGGAGGAGAGGAGGAAGCACTGTAACAGAAATGATGTTATCTTTATACTAATTGTTCCTTCCAAGGCCAGAGACTCATCACAAAGATAAATGAAGTATCAAATTAGGATCTCAAAGCAAATTAATGTTAGTGAAAGACAGTATTTCTTTGTGAAATTTGGATTAGCACATTCCACTCAGATTCCCACTGCATCTTGAGGAGATAAAGACTCAAAGAGTTAAGAACTCTTAAAGAGGCCAGAGCAGTGCCCAAATAAACATTCTACAAATAGACAATTCATATATACATCAGGGATTCCCAATCTGAGACATACAGACTCCCAGGGAGTCTTGTCAAATGACATGGGTAATATTTAGTAACTGATTTGATGATACCTTTGGAATTAAATAATTAATTTCTAATGCACATATGGGGACAGCTAAGTAGCACATAGAACAAAATGCCTAGCCCAGAACCTGAAGACTTACCTCACTGAGTTCACATCTGACCTCAGATATTTAAGACTTAATAGCTTCGTGAGTCTGGGCAAGTCACTTTATCCTGTTTGCCTCAGTTTTCTCATTTGTAAAAATGACTTGAACAGGAAAATGATAGACCATTCTCTTAGGCAAGAAAACCTCAAATGGGCTCACAATGGAGAAAATGAATGAACAATAACAAAATACATAAGAACACTAAATATTAGACTTTATTTCATTTTATATTAAATAGGGCAAGAAAAGATTTTCTGTGTTTTAAGGGATACAGAGCTTACAAAGCTTAAAATCTATAAATCTCATGGGACTTTAATGTATTCTAGGAAGAAATGAAACATAAGAGTATGGGAACCAGAATGTTCATGTGTATTTTTAAACAGCTGAAACAAGACTGATTGTAAAAATATATGAACAGAGTACAAGAGACTATAAAATACTTGGGAATAATCCCCTCAGTTTGCAGTATGGAAGAAGACAAATCTCCAATTGGTGAGCAGGGAACTTCTCCATCATGAAGTAAGCAATTCTCATTCTGTTGCAGGAGAAAGCAGGAAATGAAAGGACCACAGCCAGGGAGCCGATGGTGCACTGATAATTCTAGCTTAGAGAATGCTCAGAGAGATGAATAGCAGCAAGCAGAAAGATGTGAGTCCCCTTGATAGAGAGTCTTGGGACCAGGTTTTGTTCCTGGAAGTGAGGGTCCAGGAGAAAAGACTGGTGTAACAGGTGTTATGAATGAAATGGGGTAAAACTTATAAATAAGAGAATAAAGAAAAACATTGTAAAAGACAAGAGTATAAGAAGTATTTTCTAGCTACAACTTCAACCTGAAGTACAGGGCATTTCTCTTGATGGTTCAATGATCCAGAAGAGGTTTGGAAATAGTAATTACCTTCCTTCTTGACACAGTGAAGCAGGAACAAAGAGGCCTAGTAGTTCACATTCCTGACCTTTTTTCTCCTCAAGTAGGGGACATAGATCCCTAGTATTCACTGAGGTAGCTGAATCACATCCACTTCCCTGGACTGTCTGCTTGAGCTAAAGGCCTGCTTAGCAAAGACCTAAGGGCAAACAGCCCTCAAGAGTCTTGGCCTCCACCTGCTAGTATTTTCTACCTTTCTGGTCACCAGGGACGAGCTGATGTGGGATCCATCGCTGATGTCCATTATGAATCAGGTATGCATCCCTATCACGCCAAGGATGGGACATTCTCTCAGCTCTGGGACAACACTAACCCATGCCTTCCCAGGATGCTCCACATCCTCTAGCAGATACAGATTAGGTCAGGGGCCTGCTTCCTGCAACTCTAGTAGGAGATCCTGAAGGGTTTGCTCCTGCCTTATCCTTTCAAGATGTTGGGATTGCTTCTTGCTTAGGAAGAGGTACAATTTTTAACATAATCCTGTAATCATCCAATGCCAATCGACAGCAGGTATCTCCTCCTAAGTAAGAGGTTTCTCAGCTTCCTCCAAGCGCCTCTCCAAGCATCTCCAAATGTGCGGGAGCTTCTTCCTGTGATTGTGAGCTGCCTCTTCTACAGGAGGGAGAGCATGAGCTGTGCTCTGGGATTTGGCCACATCATGCCTGACAACTGATCATCTTCATGGAGGAGCTCAGACTTCCTTGTGAGTGACCTGCTGCCTCTGCTCTACGATTCTCTGCAGTTTGCCCAAGTCAGGCAACTTGGCTAGGCACTCCCTGAGGGATGGGAATGCTCTGACCTGGGACACTTGCCTGCACCCAGGATGCGGGAAAGCTTCAGCTCCTGCTCTCCGACCAAGGAGAGACACGCTCTGCGAAAGTTGGGTCCACATCCAACAATGACTGGCTCAGGGAATCCACTCCTACAGATGCCACAGTGATCTCACTCTGCACTTCCTGTAGCACTTTCAATAGCAGCAGCCATTCTTTCTCCAATTGTTTCTTTTCTACAGCAGCTGAGATGAAGAGATTTAGATTTCCTTTCTGCCCAAGGCAGTGCTTCTGAGCAGAATACTACTCTCTTTTTATTGATCTGAGAAAGGGGAAGAAGCAATGGAATAGAAGCAAATCCCTAGTGATTTTTCTTTTTTATCATCTCTTCTGTTTGCCTCAGTTTCTTTATCTGTAAAATGAGGATAATAATAGCACCTACATCACAGGATTGTTGTGAGGCGCTAATGAGAAAATTGTAAAGTGCTTAGCACAATTCTTGGCATAGAGAAAACATTATATATATATGTTTGTTGTTTTCAAAAGGGGATAGAAGACAAAGAAAGGAAAAATATAAGAGACTACACTGGAGGGAAATATGCAATTAATAATCATAATTGCAAAGGTGAATGGGATTAATTCACCCACAAAAATGAAAGATAGTAGACTAGATTAGAAAGAACAATACAATAATGTATTGTTAAAAGGAATACAAATGAAATATAAAGATTCACTCTGAGTTAAAATGAAAGTCTAGAACCTAATTTTTTAATGTTCCAGGTAAAGTGGAAAAACCCGGGGTAGCTTCATAATCTCAGAAAAAATACTGTAGAAATAGAGTTAAAAAAAAAAAACCCACAAAAAGGGAAACTATGTTTTTCAGCAAGGTGGGGCAGTGGATAGTGTGCAAGACCTGGTATAAAACCTCAACTTACATATAACCTTATTAACTGGCTGCCTCAAGCTAGGGCTTCTTAAATTTCTTCCACTCATAACCCCTTTTCACTCTATTTTTTTACTCTACCCTGATTATAAAGGTATATAAAATAGGTATATAAATAAGACATTTACTGATAATAAATTATAATTTCAGTTATGAGACCCCCCCATGGGGTCATGACCCACATGGAAGAAGCTTTGCCCTAGGCAAGATACTTAACTTTGATTTGCCTCAGGTTTCTCATCTAAAAATAAGAATAATTGCACATAATCCCAATATTGTTGTAATAATAAAATAAGCATTTGTAAAGTATTTTATAAACTTTAAAACACTATATAAATGCTGGCCATTATATAAATGCTAGCAATTATACTTAAAGACATCATAAACAATGAAATAATTATCCTCACTTATATTCTCTGATTCAAGATATCAATATTTTAATTAATTTAGTAAATACACACACAGAGTACTTAAAAAGGCAAGTTAAATTAGGAGAAATAGATCAAAACTAAATTGGACATCAATGTACCTCTCTCAGTCTTAGACAAATGTAATGATGAAAAAAACAACAATAAACTAAGGAATCTGAATAAGGCTCTAGAAAAATTACCTATATATTTTCATTCTTTTTGTTGTTATTTGTTTGCATTTTATTTTGCTTCTCTTTTTAAATAACTGTTCTGATTTGATTTTTCTTGTGTGGCACAATAATTGTATAAATATGTAAGCATATATTAGATTTAACATATATTTCTAACATGTTTAACATATATTGGACTACTCCCCATCTAGGGGAGAGTGTGGGGGAAGGGAGGGAAACTAGAACACAAGGTTTTGCAAGGGCTAATGTTGAAGAACTGTCCACACATATGTTTTTTAAAATAAAAAGCTTTAATAAAGGGTGGTAAATTAGCTATAGGAACTCTCTGACAATTACTACAACACAATTGAAAAAAAAAGTATATGTTTTTCTCAACTGTATATGCCACATTTTAAAAAGTTGACCATGTGCTTGCTAGAATATGAAAATGTCATAAGTAAATATTAAGCATCCTTTACTGATAATAACAATTAAAGGCATCTGAAGAAATAACTCAAACTTAAATGGACACAAAAGTGATTTAATAAGATCAAAGAACAAATCACAGAAATGCAAAATAATTATAAGAGAAATGACAACATGAAACAATATCAAAGTCAGGATCATAGGATTATAAATTTAGAGTTAGAAAATACTTTGAAAATCATCAAATTAAACCCTTTTGTTTTACCAGTAAGAAAACTGAGGCCCCAAGATATTAACTGACATACTCATGATTCCACAGCTAACAAGTACTGAGTCAAGATTTAAATCTAGATCTTCCTGATACTGAATCCAACACTATCCATTTTTAATCATCATACTTTCTTATGGGAAATTTTACATCTCTTGAACTTTCAACTCAACAAAAAGAGAAAAAGAATAGTTCAATGAATTAAAAAAACACAAAACAGGAAAGTAGCAAGTCCAAAAACTTCACCTAAACACAATGTAGGACTCATGAAATTCAAAGGAGAAAATAAAACTAAAAGAAGAAAATCTGAATCAGTAAATAGAATTTTAAAAATAGGTTTGGGGGAATAAAACAAAAAATAATCCTTTGTAAGATCAAATCAAATTACCAATGTCAAAAATGAAAAGGAATTCAAAACAAAGAGGAAATAAAGAAAATTATTACAAACTATTTTTTCCAATTATATGCCAATGAATAACAAATGAAGTGGAATATGTACCCAAATGAATAGCCAAATTAACAGAAGAACAAAGCTTTAAATAACCTTATTTCAGGAGGGAAAATAAACAAGTCTTAAATGAATTCCCAAAGGAAAAAACATCAGAATCAGAAGAATTCATAAGTAAATTATGCCACACATTCAACAAGCAATTAAATCCAATATTACATAGGCCATTTGCAAAAACAGTATAGTCTATTCAAATTCTTATTTTGATACAAAAAGAAAATCCAACCAGATTATTGTTATCCAACCAGAAAAAGACAAAGCAAAGCAAAGTACAGATTAATATCCCTAGTGATCAAGGCAAAAAATAATGAATATTATTAGCTAAGAGGCTATAACAACACTGACCAAACATTATAATACACTATGCTCAGTTCGAATTTATGTTAGAAATTAATATTGGTTCAATATTAAGAAATTTATAAAAAATTATAGAGAATATCTAATAAAAATCAAAATAATGAATGTCAATGACTGCAGAACTGTTTTGAAAGACTACACAATAGAAGGCACTTAAGAGCATACTATGATTTATATGACTTGCTGAAATAAAATTTATCTTTTTTTAATCTTTGAAAAACTTTACTTATTTCTTTATATTATCTAAGCAGTATGAGAATAATCTGTCCAAAATTAAAGCTGTTTTTATAAGATGTGGTGAATAACTTATGATACAAGACAAACTGTCATCACAGATAAAAATGTCCTCGTATCCTAAGTACAAGTCACTTATTGGAACTTTGAATGCCTTTTTCAAATTCCACTTAAAAAAAAAAAAAGAATAAATTACAGCAGAACATTTTTAAGGTAAACACGTAGATTATGAACATCCAGAAGAAGAAATTAACCAAAAAACAAAGAGATAAAATAGGATGTAGATACTTTCACTTGTCAATATGCAGATACAATCCTTAAGGTTATATAATATATACTTTACTTTTTTTTAATTGTTACTGCTGATAAATTGGAAATCCCTGAATTTCTAAAAGTGTGTTTAATGTTACTTTACTGGGTTTTGCTCTGAAAAAGAAATGAGAATTTTTCTACTTAAGTTTTTAAAACACCTTCCTTTTACACTCTCTGTACTCAAATTAGACAATTTTCTCCCCTTTCCTCCCCTCTCTCACTCAACGTGTACACAAGTGCAGTGCCCACCGCGCGCATGCGCACACACACATACACACACACACACACACACACACCCCCCTAACTATACACCAGGAGGGGCAGCTAAGTGGACAGCTAGACTCCGGGACTAAAATCAGTAAGATTCACCTCCTGAGTTCAAATCTGAGCTCAGTCATTTCCTAGCTATGTGATCCTGGACAAGTCACTAAATCATTACCTCATCTGTTAAAAAAAAAAAAATGAACTAGAGAAGAAACGGCAAAAAAGCATGAAATAGGATCATTAAGAATCAGATGGGAATGAAACAACTGAACAGCAACGTGCCAAGTATTAAGCTAAATGAAGGAATACAAAAAAAGACAAAAATCAGTCCCCATTCTCAAGGATCTCAACCAGAAAATCCAACTCTTGCCTCTCACAACACTATAGTAATGTCTTAAGACAGACACTGCTTGGAGCAATAATTACGTTAAAAAAGGACCAATTATTGCCCTGTGGGACCTTACAGTTTGGTAAGAGACTAAGACATCAATGCAATACTGAGCAATAGCTCAGTATTCAGTATTGATTTAGGTGATTTGCCCAGGGTCTCACAACTAGCAGGTCTCTGAGGCCAGATTTAAACTCAGGTCTTCTTGACTTTGGTCCTGGATTTGATCCAGTATAGCAATCAGGATGTCCACCTCTTATCCCTTGTTCTTACCATGTGATCAATCTATCTCTTTTCCATTCAAACATTTCTCTGATGTTATTTTTTACGTTATTTCACTTACTTCACTATTTCCAAGGATCTAGTAGGATTGCTATATTGTGGGCAGTTAGCTAGCAGAGAAGATAGCACTGGACCTGGAGTCATGTGAGTTCAAATTCTGCCTCAAATAAGTTAAGTCATTTAATTTCTGTCTCTGTTTCTTCATCTTTAGATGGAATAATAACACTTGTCTCACATGATCCTGATGAGGATAATATACATAAAAGTACTTTGCAGACATTAACACATGGTGTAAATGCTAGCTATTATTATTATTATTACTCCTTACAATTGTGCAGATGACAACTCAACCTAATTAGCTCAGACTTTGCAACTCTGGTCCAAGTTCGTCCAAAACAACTCTCCCTCTCCCCCATCTCTGCTCTACTCAATAATGCTGAGATCCTTTCTCTAGAACCTTTAAGGGGTATTAATCAGGCACCAAAAACAACCCATAGGCAGTCCCATATTATCCCTTGCTCTTGTTACATGATCAGCCTGCTTATTTTTCCAGTCATACATTTTTTGAATTACATTTTTTATTATGCCACTTCTTGCAGGTATCATTTGTATTATACTACTTATATTCACCATACATATTTTCACTGCAGTTTTGATTTCACAGAGACAGTGCTATTCCATGATTCACTACAATATGGCTGCACTGGAAGAATTGTTGTTCAGTGATTTTCAAAAATGTACATTTTCACTTCATGACCCCATCTGGGATTTTCTTGGCAAAATGGAGAAATGGGTACTTACCATTTCCTTCTCCAGATGGTTTTACAGATGACTAAACTGAGGCTAACAAAGTTTAATCAGGATCACACAGCTAGTAAGTTTCTGAGACAGGATTTGAACTCAAGAAAGTGGAGTTTTCCTGATTTCAGGCCCAGTACTTGCTCCATTGCACAATCTAGCAACTCAATACATACTAGTATTCAAAAAATGGACTGGAATTTCAGAAAGAAGTATGGTGTTACCTGAAAGCATTACATAGTTTTCAAATACATCCAGGATACTCTCTTCAGCTTTTTTTATTTCTGAGCTCAGTTCACTGTTTATCTGAAGTGTCTAAGATATATATGTTGATGGACCAGCTTTATGGGTTTTCCATTCAATAACATATCATAGTTTGGGAATTAGCTATGCTTTCTCCACTTAACTTTCCCTGTATCAACAAAAGTCCTACTGACTCCTTCTTTACCATAGCAAATAAGGAGCCCTGGGTTCTTGAAGATTATGCCAAGGATGTCCAATCTTTGACACGTTCTAACACACAGGGAAGACAAAATAAAGTCTTGGCAAAAGATTGCACCTGCTTTCTAAAGACAAGTCTGGCTAACTACAAAGAAATCTATGCTGACCAAGAGTTGATCAATACTTATTAATAATGACAGCCAAGGAAAAAAATATACTTCTGATAGAATGTCAGAAAAGCAACAGAAAGGGCTAAGAATTATGGCTTCTTAAACCATGTGTAAAAACTATTTAATCTTTTGTTCTCTAACTATAAGAGGCAAGAACCCCACCCCCACCCCCCCAAAAAAAACCCTATACAAAAAGGAATGGAGGGTACATGATGTGACCAGGCTACAACCTATCACAAATGAGGTACCTAAAGAAGAATTTGAAAAAATAACATCAGAGAAATGTTTGAATGGAAAAGAGATAGACTGATCACATGGTAAGAACAAAGGATAAGAGGGAGACATCCTGACTGCTATACTGATCAAATCCAGGACCAAAGTCAAGAAGACCTGAGTTTAAATCTGGCCTCAGAGACCTGCTAGTTGTGAGACCCTGGGCAAGTCACCTAAATCAATACTGAATACTGAGTTATTGCTCAGTATTGCATTGATGTCTTAGTCTCTTACCAAATTGTAAGGTCCCACAGGGCAATAATTGGTCCTTTTTTAAACTTTATGTCTATCTCAATGCTTGGGGCACTGTACAAATGTGGCAACCAAAGTCAACACCAGTTTCAAATATAAACTTATTTGTAAGCTTTTATGGAGGAAGAAGAGGGGAAGATGATGGCCACCAGATCCCTTCCTGCTCTGAATTTATAATGTTATGACTCTGTAATTGTCCAAGAAGCAACTGAGGAAAACTGAGGTTGCAGAATGTTGGCATGAGGTGCAATTGAGCCAGATCATCCCAAGAATATTCAATACAAAAATTGAAGACCAATAAAGAGAAGAAAAGTAAAAGTTTTTTAAAAGATTTTTACAACAAACAAATGTTCTCCATCAACAGTAGAACCAATATATTTGAATGCTAAGAAGAAACAGCCCTAAAGAAAACAGCCCCATGAGCCTCAGTCACTTGACAGGAACTCAGGGAAGATGGTATGTCAGCTTCATGACCCAGACTCCTATGGCATCATTCTGTTTAAGAACAACTGACCCAGAACAAGGATATGTCAGACTAGGTATGTGTTAGTAATAACTCTAACTTGCAAAGTACCAAAGAATAAAATTTCAAGATATCTGAAAGAGAAAATACTGAAAGTGAAAAACCACAGATGTTGCTGAATACAACATAGTGCTCTTGGAATCAAAGATGAATTTGGAATCAGAAAACCTGGGTTTCAGCTCTTGTTCTCCTATGTACCTTCCAGCCTAATCTATGATATTACAACCCAAGAAAAAGGCACTACTAGAAAAAGAAAAAACTACTAGCTAAATGACACATATGCCCACTTTCTTATCTCAGCAGAAATTCTGTGAGAATAATCTTAATATATCTCAAGGACATCCAGGGTAAAAATATGAGACAAGAAGAATCAAGCTTTCTAAAATGTTATCTATAGCAGACCATATCTTTACCGTCATCCAACTGAAACTGTTTAGAGTACAAGTTTTCACAACAGTTATTGTTTATTGGCATCTATGGCAGAGTCAATACAGACATGACTGAAAAACAACTCACCTACAACAAAAGAGCAAGACTTTCTATAATGTCTGCTCTCTATAGTTCTATACCTCTGTTTATTAGACATATGAAGACATAGTTTTACTCCTTAGAATTCTGAAATAATAAGCACTACCAAGTATATATACATGCATACACAAACATATATAATTGCATTAATAAGGCCTTTATGCCCTTGTAAGGATCTTTGTGTACTAGAAGTTTATTGCTCTTCCCCTATAAAATTTTTGGTAGTATCTCATACATAAAAATTTTCCCGATAGGGGAAAAAATAATCTCTTTAAGATCCTAAAGTCCTTAGGCCTTTGTTTCTTCAATTAAATGAATAAACGAAAACTATCATCTAATTGAACCCCCAGGAAATACTACCTATATCAACTGGAAGGAATCCAAAAAGTGTTCATTCTTTAGCTTTTTGTAACTACCTTAAAACTAGTAGAAGTCTCCTTCCTTGCCCCAATAATAATGTAGCTACACAGATAAAATATCCATAGCACCTAGACTTGCAGGTTGGACCACATGCCCCTTGTCATAAAGATAAAGTAGCTCTTAAAACTTAAGTGCTATGTAAATATAATAATGGTTATTCATCCTTTAAGACAGTTCAAGTCCCATTTCCTCCATGATGCTTTTCCTAACTGAAATTTACCCTAGAAATTTCTTCTTTCTCTGAATTCCCATAGAATTCTGTCTTTAGTGTAATAGATTTCAGAGCTAGAGGGAATTTCAGGTACCAGCTGCTAAGAGGTTAATCATTTTGTCTAACGTCACAGAGTTAGGTTGCCGCGTACAAAAGATAAAAGTTTTGAAGGGAATGTCTAGAATCCTAGGCCAGAGTCATTAAGACCTAAATTTGAACCCAATTTGTATAGTTACTTGCTAGATAAGTCTTAATTTCTCTTTGCTAAGGTTTTTTCAAACTAAAATGTGAGAACAATCAATCCACTTACCTCACCTGGGAGTCGTGAGAATCAAATGAAACACTATGTGGAAAGCAGTATTCCACATTTACTATAGATTGTTATCACTCTTCACTATTCTTTTATGTACATTTCCAGATAGAATGTAAATTTCTGCAGGATGATGGGGACCCTGTCTTAGACCTCTTGTTAAAGCCATCCTGGTGACCTTGTAAGTACTCAAGCAATTTTGACTAACATCCCAACTCTGAGCAAGTATTCTACTTGAAAATGGTGCACAAGACAGTGAAATAAATGTTGTTCTAGGTCAAAATAAATGAAAGACCATACAACAGAAATCACCTACCATGAGGGGACTTGGAAATTGTAGCTGATAGCACTAGCCTTCTTGCCTCTCAAATTTCATCCCCCAAAATGTAACAAATTTTAATCTGAATTCATGAACATCATAAGAAAGTCTTTTTAAACGTGTAAGATATCCTGGAAAAAGTAGAATTGGATCAGTAACAAATTTTTCTGCTTTCAGCCATCCCAGGGACAGGATATTCTGGCCAGCTGACAGTTCACATGCATTCCTTCTGCCTAGGGAGATATATTCTCGTAAATTCTTATACTGGAGAAAGTTATTTATAGACTGATGATAATACCTCTTAAGACAATCCAACTCCCTTTACTCTGATTCTCTAGTCATCAAGAAACCCACTTATCTTAATTTGATTTCCCAATTAGATGTTTCTAAGAGAAAAGGAATGTGCTGACTGGTTGACAAGAATTTTAGGTCCACTTGGGTGTTATTTCTAAGGTCAAGTTAATAAACTAGAATTCTGATTTACAAAACACTGTATTTTGAGTGTAGCAAAACAAACTCACCAGAATACAAATTCCATGAAGAGAGAAATTATTTTTAAGTTGCATCCTCAAACTTAGCAAAATGCCTGGAACACAATATGTACTTAGAAATCTTAAACAAACAATAATTCCAGTCAAGTCTGGAGTCTGTGATAACCCTGTCAAAATATAGATGGATAATTTGGATAAACCAGATGTTTTTGTCTTTTATCATCTTGAATATCAGACTTCTTATTAAAGATTATTACAAGCACTTTTTACCTCAACAACTAGAGTGCCATTCAGGAAATATCCTGGAACACAGGAACAAGTCTTTTATTTCTTTCTCTCTTACAATTCTACTATAATCTCTTGCACAGAGTAGGGTCTCAGGAAATATTTGCTGTCTTAATGCATTAGGTAAGATAACAAGCATTTATTAAGAGTGGACCATGTACCAGGCACTGTGCTCACCAGTATCATCATCACAGCTAACATTTATATAATACCTACCAGGAGCCAGACACTACGTTAAGAGCTTTACAATTACTTTCACATTTGATCCTCAAAACTGTCCTAGGAGGTAGATGTTATTATTAGCCCCATTTTAAAGCTGAGCAAAGTGATGAACAATAGAAGAGAGTTAAATGTCACAGCTGGAGTCTGAGGTAGAATTTGAACTAAGGCTGCATTCACTGTGCCACTGGTTACTAAGCAAGGGGACAGGAATATAAGCAAAGAGAAAGACACAAGGAGCTGACATTTTAATGGGGGAAGACAGCACAAAAAGAGCTGAAAAAGAAAGGGAAAGAGGGGGACCAAGAAGTGGTGCAGAAGTCTAGAAAATCAGAATAGCCAGGAGGGAAATGAAGGTCAGTCAGCCTATCTCCAAAATGGAGGGGGTCCAGAAGAACTCACTGGAGGAATGAGAGCTGTATCAAAGGAATGTTCCTGCCCAAGAAAGCTCCAGGTACTAAGGGAGGATCCAGAATGGATGAGGAAGTTCAGAAAGTCAGAAGCATAGAGTAATGCTGATCTGGCTAGCCTGGGCCCTCCCCCAAGATGGAGATTGTGGATAATCTCTCCCAGAAACCCATTCATATTATCCTTTGGCACTCAGGTATTTTTATACAACCATATTTATTTTCACAGATATTTTGCTCCCAAAAAGGGAGGCGATATTCCTTCAAGCACTTAAGAATTTTGGCAGCAGATGAAACTGCAAACAATTTCCCCCATAAGTGAATACATAGCTATCAATCCCCACAGGTTCCTAGCTGATCACCCTTTCAAGGGAAATTGATAACCACTTAAAGGCAACAAGATTTTACCAGAAACTGAAGAGCGGTGTTCCAGCTTCTGAAACCTTCCTAACCAGTACCAACATTCATCAAAGATAGTTAACATTTTTCCATTATTGTTTTCATTTTTACAACAGAGACAAAATTTAGTTTTCTTCAGATAATATCAAAAGTATAATGAAATATCCCAACTATTCTTCTTCTTCTGCATCAATTTAGGTACAGAGAAAAAAGAAAAAAAACAGGAAAACAACTTCAAATGTAATATTATTATGAATCCAAAAAAGTAAGGAGAACATTGTAATAATGCAAGCAGGAAGTAATTCATTCTATATAAACTCACCTAGGCCCCCACAAGCCAATCAATCCTTTTAGATCCTACTGTGAATATGGCAAAACTTTTCTTCTGTCCTGTCTGTTATAACAGATGCCAGCCTTCTACTTACCTGAGAAAAATGAGGTCACCCATAAATTCGTGCTCCCTTCCTCATAGGATCACAGAGTTAAGAATTGGAAGGAATCTTGAAGACCATTAAAGTCCAATCTTCTCCTTATACAAAAAAGGAAACAGGCCTAGAGAGGATGGGGTTCAAAGGCAAGTTTTCCAGTCTCCAGGGAGCACCACTGCCCCAAGAGTGGTTCTCTAGCAGCCCTAGACCTTGGAATAATAACTTCCTTTTCCCCCCAAAACATAAAAGCACCATCCCTAACCTTTCACTCTAATCCCTCTGACACAGCCCCGGATCCATTTCTTCAGGCATCAGATGGCTAGGATTTTAAGCACAGATTTTGATCCCTTCTCAAGCAGATGCCTCCCTGTTCAAGTGCACCTCATCTCTTGGCTTCAGGGCTGTTCCTAGTGCCTGAAATACTTCTATCCCCTCTACTTCCTGGGTTCCCTGGCTTCCTTTAAGGCCCCAAATAAAAATCCCACTTTCTACAGGAAACCTTTCCTGGTACCTTCTAATTCTAATGTTCTTCCCTCTGTTGATTATTTCATATTTATTCTGTATATAACTTGTTTCGACATAGCTATTTGCATGTCACCTTTCCCATTAGATTGAGTTTTTCAAGAGCAGGGACTGTCTTTTCTTTCTTTGTGACCCTAGATCAAAATGGATGATATTTACAAAAAGCAATTAGCACAATATCTGGTACCTAGTGGGCATTATGTAATGCTCTTCCATTCTTTCTAACCCCCAGTAACTAACAAGGTGCCTGGTACACAGTAAGCACTTAAATGATTATAGAATGACTGAATAAATGATGTCAATATTTTCTTAAAAGAAAAAAAGGAAACTGTTCCTCCCTTTGCTCTGACACTAGACTACCCTAGTTCTTCTGTTCTATTTCTTTATATCACTATTTCCCTTTCCTCTTCTCTAATAACCTTTCCTTTCCTTAGCATACTTTTCTTCCCAATAGCTTTATATATTACGTTTATAATGATTTATATTCTCTCTGATTCTAGTCCCATATTGCCAAGTGCCTATTAGTCATCATCATCTAACTTTCCCACTAACACATCAAATTCAACATGCCTAAAATCAAGCTCATCCCTCTTCTCCCCAAACCTGATACCTTCTCTTGATCCATCTGCCTATTCTATTCATACCATGTTCCTCAGTCACTCTTTTCATAGTCTCATGACTCCCTCTGCCACATCCTATGTCCCTTCAATTACCAAGGGCTAACAACCTGACTTACAAAGTACGGCACACATTCTCCTTTCCAAAACCCCATTATTGTTGTTCGGTTGTTTCAGTCATGTCCCCACTCTTGGCCCCATTTGGAACTTTCTTGGCAAAGATAGTGGAGTGGTTTGTTGTTTCCTTCTCCAACTCATTTTGCAGATGAGGAAACTGAGGCTAAGTTAAGTGACTTGCCCACAGTCATAAAACTGTTAAGTATCTGAGGCCTGATTTAAACTCAGAAAGCTGCATCTTCCTAGCCAGCACATTATCCAACGGGCCAGCCAGCTGCTGAATTGTTTCCCTACAGACCCATGCCTTCATCAGCTTACCCCCACAGCCTCTCCCTCTGCTACACAGTTCCCTAAAACATAGCTTCCTATTTATTCAGAAACCTTCAATGGCTCTCAGAAAATACCAAGTTAAATCCATAATATCTGTCCTACCAATTGAGACCGGTCAAATTCTAACCTTACCTTTATTGACATCTCACACTTTTATAAATTCTAATTGCCATCAAACTTTCTCCAAATGTGTTCTTTGTTTTTCTGCCTCAGTATCTTCACACATTTTTCCCTTCATCATAACACAGGGAAATCACATATTTAAGCATCTTGTCATACAAAAAGGATCTAATCTAGTCCTGGTTATTAGAACTCTGTGCAAAATTATGGGCAAAAATATATCCTTCACTTTGCTTTGTATATCTTTTAGTATTTCACAGGCTATAGGCAGTTTACTGATATATAAATAGAGGCAGAAAGGTGATTCAGTAACTATCTCAGTTTTCTCCTCTGTAAAATGAGGATAATAATAGCATCTACCTCCTGAGGCTATTGTTGACATAAAATAGATATTATTTGTAAAATTCTGTAAATACTATTATTACAAATAGCTTCAAATATTAACATTACAATAAATTATGAATTGCATTGAGAATTATAAATTGATAATGACAAAAAATATAAACATCAAGGGAAAAAATGAAGCTTTAAATCAAGAGTAGAGTAAGATTTTATATTCAAGGTGAAAACAGACTTTCATCTTTTAGAAATATATAGAAAGCATTTTTCTCAGTATTCTAGCCTGAAGCCTTTGATTTAATCTCAATGATAAACTTTGTCAGTCTTTCTTTAACTACCAATTCTCAAAGTTTGCACTATCCAACTAATTTCTAAGCCACCCCTTTCTCCATCTGCCCAGGAAGGACTACTCCCCTAAATTATTAGGGCAATGGAGAAGGAAAGGAGTCTTTGATTGCTTTACTTAGTGAATGTATCTCTTGAGTTCAACTTTGACCTTCTAAAATGAATCCTTGAAGTAGAAGTAGAATTGAAAAATTAAAATTGAAAAATGATTCTCCAAGGGTGAACAAAAGTTAAATGACTATTGTTCTGTCGGAAGAAACAAATGGGTTATCTGAACTACTATCTAAACTTGGAACCCAAAACCAATTTCCTTCCACATAAGGCAAGATGGCCAAAGCTTTTTATCTCAATCCTGTCTAAACCAGAAACAATAAAATAATTTCAGCATAAAGTAATCACCTAACAAATACTCTTAGAATTCTCAGTTTCAAAGTTCTGAAAACTCTTATTCATGAAACTTTTCTTGATTTCTCCTAGCTACTAGTGTTTTTCCTAAATAATTACCCCATATTTATTATGTGTGATATGTTTATATGCATGTTTTCTCTAATATGTTCCTGGCAATAGAGATAGTTTCATTTTTGTCTTTGCCACACAGGTGCCCAGTACAGTATCTGACACTGAATAGATATTTAATAAATGCTTATTGATTAATGGACTAAAGTCGGTAGAGTTTCATTACCAGGATTTGGCCAACAGATAAGAGACCGTTTTAACATAGCAACTCATGAAATTATTTAATTAAAAGTAGCAGGGATTCCAGTGAAAAAGGTACCCATATTTGATAAAAATCACTTATCTTATAATCTTGAAACATAAAGGTAGTGAATCAAAAAGTTTGGCTACTCTGCCTAAAACCTTAAAAGTGTAAAGATAAAGTTTTCTCAATCCTTAAATTATAGATTGAGAAATGTCCATATTATTTTTCACAGGTGGCTTGTACCAAGCAAACCACAAAATCCGTAAAAGAAATTCTGTCAACAATGATCTCTTTTATCCCTTTTATTATCCTTGTGAATGAGTAGACAATTGGTAATAACACTTCCACCTAGAAAATGAACAAACAGGCTACAGATTAAATAAAGGTTAATTAGTCCAGGTAATGCCAGGAATTTAAACTCAGCTGTGCTATTTCTGGTCTAGTTCTCCACTTATTTTTCTTAAACCTCCCTCTTCTATTTTATTGACAAGTAAATTTTTCAAACATGTTCTCACAGTTACAAGGACTCAAACTTAAATTTAAAAAGTAAAAATCAGATCTGCCCCACTCCTTAAAACTGTAATGAGCCAGCTCCAAAGGAGTCCCTTTATGGAAAACCTGAGGAAAGGACCAGTACTGTCTATCAGATACTTAATGTCATTAGAACACTCAATTTCAAATAAAAACAAGGGTACTATATATAGTGGTGGGAAGGGGAAAGCAAATAATATTGATGGAACATTATTAGCTATTAATTATTAAAATTAAATCTTCAATAAATGACATCCATATTGGGGCAGAAGGTAATAGATCAATGGAATACCAGCCATGGGATTTATTACAAGCTTTTAATGAGATGTCACTAAATGGAGAATATGAAAGTGAGATTAAATCAACCACACAAAACCCTATTACTGCACACGGGCTAAAGGAGTGCCCTGTGTATCTTTCTAAATGATCTATACTTGATACTTATCATGGGGTTTCCATGCAGGTGAAAAGATGATGAATGGAAAAAGCTGTTCCTTCATTTTTAAGTTCCTCTCATTTGAACCTTGTAAGAAACCAAGAACACAGAAGTTTCATTCCTTTGGGTATTCATATACACAAGTAACATATACATATACGTGTGTGTGTGTGTGTGTGTGTGTATATATATATATATATGTATGTATGTATGTATATATGCATCTATATACATATGTATATACTTATATGTGTGTTTCCCATTTATTGAATATATTGTGACCTATAATTTGTTTCTCCTTCAATAACTTAGGACTATCTTCTCATCTGACGGAACTTCACCAAAAATTTCATCCCCCACAACTAACATGGTAATGAGTTCCACCAAACTTATAGAGGCTGTACCTCCAACATTAAGTATGGTATATCACAATACGTTACCAGGTGCATCCTCAAACTCTACACCATTATACACATACAACCCTTAATAAAGCACTGCAAAACCACTTCAGTAGAGGGTTTTTTCTAAAACCTTATCAAAATCACCACAAGCAAATCCTGTGTTGAAAGGAGGTATCTTCTCGCTTGACAAGCTAGTTAGTAGTCTCTTATCCCATTTTCTTACCAAAACACAAACAGGAGCAGCTAGGTGGTGCAGTAAATAGAGAACCAGCCCTGAAGTCAGAAGGACCTGAGTTCAAGTAACACATCCTAGCTGTGGGACCCTTAACCCCAACTGACTCAGCCAAAAAAAATTTTAAAAAGAAGCAAATGAAGGTAGTCTACCTGTATCAGATCTAAAACGATATTATAAAGCAGTGGTCATCAAAAACATTTGCTACTAGTTAAGAAACAGACTAGTTGATCAGTGCAATAGGTTAGATTCACAGAACAAAACAGTCAATAATCATAGCAATCTAGTGTTTGACAAACCCAAAGACCCCAGCTTTTGGACAAAAACTGCTGGGAAAATTAGAAACTAATATGAAAGAAATTGGGGCTTGACCCACCTAATACCACATGCCAAGATAAGATCTAAATGGGTTCATGATCTAGACATAAAGAATGATATTATAAACAAATTAGAAGAACATAGGATAGCTTACCTCTCATACCTGTGGAGGAAGGAATTTGTGACCAAAGAAGAACAAGATTTCATTATTGATCACAAAATAGATAACTTTGATTATATTAAATTAAAAAGGTTTTGTACAAACAAAACTAATGCAGACAAGATTAGAAAGAAAGCAATAAACTGGGAAAACATTTTTATAGTCAAGGGTTCTGATAATGACCTCATCTCTAAAATATATAGAGAATTGACTCAAATTTATGTGAAATCAAGCCATTCTCCAACTGATAAATGGTCAAAGGATATGAACAGGCAATTTTCAGATAAAGAAGTTGAAATCATTTCTAGTCATATGAAAAGGTGCTCTAAATCACTACTGATCAGAAAAATGCAAATTAAGACTACTCTGAGATACCACTACACATCTCTCAGATTGGCTAAAATGACAGGAAAAGATATGTTGGAGGTGATGGTGAATGGATCCAACCATTCTGGAGAACAATTTGGAACTATGCTCAAAAAGGTATCACACTGTGCATACCCTCTGACCCAGCAGTGTTACTACTGGGCTTATATCCCAAAGAGATCTTAAAGAAGGGAAATAGATCCATGTGTGCAAAAATGTTTGTGGCAGGTCTCTTTGTAATGGCAAGAAACTAGAAACTGAGTGAATGCCCAGCAGTTCGAGAGTGGTTGAATAAATTGTGGTATATGAATGTTATGGAATATTATTGGTCTGTAAGAAACAACAGCAGGATGATTTCAGAGAGACTTGGAGAGACTTCCATGAACTGATGATGAGTGAAATGAGCAGAACCAGGAGATCATCATACCCAGCAACAAGACTATACAATGATCAATTCTGATGGATTCAGTTCTCTTCAACAATTCAAATCAATTCCAATTGTTCAGTGATGAACAGAGTCATCTATACCCAGAGAGAGAACTATGGGAACTGAGTGTGGACTACAATATAGCATTCAGCATTCTCACTCTCTCTGTTATTTACTTGCATTTTTATTTCTTTATCAGTTTTTTTTGTTTTTTCCTTTTTGATCCAATTTTTCTTGTGCTGCAAGATAACTATAGTTAACAAATTTAATTACCTGCCATCTAAGGGATGGGGTGGGGAGGAGGGGAAAATTTGGAACAAAAGGTTTAAGGGTCAGTGTTGAAAAATTACGCATGCATATGTTTTATAAATAAAAAGCTTTTAAAAAATGTAAATTCATTAAAGAACTTGAATGTTTCTATGATCTCCATCATTATTCTCAGTCTTCAGTGTTACAGCTGATGGCTTAAATTTCTTTAATCTTCAATTCTATTTCCATTGCAGTTCAACCAAGAATTAATAAAGGCACACATACTATTCACTATATTACCACCCAGATCTGTAACTTAACCCTGTCATCTCCAGCCTGGAAGTCCACTATCTTCTCCACCTCCATCCATTACTAAGAGCCTATCAGTTGGCCTCCTATTTCAGGTAGGACCCAGACATACTTTACTTCCTATCATTTTCCTCAACAAAATGCAAGCAAGCCCTCTTCTTTTTAGTCATTTTTCAGTTTTATCTGCCTCTTTGTGACCCCATTTGGGATTTTCTTGGCAAAGATAATTTATAATTTTCTTCTACAGTTCATTTTCCAGATGAGGAAATTGAGGAAAACAGAGTTAAGTGACTTGCCCAGAATCACACAGCTTACTGTGTTTGAGGTTGAATTTGAACTAGAGAAGATGAGTCTTCCTGACTCCGGGCTAGGTCTTATCTACGTGTCACCCCCTCACCCCTTTCTAATTTCCATCTATGGAACCATAGTAATATTGATGTTGTTATGGTTCCACAGATAGAAATTAGAAATAATATCAATATTACTTTTATTCATGGAAAGGCTATGCCAACCTATTCCCTTAAGGGATCCATAGCACTTGAACTCCCCAAATCAAAATATTGAACACCCCGCCCAGCCCTCTTTATGTGGAGTCTGTTCTCAGAAGGTAAACTGGAGAGATGGAGCCATCTTTTTTGTTTTGTTTGGCACATATTAAGCACTTAGTACTTTTTGATTCTTTCATCTAGCTATTCCCATCCTCAAATTCCTGAAACTGTTCTGCCATTTACTTTTAATAAGTAACTTCTTCCCCCACTCCCCCTACTTAATGAAAAGATCTAAAGCTATCTAACACAAGCTTCCTTATTTACTCATTGGATCTCTCTGCAACACCCTTCTCAAAAGTCAACAAACAGCAACTTTGTGAAATGAGCAGAACCAGGAGATCATTATACACTTCGACAACGATATTGTATGAGGATGTATTCTGATGGAAGTGGACTTCTTTGACAAAGAGACCTAACTCAGTTTCAATTGATAAATGATGGACAGAAGCAGCTACACCCAAAGAAAGAACACTGGGAAACAAATGCGAACTATCTGCATCTTTGTTTTTCTTCCCCAGTTATTTTTACCTTCTGAATCCAATTCTCCCCGTGCAACAAGAGAACTGTTCGGTTCTGCAAACATATATTGTATCTAGAATATACTGCAACATATCTAACATATATAGGACTGCTTGCCGTCTAGGGGAGGGGAAAAATCGGAACAGAAACGAGTGCAAGGGATAATGTTGTTAAAAAAATTATCCTGGCATGGATTCTGTCAATATAAAGTTATTATTAAATAAAAAAATTAAATAAATCAATAAAAAATAATAAAATAAAAAAAACCAAACAGCAACTTTTCCCCCATTCTTCCTTCTCTTTGATCTCTCAGAAGCATAAGATACTCCTTAAAAACTCTCCCTTTAACTTCTGTAACATTGAATTGTCCCAGTTTCCTTGTAATTTCCACCACTCAAGGAACTCTGATTCATCTCTCTTCTTCCTGCACCCTAACTACTAACACCCAATAAAGTCAGTTTTTGACCCTCTTACTAGTCTCCTCTCTGCAAGCTCACTTCTTTCTGTATTTTTCCTCCCTCAAGAAACTGGACCTCTTTAGTTTGGCCAACTCACGTGCAATTATGAAGAAGGCAGACAAAAACTGGGTCCCTGCCCTCACATTTTAACAAGGGAGACCAAAAAAAATGCACATACAAGATAAATACTCTGTAAGTGGAAGGCCAGGGAGGGCATGCTACAGGAAAGGCCTCATATCTCCTCTATACTGATAATCTTAGCAGACCTAACTACCAAGATAAAAGAATGTCATAAGCAGAAGAGCAGCATCAGCTCTCCAGATAGAAATAACTATCACTGTAAATGAATTAATTGACATTTAGATATATGAATCAGACTTCTATAAATTAGCCTAGGTCCTAATACCCAACAAACCTATTAGGTCCTCTTCACACAAGCACTCATTCTATCCTTAAATGTCTTCAAATCACATTTTTCAATAAGTGCTCTTAGCAGGTCTCGCTTAACCACTTATTACATTAGAAAGACTAATATTGTAAAAGTAATTTTCTAATCTACAAGAAGCAATAATTTCTCTGTAAAGTTTAAAAGCACATACCAAAAGGCTTTATTTCTTTTTTATATGCAAAATATAGATCCAAATGGTTTGCCACCCATTTCTCTCTGAATTCTCACATAAACACCAACTTGTTTTGGTAGTTTTATGGCATTCTAATTTTCCCAAACTTATTTTAAAATAATTCTTATGAAGGTATCTAGTCCTACTACAAAGGTCTACCTATCCTCTAGCCTTGTAGCAGTAAACAAGACATGATTAAGGTTTAACAAGCAAATTAGGACACACAGACAACCAATATCAGAGTATGAGTCCATAATGCCAGCTCACTCTGAATTTTCTTATCATTAACTACAAAACACTCAGTAAGCACCTATTTTTGAGTGGGGAGGGGAGGTGTTGATTTTGAGGGGCTTGATGGAGAAGAAGATGAGAAATTTGATAACTCTTTCATAGAATTTCATAGCTAGACGAAAACTTAAGAAATTACCTAGTCTTCTACAATTCACAAAGTACCCAGATGATCACTAGCAAGTCCCATAAGAAGAGCCTCCAGTCATACTAATGTTTATGCCATCATACTCAACTGTTTCTTGGCCCAAATAAAAAGCTTAGACTGGTATAGGTTCAGCTACTTTCTGGGGAATCAAATCCTGAATTCAAGTTTGTTAATCCTGAAGTTAAAATGCATCTTTCAAAACATTTCCTTGTTAACCTAATGAATTTATTTTCTTCTTCTAAACCTTGGCAGTCCTCTGTACTTTGTATTTCATTTTCCAATTTGCACTTTCTTTGGATTACTATTTTCTATTAGTACGATCTATCTCTGAGAGGTTCTTAACTGCGCTTAACCAGATTTCTAAATAGACACATAAACACCTAACATCTATTCTCTACCAAAAGTCAACATGAAAGGAAGACTAAGAGCTCTGTAAGGAGGATTTGGTGTACACGAAAGCTACACAAATCAGTAATGTCCTCCCTGATTCCTTGTCCAACACTGTGCTCCGTGTTTCATACTCAATTCAGTATACATGTTTTAGGTACCTTCCTATGTAAAAGGTATTGGGGCTAAAGTTTTACATTAAGCAGTAGTGTATCTCTGCAGTTTATTACCTGGTCATTCAGTTATACTTTTCAGCACCTAAAAAGCACACTTTAAGTTTGATTCCAAAAAAAAAAAAAAAATTGCTAAAGGTAGCTAGAAGATCCAGTGGATAGTGCTATACCTGGAGTTGGAAAGTTCTGAGTTCAAATACAGCCTCAGCCACTTACTAGCTATGTGACTTTGAGAAAGTCTGTCTGCCTCATTTTCTCAACTGTAAAATGGGTTCAGTACTAGCATACACCACCCAAGGTTGTTGTGTACTCTACAAACTTTAAAGCTCTATACAAATATTAACTATTATGACTATGACATAGTTGAAAATCAGCTTGGCAAAGCAGATAGTGAACTAGATTGAATCAGAAAGCCCTGGGTTCAATTATTGCCTCAATATGGGTAACACATAATGATTGTGTTACCAGAGGTTAACTGTCACTTAACTTCTAAGCGTTCTTAGCAACTCGAAAAACAGAGTTTGGACCTTGATATAGTTCATGAACTTTCAAAAAAGGATTGATAATTCTGTTTCGATATAACTGGTTTCCTATTTTATGCATCTTAAATACATTATTTTGAGGAGTCCATGATCCATGACACAAAACAATGTTAAGAACTTCTAATCTGAGCGTGTAAATTAAAGATAAGCTGCCCTGTAAATTTCTACACTGGACTTTAATTCTCTACACAAATAAAAATCATAGGTTCAGACCCAGAAAAAAAGAAATCAGATTATATGAGCGTGGATCCAGACACGGATCCCTGTAATAAGAACTTGCTTCAGATTCCAAAGATGCATGGACAGCCATCCAAAGTATGGTCATTCGAGTAAATAATCAATCAGAGAAAAATCTACCTTTTCAGAACTCATTACTCAAAGCGTTCTACATAATCAGATTTTTATCGATAGAAGGAACAAGTAACTGACTATATGCTATTTGAAGAATACATAATGCTTGCTAGTTTACTGTAAGTGCTAAAAAGCTTGGGAAGAGATCAGCTAAGCTTTTCAGAATTCTTTGTTCTATCAGAAAACACTGGGAGAGGAGAAGGGGGCTGGGAGAAGGGGAAGTGTTTCAGGGAAATCTTCACAGAAGTGGCAGCCTGTGACTTTAAAATGGCTGAATTGAAAGTACCCATTCTAAGCATGGGGAACAGCTTCTTTGAATGGACAGGGATTGGAGGAGTGTCAAATTCACACAACTGCTAATAGTCCACTTTAACTAAAACATCGACTATTTGAAAGGTAGTAATAGAAAATAATGCAGGAAAGGTAAAATGGAGTCATATTTAGTATTTAACACCAGAGACCACAGGTTTGTGAATAGAAAAAGTTGGATCCTAGCATTGAGAAGATTACTTTGACAGCAGGGTGATGGCTGGATTGGAAAAAGGAAGTCAGGAAGCAATCTTATTTTCCTCTTTCCCCTCGACATGTACCGTCTGTTTCTGTTAGACAAACTTCATATACCCTGATCCCTTCTGCCCAACGAATGACATATTCTACCTTAAATGACTTCTCCCCATCCTCCCCAAACTATCCTTGAAAGCACAAATCTTATTCTCTACAAATATTCTCCAACTCATCCTGATCTTTCCTGTCTCTCTCAATTCCTGTTGTATTTATCACAAAGATATTGTATTTTATCACATCATTTAGCATTTGGTTATTATCTATTTCATTAGGCATTCAATAAACACAGCTACAATTATATATATATATATAGCAATTATATATACTTTAAGATTTATAAAGCACTTAAATTTTAGAAATAATGTGTGACGAAGTAAATTCTACACATTGTAAGAATATAAAAATGAAGACTCTGAACTTAAAGAGCTTAAAAAAAATTCCTCTGACCACAATGCTTTACAATTATATTATTTAAATAAATATTTTAATCCTAAGAAAAGGGACCATAAAATTTTATTCAGTAAATGCAGCAGATTAAGTTGAATTTAAATAAAAACCCACCACAACATCATGGAATCTCCACTTAACAATCTTATATTTGGCCTCTGCAATATTGTTTCTCCAAACAAATTAACAATGTAAGAGTGTATGCCTATACTCACTAATACCCTCCCTCTCTCTCTTTCTCTTTCTCTTTCTCTCTCTCTCTCTCTCTCTCTCTCTCTCTCTCTCTCTCTCTCTCTCTCTCTCTCTCTGTCTCTCTGACACACACACACACACACACACACACACACACACACACACAATGTCCTACAATAAAAACTAGAATTCAGGACTCTGGAACAGGATTTAACTTGCATAATAAATGTGTCATTATCCTTCCTAAGACTTGAAAACTTGGCAAGATTTGGACAGGACTGGGAAGAGGTCGTAAAGTCTTTCCACTCAGGAGGAACAACACACAGAAGAGGAAATGGAAAAGGCATGTTTGGAGACAGTAAATAAATCAGTGTGATCTAAACAGAGATTTCAAACAGAATTGGATAAAGTCAGAAAAAGGAATGGGAATGAGAACATGAACAGCTTTGAATGCCAGACCAAGGAAACTGTACTATAGCCACAATTTAAATATAGATACTTCGGTTCAACTTAATCTGCTGCATTTACTGAATAAAATTTTTGGTACCTTTTCTCAGGATTAAAATTTATCATGTTTAATATTTCATACCTTATTTATAACAATCCAAATATAACTCCAAGTTAGGTTTGAGATGCTCTTTATATATATACATGGCTACCAATTGACAATGCTTCTGTGTGCTCCAAATCGAAGAAAAAATGCTATCCTATTGCAATATATATCAAAACATAAATGTATACATGATTCTTCTAGAAACAGAGAAATAAATATAATTGCAACTAGTTTTGATTGTCAAGCACTCAATCTGTTATTTAGTACCTCAGCAAACCAACAAAGCAAGAAAAAAAAAACCCTGAAAATACTGGCACTACAAGAAAAGCCAAAGATGCCAAATGCCATTTATGTACACAGTTGTGAAGATGATACTCTAGTGGTCTTTGACCACTGGAATCACAAAAATAAGTGACAATGTTTCGTGGGCAATATTAGTTGATAATTACTTTTTGTAGACTGTCCAGAAAATCATATAATCTCAAATTCTATACTTCACTTTTGCACTAAAGCAGCAAGGGACAGGAAAACCAACTGTCTTCATAGAAGGATTCTACATGAATATTCATTCTCCGATATTCTCTCCTTGTTGCCTCACTCTGTCAGGAAGGTGACGCCAGGTTCTCAACACAGTGTGAGTTGGGACAGGTTCTATCATGAAGGAAAGGCTGCCATAACTTGGGATGGGCAACAGATGGTTTGTCTCTCATCCAAGAACCAGGCGACTTTAGTTTTAAAAAATCAACTTCACAATTATCACTTGGAGGAGGCATTTTTAACTAGCAGTTCTGAAAAAGATATGGGGGTTCTGGTGATCTACAAGCTCCACATGAAATAGCAGTATAATATGGTAACCCGTGGGTTCTTAGCCACAATTACCAGGAATGGGGAATTGATGTTCCCTCTGCACATATCCCAATCAGACCACATATGGAGGGCTATGTTCAGGTCCACAGTTTTGAAATGACATCAGTAAGCCAAACAATGTGAGAAGATAAACAAGATTGGTAGAAGGGCTGTTGACTGTACTGGAAACTTACAGCCTAGAGAAGATCATAGATTTAGAGCTAGAAAGAACTTGAGAAATCATCAAATCCAACCTTCTTCATTATACAATTAGGATACTGAAGCCTAGAGAAGGTGAGTGACCAATCTAAAGTCATCCCCGAAGTGTCTGAGCCCAGAGCTTCCTGCCCTCAGACAGACAACTCCAATCAAGTATTCTGAGAGTGATCAAATCTGTTGTTTTGCTCCACAGAGCAGAATCAGGCCCGATAAGTTGTCATTGAAAAGAGATAAATTTATACTCAAGGAAGCAATCAGAAAAATCCATAACTGCAATAGATTACCTCAAAAGGGAAAGGGTTCCCCCTTCTTGGAAGACTTCATGCAGAGGATAAATGACTACTTGGGAAGAATGAAATAATAAAGGTTCCTTTCAGGAAAGGACTGGACTTTCCCTTCCAACTCTAAAACTCTATGAGTTTGTGATAAAGCTCATCAGCATATGAATTTCTCAGCCACAGGAACTCACAGAGATCATCTAGGGGTGCCAAAGTAATTACTCTTCAAGCACAAGTCTAATCATGTCACTCCTCTGCTCCAGTGAATGGCTCCCTATTGCCCCTAGCATTTCATCCACAAACTCTTTTAAAGTCCTTCAAACCTAGTTCCAGTCCACTTTTTTAAAAAAAGTATTTTAACTAATGACAGAGAGATGCAATACAGTACAAAAGAATAAAAAAGACTATACAAAAACATGGAATTCTGCTATAGTTATTTTTTTAAGAATATAATAAATTTATTCAAGTAATAATGGATTTTACTGTAATCCGTTTTGGGTCTCTTTTTGTTTTTGTCTACATGTTCTAATTACAACTTACAGCTATTATCATCTTTTTTCTTTTCTTTTTTTTGTATTGTTTCACAATGCTTTTCTTCATCTGAGATGCAACTCAAGCACCATCTTCCATATCAAGCCTTTCCCAATTCCCCAGACTGTGAGGATTCTCCCTTCTTTGCTCCTTAACTATCCTATACTTAATACTCTATGTGTGTACATATTTATCAAGTTTATATTTATGCTCTCTGTGTTTTTTAATATACTTGTTGAATCTCCTTTTAAAATGCAAGCTGAGTGTAGGGATAATTTTATTCTTTGTACTTGTAGAATCAGCACTCAGCACAGTTCCTAACTGGTCTGCAACTGTTGAACACTTGTTCAATGATTAATTATTCGTTATATGCTATGGGCTGAGTGTAACAGCAATGAGCAAAGCCTGAGTTCTAAGTAGTCAATCTAAGAGAAATGAAAGGCAGGGAAAGGTAGAGAGTGAAAAGATAATCTAGTACTACCTATTAATGGTGATTAAAGAAGGGAAAATGAGTAAAGGTCTACAGAAGCATAGAAGTGAAAAGAGAATATGAGCTGAAAATGTCATGAGATAATAGAAAATTGAAAGAAATCACAATAATCAGCTCAGTGGGTAAACGGGAGGAAAAATAAAAGGAGATTCTGATGATGATCATTGCCATCATCAGCCAAAAAAAGGGTATCTTATATACATGCTAAAATGAGGACCTATTAATAATAAAGGCTAATTCTCATTTTGATATAGCCAAAAGATAAGCCAAGAAGCACTTGGGGCATGAGAGAAGGTTCTTCTTTAAAGAGATACAGGACAATGGTTGTGATGCTGAAAATACTGTCAAGATTGTTTTCCTTTGTTACACAAAAAGGTTTGCTGGATATTGGTGATATATGAAAAAATGACAGTGTGGTAAAAATAACTAGCATTTAATAATAACAGCATTTCCATAGTGCTTTAAGGTTTGCAAAGTGCTTTACATATATCTTATTTTATTCTGACAACTACCCAGGAGATAAATGTTATTATTATCTCCATTATATAGTTGAGGAAACTGAGGCAAATAGGTTAATTGATTTGCCCAGTGTCACATTATAGGGAATGTCTGAAACTGTATTTGAATTCAGGCCTCCAGGTCCAAGGTTCTATCTATTTCACCTAAAGTACATCAGTAATATTTTTGGAAATTAGCTTTTAGGAAAGCTGAGCTAAAATAATAAACTTCCACTTTCTATCATAATATGTATTCCAAAGGATTCATGTGCTACATTAAATAGCAAGAGCAAATTAGAAGGGAAAACATTTCTAGAAGGTAAAGGAATAAACCACGGTAACCCTGGGGTCTACAAACTTTCCAAAAGACTAGGGAATTTTTACAGAGCAATAATTGCTAGTATTCAGACTATGACTTCCTAAGAAGGCCTAGTTCTACAGGAATTGTGTGCCTATAAGTAATCAAACCCTCCCAGGAAATCTCTATTCTTAGAAGTGATGCTAACCCTTCACATCAAGGCAACAACTTACAAGAAGGCTTAGCCCTAAAAAAAAAAAAAAAGTTCCTCCTGGCAGACAGGGCCTCTTATGACACATTTATTTTTAGTGGAAAGGAGGGGCAGGAATAACTGCCATTGAGGATATATAACCAAGCATCTCAGTCCCAAGGGAACTCAGCAGACAGGGACTCCCAGGAAATATGTATGTCTGCTCACATGAAGAAAGCATGTTCTCATACTCTGGGGCAAGATGGCAGATTAGTTTTGTTTGGTTTTGTTTGCCTGCAGACCTACCCCCCCAAATTAATATAATCTTTCAGGGGAAGAAATGGGTATTTAATGAAACAGAAGACTTTAAAGCATTTCTGATGAAAAGACCAGGGCTGAATAGGAAAATCTGACATTCAAACACAAGATTCAAGATAAACATAAAAAGGTAAACATAAAAGACTCAATAAAATTAAATTTTATATTCCTATATTAGGAGATATAACTTCTAAGAATTTTATCCTAAGTAACATGTAACTCCTAAGAATTTTATCATTATTAGGGCAGGTAAAAGGAATTTATATAGGTAGAGCACATGGGTGTGAATCAATTATGTTGAGATGACCTCTCCCCCCAAAAAAAATTATGAAGAGGTGAGAAAGAAGGATGTTATGATTCTTACAAGGTGCTAAGTCACTGGAATTGATAGCACTCTGGGAAATTCACAAGTCAGAAGCCCACAATCCCACTCTTGGAGGAGGAGTCAAGATTCATTCCAACTTCCACCCTTGTGCTGGCTGGAGAGATTCGGAAGAGAGGCTGAAGCTGGAAGAGACAAAGGGCTAGCGGCAAGAGCTCTCAGAACCAAGGAGAGAGATAGGCCTCTAAGAAAACTAACTGGGCTATTTTGAAGGAGACAATAAAGGATATGAATTTTTAACTCCTGGCTGCACTTAAGGTGATTATTACTCAGAACTAAAACGAAGGCTGCCTCCAGAAGCCTCCCAAGAAACCTGCATCCAGAGAACATTATATTTTAGAGAAGAGAACATTACAGAGGGATAAGATATATTGGGAGAAGAAGGAAAGGAGAAGTAGAATGAAGAAAATTTTCTTACATAAAAGAGGTACACAAAGAAAAGCTTTTACAGGAGAGGAAAGTAAAGGGGCTGACAGGTAATGCTTGAACTTTACTCTCATTCAAATTGGTTCAAAGAAGGAAGAATATGTATATACTGAGGTGGATATATACGAATCTTACCCAATAAGGAGATAAGGGCACAAGATAAGAGAGGGGGGTAAGGGCTAAGGGAGACAAAGATTATAAGAGAGAAGGTAGACTGGGGATGCAGTGGTCAAAAGCAAGACAGACTTTTGAAAAGTAACAGAACAAAAAGAGAGAAGAAGAGAAAGAGAGAAAAATAGAACAAAGGGAAATGCACCACGAGTAATCATAACTGTGAATGTGAACAGGATGATCCAACACATAGAAACAAAATGGCAGAATAGACTGGAAACCAGGATCTAACATCACGTTGTGTACAAGAGACTGTACAAGAGAGATCTGAGACAGAAAAACAATCGAAATGAAGGGCTCAAAGTCTATTATGTTTCAACTGAAGTGAAGAAAACAAGGGTGACAATCATGATCTCAGACAAAGCAAAAGCAAAAATAAACCTAACTGTAAAGAGATAATTAGGAAAACTACATTTTACTAAAAGATACTATGAAAAAAATGAAGTAATATCAAAAAATTTTATAATTTTCTCTGATAAAGGTCTCATTTCTCAAATATATAAAGAACTGAATCAAATTTATAAAAATAAGAGCCATTCCCCAATTGATAAATGATTAAAGGATATGAGGAGGCAGTTTTCAGAAGAAGAAATCAAAGCTATCAATAAGCATTTTTAAAATGCTCTAAATCATTATTGATTAGGAAAAGGCAAATTAAAACAATTCTGAAGTACCATCTCACACCTATCAGAAATGGCAAATGTTAGAGGGGATGGGAGAAAATGGGTAGTTTAAGGAACTATTGGCAGAGTAGTAAACTGGGTTGACCATTGTGGAGACCAATGTGGAACTATACCCAAAAGACTCTAAAACTGTGCATAGCCTTTGACCCGGCAATACTACTACTGTACCCTAAAGAGATCAAAGAAGGAAAAGGACCTATATGTATAATAACACTTATAGCCGCTCTTTTTTTGGTGGCAAAAAATTGTAATTTGAGAGGCTATTCTTCAATTGGGAAATGGCTGAACAAGTTGTGGCATATGTTTCTGATGGAATATTATTATTGTGCTATAGAAAATCATGATGGGGGGATAGTTTCATAAAAACATTGCAAGACTATGAGGACTAAGACAAAATGAAGCAAGAAGAACCAGGAGATCATGCTATACAGTAACAGCAATGTTGTAATGATTATACAAAATAATTCCAGGGAACTCATGATACATTATTTATCCACATATAAATGGCACTTGACAAATATTCTAATTTAAGTTCACAAATGGTTCCAAACTGAATATCTCTCAGATGAGAATGACTACTGATTTTGCTATGGTCTCCAAATCAAATTTACAATTGTATACTACTAAAATTCTCTCCATAATATACCATTAATGGCCACCATACCACTATGTTATCAGATTTCTGGACTATTCCCTGGATAAATCTGCGAAGTACTGGTAATATTATAGGATTGCGAACCTAAATGGAACAGAACCACCAACATCTTATCTTGAACATATCTTGTCCTCAAAAATAATTCAGATTGAGCACCATGAATGCCCATTTGGGGTAGCTTGGCACAATGAGTCTTTACGGTGACTACTGACATATGCAGGCCACAAGGAAGCAGATATTGCCCCTAAACATACATAACACACATTCAAAGAAGAAAATAAATAAATTTGTGCCTTGGCAAATTATAATGGATACATGACTGAGTATTATTAGTAAAGAAAATTAATAGATTAATGAATATATTTTTTAAAATCATATATTAAGCAATATGTGCCAAACACAGTAGATGACGATAAATGAGGTAAGAAAAAAAATCAGTAAAGCATCAACTAGATGTTAATAATTAATAAAATATTATTGAGCTATTTACAAACTACTAATCAGTCAAGAAGAAAAGTATACAAAAGATATGACATTTGGGCTTGTACTGATCATTCCAAGGTTACACACCATAGAACCTGGTAAATGGCTTAGGAAAGTGAGACATAACCCACAGCTTTAACAGTCTACCTTTAGAATATTCTTTACCTATGCTTTCACAAGGCAACTTGCTACATTAGAAATATGCTATATTTTCCACTATAATATGAATTCATAGGAAGAGAGAACAATATAAAACAGAGCTGTCCCCTAACCCATACTATTCTCTTATTTTATTATTTTTAAGGATTATAAGGGAGGGAGGGAGAAATTCTTCTCAATCTATTATCACCAAAGAGATGCTAGGATGACAGGAAAAAGGTGTGAAGGAATGGAACATTTGGAAAAGGACAAAGGTCCAAAGAAGACACAATTTCTACCTTTCTTGAATTCCCATGCTCTACTATGTCTAGCTAGTTCTATCAAGTCTCTGAAGCTAGTCCTATTTCATTTACATCCATCCACTGACACATCTGTGTATAATGATTAAGAGCTGGGAAGTAAGAGATAAGGTTGTAGATTTTCAAAGGAACTTTAGCTAGCAAACCAAAAAGAAACATAAAGTAACAAAAATACACACACACACACACACACACACACACATACATACATACATACATACATACAAAAACAGGCAGCCTTGAACTTAGTTCATCTTTCAAATACTCATTTATAAAAAGGAAAAGCACCTTCTCATATACTTGGTAATGAAGTTCACAGACTGATTCACAAAAGTTTATTTAACACCTACACTTATAGACCTTTAGTTTGAAAGGAGCTTAAAAGTTGATGCAGGAATCCTTACTACGTTACTGAGCAAGTGGTCACCTTTCCAGTCCTTGTGTTTCTCTAAAGACTGGGAAGATGCTACTGGCTTGAAAGACTTTGTGGAATAGTTATAACTGCTAAACAGTTAGATTTTTCCTCCCCATATAAATCAAAATTTGCCTCCCCGGACTTATACCTATCAGTCCCAACACTCTCTTCTAGGCACAAATAAAACAAAGCTAATTTCTCTATCTCTTCCATGGGATAGCCTCTCAAATATTTGAAGACTTTGTCCAAGCTAATTCCCCCCCCCCCCCTTCAATTAATTGTGGCAGGGCATGTTTTCACTTCCCTTTATAACCCTGATTGGTCAAACTCAACCATGGTTCTAAAGGGTCTTCAAGGAAGCATGATACCCATCTCCAGATACAAAGCTTATGGGTAGAAAGAACAGAAAACATACACATTTTTGGACATCCCAACTTTACGAATTCATTATAATGGACAGCTTATTTGTCACATGTGTTTTTCTTTCTTTTTACTCACATTTTTAAGTGAGGTATGGGGGGAAGCAATAGTGATGCTTTACGAAAAACTAAAAAGAACATATTTTTTTAAAATGCATAGAAGAGAATAGAGGGAGTTCAAAAAAAGTACAAACAAGGCAATTTTTGAAATTGTACTCATGCACATACACACATTTTTTAAAAAGCAAGCAGTAAGAAATGGAGATGCAGAGGTTCATACAGAATCTTTTTTGTTTGTATTCTGCTGTCTATATACAAATGTTCCTTTCTTGGTATTTAAGTTTAGAATAAAAAGTGTTTCACCTTCCCTTTTCCCTTTATTCCCTCACAAAAATCTAATCCTGCTGGAAGGATTTTTATCTGGTGCAGTAGATGGAAAATTCTTAGGTTTAAATCACAGCTCAGATTCTCTGTGTGACTTTGGGCAGGTCACTTCTCTCTGAGCTTCAGTTCTTTCTCTGTAAAATGAGAGAGTTGAGTAAGATATCCTCCAAGGTACCCTACAGTTCCAAATCCATAATCTCATGATCCTCTGGCCTTGTTCAAACTGATCAATATCCTGTCTAAAATGTAGCACTCATACCTAACAATATATTTAGATTTGAATTTACCTTATTATATAAACAATGCTCTTATAAATGCAGCCTAAGATCTCATTAGCTTTTTTGGATGTTATGTCACATAGTTGTCAAATCCGTCTCATATAAACTGTTGTTTTCTAGCTTTATCATTCTCATCCTGTTAACTATGTAGTTGATGGTATCCCTATTAAATTTCTTCTGGTAAGATTCTGTCTATTGTTCCAGCCTGTTGAGATCTTTTTGACTCTTTGCAAACCGTAAAAGAACAGAGAAAGGACAAAAATGGTAGTCAAAAACACAAATCAACTCAAAATTTCATGTCACCAGCTTTTCTTTTAAAAACACTTGCATGAAAGAACATGTCAACCTGTACCAATAATTTTCAGGCATGGGCAAGTTATAGATTTGTTTTGTTTAACTGTATTCATTTGTTACAAGGAAGAATTCAATTGGAGGAAAGGAACAATAATTTTTAAAAAAAAGGGTAAGAGCATCAATAAATATTTAGAAAGAAAAAATTCTCTAACTGAATTATGGCACAAAGATTATTATAGTATAATAAAAGCAACATAAGAGGGTGTAACATGTAGAAATAGCACTAGACTTGCCATGACAAGACCTTAATTCTACTTCTGGCTATTCCACTAACTAGGTGAAGGTGGGCAAGAGATTTAACCCCCTAAGAGCCAATTAGAAAACAGACATTACATTTCTACAGCACTGTAAGATTTTTTAAGATACTTTATAAACAATCTCAGATGAGACTCAAAAAGAAAACAAATACTTGCTGTATCTACTCTGGAAAGATTGGATGAGAAAATCACTTAAAAAACTGTAAAGCATTTATAATGGTGAACTATTACTATAAAGAATCTCACGAACACTCTAACAATGTTTCTTTGGGAAAACAATTCTAACCTGGCAGTCCAAGATTACGTGTCTCCCATCTCCTCAATAGTCTTGTCACCTAAGCTCAGGAAAGGGTGATAATCAAGCAGTTCTACTAACTTGTGACTATAGGCAAATCTTCTCATCCCTCTACCCCTCAAGACAAAGGGGCTGGCCTAGATGATTTCTAAGATCCTTTCTCACATTAATATCTCAATCTCTCCTCGAAAAAGGACTATATTTCAATTCTCTATGAACAAGGCTAGATTTTTTGGATGTCTGTCTAACTCAGAATTCTTCAATGAGATGGTGGTCACCGATATGTGTTAGCTATAACAGGAAGTGCTCTGACCAAAGCAGAGGGTGCTGGTACCTGAAGATTCTTCTATTGTACTGAAGCACCGACCACTGCTGCATTAGTGTGATTTTGAGGAAAGCTCTCCAATGAGGCAGCATAATATAGCAGAAAGAACTAAACTGAGAATCAAGATAGAGGTCCTAACCTTAAGAGCTTCCAGCTCTCTAATTCTAGGTAAGTCAATACCCCTTCTATAGGACTCAATTTCTTTATTTGTAAAATAAAAAGACAAGACCTTCTTCAAAGTACCTTTTAGTGCTAAAGATCTATTACAGAAAGCAGTAGTAACTAAACCAATCATTCCCCTCAATCCCTGGTGCCCCCACTCACCTGACTAGGAACAAGAAGTAGTGAGCTTAAGCAAAATTTAATTGCTCGAGGAAAAAAGTAGAAATAGTCAGCATGGACTCCACACACAAAGAGATAAATAAATTTGGGGAGCCAAGCCTTGGGACGTAAAGAGGAGAAAAAAGCAAAACAATAGGAAAAAAGAACGGCAGAAGAATTTTCCTAAGTAAATCACCGATTAAAGGTGGGAGGTTAACCCAAAAAAAAAAAAAAAAAAAAGACACATGCTTTTGAGTATTTGTTCTTTCTCTTTCACAAAAAGGTAAGCATTTCTATCAAGGAGCATCCGAAGATCCCAAAATGGGCTCTCTATCTCCAGGAATGTTAAAACAAAACAAACCACAGAAACCAGGTGAGAGCAGAAACACAATAATCTTAGTCTTTCAATAGACAAACTAGAACTGGTCTACCATTTAAAGGGGGAACATGAGCTGGGAAAGAAAAATACCCCGCATCCATCTGCAGCCCCTTATCCCTGACTGACCTCCAATGGGCAACGAATTTCCAATGTTGGCTGCAATCCTCAGTGGAACAACAGAAAGCCTGGTTAAGATCTACAGTGACCACCAGCCTGCTGCAGCCCCTTTCCAATCACAGTGAGAGACATTCCTCCTCCTCCTCCTCCCTCTTTTCCTTCAAGTCCCCCGCTAAAATCCCATCTACTACAGGAAGCCTTTTCCAATCCCTCTTAATCTTAGTACCTTCCCTCTGCTGATTAGTTAAAATTGATCCTGCGTATGACTTGTTTGCACATAATTGTTTGCATGTGGTCACCCCCACTAGACCGTGAACTCCTAGAGAGCAAGGGCTGTCTATAAAAAAAAACAAACCAAAACAAACAAAACCCCAAAAAATCTTTCTTTGCCTCCCCAGCGCGTGTTCCGTGCATAGTAGGGGCTTCGCTTCACAAATGTTTATTAACTACTACTCCTCCTCTACCCCAACCCCGCCTTTCCCAGGGACCGACCCCAGCTATAAACACCAGAGCATGCAGGAGCTCAGCTCCTAGTTACAAGGGAACAGCCCTGGGATCCTAGGACAGGAAGTGGTGGTAGAAAAGATGCCCATCATTCAGCCGAGAGAGAAGGTCAGGCTTCCGATGCTCCCTCCCCCCTCCCCAAAAAAGGAGAAATAAAGGTGGGAAAGAACCAGCAGAAACGCAGCAGCTCGGGAGAATGGGTGTTGGAAGGCAGAAGGAGACGGCGGGGCTGAGAGGGCACAGCATGTACTGGAAGAGGCATGGGAGGACAGTCCAGCGATGCCCCTTCTCAGCGGGGAGGATGCTGGAGGAAGGTTGCTCGATAGGTACGGGGGTGGGGGGCGCTTTCCAGGACGGCATTAGCAGCTGGACAGGGCGAGGGCTGAGGGGGGGAGGGGGAAACATTTCGAACGACCCAACTTGGGCTCAGAGGGGTGGGCGGGGATTGAAAGGCACCGCAGACCGGTCCGCCCCCCGTGTCCTCCTCGGGCCCATGAGGCTCGGGAGCAGGCCCGGTCGGAGGAGGTTGCTGGCCAGGACTGGGCGGCAGCAGAGGTAGCAGCAGCCGCCTCCCCACTAAGGCTCCCCGGATCTCGCGCGCCGCTCTCCGCTCCTCCCCCCCCCCCAGCACAATACATGGTCCCGTCCGCCCCCTACCTTCGGCGCCCCGAAGTTCGTCACCGCGGACCGAGGGAGGATTCGGGGCCTCCAGCAGGGGCCACTGGCCCATAGCCCCCCGCTCCGGAGAACTCCCGTTGCCGCCGCCGCCCGGAGCTCGGAGCTCTGCCGGTTCCCCAGCCCCGGCAAGAACCGCTGCCGCCTGCGCAAGGCTCGGGTTCCCAAAAGCCGGCTCTCGCCGCCTCCCGCTTACCTACGTCCCAGGCCGCGCCGGATCCCTCACTCCCCCTGCCGGCAGCCCGGACGTCGGCCATTTCCGACTGAGACGGCGGGATTTGCCGAAGTGCTCGAGGCCGGAAACGGCCGAGCGAAGGGGAGGGAGGCGGTGTTCGGCACTTTCCGGAAGGAGCCAGTGAGGGACCCGAGTGTTCAGCGCCTCAGTTGGGACGAGCGATCCTGGAGTGAGCCACTAGCCGGGAAAGCGTGGGAGAAACAGCGCGTGGAGTCAAGTGGTCCAGTGGCTAGAGCGCGGAACCCGAGACCGGAAGACTTAATTTAACACTTCCTAATTGTGTGGCCTTTCATACGATGAGCTCCCCAAGGCAGGGACGGCTTTTGACCTCTTTTTGTATCCCCGAAGCTTAGCCGAATGTCTGGCACTTTGTAGCCGCTTAATAAACATTTATTGAATTGAGACTCTCCAAGTTTTCTAAGTTGTGTTACTGTGCCTCAGTGTCTTAATTTGTCAAAGAAATTGAATTCAATCGTTTCCTGCAAGACCTAAATCTAAGTTCCTATAACGCTATAACTAAAAAAGACCTGAGTTCTAATGTGATCTTATATACTAATGGTGTGACCGTCCAAGTCACTTAACACTACGCCTGCTTCCTGATTCGTAAAGGACCCTTCGAGCTCCAAATCTGAATTCCTATAATACTGTGTGTGACTTAAAGTCAAAAAAGTTCAAATTTGGCCTCGCCCATTAGTGAGGTGAGCCGCGAAGTCCTTTAACTTCTCTGTGCCTCTGTTTCTTCATTTGTAAGATAAGAATAATAACACCTACCGCCCAAGGTTACAAGGACAGGGAGAGATATTTTTGAAGTTCTTCGTAAAATCTTAAATTACATAAATACTAGCTAATACTCCCAAAGGGAGAGAGGGCTCAGCTTCGAAACTGAGGAACACGATAGAAGACTGTCCTAGGATTCCAAATAACTTTCATTCAATTAATGACACCAATGGAATGATTGCGGGGGAGGGGCAAGTCACTTAACCTTTCTGAACTTTAGTTTCTTTATCTGTAAAATGGGAGTAGGGTGTGATTTGGTAGGCACCACGAACCCTCCCGAGTTCTAAATCTATATACTTATATTGCTAGGACTTGTAGTAGGAAAAAACTAGGTTCAATTCACCGTGTCCCTCTTGCACAAGGGACAAAACGTGCTATATAGAAAATAAGAAGGAAGAAGGAACCAGGGCTATCTACTTGTGCACACAAAAATCCCCCAGGAATGCCAGCCAGAGGCTAAGAAGGGAAACCTCTAAGAAGAGGCTCTCCACACAGATAAAACTGTCCTCTGCTAAAAATACATCCAATCTTCCTTGGGCAAAATGTCCTTCTAAGTAGGGGAAGGGGAAGGGTAGGAATCATCACTTGATGACTTGAAGAGTTTTCAGACATTTTAAAATCAGATTGCCTTTTGCAAATGAACAGCTTTGGTGTTTCTAAATTTCCAAATTCAGAAAAACAATGGGTGAATCCAGTCAAAATGAAACAGCTGTACACAATCTAGCCCAATAAAGGGGAAAACATACAGTTTTTGGAGAGTGAGATAATTCAACACACCTCCAATCCCAGAAGTGGTTTATGTATTTCATTCCAGTCTCTGCTCTAAAAGGGAAGACATGTCTGGGTGGGGGAGGGGAGATAGTGAGGAGGAGCCAAACCTTAATGACCTGGTTATCCTACAGACAGAAGTCAAAGCTTTGTTTAGGATATCTTTAATCTCTGCACCAAGGAAGTAAATTGGGGAAGTAAATTTGAGAGTAATAGATCCAAAACACAGATGCAAAAGAAAACCAAGTACTCCAAGAGTAAGAATGTTTCCTAAGTACTATAATGTTTTAACATATCAAAACACACCGATGTGTGAAGGAAAGCCTTACTAGATCCCCAAATCTTAACTTTTGAGCTGAAAGGGAACTAAGAGACCATCAAGTTCATCCTGTTTCATTTTACAGATTATATCCCTATTGTATTTAATAATTTATTATTGAATTAGGACCAAAGTTTTTTTTCCCTTTTCTACGTTCTCATCCAGAAATCCCACTCTAATCAGATAGTAAAAGAAATTCTAAGTTCAGATGAATGGCCGGATTCCTGCTCATAGTGTTTACTCAGACAAGTCTGGAGAAATGTACATTCTCCCTTTTGTCAGACAGGTGATATGGAAATTGATATCTCTTTTTGACCAAGTTTTGGGTGGTCCAAGTCATATCCTAAGACCTTCATTAGAATGAATCCACGTCTCATTATAAATTCATTTTCTCACAGTTAACCAGAGTTGATTGCCACCCTTAGGAACACCCACTCTTCCAAGAACAGCATAAACTAAACTGTGAGTCCACTGCCATGAAAGGTCTTTGACATTTGAGAGTGCTACTGACCTCTTTTATTAATAAAATACTAGCATTATTAGTAAAATGACTAATTACCTCAAAAGTATATTTCTTCATCTTTTTAAAGCATCACAATAGGAAGCCCTGCTTGAGTTCATTTGAGTATTGAGGATGGCCTCTAATGTATTAGAAGGCAGAGAAAACATTGAGGTTAGATGATTCCCTTCAAAATTCAGCTGAATTTAAATCTCAGGGCAGTTGTTCATCCTTTATTTTCAAAGAAGACAAATGATATCAAAGAGTGCTTTCTTGACTTGTATATGAATTGAATTGAAGTGTTGTATAAAGTAATCAGCTTCACTCTTTCTTCCATCAACATCCAAGGGCAAAATAAGTCACTTTTCTTTTCAGTCTCAAAGCCATAGCATACCATGAATAACTAGATTTCATGAGTTTGAAGGAGACTCAGAGGCCCTCCTGGCCAATCCATATCTAACTAAAAATCATTCTACAGAGTCCCCTACAAATAGTCATCTAGTTTCCACTTGAAGATGGATGTTTAGTGAGTGGGAACCCACAGTTTCCTGAGGAAGCCTGTTCTACTTTTGGACAACTCTAATTGTTGGGAAGTTTTTTCCATTCATCAAGCCTAAATTTGACTCTCCACAGAACTTTCCATTATTGCATCTAGGTCCTCTTCCTGGGGATAAGCAAAAATCAAGCCCTTCCCCACATGACAGCCCTTCAAATATTTGAAAATGGTTGTAGTTCTTCTGAAAACTTGTCTTCTTGTCTAGAGGACAAACATCCCCATTTCCACTTATAGCATATGTATTCCCTCATCCTTCTTGTCCTCTTCCTGTGGACAGTTTTCAACTTATAAATGTCTTTCCTAAAATGTGATGCTCTACACTGCATACAAAACTCCAGGAATAGTTGGTTAATTGGTTGGTTGGTTGGTTGATTGGTTGTTGTCCTTTGTTTTCAAAAAGGGCCAAAATGACATCCCTACATTAGAGTAAAGTTACAGTGTGTTCTACTGTGGCTGATCAGACCAATCTAAATTTGTGCATCTCGAATTTCTTTTGAACTACTTCAGTGCTGCTCTACTCAGAGCACAGCATCCCTCTCTGACAAATAACATGGGTCTATTGAATGAAAGTCTTACATTCAAGAAACTATCCTAAGCATTTATTTTTTTTTGCACTAGATTTATTTTTTTTAATAATAACTTTATATTGACAGAATCCATGCCAGGGTAATTTTTTACAACATTATCCCTTGCACTCGTTTCTGTTCCGATTTTTCCCCTCCCTCCCTCCACCCCCTCCCCTAGATTGCAAGCAGTCCTATATATGTTAGATATGTTGCAGTATAGTCTAGATACAGTATATTTTTGCAGAACCAAACAGTTCTCTTGTTGCACAGGGAGAATTGGATTCAGAAGGTAAAAATAACTGGGGAAGAAAAACAAAGATGCAGATAGTTCGCATTCATTTCCCAGTGTTCTTTCTTTGGGTGTAGCTGCTTCTGTCCATCATTTATCAATTGAAACTGAGTTAGGTCTCTTTGTCAAAGAAATCCACTTCCATCAGAATACATCCTCATACAATATCGTTGTCGAAGTTTATAATGATCTCCTGGTTCTGCTCATTTCACTTAGCATCAGTTCATGTAAGTCTCTCCAAGCCTCTCTATATTCATCCTGCTGGTCATTTCTTACAGAACAATAATATTCCATAACATTCATATACCACAATTTACCCAGCCATTCTCCAATTGATGGGCATCCATTCAATTTCCATATCCTAAGCATTTATTAAGCATTTACTATGTAACTGGCATTGTGCTATTACCTCATTTGATCCTCAAAAGGGTTCTGGAAATTAGGTACTATTGTTATTTTACAATTTAGGAAACTGAGGCAAACATGTTAAATAACTTACCCAAGACCAAGCAATTAATAAGTGTCTGAGAACAGATTTGGACTCAGGTCTTCCCTGATTCAAGATCCAGGGCTTTTTTTTAATCTATTGGATAGCCTCCCAGTCTCAAATTTGAGTCTAAAGGTAGAATTTGAACTCAAATCTTTTGACACCAAATAAGGTAATGATAGTGTCCCTGTATTTTGCCCTTCTCTGACCTCATCTAAAATATTGTATTCAGTTCTAGGCACTACACTCCAAGAACATTGGTAAGCCGAGAACATTCTAGTCAATCAATCCTGTAAAACTAGTATCATGCTGGGCTCTGGGGATAGAAATACAAGAAATAAAATAATCCCTATTCCAAAGGAGTTGATATTGTACCTGGGTATATAAACATGTAAGAAAAAATATACAGAGAATAAATTTTAAAATGGCTAAATACAAGCTAGCCTGAGAGGAAAGACAATGAAGATATTGATGGACCTCATTATATCATGGTAGGTTGAAGAAACTGGAGAAGGCAAGACCCAGGGCCACAAGATAACTGTCTTGTTAAACTGTCTAAGTTTTTGAAGAGCTTTCACCTTCCTAGTCAATTAAAGTCAACAAACATTTATTAAGCACTTTCTGTGTGTCAGATATTGTACTAAGTACTGGGAATACAAAGAAAGGTGGAAAACAGTTTCTATCTTCAAAGAGCTCCCAGAAGACATGCAAACAATTATGCGCAAACAAGATATATATAGGATGAATAGGAGGGAGATAAGTTCAGAAGGAAAGCACTAAAATTAAGGGGGACCAGGAAAGATTTCTTTCAGGTCAGATTTTAGTCTAGATTTGAAGGAAGCCAGGAGGTAGAGATAAGAAAAAAATTCAAGGCACAGGGGATGGTCATTGAAAATGTACACAGTTGGAAGATGGAGGATCTTATTCAAGAAATATAACCTCTTTAATGATAGTTGTCTCACTTTTATATTTATATCCCTGGCACCTAGGATAGTGTTTGGCACATAGAAGGTATTTAATAAACATTTCTTGATTAATTGACCTCATCAATTTGCGCATTCCCTCCAAAGATAAAAATTGCAACCCACACATGCCTGCCCATACATATTGCACAACTCTTGTCCATATGTCACAAGGGTGTTGCTCAACATTTATTTTCATATTGGCAAAGCCAACTAAAAACAACAAAATTTAATGTTGTTCAAACTGTTTAAAGACAGACACATATCATACTGTTAGCAGAATTCCAGATTTATGCAATCTTTTTTCAAAGCAATGAGTTACAAATTTTTTGTATGAGTATGTAACTCAGTTTTCTTTTTCGGACCAGAGGCTAAAGATGTAATTAAAAGTTGTTTTTTATTTGTTTTGTTTTTTGTCTGTTCAAATATTTATTGATCATCCCCTTTATCTTATCTTCAATATCTTTATTCATTGGCTCCTTTCCTGCTGCCCAATTTGCCTAAGCTATCTCTCTCTCTCTCTCTCTCTCTCTCTCTCTCTCTCTCTCTCTCTCTCTGTATGTGTGTGTATATCTATATATATATCTATATATCTATATCTATCTATCTATCTATCTATACTCCCTTTCAAACTTCCTTCAAATTCAAAGATTATCTATAGTCTTTTTCCTCAATTTCCTCACTTCCCATTTGCTTCTCTATAATTCCCAATCTGTTTTAGGACCCTATCACATAAATGAAATTGATCTCTATGTGATAACAAAACAATCTCTTACCTGCTAAATCTAAAGACTTTCCCTCAGTTCTAACTCTTCTTGGCCTTTTGGGCACAGTTTGAGACTTTTGAACATCTTTTTCCTTTTGCATTTTTGTGATACTATTATCTCTCAATATACTTTTTATTTGTCTGACCCCCTTCTCAATCTCTCTTGCTGGGTCATCATTCTTATTGTCATCTTTTTTTCATGGATGCTCCCTAAATTGTGTCCAAACCTTCATTTTTCTCTTTACTCTATCAGTGGTCTCAACCATTCTCATGGATTCAATTATTCCTATGTCTACATTTCATCCCTCATATCTCTACCAAACCTTGGTTCCCCATCCTGAAATGCCTAGAATCCAGTTTCATGGGGATAAGTATCTCAATTCAAAATATCCAAAACAGATATTTTCGCCCCAACCATCTACAACCATAACTCTTTTATATTCCCTATTCTTGTAGTTACAATGGTTCAAAACTCAGGATTATTCTTAATTCTCTTTTTCACATCACATATCATTTGTCAAGTCTTATCAATCCCACTTTCATAGTGCCACTCCCATCCATTCCCCTTTTTCTTCACTCACATAACCATCAACCTAATTCAGTCCTTCATCACCAATGAGCTAAACTATTGTAATGGCCTCTTAATTGGTCTTCATATTCAAGTCCCTGCCCTCACCAGTCTGTTCTCCATACAGGTCTGATCTTGTCACGCCCCTGCTCTAGAAATCCATGACTTTTTATCATTTCTAAGATCAAAAATAAATTCCTAGCATTTTAAGCTCTTAGAAGTCTGGCATTCTAGGCTAATTTTATATTACTCCCATTCATGGACTCTATAGTTTAGTTAGTGCTTTCTAAATACAATATTCCATTTTCTGTCTCCATGCCATGCTCCAAATGATCTTCCTCTTTAACTTCATCTATTGGAGCCACGACCTCTCTTCCAAGATTTAGCTCAAGCATCACTTTTCTACATGAGGCCCTTTTTATTAGTCCTTCCCACAAAAATATCACTTTGAATGTGTGTGTATATGTATGTATGTATATGTCCATAGATATAGATTTATCATTTATGTACATGTTTCCTACCAGCAAAATTAAGCTCTTTAAGAGTAGGAATTAGTACCAGCCCTGAAGTCAGGAGGACCTGAATTCAAGTCTGGCCTCAGACCTTAACGCTTCCTAGTTGTGTGATCCTGGGCAAGTCACTTAATCCCAACTGTCTCAGAAAAAAAAAGTAGGAATTATTCTATTTTGGTCATTATTTTCTCAGGAAATAGCACAATCCTGGGCATATAGTAAGTCCAGAGCAAATGTTTACTGAATTGAATTGTTGAAGAGCAACTTTATTTATTTTATTTATTACTCAAATGAGTGGAATAATCCATATGTCTAGCAATTAAAAGATAGTTGAACAAATTGCAATATATGAACATTACACCCTAAAAATATGAAAAATACAGAGATGATAAAACATGTGAAGCAATTTGATGTGAAGAAAGCAAAATCAGGATATACAGAATATACTGATTACAACTACTGCCCCCCTCTCTTTCTCCTACCTTTCCCTTCCTCTCTTCTTCCTTCCTTGTCTCTCTCTGTGTCTCTGCTTCTGTCTCAATATAGGACTCCTCATCTCACCTAGATTGTAGCTGCTCCTGTGCCTGAGTCCACTACTAATTGGCATGGGATCTTCCACTTGCTCTGGTTTTCCCCACTTTAGGCAGCTTAGTAAATACCGGTCCCCAGAGGATCATCATGTTTGTGTCAAATTTGAGTTCAGACACCCAATCATCGTTAGCCCTACAGCAGCTCCTGACCTAAAACAATCTACAAGCTTTGGCCTCCCTGGTGACAGAGATTATAAGTGTGAGCCAGCGTGCCTGGCACTTTTAAAAATTATTCATTCATTCATTCATTTATTGCTTAAAGTGCCGTATTTATGAAACCAACTAGTGATGTTAGGTGGGTTCTTCAATAATGGCTGGCATTTATGTAGCATTTTAGGGTTTGCAAAGCACTTTATACCTGTTCTCTCATTTTATCCTTACAAATCTGGGAAGTAGGTGCCATTAGTGTTTTCCTTTTACTCTCCGTAGATTCTTTATTGGATCCTCAATCTCTGATAAGGCAGGTCATAATCCATTCGTGCCTTCTCATCCTACATGATGATTGTGGTCCATGTCCTTTTATAAATCCTCCACGGGAGATTGATTCAACCTGCTAGGAGTCTTCTGCTACAGGTTTTGATACTAAGTGGATAGCACTAGAACACACATACGATCCACTGGTTATCAATCCCCCATTCTGGATTCATGACCAAACTTACTTCTTTACTGATCACATATTTTTTTTAATGTGTCATCTTAACTCCTCACTGTCTCTTAGTCCTCCTGTTGAATCTGTTGCCAAGGTTTGTCAGCTTCATCTTTGCAACATCTCTCCAATATGCCCTACTTCTCTCCTCTGATGCTATACCCTAGTGCAAACCTGCATCACCTCACATTTGGATGCACCAGCCCGCTGGTAAGTCTCCCTACACTCAGTGGGAGTGGCACTATGAAAGTGGGATTGATAAGACTTGACAAATGATATGTGATGTGAAAAAGAGAATTAAGAATAATCCTGAGTTTTGAACCATTGTAACTACAAGAATAAGGAATATAAAAGAGTTATGGTTGTAGATGGTTGGGGCGGAAAATGATATCTGTTTTGGATATTTTGAGTTGAGATACTTATCCCCATGAAACTGTTCCAAAGAACAGGTTCAACCACATCGATCTCATTAGATAAACTCCACTGACTCCCTATTAGCTTCAGGATCAAATGCGTTTTGGGGGCATTCAAAATCCTTCATAGCTAGATTATCTAATCCTTCATAATCTTTCCTATAATATCTGCCCTATCTATACTCTCTGATGCAGTGATACTAACCTCCTAGCTGGTCCACAAACGTGACACTTCATCTCTCAGCTCTGGGCATTTTCTCTGGCTGTTCCTTGGAAGCCTCTCCCTTCTCATCTTCATCTACTGACTCCTCTGGCTTCCTTCAAGTCCCAGAGAAAACCCTATCTTCTACAAGAAGTCTTTCCAATCCCTTTTAATTCTAGGGCCTTCCCTCTTGTGGTGCCTTATCTTGTATAGAGTGTTTGTATATCTTTATGTGCTTGTTAGCTTCCCCCATTAGACTATGGAGTCCTTGAAGGCAAGAAAGGTTTTTTGTCCTATACCTTTTTGAAAAGCAACATATATGAAACTGCAAATCTCCATTATGGAGAGCTTCTATTTCTTTTAAAATATGTAATACCAGAGAGATGACCAGAGAGGGGACTGAGTATGGTTTAACACACAGTATTTCCATTTTTGTTTGCTTGCATTTTGTTTTCTTCCTCATTTTTTTTCCCTTTTTGATCTGATTTTTCTTGTGCAGCATAATAATTGTAGAAATATGTACAGAAGAGTGGCACATGTTTAACATATATTGGTTTACTTGCCATCTAGGAGATGGAGTAGGAGAAAGGGAAGGAGAAAAAATTTGGAACACAAGGTGTAAGGTTGAATGTTGAAAATTATGCATATGTTTTGAAAATAAAATGCTTTAATAAAAAAATAAAAATAAATAAGTAAATAAGTCTAACTTGAAATATAACTAATAATAAATAATAAATCTAACTATGCAGAAAAAACTTGACAAAATACAGTATCAATTCTATTAAAAAGAATATTGTTGATCATAAGAATAAATGGAAATTTCTTTAAAATTAAAAAAATAAAATATTAATAAATTCAATATATAATTCTTAAAACTATTATTGTTATCTGTTATTCCTTCTGTTCTTTTTTCCCCCAGGGGATGTATTGAGGAGAAAACCTTGTTCCTGTCCTCACCACCTCTCCTTTCACAAATAGAAATAAAAAGAGAGATAGAAACAAAATATAACATTATATATATATATATATATATACATATATGTATATATGCATATATATATACATATAGCTTATAACCAATGTGAGTGATCAAAACAAATTTCCACATTAGCCATGTCCACAAATATATGTCTCATTCTGGATCCTGAGAACATTTCCTTTCCGTAAAGAAGTAGACAGCTTCTTCATTAGCCTTTTGGAATAGTATTTGGTTATTTCATTAATCAAAATTTGTAAGTCTTTCAAAGTTTATTTTCTTCTTGACATTATCATTATATAATTTGTCCAGATTCTGCTTATTTTACCTTGAATCAGGTTCTCTGAAACTGTCCCTTTCAACATTTCTTAAGAAGCAATGGTAGTTCATTACATTCAAAATCAAGTAGTTCTAGATGAAGAGTAAGTGACTATATTGTGGAATGTTAAAAACATTGTGATCTTTTGGTTCAGGATTCCTCTAAATGTTACTTCAAACTATCTCAGGATCACGAGATACATGACAGAGAAGGGGAAAGGAAATGGTGGTTCTGGACAGGACTGTGCTGGATTGGATATTTTACTTTCTAAGTTAAATTAATAAATTAAACCAGTGAAACCAACAAAAATTACTTCTGGAAAACTTGTACCTAAAACACAGAGTATAGTGTTGATATTTTTTCTTCAACATTATTGACATCCTTTTGCTATTTTTTAAAATTATTTTTCTGAATAGTATTTTATTTTTCAATTACATGTAAAGATCATTGGTTTGGTGTTGTTTTTATTGTTTTTGTTGTTGTTGTTTTGTTGTTTTGTTTTGTTGGGGGCTTTTTTGGCTGAAGCAATTGGGGTTAAGTGACTTGTCCAGGGTTAACATATCCAGGAAGTATTAAGAGTCTAAGGTCAGATTTGAACTCAAGTCCTCCTGACTTCAGGACTGGTGCTCTATTTCCTACATCAATTAGCTGCCCCAAAGATAGTTTTTTTTACGATTAATTTTTGTAAGATTTTGAGTTTGAACTTTTTTTCAACCTCCCTCACTTATCTCCCCTTCCCCAAGACAGCAAACAATCTGATATTGACTACTTATTTATTGGGAATGATTTGAAAAAAATAATACTTTTAAAATCACCGAACTGCCTATAGATGTTACACCTGAAAGGCCCAGTTTTAAACTTTTTTTTTCTTAGAAGTTCTTGAATATACCAATTAATCATGCAATAAATTTCTTTTACTTTTAAAGAAACAATGGAAACAAATGGAAACTGAAATCAATATAACTTGTCAATATTTCTGATTTAATATGTAGAAATTCTATATATGCGGAAAGATAATTATATACAATATAAAAATATATAATTTCTTTACAAACAGAAAATATATCTATTAATCCATGGCGAAAATATTATTTTTAGACAAAATTTTCTCTGTTCTTTAATTTTGCTCAAAATTTAATCCCAGAAATGTACTGGCTTATATAATGAAAGCCTAATGCTAAGTTATGTGATTCTAGACAAGTAGCTTAAGATCTCTGAACTTCAGTTTATTCATCTATAAACTGAGGTTAATACTTATATGACCTATACCTCAAAGGACTGTTGTTAGGTTCATATGAGTTAATTTATATGCTTAAAAACACATCAAAAAATGAGTAAGAGTGCTATATAATTTAAGTATATTATCATTATATGATTAATTATAATAATTATAACAATTACCATGAGCCAACTGCAATGCCAAAAGCACTGCAAATAAAAATGGTATAAATATCTATGATAATCATGTAATCTATTCAGTCACCAAATAGGTCATATAGTTTCAGTCTGTTTCATGACCATAGAAATACCTTCTTACTATCATAGCCAACACAATTATTTGTTCTTTGTTTTTGAAGAGGACCGATGGCATTATGGATGATGTCTTAGTTCATGTGTGAATTGAATTTAAGTGAAACAGAGTTGAACAAAGTCATAAGCTTCACTTTCTCTTCCAGTGGCAAGATAAAAGTCAAGATGATTGGTGATGGCCCAGCCTGCAGTGGATGACCTTGGGTCTTAGATGTCTGACCGAGCTCTAAGAATTTCACAGTGACTGCTTCAGTAACTTTCATGGCCATTGGAACAAATTGCCCCTATCTGCCCCTACCACAAGGGAAAGTGTTCACATGCTTGAGGTAGACATCTCTCTAATTCATCGATGAGTAAGAGACCTGTTAGTTACCCTCAATCTGGTTTGGCCCCTCTGCCAAAACGGTTTAACAAGTTGTGTCCCCTGTGGATGCTATAGCTTCTTGGAGTTACTGGTGAGAAATGAGGGAAAGATCCACACCAAAGGTAGGTGAACATCCCTGAAAAAGGATGAGGTATATCCAACAATACTATAAATTAAAACTAGAGGTCAAAAGTACCTAGTGCACAGTACCTTGCACATGGTAGGATTTCAATAAATTTTTTCTTGTATTACATTGCATATTTCTTCATGAAAGACAACCTTTTTTCACATGTAAAATGAAAAATCACTACTCTATACTTGTCAATATTATTTTCTATTGTAAATGAACAGAGGAAGAAATGGAGAAAAGAAAGCAATTCCCAATTATCTGTGATCAAAAGGTCTAGGCTAAAAATTAAAACACTTCTAAAAACAAGTTTTGTCAATGTTTATCTAATTATTTTCATCTGAATGCAATTTTTTTGTTTTGTGAGGACTTTTTTGTTAGTGTAAAATTTTATTATATTCATTTTTTACATTTGATTTTTATATTTTTCAATTAAATTTAAACAAAAAATTTTAACTTTTTAAATTTTGATTTCCATATTCTCTACCTCCTTCTATCTCCTCTCCCTCTTTGAGAAGCAAGCAATTTGATATAGTTTATAGATGTGCAGTCATGTAAAACATGTTCATATTAGCCATTGTGAGGATTTTTTAAAAATGTAGCATTATTAATGAAAGAATGAGATTATTCTCTCATACTTTTGTCAAACATTGTGGCTGCATCTTGTGAGGATGGGCAGATATTATGCACCAATTCCAGACTGTTTGCATAAATCTCTATAGCTCTGTTTAAAGAAATTTTCTTGGCGCTCCTTGTTTCTAGAAGGAAAATATCTTCTGTTTATTTTCTTCAATTTTGTTTCATACACCTCTGTTTTAAACACCTCAGGAAAACTCCAGTCACAGCTATAATTAAAGTTTACCAATCCTTCCAAATTGATTGTAAGAGCTTTCTGATTTTGTTTGAGGGCTCTGAAGGATACAGAAATGTAAGCTTGTGCTATACAAGGCGGAGCCCATCTTTCTGCTCTGTGAAGGCTAAAATACCAGGGAGTAATATCCCAGGAGTACTATCAAACAGCCAGAGGGCAAGTGCTGGTGAACTCTAACCATAGTGTAGAAATCACAACTTGAGCAATGATGATCAAAGTCATTTTCTGGAAATTTTCCTGCTTCCTTGCAATGAATGTATGCCCTGTGCTGCTTAGTTAGCTTGACTAATTCATATGCGACTCATCATTTTTTTAGGCATTTATGCCCAGAAGCTACTTATAATACATGGATTTGGCAAAAGTCTGGGAGTGGAAAGAGGGAAAAGCAACTAGCCTCAGCACAACAGAAAAGCAAGCAAAGAGGATTTGTGGGTATGAACAGATTACCAGAAAACAAAAGACTGTCTACTTTTAAATTTTTGTCTTAAATTTTTTAATTAATAAAAAAATATTTTCTTTCCTCCTACTTTCCTTCCTTCCTTCTACTAGAATTAAGAAAAACAAAACAAGACCTTTGAAGCAAATATACATAGTCAAGCAAAACAAATTCCCACACTAGCCACGTTCACAAATTGTGTCTCAATATACATCCTGAGTTAATTACCTCTTTGTCAGGAGTGACTAACATGCTTCATCATTGGTCTTCTGGAAAAGCAATTAGTTAATGCATTGATCAGAGTTCTTAAACCTTTCAAAGTTGTTTGTTATTATCGTTCTCTTGATTCTGTTCACTTTATTATGTATCAGTTCATACAAATCTTCCCAAATTTTTCTGGAACCATCTTCTTCATCATTTCTTAACCTTCAATAATGTTTCATTTTATCTGTATAATTTGTTCAGTCATTCCGTAGTTGATAGTATATTCTCAGTTTCCCATTCTTTGTGCCACCACAAAAATAGTTACTATACATTTTTTTTTTACATATAGGACTATATATTTCAAAGAAATCTACTTACTTTCAACAAAACAATCATTTTTAGTGAGGCAATTGGAATTATTAAGTGACTTGCCCAGGGTGTCTGAGGCCAGATTTGAACTCAAGTTATCCTGTCTTCAGAGTCAGCACTCTATCCATCACATCATACCATACCGTACCATCTGCTGCCCCCAACAAAACTATTTTAAATGGGCCTCATAAAATTCAGCAGGACCAGACTTTAAGCTGTATTATAAGGAAAAACCATTGGTGAAGTGTAAAATGAATAATTCCAAGTATTTTAAAGTAAAAGTTTCTAATAAAACTAGTGTAGCTAAGAATAGAAGGAAAGCAGAAAATTGAGGAGAGGGAGAGAGCATTCATAGACAGTCTCTCGGGTAGGATATGATTGTGTTGGAATACTGCTGTGATATAAGAAATAATGAGTTGGTTGATTTAGAAAAAGCTGGAAAGACTTAGACCTATAAAAGAAAATGCTATCTACCTCTAGAAAAAGAAATGGAAAATACAAACATATATAGTGCAGTTTTACATATATGTATATGTGTGCTTATAGCTATCTATGTGCATATATTCATATTTAATTGTAAATTTCTCTAGAACATGGGGGAGAGAAAAGAAGGGAGAAAAAAGTTAAAAGCGCACATCAGAGAACAAAAGAAACCCTAGAGTTTTCTTCCAAAAAAAAAGAGCTTTAAAAACAATGTATAGTATTTATTACATAGGTTTTCTTGAAATGGGAAGTTATTGTTTTACATTGAATCTTCTTTTATGTTCTGCTACATATGTGGAAATGTTTTTTTTTCCTTTTTTTCCTTTTGTATCTTTAAGTTTAAAATGATTAAAAAATTTATACCAAAAAATAATAATAATAAAGAGGCCTCATAGTTTGGCAACATGGTCTCCTTGATTACCTGAAGTTCCTTTATAGAAATTCTTTATCACATAGATAACCTAACTTAGTGTCTTGAGTAATATATGCAAAATACTACTAAGTCTATAAGGAATTCAGTGAGCACAAAAGTACAATATTATCATATTTACTGGCAAATTTTCCCCCTTGAGTATTTCTTCCTTCAGTTAAAAGGAAGGAGGAGAAGGTTTTTTGGTATAATTTCCCTTCTGGAAACTTGCTGTGCTTGTCAGCAGGGATCTCCCCAGAAGGTTTGGGAAGAGCTCCTTAACAGGCAGGAGGACATAGCCAATCAGAGCAGTTATTCACTGTTCATATTTTTTTGTTGCATTGGGGATTCTTTTTCAGGTGTCAGTTTGACTAAATGGACCCTGGAGTCCTCTCCAACTCTTAATATTCTGTGATATTTAAGAAAAAGGTTAGTGTAACTTGAAGATGATTTATTAACCTTCCAATTTCCAGCTCAGATTCACAGACATTTTTCATCCCAGCATGATTATAAATGCTATCTTGGTTATCTTTTACAATCTCTTCCAATACAGACATAATGAAGAGATGAAAGGTTGTGCTATGTGGTTCCATATGAAGGCACTTTTTATGAGCCAAAAAGAAGTCCCAGAAGGTGACACTAAACTAGACATAATTGAGCTAGATGGTCCATCTGCCTTGTTTAAATCATAACCAAAGTACACACTCATCTAAATCTTAATCACCCATCCCTATAACTTGCTCAACCTCCATGCCAATGGTAAATGAAAAAGCTACACTGACATAGGCTATCTCATGATAGGAATGAAATGTCCTAACACCTTCCAGTCTTCTCTAAAATAGAACTTCAGGGATCAGGTAGGTGACCCACTGGAGAGAAGACTAGCCCTGGAGTCAGGAGTGTCTTACTCACTTACTAGTTATTGGCCCCTAAACCCCATTATTCCCCAAATTCTCCTCCCCCCCAAAAAAACAGAAAAAAGGTGGTGGCAGAGAACCACAGACAGACTTTCCCACCATAACTCAGCTACCTTCTCCTACTGACATTTTAGTCCCATTTCCCTCTTAGTGGACCCTCCATTTTTAGAAAGGGCTCATTATCAATCATGTTCTTTCTACCATCATCCTTAAGGTAAATGCTTTCCCTCTCCCCTTTGAAGCTCCCTTAATTGTTTTATTCCCTCTTAGCAACTCAGCTACTAGGGAGTAGGGACTGTCCTTTTGTTTGTATCTGTATCCCCAGCATTTAGTAGTGCTGTTGGCCCAAAATAAGCATTTAGTAAATGCTTGTTGGTTTAACTTGAAAGAAGGAAAGGACATTTTTAGCAGCTCCTCCTCCTTTCCTACGTCACCAGATGAGTTTCATAGGAGTAAGCACCTGACAATCCTGCCAACTCTGACTTCGGCACATCTGAGACAAGAGGGAAGGGCTAAAAGGCGTGGTCAGGCATGTGACATAAGCTCATCAATGCCAAATCTATCAGTGTTCTCTGCCCAAGAATCTTGCAGCACAGTCCAACTTCCCCAGACATGCACAAACCAAGAACAGAGAAGTAGACAAAAGCAACTTGACTAGAATAGATGCCTACAGCCATATTGTTCTACCAAAATGAAGGTCCAACTACCAAACAGAAGGATTATGGTAATAATGAAGTAAAGAAGGCCCCAGTCCTTGGAATAGCATTATTGGGAGAAACCTTGAATTTTACTGTCCAGAAGCCTCCAAAAGGCAAGTAGGGAAAAGCATTGATGGAATCTTAATTAGACCTTTTAATAACCTAAAGTGGACTTGTATGGCAGTCTGTACCTGGTTGAATTCCTAGCAGAATTTCTGGGATGACAAAATCATCATGATCCCACAGTTACTGAATCCAATCAGAAGGTCAAATTATACTGTCAATCCCCAAGGTTATTTTTCCCTATAAAGAACCCACTTTCTTGCTAACTCCTTTTACCGTTAGTCTACTTTCTAAGTGGCACAATGGCTAACTCCTTTTAGAGTTAGCCTGCCAGTCAATGGCATAATCCCCTGCTAACTTCTTTAGAACTTAAGTCTACCTTAATGTCATCTTCCCTGTCATTAATGGCTAACTTCATTTTGGAACTTAACAACTAATAATAAAATCTGTGCCTCTTGATTTGGAAATGGTCTAAGCCTACAAATTCTTTTGAGATACCTTGTGGTACTGGCCCAAAATCCCAATATATTTTTGAGATCCAATCTTGCTCCTCAACATTTGGTGGATTATACAGGGAAAGTCCTAAAAGACCAATAAGTTTTTTGGAGCTCAATGCGTCTTCACACTCATACCCCATCAGTAGTACATGTAACCCACTTACCTCCATAACTCAATTTCATTGCCTCCTTGTTTGGGACAACTTGTGGTGATCTAGAGTAAAAAAAAATACAACTAGTTGGAATAAAGTTGGAAAAGGAATTAGGGTGGGAAAGGCAAAGGGTACATTTACAAAAAATTAACATCTAATTTGGAAGGGACCTTAATGCCATGAAATGTTACACATACCTGAACAAAAATCTTTTCCACAACATATCCCAAAAGTTATCTTTTTTTTGTTCAAAGACTTCCAGAAACCCCATAAATACTGAGGCTGCAGCCCCTATTACTTTGGTATAAATCTAATTGTTAGGAAATTTTTCTTGACATCAAGTTTGCCTCAGATGTTTCTATCCACTGCTCTTACTTAATTCAGGCTTCTGGGTCCAAGCCAAACAGATTTAGTCCTTCTTCCATTTTATAGACCTTCAAATACTTGAAAACAAATAGCCAGTGTCCTTCCCCATTTCCCTGCCTCTTCCCCTCTTCTCCAGGATAAACATTGCAAATTCCTTCAAGCCATTTTTATATAGCATAATGTAGAACAGGAGTTCTTAACCTTTTTGGTGTCATAGACCCATTTAGAAGTATGGTGAGCCTATGGGCTGCTTCTAAGAATGTTTTAAAATACATGATATAAAATACATATGATCACAAAAGAAACCAAATATATTGAAATACAATTATCAAAACATGGTGTCTCTTGATACATTGTTGGTGGAATTGTGAATTCATCCAGCCATTCTGGAGAACGATTTGGAACTATGCTAAAAAAGTTATCAAATTGTGCATGCCCTTTGATCCAGGAGTGTTTCTACTGGGCTTATACCCCAAAGAGATTTTAAAGAAGGGAAAGGGATCTGTATGTGCCAAAATGTTTGTGGCAGCCCTGTTTGTTTTGGCCAGAAACTGGAAACTGAATGGATGCCCATCAATTGGAGAATGGTTGGATAAATTGTGGTATATGAATATTATAGAATATTATTGTTCGGTAAGAAATGACCAGCAGGATGATTTCAGAAAGGAGACACTTACACGAATTGATGCTGAGTGAAATGAGCAGGACCAGGAGATCATTATATACTTCAACAACAATACTATATGATGACCAATTCTGATGGATGTGGCCATCTTCAACAATGAGATGAAACAAATCAGTTCCAATAGAGCAGTAATAAACTGAACCAGCTAGGCCCAGTGAAAGAACTCTGGGAGATGACTATGAACCATTACATAGAATTCCCTATCCCTCTATTTTTGTCCACCTGCATTTTTGATTTCCTTCACAGGCTAATTGTACACTATTTCAAACTCCGATTCTTTTTGTACAGCAAAATAACTGTATGGACATGTATTTAACTTATACTTTAACATATTTAACACGTGTTGGTCAACCTGCCATCTGGGGGAGGGGATGGGAGGAAGGAGGGAAAAAGTTGGAACAAAAGGTTTTGCAATTGTCAATGCTGAAAAATTACCCATGCATATATCTTGTAAATATAAAGCTATAATAAAAAAATGGTGTCTCATCCTGTTCTTATCATTAGTATTCTTCCTAGAATGTGGTACCCAAACTGAACACAATATTCTCAACCATGATCCATATGGTACCAGGAATTCATATTGAATTTAAAATCTAATAACTCCCCAGGTCTTTTTCAGACAAACAGTTACCTAGCCATATCTAAGGAACCTAAGGCATATTATAGAGATGGCCCAGATCTCAGAGGCAGTCTAATTCAACAGATCAGGAAACTGAAGACCCAGAGATTAAAGTATTTGCCTAAAGTCACACAGGTAGGCAAGAATCAGAGGCAGGACTTTGTCCTGCAGAATCCATTATTCTCTCTATTTAATATGCTGATCTCCCTCCCCACATCTGCTGAGAATTCAAAACCTCAAAACACCACAGAGGTAAAAATGACTTGCTCAAAGTCATTCAGCTAGTTCATGGGCAGAATTCAGCAAGCACTCACATAAATTTCATCTCATTCATCAGACAAGAGATGATTGTTAGAGGAAACAACTGTGAATGGACTGGACTTTAGCACTCTCCAAAAGGTCACTTAAGATCCTTGTATTTTAAGAGGCAGCATTGGTACAATGGATTGACAGGTCAGAAACTCTAGGCGCAAGTCCCAATTGTGACATTTGCTAGCTTTGTATGTATAGGAAAATCAGTTTCCTTACCTGAAAAATAGGGATAATAACAAATGTACTACTATTAGAGCCTAGGCAAACCTCTGTTTTTCTCTAGCCTAATTTTCCTCACGCAAATGATCTATATCTTAAGCACAGAACCTTGCCTAATGCCTTAGATCTTCTCTTTTTTTGGCAGCTAGTAATAAAATAGATAATACATTGGACCTAGAATCAGGAAGACCAGAATTAAAATTTGGCCTCAGACTCTAATTGTGTGACCCTGGGCAAGTCCCTCAAATGCTGTTTGCCTTAGTTTTCTCAAATGTAAATAATAGCACTTTCCTTGAAGGTTTGCTCTGAGGATCAAAGAAGATCATATTTGTAAAAAGTGCTTAGTATAGTGCCTGGCACATAGTAAGTGCAATTTAAATACCTTTTCTCTTCCTTCCCTTTTTTTCTGGCTTGCTCCTTTCCTGAGAATCTCATCACTCCCGCAGCAAGATTTTCCTATTCTAGGCTAGAAACTTCCAGATAATTGTGTCCTCTTCTCCCAGCCTCGGAATTTTTGGAGAGAAAACAAAGAGATCAGTCAAAACAGGCCTTTTCACCTCCAGGTAAACACCTAAGCTAACCCCAGCAGAGCTGACTAGGAGTTTCCCTAAATCACAAATCCAAGAGTCAGATTGAAAGTATAGTGAAGGAACAAAGTCATACCAAGTTTTGGAAACAGCCTCTTGCATGACAGTGAAGGATCCCTGACCATCTTCATTTCCAAGGCTTCCAGGCTACATCCTTTCTCAGGCCTGTAGGTGTTACTCTGACCTCAGTGAAGAATGAAAGAGGGGGTCCCAGAACATTTTTCCTTGTTACCTCAGGACATCTTTTCTCCACTGCTCTCCCCCTCCCCCACCTACAGGTGCTCCTTTGGGTGTCTGTAATTAAACCACATAGTCTCGTATGTAAATTCACCAAATTAAAGAATCCACTATTTTCTGCATTAATTAGCCCATATGATTGTTCTACAAAGCCACTTTAACAATGGGCCTCCACAATTATATACTTCATAGTATTATGCAGTAATAAGCCATTAATCCCTACATAATTGTGAACCATTATTATCATTGTTAATAGTGGGCGTCAAGTTACTCTTGTTACTTTAGATAATCAAAAAAAAAAAAAAAAAAGTACCTAAGTCAAATTATCTTGGCTCCACCCCTCACCCAATACCTTCTTTGAGTTACATTTTAATTAAATGCTCTTGGACCTTAAAGAGAAGAATCAATCAATCATCCATTTGAACAATGTTTCCGTACCTTTTCTTTTTAAAATGATAATTATTATTCAGTGTTCCTTTACACAAGGAATCCTGTGATAAATTCCTACTTAACTTTAATTCCAGGAAAAATCTGTTCCTCTCGGACTGATGTCTTAGCCAGCAATAAAACAAGCCAGGGTGTGGAGCACTTCTTTTTTGGATGCTTGAGAAAGAAAGGGAGTAGCCTGTAGCCCAAGGAAACATTAATCTCTGGAAAGATCACCAGTTAAGATAAGTACAAAAAGATACAGAAATTAGCCTCAGTTTACCTAGCTTCATTTCCAACCTATAACAGGCGGGTGGTAATTTAAATGGACACTGAGGTTCTACAGAGTCAGAGCCAGGAATCCATCTACACAGTGCTATATGTCATAAGAAAGAAAGCAGGCAAGTAATGATAGGCTCACTCCTCATGCAGTTAAGCCAAGGTATCAGGGAATCCCAGATCCTAACTATAATATGAGAATTTTTGTTGTTTTCTGGGGGCTTCTCAGGCTTAAAATGTCCAAACTAGAACTAACTTTCCTTTATTTGCAATCCCTCTCTTCTGCCCAACTTTTCCTAATACTGTCAAAGGTATTGCTATTCTAGTCACCCTGGCCTACCACTCGGAGTCCCTCACCCCAAATATCTAATTTAGTGTCAAATATTGTTTTTTCCACCTTCATGACATTGCTTGTATGTGTTGCCTTCTCTTTGATCACCCAGCTATCACCCTAGTTCAGGCCCTGTCATTTCTGGCTCAGACAAGTACAATACTTTTATTTTTTTTTAAATTTTCATAATATTTTTTTATTTTCAAATTACATCAAAGATAGTTTTCAACATTCACCTTTGTAAAACGTTGTGTTCCAAGTTTTTCTCCCTCCTTTCTCTCACCCCCTTCATCTCTAGACAGCAAGTGATCCAATATAGCTTAAAAATGTATAATTTTTCTAAACATTTCCACATTTATTATGTTGCACAAGAAAAGTCAGATCAAAAAGGGGAAAATGAGAAAAAAGCAAGCAAATGATAACAAAAAAGTGAAAATATTATGTTGTCATGCACATTCATTCCCCATTTCTAAATGCAGATGGATTCTAATACCCTTCTAATTGGTCTCCCTGACTCAAGTCGCTTTCCTCTCCAAAAAAGTCTTCATTAAAGTACTAAAGTGATTTTTTAAAGGGGTTTTGGCCTCTATTACTTTCCCCATTCAACAAATTTCAGTGACACCTTATTACTTCCAGAAGCACATATCAACATATTTGTTATTTAAAGCTCTTCACCACTCAGGTTCTTTTTAACTTTCCAGATCTCCTTCTGCTTGACTCCTTTCTCTATACCTTAAGATAATCTCACTGGCCAACTTGTTGCTCTTTGTAAGTGATAGTCCATTTCCCATATATTTTACATTGGATTTGAAATGGATCCACTGCTTCCTCTGTTCCCTTGACTCCCTTCAAGATTCAACTCAAATCTCACCTTTTGCTGCAAACTTTTCCCAGTCCCCCAACTATTTCCCCTATTGAATGTGAGCTCCATGAGGGTAAGAACTGTGCTTTATCTTTCTTTATATTTTCAGTAATGAGCACAGTACCTAGCACAGAATAGTAACAATTAGATGGTACAGATAGCATTGGGTCTGGAATCAAAAAGACTTGAGTTCAAATGCAGCTTCAGACACTTTCTGTATGACTCTGGCTAAGTCACTTAACTTCTGCAATTGCAAATTGGGTATCATAATAATACCTACCCTACAGGGTTGTAAAAACTAAATGAGATGTTACCCATCAAAAGCCCCATAGTTAAGAACCCTTGATGAAGCATTTGTAATATCCGTTAGGGATTCATTGAGGATATCTTGTCTCTCAGAATCAAATAGGGGAACGGGGGAAATTAATATTTCTCTTATATTTAATAATTAATTATTGTGTTAGTATGAGAATTGGGTAAGGGTTTATTTTCCACAGTTGTGTGTGTGTGTGTGTGTGTGTGTGTGTGTGTGTGTGTGTGTGTATATATATATATATATATATATAAAACAGAGAAATGAAACTTAAATCAGAGAAACGACACTGAAACATAAGAATAGGCTGATGTGAGACAAAGGAAACAAAACTTATAGAGAGAAACCATCTACTATTGATAGATGAAGAAAGGGTGTATATACACACCCAAGAAAATATGGCTAGGGTTGCTGAAATGTGGAGAATGGGAGTTACAGTTAGGGGAAAGACTGCCAAAATAGGGGATCTATGACCAAGTAAGGTGACTGCCAATGGGAGATATAAGCAGGGGTAAGGATTTATGCTCATGTGGGGAAATTAGGTGCTTCAGATAAGCTGTAACCTCTGTAGTACCCATCCAATGGGGGAAACAGGAGTGGGATTTGCATTTTGGGGACAGGGAATAAAAGGCTGTGCTTGTGTACTTTAAGGGTATGCCTACTAGCTGGATACCCACTCTTCCAAAAATGTAAATAAAATTCTTTTCCTAGATTCATCAGCTAGTCAGTGGAGTTCTTGGTAAGAATCTTGTTTCTTACCGTAGGACCAAGGTTTTTCTCCTTTTCATCTTCCTTATTCAGAAACTTATCAGTAATAGGAAATATCTCTCCTAGATTTAACTAGACCAAGATCTAATCAGTCAGTAAAAGAAACTCTAAATTTGATCTAATGGGTGTATTCCTACTTATAGTATTTTCTCAGACAAGTCTGAGAAAAACGTAGAATTCTCCCTAAAATCAAGACAAATGATATGGAAATTGAAATCTCTTTGACCAAGATTTGAGTGACCTGAATTATATACCCTATATCCCATTTGATTAGGTAATCAGAGTTGAATAGGAATCCCCTCAGAAATATCTCTTTGGAGGATATATAAACTATGATATGCCCCACACATACTTACACATACTGCCAATAGGGATCTTTGGTCTGAGAGAAATGACCAAATGACCATCTATATCCCAGCATTTCTAGCTTAGACAAATGTCCAAACTGACATAGTTGCTCCCATGTCTTCACACAATTCCCTCTATCCATAGATAGTTTGACATAAAATAGAAGTCTCAAACTAGGAAATGGTCATAATATATATATACAGTTTGAAGTTACCATTCCCAAATACTAATTATCACAACCTAAAAACTACTTAAACTGTTGGATTCCTTCATAGACTACTCTTCTCAAGGATTGAAAGGGCTCCTTCTGACCATGTATACAAAAATGTTTGTAGCAGCCCTGTTTGTAGTGGTAAGGAATTAGAAACTAGATGCCCATCAGTTGGACAATGGCTAAAAAAAGTTATGGTATATGAATGTAATGGAATATTAGTGTTCTATAAGAAATAACCAGCAGGGTGATTTCAGAAAAGTCTGGAGACTTACATGAATAAAGTGAGTGAAATCAAAAGAATATTATACACAGAAACAACAAAATTGTGTGATGATCAACTGTGACAGACTTGCCTCCTTTCAATAAAAAGGTGATTCAGGCCAATTCCAATAGACTTGTGATGGAGAGAGCCATTTACTTCCAGAAAGGGGACTGTGGGGACTGAATGTGGATCACAACATAGTATTTTTACCTTTTGTTGTTGTTGTTTTCTTGCTTGTGGTTTTTTTTTTCCCTCTCATTTTTTTTTCTTTTTTGGTCTGATTTTTCTTGTTCAGCATGATAAATCAGAAATATGTTTAGAAGAAATGCACATGTTTAACCTGTATTGGATTACTTACAGTTTAGAGGAGGGGATAAGGAGGAAGGAGGGAAAAAATATGGAACACAAGGTTTTGCAAGGATGAATGTTGAAACTATTTTTGCATGTATTTTGAAAAACAAAAAGCTATTATAAAAAAAGAAAGAGAAGAAAAAAGGGCTCTTTCCCTCAATATTTTGATCCTTGAATGGGAAAGAGAACCCTGTCCTTTGATGGGCCACCAAAGAACTAATCCAAAGTCATCTCCAGCAATGAGATGAACCAAATCAGTTCCAATAGAGCAGTAATGAATTGAACCAGCTACACCCAGCGAAAGAACTCGGGGGGATGATGATGAACCAATACATAGAATTCCCAATACCTATATTTTTGTCTGCCTAATTTTTTATTTCCTTCACAGGCTAATAGTACACTATTTTAAAGTCTGGTTCTTTTTGTACAGCAAAAGAACTGTATGGACATGTATACTCATATTGTATTTAATTTATACTTTAAAATATTTAACATGTATTGGTCAACCTTCCATGGGGGTGGGGGGATAGGAGGAAAGAGGGGAAAAATTGGAACAAATGGTTTGGCAACTGTCAATGCTGTAAAATTACCTATGCATATAACTTGTAAATAAAAAGCTATTATATATATATAATAGTAATGGTGAAAGTGGATAACTCCTGATTTTACTGGGAATGGTTCTAGTTTATCACCATTACATATGATGCTTACTGATGATCTTGAATAGATGCTATTGACTATTTTAAGGAAAAGTCCATTTATTCCTATACTCTCTAGTGTTTTTAATAGGAATGGGTTTTGGATTTTAATCAAATGCTTTTTCTGCATCTATTGAGATAATCATCTGGTTTTTGTTAATTTGGTTATTGAAATAGTCAATTATGGTAATAGTTTTCCTAATATTGAACCAGCCCTGCATTCCTGGTATAATTCCTACTTGGTCATGGTGTATTATGCTAGAGATGATTTTCTGTAGTCTTTTTGCTAAGATTTTATTTGAGATTTTTGCATCAATGTTCATTAGAGAGATTGGTCTATAATTTTCTTTCTCTGTTTTCATCCTACCTGATTTAGGTATCTGTACCATGTTTGTGTCATAAAAGGAATTTGGTAGGACTTCTTCATTCCCTATTTTTTCAAATAGTTTATATAGAATCGGAATTAAATTGTTCTTTAAATGTTTGGTAGAATTCACATGTAAATCTATCTGATCCTGGGGATTTTTTTTTAGGCAGTTGACTAATAGCTTGTTCTATTTCTTTTTCTAAAATGGGACTATTTAAATGAATTTATTTCTTCCTCTGTTAATCTGGGCAACCTATATTTTTGAAGGTATTCATCCATTTCATTCAAGTTATCAAAGTTATTGGCATAAAGTTGGGCAAAGTAACTTCTAATTATTGCTCTAATTTCCTCTTCATTAGTGGATTTCTCCCTTTTCATTCTTAAGGCTAATAATTTGATTTTCCTCTTTCCTTTTTCTAATCAAATTTACCAAGGGTTTATCTATTTTGTTGTTTTTTTCATAAAACCAACTCTTAGTTTTATTTATTAATTCAATAGATTTTACTTTCAATTGTATTGATCTCCCCTTTTATTTTTAGAATTTCAAGTCTAGTGTTTGATTGGGGGTTTTAAATTTGCTCTTTTTCTAGCTAGTTTAGTTTAGCTAGTTTCTAGCTTTAGTTTCTAACTACTTTTAGCTTTCTAGCTAGTTTTTAAGCCTAATTCATTGATTTTCTCTTTCTCTATTTTATACAAGTAAGCCTCTAGAGATATAAAATTTCTCCTTATTACTGCCTTGGCTGCATCCCACACATTTTGGTATGATGTCTCATTATTGTCATTCTCTTGGGTAAAATTATTAATTGTGTCTATGATTATGTGTTTCACCTACTCATTCTTTAGGATGAGATTATTTAGTTTCCAATTACTTTTTGGTCTATTTTCTCCTGGCTTTTTATTGAATGTAATTTTTATTGCATCATGATCTGAGAAGGATGCATTTACTATTTTTGCCTTTCTGCATTTGAATTTGAGGTCTTTATGTCCTAATATATGGTCACTTTTTTGCATAAGTTCCATGAACTGCTGAGAAGAAAGTGTACTCCTTTCTGTCTCCATACAGTTTTCTCCAAAGATCTATCATTCCTAACTTTTCTAGTATTCTATTTACCTCTTTAACTTCTTTCTTATTTATTTTGTGATTTGAGTTATCTAGTTCTGAGAGTGCAAGGTTGAGATCTCCCACTATTATAGTTCTGCTGTCTATTTCTTCTTGCAGTTCTCTTAACTTCTCCTTTAGAAATTGATATGCTATACAACTTGGTGCATATATTTTAATATTGATATTACTTCATTATCTATGCTATCCTTTAGCAAAATATAGTGCCCTTCCTTATCTCTTTTAATTAGATCAATTTTTGCTTTTGCTTGATCTGCGATCAGGATGGCTACCCCTGGTTTTTTTGGCTTCACCCAAAGCACAGTAGATTCTGCTCCAGCCTTTTACCTTTATTCTGTATATATCACCCTGCTTCAAGTGTGTTTTCTGTAAACAACATATTGTAGGATTCTGCCTTTTAATTGAGGCTGCTGTCTGCCTCTGCTTTATGGGGGAGTTTACCCTATTCACATTTATGGTTAAAACTACTAATTCTGTATTTCCTGCCATCTTATTATCCCCAAATGATGCTTTTCTCTCTCCTTTCCCCCTTATCCTCTTCTCCAGTATTAGACTTATGAGCACCACTTGCCTCACACAGCACTTCCTCTTTAGAATTCCTCCCTCCCCCTTGAAGTTCCTCCCCTTTTCTTAAACCTTTTCCTTACTATTTCTGTATTCCCTTCTATTTATCCTAACCCTTCCCTTTTCGTTTTTCCCCTGCCACTTTTCAATGAAATGGAAAAAGTTTCTATGTAAACCAAATATGTCTAATATTTCCTCTTTGAGCCAAATCTGATGAGAGTTAAGATTCACACTATGTTCATCCCCTTCCCTTCATTCCCTCAGATATAATAGGCTTCCTTTGCCTCTTTGTGAGATGTAGTTTCCTTTTTTTTACCTCCACTTTTCCCTTTTTCTGGTACAATTTCCTTTTCACCTCTAGTTCCTTTTTTATAATAGTAAAACCAAATTATACATGTACCCTTTATGTATAGCTATAACAGAAACACAGTTCTCAAGAGTTCTTTTTACTTTTTTATGCTTCTCTTGAGTACTATATTTGGAGGTCAAACTTTTTGTTTAGCTCTGGTTTTTTCATCAGGAATAAATGGAATTCACCTATTTCATTGAATGTCCATCTTCTTCCCTGGGGAAAAAAAATGCTCATTTTGGCTGGGTAAGTTATTCTTGGTTGCATACTAAGTTCTTTTGTCTTTCAGAATATCAGATTCCAGGCCCTTCAATCCTTCAATGCTGCTAGATCCTGGGTGAGCCTTATGGTGGCTCCTCGGTATTTGAATTGTTGTTTTCTGGCTGCTTGTAATATTTTTCTTTGGTCTGATAGTTCTGGAATTTAGCTACAATGTTTCTTGGAGTTTTGATTTTGGGATCTCTCTCAGTAGGTGATTGATGAATTCTTTGTCTGTTTTGTCTTCTGTTTCTATAACATCTGGGCAGTTCTCTTCGATGATTTCCTGAAAAATAGTGTCTAGGTTTTTTTTTAAATCATGATTTTCAGGGAGTCTACTAATCCTTAAATTACCTCTCCTAGATCTATTTTCCAGGTCTGTTGTTTTCCCAAATAGGTATTTAATATTTTTTCAATGTTTTCATTTTTTTTGGTTTTGCTTGACTGATTTGTAGTGTCTCCTGCAGTCATTTATTTCCATTTGTTCCTGATTTTTAATGAATTATTTTCTTCATTTACTTTTTAATTTACTTTTGTATTTGTCCAATTGAGCTTTTAAATGAGTTGTTTTGTTCTGTGGAATTTTTTTCTATTTTGCCAATTTTTTTAAAGAATTATTTTCTTTTTCCAATTCACAAATTCTGCTTTCCTTGGAATTGTTCACCTTTTTTGATTCACAAATTCTGTTTTCCTGGGAGTTGTTTATCTTTTCCAGTTTGCAAATTCTGTTTTTCAAGGAGTTGATTTCTTTATCCACTCTATGTTTTAATGACTTGTCCTGACTCTCTTGCAAAGCTTTCCTTTCCTTTCCCCATTTTTCTTCTAGCTCTCTCTTAAGATCCTTTTTAATTTTTTCTATGAGAGCCTTGTGTGATGGGGACCAGTTCATATCCACCTTTGGATCTTGAGATAAACTGTTTTTAGTCTCCTCAGGATTTGAAGTCTGCTCTCTTTCCATATAGACGCTATCAATAGTTAGTGCCCACTTTGCCTTTTTTGCTCATTTTGAAAAAACAAAAACAAAAAGTACACCCTGCTTATTGGGGAGCAGTGGGGTATTTTCAAATTGCCTCTACAGACAACAGGAAGTGGCAGTGAAAGGGCAGTGGGACAGCACTCACTGGCTACATTGGAACCTGAAATCAGGTCCCGAAGTCAGCAGCAGTGGAAAGGCAGGTACTAGGGCTGTGCTCAGGATCAACAACTGTGGCTGTGCCTGGATCACGCTGAGTCACTTTGGGTGCTGGGTGGGTGTGGCCAGGTCCCAAGAGACTGTTGCGATTAGGGGGTTATATAGTCTTTACCCCCTGTGTTTATAGCTTCTCTGCTGTCTACTGGTTTGCTGCCAGGGCAAAGTAGCCCCACTGTGATAAAGTTTTCCCCGCAGATTTTCCACCAGCTGAGATCACACCCCACCCCCCTCAGCTCTGCTCAGCATGCCCAAGCTCTCACTGCCTGCCTGAGTCTGTGCCTGGCCTATCCCCTTCTGTCCCTATCTGCAAGCAAAACAGACCTTTTCTGGAGAATTTAGAAATTATCTTTTGTTGGTAATGTGTTGTACTGCAAATATTCATGAGTTTTGACCATCAAGCACTAATTCTGAGGCTGAATATTGTTAAAATAGATTGAGGGAAAAGGAGAGTTTAGAAAGATGTGTATGTTCTCTCCGCCATCTTGGCTTTGCCCCTTCCATTACTCTTTATATAACCAATATTTATTAGTCACTTATATAAAATGAACCAATATTAGGTAAGTATAATAACCAAGATACTTGACCTCAGAGAGGAAAAAAAGTACTTTTCTTCATTTTTAGAGATGAGGGACAATGGAGTATATAACAGTGTATCACTTGATTGTTGTTTGGTTGTTTTGAAATATTTTCTGTACTTCACCTCTTACTCCCAACTCATTCCTTTAAAAAAAAAAAATTGTTACCAGGTTTCTGGGTTATACCTGACTCTTGGTCAGTCCCTAGTACATTGTGATGGATATTAAAATAAGATGCTTATAGGTCAATCAACAGTTTACATAAAATTGAATAGCTTTTGCATAAGCAAAAACAATAAAGTTAGAATTAGAAGTGAATGTGTTTATCAGTGTGTAAATATAATTAAAATTTCCTTTTTAATTTAACTGAAAACTATTAAGAAATAAATATTTCTCTATTTTTAGAACCCTTTTTAAACTTTTCCCTTTAGGAAAAGACATGAAAAGTCAAGACAAAAGGATTAAAGGAAGAAACTAACTCAACCAGTTAAGACCATAGACTTCCCTACCCCCTTGAAGTGATTTAGTGATCTTAGTTTAATTCTTTGGTGACCCACGAAAGGACAGGATCCTTTTTTCCATTCAAGGATCAAAATATTGATCTCAGAGAAGGAACCCTGTCAATGTTTGAGAAGAGTAATCCAGGAAGGAATCCAATAGTTTAGGCAGTTTTCAGCTTAAGTGATGATTATTATTTGGGAATAGTAACCTCAAACTGTGTTTTAATATATTATGATCATTTCCTGGTTCAAAATTTTTATTTAAATTCAAACTACCTAGGAATAGAGAAAATTGTGTAAAAACATGGGGGCAACTATGCCGTTTGGACATTTATCCAAGTTAGAAATGCTTGGATATAGAACAATGGTAAATTAATTTTTTAAAAATTGGCAGATGAATTTAAAACATAGAATACAGTATCAATATTGCTTCAACAACAGAAAAAAGACTTTTATAGCAAATTTCTCTGAAGGTTTGTTTACCAAGATATGGAAAGAATTTATGAGATTATCAAATTAAAAGGCTCCTCCTGCCCAACAGATTGATTGTCAAAGAGTGTAAACAGGCTCTTTTATAACATAATAATGTGACACAAGTAAACAGTGTTTAACAATACTCTAGATCACAGAAAGCCTGGAGAGACTTAGATGAACTGATGCTGAGTGAAATGAGCAGGACCAGGAGATCATTATATACTTCAACAACAATACTATATGATGATCAATTGTGATGGACTTGGCTCTCTTCAACAATGAGATGAACCAAATCAGTTCCATTTGATCAATAATGAAGAGAATCAGACACACTCAGCAAAAGAACTATGGGAAATGAGTATGAACCACATCATCGCATTTCCACTCATTCTGTTTTTGTCCGCTTGCATTTTTTATTTCCTTCTCAGGTTATTTTTACCTTATTTCTAAGTCCGATTTTTCTTATGCAGCAAAATAACTCTGTGTGTGTGTGTGTGTGTGTGTGTGTGTGTGTGTGTAGTATTTAACATATACTTTAACATATTTAATATATATTGGTCTATCTGCCATCTGGGGGAAAAGAGGGGGAAGAAGGGAAAAAATTGGAACAAAAGGTTTTGCAATTTTCAATGCTGAAAAATTACCCATGCATATATCACGTAAATAAAAAGCTATAATAAAAAAAAGGAAAGAAAAGAAAAAAAATAAAAACTCTCATCAGTGAAAAAAAATTTTGTTTCCACATTATCTTCCACTTTAGATTGTGAATTCCTTTAGAACCAGGACTGTTTTGCCTTTTTTATGCTCAGATCTTAGCATAGTGAGTGGAACATAGTGTTGTTTACCTGTGTCATGTCCAACTCTTATTGACTCCATTTGGGATTTTCTTGGCAGAGATACTGGAGTGCTTTGCCATTTCCTTCTCTGGCTCATTTTGCAGATGAGTAATTGAGGCAAACAGTAAATGACTTGCTCAGGATCACAGAGCTAGTAAGTGTCTGAGTCCAGATTTGAACTTAGCTGACTCCAAACCCAGTGTTTCTTTCTGAACTTCCTTCAGTTCCTTTCTGTACATTTAAAATAATGTTTCGATGCTTCTTTCTCTCTTTTTCCCTCTCCTTCTTTTCTCTCCTTCTCATCTCTCTTTACTATTGCTAACCTCTCCTCCCCAAAATTAAAAAAAAAAAAACTCTTGTAATAAATTGTGTTTTTTTGGTTGTTTCAGTTGTGTTCAATTCTTTGTGACCTCATGGTGGAGTTTTCTTAAAGATACTGGAGTGATTTGCTATTTCCTTCTCTAGCTCATTTTTCATATAAGAAACTGAAGCAAACAAGGTTAAATGACTGGTCCAGATAATTACTGAGTGTCTATTGTAATAAATAAGTATAGTCAAACTATATGTAGGAGCCATGTCCCCAAATGCATGTCTCTTTTTGTACCTTGAATCTCTTACTATTATCTATTAGGGGGTAGATAACCTGAGTCACCATAGGTGCTCTAGGAGACAATCTGACAGTACAAAGTAAAAATTATTAAAATGATCATCATTGGGAACATAGACTGAAAGTGTCATCAAAAACACAAAAAGTTACAAAGGTTTTTATAGCAGCATTATATGTAATTTTCAAAAGCTGGGAGAAAATATAAACAACACAAGGGGAATGGTCACATAAAATGTTAAATAAATAAATAAAACAATATATTGTGCATGTGTAAATGCAATTAATATTGACAGAGATGAGGTATACAAAAAACTGAAAAGATCAAAGTGAAAAAAGAAAAAATAGACTATATACTTAACTATACTCATATAAGAAGGAAAATTATTGCAAAGATTTTACAAAGATGAAAATGTAGGCATATGAACCAGTGTTTTTATTTTCTCTCTGTTATTCTTTTGGGGGTACTAATATAAATTATATGTATGTGCATCTAAAGTGAGAAGGAGAAAGAAGAGATGGGGAAGGAAAAGTAAAAAAAGGAGGAGAAAGAGATGGAAAAGGAGAAAGAGAAGAAGGAAAAGATAAAGGTAAAAAGAGAAGAGGAAGAAAAAATAGAGAAGGAGGAGGAGAAAAGAGGAGGAAGATATGATGATGACGATGATGACAAAGACTGGCTCTTTACTATGCATCTATACAATTATTTTTTCATTCATTCAACAAATATTTATCAAATGCCTACTATATGCCTGGCATTGTGCTAAGTACTAGAGCTCCCCTCTTTTCCCACTTTTTGGTACCCTTTATGTTTTGTCTTTTCTCATTAGGATATAAGTTCCTAGAAGGCAGAAACTCCCTTGTTCATGTGTATTTGTATTCATTGTGCTTAGCAGAGTAAGTATATAGGAAACACTTAATAAATGCTCGATTTATCTTAATTAAGGTCACACAAAAAGGACCATTTTTTAGCTGCCATCACATTGATGACTCATAATGAATTGGCAGTCCATTCAAAGCCCTTTGTTTATTTCAGGTAGATTACTTTCTGTTCATATCACTGGATAATAAATTTAGAAGTTAAAAGGAAACTTAGAGAGTTTCAACTGACAGCTGAACAAAGTCCAAGTCCAAAAGTCTAAGAGAGGTTAAGGGATTTGCCCAATATTATATAGATAGTAGGTACCACAGGTAGGATTCAAACCCAAGTCTTTTGATTCTAGAATGAAAACTCTATTCATTACTATGGTACTTCTTCCCCCTCCCATATAAAGATGATATGTATTTAAATTTGATTTGTATGTGAATGCAAGGGATAATGCTGTATAAAATTACCCTGGCATGCGTTCTATCAATAAAAAGTTATTTAAAAAATTTGATTTGTATGTATGTGTATATGTGTATATATATAAATTTGCTTTATTGCTTTTGTATATGTACATATATGTGTGTGTGTGTGTGTATATATAGAGACAAATACTTTATATACATAGTTTAGATTTGTATATAGCAATGCTTCCTCCTCAAGTATTCTATCCTCATAACAAACGTGTGAGATTCATAGAAGTATTATTATCTTCATTTAAAATATAAAGAAACTGATGCTCAGGGTAGTTAAATCTTAGCTAAGCTAAAATAAAAGCCTCTTACAGCTTGTAAATGATAGAGCCAGAAGACAGATCGACACTGAAGTCTTCAGACTCCAAAGTAAGTGGGTTTTTTTCCTACATGCCACAGACTACTTTGCAGATGTCCCTCTATCTGCATTTTATAGGTTTATCTGTCTATCCATCTCTCTCCCCCAGCCCCCCACATAAACACCCCTTAGCCAGCTTGTCCTATTATTAGTCCCTAAACTATTTTTCTATGTAAATGTTACATAGCTCTGTGAACTCAGGAACCCATACCCAAACCCGAATGTACCCATATTTCCCAGTCTATACTTGTCCACATAGACTCCAGTGCCTCTTCCATCCAATAAAGCAGTGATTCTGGACCATACCAGTTTGTGTGCCCAAAAGAAAGGAAAGCACTCAATTCATTATTATGCATATGGGAATACTCAATGGCTTCTTTGTAAGATCAGTCTGCAAATTGACTGCTCTCCCAGCAGAGCATCTCACAGAAACTATGTAGACAGTTTTCTTTGTAGCCTATGGTGCATACTGCATTGAGAAATATGGCAGAGGTATTCAACATGCTACTCTGGCCATAACAAACACTGGCTCCAGATTAAAATATTATTGCAAAATATTTAACAAAATGAATAAAAACAAAATAGAACACAAGTAATGTTAATATGTAGTTTTCTAAGTCAATATGTGCTCAAATAAACATATTCAAAATATATCCAAATTAAATAGAAAGTCATTTCTTTGAGAGAAGGGAATTGAACACCATTAACTAAGAGGAAGGAAAGGATTCTATAGGGGGTGACACTGGAAAGAAGAAAATAAGCATTTATTAGGTACCTACAATGTGCCAAGCACTTTACAATTGTCTCATTTAGTCTTCATCTTTATTTAAGATGAGGAAACTGAGGCAGACAGAAGTAAAATGATTTGCCCAATCGTTTTTCAATTGTATCTAACTTCTTGATCCCATTTGACATTTTCTTGGCAAAGAATGGTTTGTCATTTCCTTCTCCGGCTTATTTTACAGGTGAGGAAACTGAGACAAACCAGGTTAAATGACTTGTCCAGAGTCATAGCTAATTAGTGTCTGAAAATGGATTTGACTCAGCTCTTTCTGACTCTAGATCTGTAATTCTGTCCATTCCACCACATAGCTGCCTCATTAGAGTCATGTCTTGAAGGAATCCTTGGGATTCTAAGAAACAAAAGTAAAGGAGAACATTTCATGCATGGAATTATAAAGTAGGTTATTAAGTAGTCAAGTCAAGCTGTTTGGGATACAGAATATGTGAAGAGAACATCCTATTAGTGTGGAAATACAGGCTGATTCTAGAATGTGAAGGGCTTCAAATGCTAGCTTGAGGAGTTTTTATTTTATTTCTCATGCAATAGAGAGCCCCCAAAGCCTCCTAGCAGGGGAGTGATTTTGTCAGACTTAAATTTTGAGACTATTCTTTGGGAAATTATGTGGAGGATGACTTGGGGATGGGGTGGGGTAGAGATTGGAGAAGTAGAGCTTGGAGACAGGAAGACCAGCTGGAAGTCTATTGCAACAGTTCAAATGAGAAGTGATGAGCTCTAGAATAAGTATGCTGATTATGTGAGTGGGGCAAAAGGGAAAGCACCAACAAAGATTCCAGCCAAGCCAAGTTCCCCTAAGGGTCACGCCAGCAAAAATGAATAAGAGTGAAAAATGAAGCAAAGATTTGATAATATACAAAGGAAAAACATGAATAAGTTTCTCCTTCCAATTCAGGATTACCCAAGAAGCCTGAAAGCAGTCTGATCATTGGCTGTTCAGGGAAACTTTATAACAGCAAAAATCTTCACATAACAGGCAGAAAGTCAGTGGGATCTTGAGTCCAGGCCTGGTTGGAACAGCTATGCCTGAGAAGCCCAGAGGAGGTCCTTCAGGAAACCTAAAGCCAGAAGTAGTTGAGGTCACCTTTTCTGTTTCTGTCAGGAATTGACTAGGGGACAAGCATGCAGCTACATATGGAGATGGAGACTGTTCGATGAGCACATTGGACCATCTGGAGTTAGAGGGAGAAAGCAGGAGTGAAGGTAAAGTCCCAGAATAGAGTTGCAGAAGAATATATAGAGAAACCTATCCATTCCATCCAGATGCATAGCTGTTACAAGAGAAGAGGACAGCATCCATTTGGCAGCAGGGGAGTTCTCTTGAACTGGCTACCACATATCAAAGTAAGAGAAAAGACAGACTGACCATGGTTTAAAAAGTCCCAATCTAGAAAATGAAGCTAAAGACATGAGTCAACAGAAGAAATCTTCCAATTCAATAGAACAATTTTCTTTATTAAGATAAACTCAAGAACTAAATCTAAAAGATGAAAGTAATGACATACTAAGTACAGTTAGATTAGTAGCCTAGTGAAGTTAAGGAAGACTGGAGTTCAACTCCCATCTCAGACACTTTATAACTGGATGGTTATAGGCAAGTCCCTTCACCAGTCTCAGCCTGTTTCCTCATTTGTAACATAGAAGAGAGATAATACCACCACATACCTCAAAGAATTGTTGTGAGCACCAAATGAGTTATATGTACTTTGCAAATCTTGAAGTGCTAAAAGAAAAAAAAAAAAAAAAAAAGAATGGATTGATCACAATAACTCCAAGAATGGCTGGAAGATATGAAACGAGATTAAAACATGAAATCAGAACTTAAGGAAAAAATTGAAAGGAGAATAAACAATTTAGAATATTAAGTGGAAAATCTTATCCAAGTAATGAATAACAGAATGATACAAAAAATCAAGTGATTCAATGACACAAATAAAGAAAATAATAAAAACAAAGTCACAAGACTGAAAAAGTAGAACATTCAAGGTATCTATTATTTAAAACAACTTACCTGGGAGATAAGATAATGAGTTATAATTTAAGAGCCATTCAGTCATTTTTCTCATTCTATCCAATTCTTCATGACTCCTTTTGGGGTTTTCTTGACAAAGTCACTCGAATGCTTTGCCATTTCCTAGTCTCACTCATTTTACAGATGAAGAAACTGAAGCAAACAGGGTTAAGTGACTTGCCCAGGTTAACACAGCTAATAAGTATTAGAGAATAGATTTAAACTCAGGCCTTCCTCATTCCAGACCCACTGCTCCATCCATTCCATGACCTAACATGTAATTGTAGAATTCTTATAATATTCTTGGCTTTTATATACCTATATCCATTGAAAATATACCATAATATACCATAAACACAGTGTTTCTGGAAAAAATAGAATTCTCCCTGCTCTCAGAGTACAGGCAATAAAGCAGTGAGCCCAAAGTGTTTTCCAAAAAAGCTGAGACAGCTCCTTATTTGAGCATTAGTGAATTGCAGCAGTAGTTGCTGCAATGGATGAATGATTTATGGTTGAGAAGCTAATCAGGGACAGAGAGTATGAGGTTGAGGGTCAGAGAAAAGGGGACTTCTAGCTTCTCATTGGCAAAGTGATGATCACAAGCTCAGTGACAGTGTGGAGATAATCTATTCTCTTGAAGCAATGCTGCTGATAAATGGTATTCAAGCACAGTGGCACTTAAAATTGAGAGGATCCAAGCAAACTTTGGCCTACCCAGTAATACAAGGAAGAAGACCACAATTATTGCAAATATAATGAGTAAAAGTTTACCTCAATTATTTTTGCCTTTTTTTCATTTACTACCTGCATTGCAGGCAATTATTATTTTTCAAATATAATTTAATTTTCCTATTAACAAAAATGATTTTTTCTCAACCTTCTATCAAAAAAAAGCAAAACCCTTGTTAAAAAAAATTATAACAAAGTCAATGCAGCATATTATAATCAATACTTAAAGTATTGAAATATTACTGCTAACAAGCTTAGATGAACATCATTACATTATGTAAAGAGTTAATGTTTTTAAGTGAGAAAGAGTTAAAAAGCTGTGTTTTGTATTAAGAAAATATGTGTTTTCGTTTCAAATGATGAAAAACATGCTGTCTGTACTGGTTCCAAACTATTTTTACTTCTAAATTAATCAAGGATAGAAATGTTACACAGTGAACTGTTACAAAACTGAAATTGTGTAACAACAAATGTTGCACAACTGAAATTAAAGCTAATAAAAATCCAAAAAGGATGGAAGAGTTTAGCTCTAAGGGATGCTTTGTAATGTGTTGCTAATAGTATTTCTATATCTAAAATAATTTTAAAATATCATTCAGTTAAGATGAGGGGAGCTAGGTGTTTGCATGGTTAGAGTGAGATCAGGAAACCGGAAGACTCATCTTCCCAAGTTCAAATCTGACCTCAGACACTTAAGACACTTAATTACAAATACCTTATACTTGTCACTTTACTCTTTTTGCCTCAGTTTTCTCATCTGTCAAATGAACTGGAGAAGGGAATGGCAAACCACTCTAGTATCTTCTCCAGGAAAACTCTACATGGGTTCACAAAGAGTGATTGAAATCAATATAACAATAAATGGCAAGGTAAGAAACTCAGAAACCCCAATAATGTAGATAGATTAGAAATATTGTAGGGAAGTGCAGTATTTACACAGATATAAAAAACAACCAAGTCTTTGGCCTCAAGGAGCTAACAAAAAAATCCTTCTCCCTTTATTTTGATTCCCAGCTCACTGGGCCATGCTCTGACTAATAATTCAGTTTCCCAGCTATTCTAACGCCAGAAAGGGGGGTACATAATTATCTGTTCCACTGTAAATTGATTAATTAGCTTCCAAATTTTAAGTCAGTCTCTTGGAGTTTGCTTGGTGTAAATCTGTTTCACAGAGCCTCTGGATAGAGGAACAAATCCAATTAAGTTTCTTGAACTATGAAACTAAAGGACCAAGCCAGACTTCACCTAAAGTGACCTCATGAGGGTACAATATAAGCCCAGACTAAGAGCTCAGTGGGATTTTTTCTTTCTTCAATACCATACTTTAGCTTGCTATGTTGTTTAGTCATTTTTATTTTTTTATTTTCTTTTTAATTTATGGAATAAAACAAACATTTCCACAACAGTACAATAAAAATGATCATTGTATATGAAACTGCCAATCTACTATGCACAACTTGTTCTTTTCAAATATACAACAAAATCATGTAAATTTCTTTTTTTTCTTTCCTTCCTTTCTTTCCCCTCTTCTTCCCCCACCTCCATGGCTAGTATTAGATAGAAATATATATTTTTGTAAAATTATTCTCTACATACTTATATTTATCATTTTCCCCCTCTGGATACAAATAGTGTCTTTCTTCATATGTCCTTTATAATTATTTTAAGTATTTATGATAGACAAATATAACTTTTCCAATCAAAGTCATTCTTCTTTTGTATGTATTGTATTTTTATTTATTTTGCTAAATATTTCCCACTTATATTTTAATCTGGTTTGGGCTGAAAGTTGGCTGAGTATGAAATCCTTGCTATAGTAGATAAAGAGAATCAAAGTCATTCTCTTTTTTTTCTAGTAAACTTATTTCTTTTTAATCCACATTTCTTTATGAATTATATTGGGAAAGAAAAATCAGAGCAAAAGAGAAAAACCATGGGAGAGATTAAAACACACACACACACACACACACACACACACACACACACACACACAAAGAAGTGAATGTAGCATGTGTTGATTTACACTTAGTCTCCTTAGTTCTTTTTTTGGATGCAGATGGCATTTTCTGTCCAAAGTCTATTTGGATTGCTTTGGATCACTGAACCACTGAGAAGAATCAAATCTTTCGTAACTAATCATTGCACATTCTTGCTGCTATTGTGTACAATGCATTCCTGGTTCTGCTTGTTTTGCTCAGCATCAGTTCATATAAATCTTTCCAGGTCTTTCTAAAATCAGCTTGTTCATTATTTTTTATAGAACAATAATAGTCCATTAACATCATATACCACAACTTGTTTAACCATTCCATAATTGACTGACATTCACTCAATTTCCAATTCTTTGCTACCACAAAAAAAAAAAAGCAGCTACAAACATTTTTGCACATGTGAGTCCTTTTCCCTTCTTTAAGATTTCCTTGGGCAATATGACAGAGAGTAGACACATCTTTATCTGAGCTCTTCCTGGCATCCCTCATATTAATACCAGATCAAGCCTTTAACCTGATTTGGAATGACAAAACCCACAGCTATTTGGAGTATAACAAAGTTCCAGCAGAAAATATTCTGGAAGAACTTCATAAAAGGTCTGTTTCAATCAGGCAGAGTGGGGAGGAGAAGGGGAGAGGTGGCAGCACAGAGACCCAGGGAAGTGTGATGTCTACTCGTCTGGGAATCTACCAGGAGACTCTGAGTCAAAATACAGCAGCATTGGCTACTCTGTCCTGAAGCCAATGGATCAGCAGATTAGTTGTGAGACATCCAACACAAATACAAAAAGCAAATAGTGAGCTTCTGAATCCCAGAATAATAAGGGGCTTGACCATGCCCACTCAGCACTAGAAGTTAATCAGCAGCACCGGCTCAGAGCAGCATAAAGCCATTGTCGCCTGTAGAGGAAGCTTGGGACAATCTCCCCTTTGCCCTAAGACCAGGCCTCAACCTTTAAAAAATGAGCAAAAAGAACTCTGACCATAGATAGCTTTTATGGAGACAAGAGAACAGATGTCAAATCTTAAGGATACGAAAGGCAAATCATCTCCAGATGAAGTCCTAAAGAGTGATATAAGTCATTTCCCATCTTACAAGGCTATCTTGGAAGAATTTTAAAAGGATCTTAAAAGAGAGTTAGAGGAAAAAATTGGGAAAGGAAATTAGATCTTTGCAAGAAAGTTTGGAAAAGGAAACATAAATTATCTGAAGAAAACTCCTTAAAAATAGATTTAGTGAAATGAAAAAAAATCATATAATTCCTTACAAAATAGATCTAACGAAATGGAAAAGGCAAATACCTTCTTACAAAATAGATTTGACAAAATGGAAAAAGCATATAACTCCTTACAAAATAAATTTGAAAAATATTTCCTTGAGATATGGATCTAGTAATGGCTCTGCAGGTGAAAGGGTATGCACAGTTTTATAGCCCTTTGGGCATAGTTCCAGATTACTCTCCAAAATGATTGGATCATTTCACAATTCCACCAACAATGCATTAGTGTCCCAGTTTTCCCACATCCCCTCCAATATTTATCATTTTCTTTTCCTGTCATCTGAGTCAATCTGAGAGATATGAGGTGGTATCTCAGAGTTGTCTTAATTTGCATTTCTTTAATCAATATAGTTATTATATAACTATAGATGACTTTAATTTCATCATCTGAAAATTGTCTGTTCATAACCTTTGATCATTAATCAATTGGGGAATGATATATGCTTATAAATTTGACAGTTTTTTGTGTATTTTTAGAAATGAGACTTTTATCAGAAATGCTGGCTGTAAAGATTTTTCCCCCAGCTTTGTACTTCCCTTTTAATCTTGTTTCTGTTGGTTTTATTTATGCAAAACCTTTTTCATTTAATGTAATCAAAGTTCTCCATTTTTGTCCAGTTTGTCTTTCATAATATTCTCTAGTTCTTTTTTAATCAAAGTCATTCTTAAAACAATATTGCTATTATTGCATACAATAATCTCCAAGTTCCGCTCATTTTGTTCTTCATTATTTCATGCAGGTCTTTGCATATTTTTCTAAAATCATTGAGCTCATCATTTCTTGTAGCATAGTAGTATTCTATCACAATCATATACCACAATTTATTCAGCCATTCCCCAATTGATGGGCATCCCTGCAATTTTTAATACTTTGCCATCACAAAGAGAGCTGCTATAAGCATTTTAGAAGATATAGGTTCTTTTCTTTTTCCCTCTAATCATTTTTTGGAAATAGACCAAAGTAATGATATTGCTGGGTCAAAGAAAGATTATAAGTAGTTTACTAACTCTTTGGGCATAATTTCAGATTGCTATCCAAAATGATAGAATCACTTCTCAATTTCATCAATAGTGAATCAGTGTCCTAATTTTCCACATCTCTTCCAACATCTGTTGCTTTTCCTTTCTCTCATTTTAATCAATCTGGTAGATGTAAAATGATATTTCAAGGTTGTTTTAATCTGCATGTCTCTAATCAATAATTATTTAAAGATTTTAAAATTATTATATGACTTCAAATTATTTTGATTTCTTCATTGGAAAGAAAACTACCTGTTCATAGCCTTTGACTATCAATTTATCAATTGGGGAATGGCTTGAATTCTTATAGATTTGTTAAGAATTCTTTATATATTTTAGATATGAGACCTTTATTTGATAAACTTTCTTTAAATTTCCCCCTAACTTTCTGTTTTCCTTCTAATTTAAGCCACACTTGTTTTATTTGTACAAAAACTTTTCAATTAAAAGTAATAAATAAAAATTATCCATTTTACACCTACTCTGGATGACTTCATTTTGAGGTTTCCTTGGCAAAGATCCTGGAATGATTTGTTATTTCCTTCTCCAGCTCATTTTACAAAGGAGGAAATTGGGGCAAACAGGGTTAAGTAACTTGTTCAAGGTCACAAAGCTAGCAAGTGTCTGAGGCTAGATTTGAATTCAGAAGATGAGTTTTCCTGACTCCAAGCCCATCATTCACTAATGAATAATTATGATGATGATAACAACTGTATAATATATAATGATTTAAGACTGACACCGTAGATAGAAGTTTAACCCTATAATCAGAAAAACAAATTAAAATCCTCTTTTGAAACAAACTATATGAGTATAGACAACTTTCAGGGCTCCAAAATTTAGTGTAAAACATTGCCTTGGGGACTTCCGGTTAAGATGGCGGAGAGGAGGCACATAGCTGTGTAAGCTCCACGCTTTCTCTCACTATCCATTTCATTACAAGCCTCTGAATTAATGCTTGACTAAAAAAAAACCCACAAATAGTTACCAAGAGAAGCCATCCTTGAGATTCGCCAAGAAAGGTCTGTCTTTACTGGAGGGCTGGGACGGTTTTAGATCGGGCGCAGGTGGCGGGCAGCGGCAGTGAGAGCACAGGAGCAGACTGGAGAGGGGGTGGGGAGTAATCGCAGCCGTCTCTGCGGGGAGAGCTTTGCTACAGGACTGGATACTTTGCTCCGGCAGCAAGTCAGCAGCCCAGCAGAGAAGCTAAAAACACCGGGGGTGAAGAATACAACCCCAAACAGCTGGAGTCTCTCGGGACCTGGCCGCCCCTCCTTTCCCCCCCCACAGTGACTCAGCACGCTCTGGGATCTCAGAGTGCAGGCGCAGCACAGTAGGGCTAGTGCCTCACTGCTGCCCCCCGCAGTCTGTAGAGGAAGCTCGGTAACACACCCAGCCCCTCCCCCAAAGAAAGACTCCAGTTTTTTCTGTTTTTCTTTGCTAGTTTGTCTTTGATTATTAGACAGAATGAGCAAGAAACTGAAGAGGACTTTAACCCTTGACAGCTTCTATACAGATAGAGAGCAGACTCTAAATCCTGAGGAGACTAAAAACAGACAGTCCCCAGGTGAATCCCCAAAGGAGGAGATCATCTGTTCCTCAGCACAGATGAATCTCATGGAGGAAATTAAAAAGGCTCTCACAAGGGAGCTAGAAGAAAAATGGGAAAAGGAGAGGGAGGCTTGGCAAAAGAGCCTGGAGAAGTCAGTTAAAGAGAGAGTGGATAAAGAAGTAAAATCCTTGAAAAATAGGATTGGTGAACTGGAAAACAAAATTGGCGAAATGAAAAAAAATTCCACAGAACAAAAGAACTCAATGGGACAATTAGAAAAAGATTTTTAAAAAGTGAGTGAAGAAAATACTTCACTGAAAATCAGAATTGAACAATTGGAATTGAATGACTCGAGGAGACAAGAAGAATCAGTCAAGCAAATCCAAAAAAATCAAACAATGGAAAAGAATGTGAAATACCTTCTGGGGAAGACAACAGACCTGGAAAACAGATCCAGGAGAGACAATCTGAGAATCATTGGACTTCCAGAAAAACATGATGAAAAAAAGAGCCTGGACACTATTTTCCAGGAAATTATCAAAGAGAACTGCCCAGAAGTCATAGAAACAGAGGAAAAAATAAACATTGAAAGAATTCATCGATCCCCTACTGAAAGGGATCCTAAAATCAAAACACCAAGGAATATAGTGGCCAAATGCCAGAACCCTCAGGCGAAGGAAAAAATACTGCAAGCGGCTAGAAAAACCCAATTCAAGTATCAAGGAGCCACAATAAGGATCACCCAGGATCTGGCAGCATCCACATTAAAAGATCGAAGGGCCTGGAATATGATATTCCGAAAGGCTAAGGAACTTGGTATGCAACCAAAAATAACTTACCCAGCGAGAATGAGCATCTTTTTCCAGAGAAGAAGATGGACATTCAACAAAGTAAGCGAATTTCATCTATTTCTGATGAAAAAGCCAGAACTTAACAAAAAGTTTGATCTACAAATATAGAACTCAAGAGGAATCTAAAAAGGTAAAGATTAATCTTGGGAACTATATTTCGACTATATAGATGTATAAAGAATACATGTATATCTTGTTCTAGAAATTGATGTGGAAAGGACATTGTACCAGAAAAAGGGTAAAGTGGGGGTAGTACATCTCATGAAGAGGCATAGGAAACCTATTATATCTGAGAGAAAGAATGGAGGGGGATGAATATAGTGGGTATCTTACTGCCTTCAGAATTGGCTTTAAGTGAAAAATCTTAAGACATATTCAATCTATGGTGAAACTTCTTCCACCTCATTGAAAAGTGAGAAGGGAAAAGTGAAAAGGGAAGGAATAAGCTAAGCAGAAGGGAATACGGAAACTGGAAGGGAAAGGGGTAAGATGGGGGAGGAATTCTAAGGCGGGGGGAGGGATATTAAAAAGGGAGAGCTGTGAGAAGCAAGTGGTGCTCACAAGCTTAATACTGGGAAGGGGGGAAAGGGGAAAGAAGGGAGAAAAGCATAAACCGGGGTTAACAAGATGGCAAGTAATATAGAATTGGTCATTTTAACCATAAATGTGAATGGGGTAAACTCCCCCATAAAGAGGAAGCGGTTAGCAGAATGGATTAAAAGCCAGAATCCTACAATATGTTGTTTACAGGAAACACACCTGAAGCGGGGAGATACATGCAGATTAAAGGTAAAAGGTTGGAGCAAAATCTACTATGCTTCAGGTGAAGTCAAAAAAGCAGGGGTAGCCATCCTGATCTCAGATCAAGCTAAAGCAAAAACTGATCTAATTAAAAGAGATAAGGAAGGGCACTCTATCTTGCTAAGGGGTAGCATGGATAATGAAGCACTATCTATATTAAACATATATGCACCAAGTGGTGTAGCATCTAAATTCTTAAAACATTGCCTTGTAAGATACTAGCAGCTCTGTGAGGTGGCGCTATAACTTTTATCCCAATTTTACAGGTAAGGAAAAAGTTAAGTCATTTTTCAGAGTGTCTGAAATCTTGGCCTGATTTCAACACTAATGCTCTATTTGCTATGCTAACCTATGTTAGAACATCCCAACTACTTCATAAAAGAAGCCAGAAAGAAGTTAAATGTCTCAGACAATGCCCAAAGTAAGTTCTTAAATCCTAAACTGAGTTGAATAGGTGGCTTATTGAATAAAGTAATAAAAGAAGACTCATCTTATTGGTTTCAAATCTAGCCTCAGACACTTGTTATCTGTGTGACTCTGGATTTAACTTAACTCTGTTTCCCTCAGTTTTCTCATCTGTAAAAATGAGCTGGAGAAGGATATAGCTACTCCAATATCATTGACAAGAAAACCCCAAATAGGAGCACAAAGAGTAGAATACGACTGAATAGCAACAATACTGAATTAAAAGGAGTATAAGAAACCAGAACTGAAATCTTGGAGAACACAGAACCAAGCTAAGGAAGATGTGATAGAAAGGCTTAACACTACCAACTACTTCTGGTTTTGTTTGTATCCTTTGGATACAAAGGAGAATTAATATACATTTTCTTTTCAAAGGGATGCTTAGACCCTCCCCAAAAGAACAGACCACTCATGTTGGGAAAACCAAAGATTCTCTACTCTCTCCAAATGATGATAGGGAAAAACCCAAACTAAATTTCTACTTTTATCAATCTCTCTTTCCAGCAAAATATTATTTGCAATTTTATGTGTTTAGAATTTGGTGAGTTGCTTAGTTCCTAAAGATCTAGCACACTCACAATTCACACATATTCTAAATAAAACCTTTTAATTTTCTCCCCAGTGCCAACTATCTGTTTCCCTCCAAGATGTGCTGCCAAGCCATCTCTGGAATAGCATATTACCCAAGGGCTTTAATAAGTTGTAATAACTTATTTACAAAGTGCTTTGACAGACAATAATAACTCCTATTTACATCAGCCTTTAGGGTTTACAAAGTACTTTCCTAAATACTATGAGATAGATATGTTATCCCTATATTATAAGATGAGGGAACTGAGTCTCAATAGGATTAAATAACTTGCACTCTTAACCAAAGAGGCTGAGATTAGACAAGCAGCATTTGAGCTCATTCAATTCTGACTCCAAAGCAATTTGGAACTATATCCAAAGGGCCATAAAACTATGGCTATCCTTTGATCCAGCAGCGCCACTTCTGGGTTTATATCCCTTAAGAGATCATAAAAGAGGGAAAAGGATCCATATGTGCAAAAATGTTTGTAGCAGACCTTTTTATAGTGTCAAGAAACTGGAAATTGAGTGGATACCCATCAGTTGGGGAATGGCTGAATGAGATGTAGTACATGAATGTAATGGAATATTATTATTCTCTAAGAAATGATGAGCAAGCTGATTTCAGAAAAATCTGAAAAGATTTGTATGAACTGATAATGAGTGAAGTGAGCAGAACCAGGAGAATATTGTATACAGTAACAGGAAAATTATGTGAGCAACTGTGATAGACTTGGATCTTCTCAACAATGCAGTGATTCAAGACAGTTCTTGTAGACTTGGGATAAAAAGCAGAGAAAGAACTATGGGGACTGAATATGGATTGAAGTATATTACTTCACCTTTTTTGTTTGTGTATTTGTTTGCTTTTCTTTCTCATGCTTTTTTTCCCCTTTTGGTCTGATTTTTTTTGTATAACATGACAAAAATGGAAATACATTTAAAAGGACTGTACATGTCTATATCAGATTGCTTGCTGATTTGGAGGAGGGAGAGATTTAGGGGGGAAAGAGAGAAGTTTAAAACAAAAAGTCTTACAAAAACAATTGTTGAAAACTATCTTTTCATGTATTTGGAAAAGTAAAATACCTCTGAGTATCAATTCTGACTCCAGGAATTTTTGATTCCACTACAATACCTTCAGCTGCAAAAATGGCAACTCAGCAGAGGATGATGGGAAGAGAAGAAGAAGAGGCAAATTTCATAAGCATCTGTGTTTCCCAAGTGGAAAAACTCCAGGTTTTTTTTTAAACTAGTAAGAAGATATGACTAGTGACAACTAAGAAAGAATTGGGCAGGATTAAAGAAAATAAGAAAGAAAAGGGAGGTTAAGGAATAAGAACAAATTCTATCACTTTCATTTGTTTAGGCAGTCAAATGGCAGAGTGAATAAAGTGCTGAATTTATAGCATCTGTTTTCTTATCTGTAAAATGAGGTTTAATAATAGCACCTACTTTATATAGTGTGATTTGGGGACTATTTCTCATAGGAGATCTCCCTATATGTTACATAGGAAGCATTTTGTAAAACTGAGAAATGCTGTATATATATATACATACATATATATATATATATATATATATATATATATATACACTAAGTATTATTATTATTGTTATTAAATTAATAAACCATATTTGATACATGAACCATAAAGAAATTGTTCCCTGGGAGAGGGTAGAAAAGAGGTAAGTTAACAACTTTTTGATGATGATTATATCATGCTATATAGCCAACATAATCAATTTTTCATCTACCTACATTAATAGATGGTGGGAGTGGCATGTATAATCTAAACATTATTTCTATTTGTCTTTGGAATGGATTTTGTTGCCTTTCCATGAATAAGAGTATGATTAACTTGAAATTTCAAATTAAGACCACAGGATTTAGAGATGAAATCAATTTAAGATATCCTACTACCAGATTAGAAACTTATCTAGGAACTAGGTAGTGCACTTACTAGCTATGTGATGCACTTACTAGCCTGGGCAATTCACTTAACTCTGTTTATCTCAGTTTCCCCCTTTGTAAAATGAGCTGGAGAAGGAAATGCTAAACTACTGCAGTATCTTTGCCAAGAAAACCCCAAATGGGGTCACAAAGAATCAGGTAGGGCTGACAATAACTGAACAACATAAAATTCATCGAGCTTCTTCATCTCAGTTGCTGATTAGAATCTTTCTTTTGCTTCCCCCTTCCATGCCATGACAGATAGCACAGCATCATCTCTCAATCTTAGGTAACATGTTGAGTTTTCTCTTTTCTTTGTGGCAATCATTCATTTCTTATCTACATTTGGGGAGGTAATTAAGTATATGGGTTTAAAGGCCTCTTAGATATAAGCTTAGTGCTTAGATATAAGCACTTGGGGGAATATAATTAAGAAGGAACTTTCAACTGATCCTTATTCATTATAACCATTTAAAGTTAAAACAAACACTATTATATAAGTTGGATATTAACTTTAAGTTGGATAATACCAATATGTGCCCCAAATAAAATCTAAAATAAAACAAAACCTTCATTCTACATAATAACTATATCAATTATTTTAAAATGCATCTCTATTAAACTTTACTCATTAAATCTTTTCATTCAATAGCCTCATAACTTTTTTTTTTTTTTTTTGCTGAGGCAATTAGGGTTAAGTGACTTGTCCAGGGTCACAGCCAGGGAAAGTGTTAAATGTCTGAGAGCAGATATGAACTCAGATTCTCCTAACTTCAGGGCTGGTGCTTTATCCACTGCTATACTTAACTGCCCCAGCCACATAACTTGCAATAAAGGATACTTCTCACTGTTATGGTATCTATATAGCATTAGGATAATATAGTGGAATATGGAAATGTTTTAAATTATTGTACCTATATAACCTGTATTAGATTGCTTGCTGCCTTGAAGAGAGTTGGAGGGAAAGGAGGGAGGGAGAAAATTTGGAAGTCAAATTCTTACAAAAATGAATATTTGTAAAGGGCTGAAACTCTGAGTTGATGCACTGGGATCAGACAACCAAGCACTTAAAGCTAATTACCTATTGGACAATCTTCTATTAACATATGCTTGGAAAATTTCCCATCCCACTATTCTGTGCTGGTTTGATCTTTTAGTGTTTACAGAGAATTGTAGGAGGGACTAGGGGGTGGAGTAAGACAAGTCAGAGTCACTTTGGCAGTAGGTGAAGAGAAGGGAGGTCATAGAGATCCTACATCCATCCCCTTCACTTCTACCCCTAAAATCCAAGAATAAAAACCAAGGACTTCTGCTTATCCTGACTCCAGCTGACTCTAAGGCATCCAGGGTACTAACTTGGTCCTCACATTTGGTGCCCAGCATGTGGACCAAGGACCCTAATTTCACTAAAGAAGTCCCCGGTGACCAGGAAATAGGGGCAATTTTTTTAATATAGCTTTTTATTTACAAATATATGCATAGGTAATTTTTCAGCATTGATAGTTGCAAATCCTTTTGTTTCAACTTTTTCCCTCCTTCCCTTCCACCCCCTCCCCCAGATGACAGGTTGATCAATACATGTTAAGTATATTAAAATATAAGTTAAATACAATATATGTATACATATCCAAACAATTATTTTGCTATATAAAAAGAATTGGACTTTGAAGTACTGTACAATTAGCCTGTGAGCGCTTGGGAATTCTATGTAGTGGTTCTTAGTCATCTCCCAGAGTTCTTTCCCTGGGTGTAACTGGTTCAGTTCATTACTGCTCTATTGGAACTGATTTGGTTCATCTCATTGTTGAAGAGAGCCACATCCATCAGAATTGATCATCATATAGTATTGTTGTTGAAGTAAATAATGATCTCCTGGTCCTGCTCATTTCACTCAGCATCAGTTCGTGTAAGTCTCTCCAGGCCTTTCTGAAATCATCTTGCTGGTCATTTCTTACAGAACAATAATATTCCATAATATTCATTATTATTCATTAGCTGATTTGAGAATAGAAATGTATCCTGTGACTCAACAGTTTAACTCTTCAGGTCAAGAAAGTAGAAGATACGCTCCTTTTGATATAGAAATCCTCAAAGACCGAAAAGGCTTGGACTTTTTATGGGTCTACAGCATCTTATGTTAAGATGTTATTACAGAATTTGGCTTATGAAATCTTAACCCCTAGGGACTGGAAATCTATAGCAAGGACATGCTTAGAACCTGGATAAAACATGTTGTGGCTTTCTGAATATAGTGAGCTCTGTAGGATACAAGCCCAACAAAATAGTCAAAGTGGAGTTAATACTCCAGTCACCTGTGATCAACTAACAGGTGCGGGTTCTTATGCAGACATTTCAGCACAGATTATATGCAGCATATGAGCAAATTGCTGCTGCTGCTATCAAAGCGTGGGCTTCTCTCCCCAGTAAAAACAAGGGTGAAGCCTTCACAAAAATTGCACAAGGGCCAAATGAACCCTTTGCTGATTTTGTGGGATGTCTGCAGACAGCTGTCATACAAATTAATGGTGAAAATGCAGTAACAGACACTATGATAAGGTAACTTGCTAAAGAAAATGCTAATGAGGTTTGTAGAAGAATTATACTAGGACTGCACAAGGATGCTTTAGAGGAGATCATAAGATTCTGTGCCACAGTGGACACAAATACCTTTTATAGCCAGGCTATGATGCAGACTTCCCAAGATCCAAACATAGGAAGACAGGGTCCCTTCTGGCAAGGAACTTCCAGAGAGACTCATCAATGCTTTCAATGTGGTAAAGTAGGGTATCTGAAAGGTCAATGTTGGCATAGAGACAGAGTGAGAAAACTGGGTAGGAGAACAAGACCCAGTACCCCATGTCCAAAATGCAACATAGGCTTCCATTGGACATCAGAATGTAGACAGATTCAGGGAAACGGGATGAGGGGCCCAGCTTCAGGGCCCCAGGCAAAAACACTTGGGGCATGATGGCAGCTGATGCTACACCCAGAGAGTGCCTAGAAGTTCAGTACCCAGATATGACCAATCAGCCAGGAAGCCATCTGATGGAAGAAAGGGATTACAATTGGGGAGAATAGAGTTGTATGCAGCTGGGACAACTGAGATACCCCTTGGAGAGATGAAATCTGTTCCTCTCTAGCCTATGGATCCCTTGCCTCCAGGTACATTAGGTCTGACCATTTCACCTCCTAAGAGCACTTACAAAACAGTGTCCATCCATACACTAATGTGGGAAACTGGGAATGTGTAGATAAGATCCTAGTCACTAATACAGGTAGACAATGTGTGATTTATCACCCAACAGAAGGAGTAGCATCAGGTTTACTGATACAGACTCGTAATAAGCAATCTGGTGATAGTCACCCAGATTCTGACTCCAAGCAACAAAATCCAGGAATATACTGGATAGCAGCTGTGACAGCTGACTGACCTATGCTCATTTATATAGATTTATATCTATATTTTTATTTATGTTTATATATATTATATATATGCCATTTATATAGATGGCATACCATTAGAAGGATTGGTAGACACTGGTGCAGATCATACAGTCATTAGAGGTGCTAGCTGGCCCAGTCACTGGCCAAAGATTAAAGCAGATACCTACATGTCTGGAGTAGGAGGATCAATAGCAGCTGAAGTTAGTGCTACTCCTTTGAGATGGACTTTTGAAGGTGAAACAGTTTTTACTCCTTTTATAGTTGAAAAATCCCCATTTTACATTTTACATGTTTTTTACAATATTTTACAACAGTTAGGATTACAAATGAGTACTTCAGTTTTTTTAGGCAGGGCTGCTGTTGAAGGCCTGTATTCCCCAGTATTTGTTGTAAGAAAGAAATCTGAAAAATGGAGGATGTTGACTGATTTAAGAAAGGTAAATGAACAGATGGAAATTATGGGAACTCTTCAGCTTGGACTTCCATCTCTTACTCAATTGCCTAGAGAATGGCCTCTTTGGGTTATAGACATTAAGGATTGTTTCTATTCTATTCCTCTAGATAAGGAGGATATGAAAAGATTTGCCTTTTCAGTGCTCAGCGTTAATTTAGCCGAGCCTTATAAAAGATATGAATGGACAGTTTTGCCACAGGAAATGAAAAATAGCCCTACTATGTGCCAAATGTATTTTGCTGCTGCTCTTACTCCAGTAAGAAAAGCATTTCCAAAAGTAATGTTATTACATTACATGGATAATATATTGGGATGTGCGCTTGAGGAACAAATGTTAGAAGCATGTCTACAAAAGACCATAGAAACACTAAGGAACTACAAATTGTATATAGCACCAGAAAAAATTCAAAGACATGCTCCTTTTCAATATTTAGGATATGAAGTATATCCTTACAGTACATCCCTGGAGAGATGAAATCTGTTCCTCTCTAGCCTATGGATCCCTTGCCTCCAGGTACATTAGGTCTGACCATTTCACCTCCTGAGAGCACTTACAAAACAGTGTCTATCCATACACTAATGTGGGAAATTGGGAATGTGCAGTCACTAATACAGGTAGACAATGTGTGATTTATCACCCAACAGAAGGAGTAGCATTACAAAAACAGTACAGTACAAAAACTTTCCTTAAGAACAGAGAAGCTAAACACCTTAAATGACTTTCAGAAATTGATAGGAGATATCCAATGGATGCATCCAGTATTAGACTTGACTATCAGTTGCAACCATTATATGACATTTTAAGGGGAGACAGTGCTTTAAACTCACCACACCAGCTTACAAAAGAAGCTCAAGAGGCTTTGAGTAAGGCTGAACTGGCTTTATCCAATGTGGTTGAGAGTCGCTCAAAAACCCTTGGAAATATCAGTTTTTGCTATACAAGAGGCACCCACAGCAGTCCTTCATCAAGGAGACAGTGTGATAGAGTGGGTGAACCTTCCAGCACAACTAGAACAAAGCCTTACTCCTTACTCAGTGCTTGTGGCTAGAATTTTATTAAAGGCCATTAAGCGAGCAGTACAATTATCTGGGATAAGATCTGACAAGATATACACCTTTTATACTAATGTACAAATTAATGTGTGCTGTGAAACCATGCCAGAGTGGCAAATTTTATTGGCCACAGCTCCAAATTTTACACACGGGTCTCTATTAAAGATAACCAGACTATTACATAATTGGTGATGGATTCTTGAAGAAAAATTTCTAAAGTTCCTCTTAAAGGACCAACTATCTTTACAGATACATAAAAACATAATATTTGTGCTATATACTCTCGACTCAGCAGAATGAATTGTATGCAATCATTCTAGCTCTTACTTATTATCCAGGATATATATATATATATATATAATATCTGATTCAGCCTATTCAGTAGGTGTGGTACAAAGAATTGCCACAGCTCAAATAAAATTTGTAGCCTCTAATACATATCAGCTCTTTAAGAAACTTCAAGAGCAAGTGAGAAAACATCCAGGTAAGATTTATATCTTGCATGTCCACTCTCATAGTGGACTTCCAGGTCCATTTTTAATGGTAATTCAAAGGCAAATAGCCTTCTTATTTGTGTTAGCCAATACTCCTTTATTTCAGGAAGCCCAAGAATCTCATTTTAAATATCATCAGGCTGCTTGAGCTTTACTTTTGCAATTTGGAATAACAAGAAAGGAAGCAAGGAACATAGTAAAAGCCTGTACAGCTTGCCTTCCTTTCCATGCTCCTACACTGCCTCCAGGGAAGAACCCTCGTGGTTTGAGACCCAGTGAAATTTGGCAAATGGATGTGACTCATTATAAATCTTTTGGTCATCTGTCTTTTATCCATGTTGTGGTAGACACCTTTTCAGGATTCACTTTTGCAATACCAGCAGCAAAAGAGACAGCCTGAGTGGTCACTGAATTTCTTAAGCATTTGCAATTATGGGTATGCCACAAGCAATAAAAACAGACAATGGTCCTGCATATACTTCTAAACATTTTGCACACTTTGGTGCACAATATCAGATTTTACATACCACTGATATACCTTTTAATCCTCAATGTCAGGCAATAGTAGAGAGAAGAAACAGAGACATTAAGACACTCCTCCAAAAACAAAAGAAAGGGAGAGCCACAGGTAACCCTAGAGAACTTCTAAATCTAACTTTTTTATACTATTAACTTCTTGATTTTTGACAAGGATGCACTGGCTCCGGCAGATAGGTTTTATAACTCCACTATCTTTGGATAATCGCCAGGTGATGTGGAGAGACCCAGAAAGTGGTGAATGGAAGGCACCAGATAACTGCATGGGGGACAGGGTTTGCTTCTATTTCTACAGATGGAGAAGGAATCAGATGGGTGCCAACAAGCCATATTCACCTGTATTTGGAGAGAGAGGGAACAGACTCTTGAAACGAAGGAGAAGACCCAAAAAACATTGGGTGATTCCATTGCTGACTGTGCCTCCCACTGAAAGAGCATGGCAGTTATGGTATTTGACTCATGGACAGCAAAAATTGTTGGGCTTCAAAACCCTCAGGAATCATTGGAATCCCTGAGACATGAAAACATTGTTGTAGGACTTGAAAACCCTCAGGAATCATTGGATTCTTTGAGACATGATAAGATTGTTGTAAGACTTCAAAACCCTCAGGAGTCATTGGATTCTCTGAGACATGATAAGACTATTGTAGGACTTGAAAACCCTCAGAATCATTGGATTTTCTGAGAAATGATAAGACTGCAGGATTTCAAAATGCAGGATTTCAAAATCTGCAGGAATCATTGAATTCCCTAATGTATAAAAAGCCTGTTGCAGGACTTCAAAAACTTGCGGGGATCATTGGATTCCCTGACATGTGAAGCAATGGACAATAGATTGGTTTGGGACTATCTCTTGGCTGCTGAGGAGGACTATGTGTTACATACTGTCCTTCTAAGACTTCTGGAAATCTTTTATAATACCATGTTGATTCATATTGTTCATTATACCACTACTTGCATGTACAATTCATGTTTGTTGCACCACACTGAGCCTGCACTGGCTGTGGAGAGAGTCATCACTAATAGCCTGTGCTTTATTGCTATGTGCTTGTGTAATACCTCCCATGCTAACGAGTTTGTGCATATCTGTTTCTAGTAAGACCCTTCAGCCCAGAAACCTGCCAACAATATCTGATTTGACTCCCCACTTCCCTTTGGTGCTTTTCATCTCTTTTCCTGAGAAGTTGGGGCGGAGGTGATCATCTCCTTTTAGTGTTTTCACCTTCCTTCCTGAGAAGTCAGGGATGGCATGACCACTTGGGTTCTAAAACAAAAGAAAGTGGGAGATGTAAAGGGCTGCAACTCTGAGTTGATGCACTGGGGTCAGACAACTGAGCACAAGGCTAATTACTCATTGGACAATACTCTATTAGCATATGCTTGGAAAATGGCCCTTCCACTATTCTGTGCTGATTCAATCTTTTGGTGTATACAGAGAATTGTGGGAAGGATTAGGAGGTGAAGTAAGACAAGCCAGAGTCACTTTGGCAGTAGATAAAGAGAAGAAAGGTCATGGAGATCCTGCATCCATGCCCTTCACTTCTATCCCTAAAGACCAAGGACTTCTACTTATCCTGATTCCGGCTGATTCTAAGGCATCCAGAATGCTAACTTGGTCTTCACATTAATATATGAAAACTATTTTTACATATAATTGTAAAAATAAAATACTATTATCCAACAACAATAACAAAAAGGACAGTATGATGGATAGAGTGCTGAAAATGGAATTAAGAAGACCCTACTTCTAATTCTACCTTAGCTACTTACTAAATATATGAGCTTGGTAAAATCCCTTACAGTATCAGTTTTTGTTATTGTTCAATTATTTAATTCTGTTGACTCTTCATGATTCTGTGGGTTATATTATTCATGGGATTTTCTTGGGAAAAAAAATTAGTTTGCCATTTTCTTTTTCATTGGATAAAGGCAAACAAAATAACATGCTCAGTGTCATACAGCAAGTAAATATAGGTGGCCATATTTGAACTCAATTCTTCCTGATTCCTGATAGAACCAATATTCTATCCACTGAACCACCTAGCTGCTTTAGTTTTCTCAACTTTAAAATGGAGGTAATAACACCTAACTCACAGAGTTATTGTATCAAGTGAGATAATATGAAAAGAATTTTGCAAACACTAAAAAGATAAAATATAGAATAAGTTATGATATATGACAATGGAATATTATTGTTCTATGAGAAATTTTGCAAACACTAAAAAGATAAAATATAGAATACGTTATGGCATATGAAAATGGAATATTATTATTCTATAAGAAATGATCAGCAGGATGATTTCAGAAAGGTGTGGAGAGACTTTTACATGGACTGATGCTAAGTGAAGTGAGCAGAAGCAAGAGAACATTGTGCACAGCAACAGCAAGATTTTGTGTTGATAGATTCTAATGGATGTGGCTCTTTTTAACAATGAGGTGATTTAGGCCAGTTCTAATGGTCTTGTGATGAAGAAAGCTATCCACAACCAGAGAGAGGACTATAGGCACTGAGTGTGGATCACAACCTAGCATTTTCACCATTTTTGTTGGTTTTTTGCTTGCTTTTTGTTTCTTTCTCATTTTTTCCTTTTTGATCTGATTTTTCTTGTATAGCATGATTATTGTGGAAATATGTATAGAAGGTCTGCACATTTAACATATATTGGATTACTGTCTAGGGGAAAGGGTGGGCAGAAAAGAGGGAGAAAAATTTTGGATCAAGAGGTTTTACAAAGGTGAATGTTGAAAATTATCTTTGTATTTTGAAAATAAAAAACCTATTATTTTGGAAAAAGAAAAAAGATAAAATACATCTTAATGATAAATATATTAATAGTGGCTCTTAATATGGCTCAATCCTCAGTGGCTTTCTTTTCTATATCAAATGATTTCCACTCATCTCTGATTAACTCCAGGATGACTTTTTTATTGTAGGACACATTTCTTATGCTCCCCCAATGGAAATCAGCTTGTCTGAGTCTGGGGAGTTCAGATAAGTAACAATAGTAGCTGACAGATACTAACTGAGAAATTACAATGAATTCTGCCTACATCGTGTCACTTTTAATACCATAGTACAGATTGACTAAATATTATGAACTTCATTTTTATAAAGAAGGCAATTGAACTGGGGCAGCTAGATGGAATAGTGGATAGAGCATTGGCCCTGGAGTCAGGAGGACCTGAATTCAAATCCATTAGACACTTAACCTTAACTGGTTATATGATCCTGGGTAAGTCACTTAAAAAAAGGAAGCAATTGAACCTTCAAGAAATGAAGAGATTCACCTGGGATCACAGTGGATCAGTAGCCCAGCCAACTCTCCTCAGGTTTTCTTACTCCAAATTCTAATCTTTATACCACATTATACCTCACTGCCTCTCACTTGTTCTCCAACTTTCCTGATGTCCCTTCTGCCAAAGTTCATTTTTTAGAAATTTATAAATTTTTAGAAAATATTGTGCCTGGGAATCACAGAACAAGAAGATCGAAAGTGTCAAGGACTTTCCGGGCATGTGGATATTGGGAGGCTATCAAACTGGCATTGCTAGCCAAATGGAATATTCTCATCTACTTCCTAGGACCTGGGCATAGCCCATCAGCTTAGCAGAAATCATGCTTGGCCCAGTCTTTCTGTTTTTTGTTTTTTGTCTTCTTGGGTGGGATGAAGGGTGGAAAGTACTGAAGTAAGAAAGACTGGATCCTGTGCATGTGTGAGACAGAGAACTTTGTGCCAGAATGGTTACTATGGAAAAGATCTCAATAGACAACAATTTTTCAAAATTTCTCTCATATTTAATCATTTTGAAGGCTGCCTGCCTTATTGTGTACCCCAAGACTTCTGATCTCCCCCACCCCAAGTTAAACAAACAGCTGAATCGAATATGCGGAGAGAAAGGAACAAAGAACTAGAAATGATTTTGTTTCTTCCAAACCCGGAAGGACTTGGAAGGAGAGATAGAGAAAGAAGGATTTCCAGATTCAGAACAAGAGCAAAAAAAAAAAAAAAAGAAAAAAAAAAAAAAAAGAAAAAGCCCCAGAAAATGGAAAAACAAGTAGTGTTTGATTATACTCTCTAGAGCCAAATCAGAAGCTTCTTGCAGAGGGAAGAAGCCTTGTCTAAATGTCACCAGTCTAAAAAAACAGGGGGCCATACAACTACAAAAAAAGCCTTTTTACAGAGGAAGGGAGAGCAAAACCCTCTTCCCTTGCCAGAAGACCAGGTGGGGAAGGTACCCATGGGTGGTAAGACCCCCAAGGAGGCTGCATGTCCAGGTGGTAGAGTCCACTCCATAAGAAGATGCTGATGGACTGAGCATCTTCTCAGTCCCCCATGGGCTAACCCTTAGCTTTCACACTTGGTAGCAACAGCAGCAGAGGCAACATCCCTAACTCCAAAGGTGCAGAGGTTCAGAACCAGGGCCAGGGTGTATGATAGGAAACTTAACCCCTCCAAAAAAGTTATGCCAAAGTGAAGAAATCCTGGTTCCTGGTGGGCAAGGAAAGTGAGTCCAAAGTGGGGACCTGCAAGTTTGGAAAGTTTAGAGAAAAATGCAAAAGTAGTAGAGAAGGGAAAGAATCAGGCAAACTACAGCTTATTAGGGCTTGGGGTTAAATTAGTTCTGCTCTTTAGAGCTCCTAAGGGGAAAATAAACCCAAAGCTTTGACAGATGCTGTTTTGTTAGCAATTAGAAAATAGCAAAAAATTCAATTCAACAAGCCTTTAGTAATTGCTTATTGTGGGGCAAGCACTGTGCTGTATTCTCTGAGGATAAAAATATAATTGTAACTGAAACAATTCCTACTCACAAGGAGCCTGCTGTGAAGGGAAGAAACATTTATACAGACAAGTAAACATAAATAGAAGATACAAGGTGACTTGAGATAGGGGGGGTAGAGCACTAAAAATGGGAAGATCCTCATCAATCAATAAATCAACAAGCATTTTGAGCATTTACTGTATGCCAGACAAATATACTGTCTCTTTGCTCCTCAAACACTACAGATACTCCATTTCCCCATCTTTGCACCTTTTCATTGGCAGGCCTTTATGCTTGAAGCTCATTCGTGCTGTACAAAACCATTCTCTTACTTCAAGAAGCAACTTGAATTTTTCTACTTTGAAAATTGTACTTATTAGATTATTTATTAGTCTGCATTCTCTCCTTCTCAAGAAAGCAAGAAAAACAAAAGCTGTTTTACAAACATAGTGAAGCAAAACAAATGTATACTTTGATCATGTCAGGTATACATATGTATAGTATATATGCATATGTGTATGTATATCTGTATAGTGCATGTATTTGTGAATGTATGTATATGCATGTATATGTGTGTGTGTTTGTGTGCCACCTTCAACATGAAACCTTTTCTGATCCCCAAATTGATAAGTGCCCTTATTCTCAAACTACCTTATATTTAATTATTTTTTATTTATTATCTTTTCTTAGGGAAGCTGAGTGGCTCAGTAGATAGAATACCAAGCATGAAGTCAGGAAAACTGATTTTCCTGAGTTCAAATTTGACCTTAGATACTTTCTATCTGTGACTCTAGGCAAGTCACTTAACCCCATTTTCCTCAGTTCCTTAATTGTAAAATGAAACGAAGAAGGAAATGGCAAACTACTCCACTATCTTTGCTAAGAAAACCCCATATGGGTCACAAAGAGTTAAACATGACAGGAAAACAAATTCTCATATATACTTATATATACTTTGTTTATTACATTACATTAGAATTAAGTGCTTTAATACTATTTTATTTTTTCCAATTACATGTAAAGATAGTTTTCAACATTCATTTTTGTAACATTTTGAGTTCCAATTTTTTTTCTCCCTCTCTCCCTTATCTCCCACTTCTTAAGACAGCAAGCAATCTGATATAGATTGATTTGGTTATATGTACAATCCTTTTAAACATATTTCCATATAGTCATGGGAAAGAAAAATGTCCCATTTTTCCAGCTCTGGTCTCTCTTTCCCTCTCACTCTTTCGTGCACTGTTTAGGCCACATTAGATATACAGTACTGGATTCTAGGTGCCACATTTTAAGAAGGATCATCCAGAGGACTAGAATGGTGAATGGCTTAAAGATCATGTCATATGAATTGAGAACCGGAGAATGTTTAGACTAGAGAAAACATAGGAACATGACCTATGTCTCCAATTTTTTGAAGGGGCTGTCCCATGGAAGAAAGATGATTTTTATTCTGCTTAATCCCAGAGGGAAGGAGTAATGACTGGGTGTTATAAAGAGGCAGCTATTAAACTTTATGATGGATAGCCAGAGGGGAAAATTGCCTAGAGCTTCATTTCCCATGATCCTTGGGAGGTCTTGAAGCAAGGCAATTGCGTTGTAATTTGAAGACTGATTGGTGGAGAGTCTTTGGAGAGGTGGGAGCTTTAACAATCAGGATATTTGATAGAAAAGTTAAGGGGAGGAACTATCTTGTCTTTCTTGGTATCCCAAGCACTTAGCAGAATGTCTGGTACGGAGCAGGTCTTTAATAAATGCCTGTGGACTGATGGAGCACTCCCACCTCCCTACTTCACCTGAGACAAAGAGGATGAGCTGGGCAATGGTAATTGAGATGAGGATTGTCACAGAACAAGACCCATCACCCCAAACCCAGAAGTCTTAATAGATCCCTAAAGGTAATAAGATTTCACCATAGTTAAAAAGCTGGACCTGGAGCTAGGAAGACAAGTTCAAATTCAGTCTTAGACATTGTATAACCCTATGCAAGTCACTTAACCCTGTCTGCCTCAGTTTTTGCAGCTGTAAAATGGACACAATAAAATAGCACTATATCACAGGATTGTTGTGAGGATCAAATCAGATAATATTTATAAAAATTCTTAGCACGGTTCTTGGCACATAATAATATTTCCTTAATAAATGGTTGCTCCTTTCCTTCTCTTTTCCTATCCTGACGAATGTGGAATTAGATGAGCTTAGATGAATGCCTGTGCCTGAGAATTGACTACACTGTCGCTTCTGGAAGCAAAGAATGAGAGACTGAGCAAGACAACCTAAGGTATTTCCCACCAAATGTCTGAATCTCCTAAAAGTTAGAAGGAATCACAGAAATCAGCTGGCTTCATCCCTTCATTTTATAGAGGAGGAAATGGAGACCCATGAAAGTGACTACTAGCCCAGGAACATATACATAGTGTTAAAGTTAGTATTCAAATCTAAGTCCTATGTGCTGAATCTGTATTTTTCTAACTGTTCTTGGAAGAAATTATATCCCTGATTCCCTTTTTTTTTTCTTTTTTCCTTCAAGACACATTTTCTTCTTGAAAATTTTCCTGATCTGCTCAACTACCAATGACCTTCTTCCTTAATTATCATGCATTTAATTATTTTGTATTTATTCTGCATTTACTTATGTATGGGTTTTAAAATTTGTTTTTCCATTAGAATGATAAGCCCCTTGAAAGTTAAGATTATTTCATTATTGATATTTATATCCATAGTGTCTAACACAGTATCTGGTATATAGTAGGCACTTTAAAGGAGGCTTAATAGTTTATTTATTGATTTCTCCCTCTTATTTTATCTTGCTATTTCAAATAAATAACATAATTTACTACTTTATTTAAGGATCCTGAAATTCCATTTGGCAGATATACTGCATGGGTTACCCTCCAAACTGAATTTGAATATCAATGAGACAGTTAGTGGGTTATTACTTTAAGAAGAAAAGTGAAACAGGCTGGCTTAAGAAAGTTTCCCCTTACTAAAGGGCTTTAAGCAAAGACTGGATAACCATTTGTGGATCATGTAGAAGGGATTTTCATTCCAGTGTAGATTAAATTTAATGGTCGTTAGGGTCCCTTGTTCCTTCTCCATCTGGACTCGCTTCATCTACCCCTCATCCTCCCAAAACATTAGTGTGTAGACAAGTGTGTACACCACTGGCAGAGTATGAAGGAAATGATCCAAGAATGCCAAGCTTCTTTTCTTACAAAGAAGCCAAGATGATGAGGTCATGAGTGACAGAAAAAGATGCCTCCAGCGGGAAATGAACAGAGAACCAGTTCTGTAACTGACCCAGAATCACCCTTGACATTCTCCTGGAAAATATGGTCTTCAAAGCTTAAGTGTTTAGAAAATGAGAAGTATTTTCCAGATGACAACAGGGAAGAGAAGTAATGTAATAGACATAAATAAAGAGGATTTAAAAAATTGAGACAAGCTTTTATGATTGTATGATACTTTTCATCAATAGGTCTTGAAATAGCAGACTAAGAAATAATCAGGTACCCTAAATTCTAGGTCAGTTTCCTTGCTTCCTGCAAAGGGAATATAACTTATTATATACTATTTAAGTTATTTCAACCAGGGTGTAATTAAAAACTTTTCTCACCAGAAAGTAAGAAGTGAAATAAAATTCAACACATTAGAATATTAGAATGTTAAGAGTTCACTTAATTGATGTTCCCTCTTTTTACAAGTAATGGGATCATAGATACTATGGATATAAATATCAAGGATGAACTAATCCAAACATTCAAGGGTATTATTTTTCTAATGGGAAAAAAATTTAAAAACCCATATAAAAATAAATGCAAAATAAATCTAATTGATATGTTTAAAACATCAAAGGCATCTTCTTCATTTTAAAGATAAGGAAAATGATGTTTGCAATTAGTGAAGCAACTTGTTCAAGGAGATGGAGTTAGTTAGTGGCCAGGACTAGAATTCTAGTCTCTGAATTACTCTTTTCCTCCCTCACCCTTAACATTATAGGGAATCTCTTAGGGGGGAAATAAAAGGTCATCAAGGTTTGGCAAACTGCAGCAGAACAAAGGAACAAAAGATTCAAGAACAGAATTTAGTATTAGAATATAGAGTATAGTATAGAGTTGAACTGATTCACTAAAGAGTCAAGATTGACAAAGGAAGAAAGAGCGTGCAGAACAAGGATGATGACTTGGGAAAGTTCTTTAGGGGCAGAGATTTTAGAGGTCACAGTGAGAATAAAAAGTAATTTTAGGATGCATGAGATATAAGGAATCATGGAAGGATAAAAGATTATGACCACAAGAAATAAGTTCTGAATTTCTGAACATGGAAAAAGAAAAAAAGAAAAGAAACAGGATTATTGAAAAGCAAACAAGTCTTTCATGTGTTTAGTTTGAATTACATTGGACATGGAATCAGAAACCCAAATTCATGTCTTATTTCTGCCATTTACTAGTGATGTATCCATAAATGATTGTGTTTAAACTCTCTGAGTCTCAGTTTCTCTTAATAATAGCTAGTTTATCGTGTCTACTGTATATAGTGTGCTGGGCACTACATTAAGTGCTTTGCATATATTATTTCATTGATCCTGTGAGAGACAACCTAAATTTCCGCAGAACTATTAAATTTCAATTCCTCCAAAAACCTGAGCAGATTAATTTCCACAGAATGTTGTAATTTTCAAGATAATGTAAAATTGTTAAGGACCATGCCTAAATGCACTGTAAGGGGCAGGTCAATTCTCTGAGAGCCTCCACAGCTGTGAACATCTGGAGGAATTGCAAAGCAGCCTTTACTGACACAGGTATTGCTTGTGGACTGGGAAAAAAAAAATGGAGGCAGAGGGAAGAAGAGAGAGGTCAGAGAACAGCAACTGCCTCAGTCTCCTTGAATTACCCTTATCCAGCTCACAAGAAGAAATAACAATTCCAGGTACTGGTGTCTGGATTCTGGAAAATGCAAGAGCAGCAGATAACATAAGATAATAAGTATCTCTGAACAATGAGCTTTCAGAGGAAGAGAGTCACTTGGCTCCAAACTTTTGATAAAGATGTTAGGCTAATCTGCATCCAGAAAGAAGACTACGGGACTGAATGTGCATCACAACATGGTATTTTCACCTTTTGTTGTTGTTTGCTTCCTTTTTTTTTCTTCCTTATTTTTTTCCCTTTTTAATCTGATTTTTCTGTGTGATAAATGGGGAAATATGTATAGAATTGCAAATATTTAACATATATCGTATTACTTGTTGTTTAGGGGAGGGAAAGGAAGGAAGGGGGGAGGGAAAGGAAGGAAGGGAAGGAGAAAAATTTGGAACACAAGATTTTTCAAGGGTGAATGCTGAAAACTATCTTTATATATATTTTGAAAATAAAAATTTAGGGAAAAAAAAAAGGTCTAGGCTAGAAACTGTTTTAAACTGACCAACTTCAAGGACCAGGAAAAAGTTTTTCTTTATTGTGCTTGCTTAATAAGCCTCAGGCATATAAATTGACACAGCACGAATGGAATTAGAACCTCATTAACAGAACATGGGATGTATGACAAGGGTGGGAAAACATGTTTAGGAGTAGCATGTAAGAAATGATGTAACCCTAAGGGCAATTAACCAAGCCATTTTCGGGAAGAAGGGAACTTCGATGAACTAACAGCATAAAGCTTGTCTACTTCCGTACTTGGTGCTCCCTCTTCTCATTTAGAAGGGTAAAACCCACTTCTGAGCGGAAACATCCAATTCCTCTGTACTTTCTTTCTCAATAAAATTTCTTTTTCACTTGACTTTTGGATTCTGCTTTTTTCCTAACAATCTTCATAACAAACCTAGATAATAGGTGCTAATATTATCTTTATTTTGTAGTTTCCTCAACTGAGGCAAGTAGAAATTAAGTGACTGCACATTAGTAAGTTGTCTGAGGCAGAATTTGGGCTCCAAGTCCAGAGCTTTACCCACTGTACCACTTTTTCTGTAAATGAATATAATAATTTGATTCAATAAATCTTTATGAAGCACCACTTTGTCTGCCCTCAGATTCTCCATAAAACATATGCCGGGAGCACCAAGTGCACAGACTTGAGGAGGCCTTTAAACTATGATGGTACAAGACATTGTGCTAGGAACTGGGGGATATGAAGATGAAACAACCTTAGTCCTTGCTTCTCAGAGCCTCCACTTTAATAGGAGCAGATCTGAAGAAACTGAATTGGTAAACTTTGAGGAAAGTGAACTCATTATCAGCTAGAAGAAAGAACAAGTCAGGAAAGATTTCCAGAACAAGGTTGCACTTGGGTTTGACCTTGAAGGAAAGACCTAGTAATACTACCTAACTCATAAATGTGTTTGAAAGCATATAAAACTTCAAGTACCAAATAAAAAAATATAGGTGTGAGCTAAGAGTCTAGACTAGGAGAACAGATCTTTTGTGCTGAATCAGAGAGAAGTTAGCCATCCATCAGAAGAGAAACCATCCAGGACAACCTGAAAGTTAAGGACAAATTGTTGAGAAGTGCTAATGAATACACCCCAAGATTCAACGTTAAGCTAACAAAGAATGGAAATTGCTATTAAATTCTACCCTTGTTTTAGAGTATCATTTTTCCTCCATATAAAAGAGTACATCTAGAATGTCTTCTTGAAAAAACTGCTGCTGACATCCAACTGTTTTAAATTTGTGTTACTATGATGTGGAAAAGCCATAACTGCAGAGCTCTGAGGGATTGGAAGGAAAGACCAGCACCGGAATTTCAAAGTGACCATTTGGGATCATTTGACCTTAGTACTACTCCCACCCGGTGGCAGCATATTGAAATTGCAGGTTCGTCTTTTTTTTTTTTTTTTTTTGAGAGATGAATTTTTCTAATTCAACACACATTTATTAAGTATCTGTTGTATGTCTACTGGGGGAATACAATATGATAATGAGGAGAATTTTAATGATAATGATCAGAAGAATCTAGTGTTTATATAGTGCTTACTCTGTTCCAGACACAGGAGTAAGTGTTTTACAAATATTACCTCATTTGATTCTGAAAAAACAAAACCAAACCAGGGAGGTAAGAGATATTATTAGCTTTTTTTTACAGATGAGGAAATTGAGGCAAATAGAGTTTACAAGTGACTCGCCAAATCTGGAGAGGAACTCAAGCTTTCTTGAGTCCAAGTCCAGTGCTCTGTCCACTGCCTACTTGGAAAAGTAAAACACATGATCATTTGAAGAGAAGGCATAAATCACTAACAATTATTGGGACTGGGAAAAGTTTCCCATAGGAGATGATACTAGACAAAGCCAAAAAGGAAGATAAGGATTTAGAGAAGCATGGATCAGGAAGGAGAAAATACTAAGCAGAAAGGATGGCTCATGCTAATGTGGGAATTCAGGGAACACCTAATACCTGGAAAATAGAATAAGTGAAAAGGAATAACATAAAATAAGCCTGGAAGGGTAAGTTGGAATGATACTGCTAGAATAAGGAGTTTCTATTTTATTATAGGTGCAAGGAAGGCTGTCATTTTCTTCCCTTCCCATGCCCCTTATTGAGAAAAAAAAAAAAAAAGCAATTTGATATAGATCATGTGTAATCATGCAAAATATATTTCCATAGTAGTTATGTTGTAAAAGAAAACATAAACCCTCACCAAAAAAAAAACAAGAAAAATAAAGTTTAAAAAAAAGTATGCTTTGATCTTCATTCATACTTCATCAGTTCTTTCTCTAGATATATATATATATATTTTTTTTCATCACAAATCCTTCTGAGTTGATTTGGATCACTGCATTGCTGAAAGTAGCTAAGTCATTCACAGTTGATTATCTTAGAATATTGTACATCCATGCAATATTATCCTGGTTCTACTCATTTCACTTTGCATCAATTTATGTAAATCTTGTCTTTCCAGGCTTTTCTGAAGGCATTCTATTCGTCATTTTTTAAACTACAATAGTATTTCATCACAATCATATACCACAACTTGTTCAACCATTTCCCAACTGATGGGCATCCTCTCAATTTCCAATTCTTTGCCACCAGAAAAGAGTTGCTATAAATATTTTGGTACAAGTAGAGCTTTTTAAAATCTCCTTTGAGGTACAAACCTAGTAATGGCATTTCTAGGTCAAAGAGTTTGCATGTTTTCATAGCCCTTTGGACAGAGTTCCAAATTGCTCTATATAATGGTTGAATCAGTTCACAAATTGGGGAGGCAGTCTTAATAAGACTGAGAAACTGATGTCAGCTTCACCCCCACTCCACCAGGACTGATATATGAAACTGCATAATAATTTTCATGGGGGTAGTGTTTGTTGCTAAGGATACCTAAACTAATCCAAATGTCAAAGGAGCCTAAGGGAATTCTCCCTAAAGATGAGCTCTGTGTGTGTGTGTGTGTGTGTGTGTGTGTGTGTTTTACAGACAGAAAAAATTTTAACCTACAGATTTTTTCTATGCTGACTGTGTGCACATATGAGCCTGACTATGATTAAAATAGCTCTTGGGCTAGTCATGGGCAGTCTCTTAAAAGAGTGATAATATTCTCTTTAAGAAAGAAGTCCTTAAAAAGAAAGACAGAAAGGAGCCCTAACAGTAGCAGGAGTCCTCTGGCAGATGGCAGCACTATCTTATTGGCAAAGATCTAAGTTGCAGGTGAGAGCAGATTTCTAGGGAAACATCAAGTGTCACCTTTGGAAGGAGATTATAGAAACAGTGAGGGTGAGCTTGCAGCAAGACTGAGGAAATAGAACTATAAAAGATATTTCAGCTGACTGTTTTTCATCCTTCATTTTTGAAGAGGACCAATGACACAATAAATGTTGGAGTAAAATAGTGGATGATGGGTGATGTCTTGACTTGTGGTGATACATTTCAGTTGATATATAACCGTAGGAGTATAAGTTATCTAGGGGAATGTTAACTCTCTCAATGGCAGCATGGAGAATTTATGAGGAATTTGTCTTTTTTGCCAACAGAATTTCCCTTATTATTTGCTTTAAAACAACAATAACAAAAACAACAGCTTAGCAACTAATGGAATATCAAGGATGAAGAAAAGGAAAACAACAAAGTTGATTTTAAGGTTCCCAAATCTCTGCCTTTCCTGGGTACCACTCATCTATATGTGTTTCCTCTATGAGAGAGGAAAAACTATCTCACTTTTGTATTTGTAACCATGCAGTCTACCACAATGCTTGTCATACATTAGTCAATTTTAAGTAGTTTTTCCCCCATTTATTTATTCTTCAGTGACAGGTAAAGATAGATATAAGAGGTGATGGTATAAAACAACAAAAGTATACAATGACTATAATAATATCAATTAAAAGATTACTAAAAAGAATTTAAAATTTGTGTAAATGAAAAACCAACAATGGTGCTACAAGAAAGGGAGAGACCACTAGGGCAGAATGCTGTATACATTATCTGCTTCATTATTTTTCTTTTTTAAAAGGGAGGAAGTTTCAATATGAGGGAAACAGGTTTTCTTCACGGAAATATTTGTGTGAGGTAAAAACATGTACACTATAGTCAGGATGTAGTGGGGGGCAGAAAGGTCAAACAGACCTTATTTTGATCCTGGGAGACATGATCCAAATGTTGAAAAGGGGAAAGATCAACAAGTGTAGGTCTCATGTGTAAGGTCTGCTCAATTAACATTCATCAAGTGCCTATTATGTGCCAGGCTGTGCTAAGTACTGGGGATACAAAAAAAGGCAAAAGACAAAGAGCTCACAATCTAATGAAATAATGATGAAAAGAACTAGGATTTACAGAGTGCTTTAAGGTTTACAAAATGCTTTATGAATATTATCTAATTTTATATTCACAAAAACCATGGGAGGTATTATTATCTCCATTTTACAGATAAACAGATGAGACAGACTGGGCTACATGACTTGTCCAGCTATTATCTGAGGCTCAATTTGTACTCAAATTTTTCTGATTCTGTCATCAATTATCTTTGTACAACAGCTGAGGCTCTGAATGCTACTTGGAAGTTACTATGTCATGCCTACAAGATACATATCCCTCAGAAAAGATTCAGAATACATACCCATCCAGCTTCATGGCAGCTAGATAGCATGTGAATGATGCAGGATGAGAAAGATCTGAGTTCAAATACAGCTTCAGACATCTACTAGAAGCATAGATCTAAAGCTATCAGCAAGCATTATATATAATGGGAGAAGCTAGAAGTATTCCCAATCATCAGGAGTGGAACAAGGATGCCCATTATCACCACTGTTATTCATTATTATACTAGAAATGTTAGCTTTAACAAGACAAGAAAAATAAATTGAAGAAACTAGAATAGATAATGAGGAAACAAAACTATCAATCTTTGCAGATGATATGATATATTTAGAGAATCCAGAAAAAGTACTTGAAACAATTAACAACTTTAGCAAAGTTGTAGGATATGAAATAAACCCACAAAATCATTTACATTTCTATATATTATCTACAAAGCCAAGGAATAGAAAGAGAAATCCTTGGCTAAGATGATAGGAAAAGATAGTGATAAATATTGAAGGGGATGTGGGAAAACTAGAACTCTAATACATTGTTGGTGTAATTGTGAAATGATCCAAACATTCTGGAAAGCAATTTGAAACTATGCTCAAAGGGTTATCAAACTGTGCATACTCTTTGATCCAGCAGTTTCCCTATTAGGTTTGTGTCCCAAAGACATCACAAAAGAGGGAAAAGTACCCACATGTGCAAAAATGTTTGTAGCAGCTCTTTTTGTAGTGGTAAGGAAATATAAATTGAGTTGATGTCCATCAGTTGGGGAATGTCTGAATAAATTATGGTATATGAAGGTAATGGAATATTATTGTTCTACAAGAAATGATGATGAGCAGGCTGCTTTCAGAAAAGCCTGGAAAGATCTACATGAACTGATGCTAAGTGCCAAGAGAACATTGTATACAGTATCAACAAAATTACATGATAATCAACTGTGATAGACTTGACTCTTCTCAACAATGCAGCAATTGAAGGCAATTTTAATAGATTTGGGGTGGAAAGAGCCATCCACATCCAGAAAGAGAACTATGGAGACTGAATGTGGATCGAAGTATAATATTTTCATCTTTTTTTGCTTGTTTTTTCTTTATTATAGTTTTTTCTCCTTTAGGTTTGATTTTTCTTGCACAACATGACAACTATGGGAATATGTTTAAAAGGATTGCACATATTTAACCTATATCAGATTGTTTGCTGTTTGGGGGAAGGGGGAGGTAAAGGATGTAGAAAGGAACACAAAGTCTTACAAAATTGAATGTTGCAAACTATCTTTCCATGTATTTGGAAAAATAAAATACTACTAAAAATTTTTTTTAAATGAAAGAAATCCTTATTTTGAAATAACAGTATACAATATAAACTATTTGGCTATTTACCTGCCAAGACAAATTCAGATACAATTACAGACATTTGCTAGCTCTGTGACCCTGAGTAAATCATTTAACTTGTCTATTACAACTTCCTCAACTGTAAAATGAGAATGGGGCATTTAGATGGCACAGGTGATACAGTATGAGGCCTTGAGTCAGTGAGACTCATCTTCCTGAGTTCAAATCCAAACTCAGACACTTTCTGGCTGTGAGATCCTGTGATCATTTAACTCTCTTTTCCTCTGTTTCTCATCTGTAAAATGACACTAGAGTTTCTTAGTGTCTCTGTGAAGAAAACCCCAAGTATGATTATAAAGAATCAGACATGACTGAAAAACAAGAACCAAAAAAATGGGAATAATTGACATCTATCTCCCATTTGATAATCAAATGAGATAATATGGTACTTTACTTAGCACATAAATACTTAGCACAGTGTCTGGTATATAGTTGAAATTTATATATATACTAAGTATATATATATATATATACATATATATATACATACATATATATATAGTCTGATATATAATAGAAATTTAATAAATGCTTATACTTTTCCCTTCCTCCTCTTTCAACAAAGGCATCCCAAATTTAGCAGATCAAGAATTTGCTGGCAGAGAATAGCAATTTGTCCATCAGGTTTTCTGGCATTTAAGTAGATTCTGGGCATCAAAGGAGAGGGAAGGACAGCCTGCTAGAAGATTGTACTGCTACATCTAAGATTGGAGAAAACCATTCCTCTCTCCTAGCTGGCAGGTAGTCCTTAAAGGTCATCTCAACCAACCCTCTCATTTTTCAGATGAGACAAATCATCCCCAGAGAAGCCTTGTAATGGTTTCATGAGACCCTCAGTTTTTGGAGAAAAAAAGTGATGGGGTTGAAATTGTTGCTATCACTATCTAAGTATGACCATATACTTTGGAAGTGAAGTTTTATTTGTTAGAATTAGAGAAGGCATGTGGTTTAAGCTTGTAATCTTTCCTTTTGATGTAATGGATCTAAAGATTTTTTTTATTGAACTTCATATTAATTCAATATCCTAACTCAAAAGCAGTTACCTTGCCTTTCTCACTATATAACTATTAATTTGCACAATGAGTTTATTTTTATTAGAATTTTATTTTTCCCTGACTATATGGCAAGACAACTTTTAGCATTCATTTTTATAAGATTCTGAGTTTCAAATTTTTCCTTCCCTCTCCTGTTCTCTTCCAAAAAATGGTAGGCAATTTGATATAGGCTATATATATGTTATCAAGAAAAACATATTTCCTTATTAGTCACACTTATGAAAGAAGAAACAGATCAAAAGGAAAAAACCATGAAAAAGAATAAAGTGAAAAACTGCTTCAATCTGTTAAAAAAAAATAAAGGAATTTCTCTGATTACTCTTGCTAGAGACAAGAAATAACAATAAAATTTATTTTTAAAAATATCAAGGAGATTTTTCAGGTATGAGATAAACAGAAAAAGGGAGAAGATTTTTTTCAGTAATATAGGAGGCAAGGAGCAGGTAGATGGTGCAGTAATTAGAATCCCAGGCCTGGAGTCAGGAAGAATCAACTTCCTGAGTTCAAACCTGACCTTAGACATTTAGCTGTATGACTTTGAGCAAGTCCCTTAATACTCCTATTTGCTTCAGTTTCCTCATCTGTAAAATGAGCTGCAGGAGGAAATGGCAAACCACTCCAGTGTCTTTGTGAAGAAAACTCTAAATGGGGTCAATGGATACATTGGATACATTGGATACAATGGATACATTGGATACAATTGAAAAGAATGAATAGCAGTAATAATGGGAGATAAGGTCTTCTGAAAACCTTGTTATGAAATGATACTAAGTATTATGGTAGCCTCTAAACTACCACATTCCTTCAATAACAAGAAGGGAAATAAATCATGCACATGTGTTATTTTTCAGCCTGTTGGAAGTCAACAGGAAAATATGAAATATTTTTTATCTCTTCAAAACCACCTCTTCCCTTTAGCTCCTCTTGTCCTTACACACCAGCCACAAATTTTTCCACATATTCCCTAGAAACCTTCCTTTCCCTTTCTTCTTTTTCAAGTACTTTCCTTCTGTGCTCCTTTTTCTTCAAACTTAACCCCAGTCCCAAACCCCTCATTAGAGGTCTTTCTCCTCATTGATGGAGAACAATTCCCTGAGCCTGTGGAAAGGGCTGAGTTGTTGAGAGTGGGACAAAGGAAAGCTTTTCAGTTTTCTCTAGACCTTCTTTGAGTCTGAGAGTTTTCAAACTGTCTTCTAGTTGAGAGACCCTTTCAACTTCAGGAGCTTCCAGAGAGAAGATGAAAGATGGCCATTCCACTTCAGCCTTTGAAAAGACTCTGGAAAGACATGAAAGGAACTTAGAGTCTCCATTGTGTCCCTGTGCCCAGCTTGTGGTCATCCTGATCTATATCTCACCACTGGACCCAGGTGGCTCTGGAGGAGAGAGTAAAACAGGTGACCTTGCCCAGCCCTCCCTCACTTCAGTCTAATTCACTTGCATGGCATGGGATCACCCCCCTGATATCATAGTCCGCTTCTAGAACAAAGGACAAACATGTTGTATTGTCTGGTATACATATTCTCCTATATATACTTTCTCTGATTTCCATTTTGCTGAGGAAGTGGATAAATGGTTTATTTGAAAATTGCTACATCTTCATTTGGTATTTGGTGAGAAAAGGATCTATCTTGGATATAAAGGTTGGGGGCCTGCTTCCTCCCAATAATGAACAATTAATAGAAATTAGGATTAAACCTGAAACTCATTGCCTAGGATAATAAGATTTATGGGAGAAAACAGATATAATTCTACCTTCTCTCTACCTACTCTGCTCTGTCCTAGTCTTTGGCCCCCAACTTCTGCTTCTCTTCCTGGCAGGAAACAGTCTCTCTTGGAAAAGAATTGGGGGAAAAAAGGCTCTTCTGTCTCCCTTTGAACCGCATAATGACTTCTCCTTTCTCCAGCTATTTCGTGGGGGTCAGTCCTTGCAATATGCAGGGCCTCATTACACTTGAATTTCTATTCGCCACCCTGATTCTTGACCATTAGATACTTCAGGTCTTAGTAGTCCTCATAAATCAAAGAAAAGAATCTCTAGTGCATTCTTCAGATCCCTCTGGGATCTTTTGTTCTCTAGAAAATCTGGGTTAATGCCAAAGTTTAAATCAGAAAACTAAGCGAGTTTTATTCCCTTTTCTCCTCCACACTAGTTTAGTTGCTTCCTTTTGTTGCAGTAGTAACAGCATATGATGGGCAGGACTGGCATATGATTTTGGGAGAATCTGAGATGCAAGCAGACAGCACAGCATATGGAGACAATCTCACCTTGTGCTATGAAAAGATCTGGACCTTTCTTTCAGAATCCCCTCAGTTCTGGAGCTACAGGGATTGTGTGCAGGCTAAGGAAAACAGTGGAATTAGGAGTATGTTTTTTAACGATCTCCTGAACCTGACCTCCTTGCTGCCCTCCTTCTCCATATCAGTTTTAAAGGAAATTTGTTTGAAAAAGCTTTTTTGTGTGATCTTGCCTTTGCTATTTCAATTCACTAAAGACATCTGGTTTATCCCCCCTTTCTCTTTTCTTCTCTCTCTCCCCTGTTCCTGGCATCCTGCCTCATTGCTTTCATACTACTTCCTTGTTTCTGGACCTTTCATCTTACCTTTTCTTTTCTTTGCCTTGACTTCTTTTCATTTCCCTTCCCAGGATTGGGAAGGTAAAACATGGGAGAAGATAAATATGTGGCCAATTTAATTCCTGTCCGAGTCTTTATTTAGTGTTCCATCTAATGTGCTATGGGCCTTTTTTTCACTTACTTTTGACATTATATGGATATAAATAAACCCCACACATTGTCTATCAGTTATCCCTTACACTCTCCATGTGACTGGTCCATCTCTTTTTTCCACATTAATGTTTCATTCTTGATGACAGAAAGATACTCAGTTAACTTTTCTTTTTTCTGAATGTGAACGGATTGAGTTGGAAATTTTCTAATATTTGATAAAGCTTGGGGGAAATACATCTCCTTGTAATGGGTACAGATATACCTTCTCTGAGGGGACTGATGGAATCACTTTTAAGTCTTAGTGATTAGAAAAGAATTAAAATACTTGGGTTGCTATGGATCCATGGAAGATAAATGATTTGACTAAGGCTATTAGCATCATATTGTTCTCTAAAAGGGTGATAACATGCCCAGGTTGGCCGTTTCAAAGAGCATAAATAAGAGATCAGAAGCTTGTTCCCTACCAGCAAGGGACTGAGTCATAAGACAGAAGATCAAATCCCTCTAGCAAATTAATTTCCTTAAGGGGGAAGAACAACCCCTTAATAATATTATAAGACTAATGCTGATATAGGTCTTTGAAAACAAGATGGGACTCATCAAATGTCAGGAGTTTACATTTCTTACCATCTGAAATGCTTCCCTTCTAAAAAGAAACTAAATTGCAGAATGCTAAAATGAGTCTGAAAGATTGAATAGTTCCCTGGCAGGAGAAGTGGGCTACAATTCATCTTTTCTATTGTTTTAATTTTCTCTGCAGTGGAAGGGAAAAAAGGGTGCTCCCATACTTAACATGTAGTGTTACGTTGAATGCTTGCATAGGAAGTAGGGATTTTTAATCTATAATTGTGAGAGCTAGACATGAACTATATTCTAAAGCAGGAGTTTTAAACTTGGAATCTATAGACTCTCAAAGAATCTGTAGATAGATATTCTGGGTCTTGTGAATTCTGATGGGAAAATAACTTTTAATTTTCACTAACTTTTAATTTCTACATAATAAAATATATTTTAACTTATACATCTAAAAATGGTATTCTGAGAAGAGTTTCAAAGGATTCAACAGACTGCCAAAGAAACCCATAATACAAAAAGGTTAAGAACCCTTGGTCTAAAGTTTAATGGAAATTTTGTTCTAAAAGTCAACATTTTTCCAGTTAATTTGCCTAGTTTGTCATTTCAAAAACTGTAAACAAACCTCGACAAGAGTTTCAATGGAAATTTGATATGCTTGGTGTTTTCTCTTTGGAAAGATGAACAAACCTGAATAGCTACTTTATAATCAGCTCTCTGAAAATAATAATAATAATAAACTGATTGAAAATTTAAAGAACATGTAATGCTTCTTCTGGGTTATTCCCAAATTCATTTTTTCAGGCTAGGTTTTCCAAGGGACAGATCCTTCAGGTTAAGAGTGCATTCTGGGTCTGCACTGCCATAGCTTACAAACCCTCCCAAGAGTGCTTTCTTTTAATGGTCAGCCAGAGGTCACCATTAGCCCAAAGCAAAGGCCTTTATTGAGATGGCAATCTCAAGTCTAAGAACTGTGGCTAGAAAATATTTCCTATACTTCCCCTTCTCCCTACCACCAGGTACAAACCACCGGTGGGAAGATTGGAGTACACATACAGTAAGCTAGTGAAGAGCCTTCTGCTGACAGACCGTGTGTGACCCAGTCAGCTTATTCTTCTGGCACTGTAGGGCATCTATCTTCCTGCTGCTTTCCTTAAGCACAGCTTGTAGGAGGTCAGATCTCACCTGGCCTCTCCTCTCCAAAGCTCAGTTCCTATAGTTAAGGGTTGACTGTCTTCCCAACTCCCAAACCTCCCACTCAGAGCTTACCTCTGTCTTGATTCATCCTTTGGAGGGAATGTTTTAGTTTTGAAAGGCCACCAGGGGCATGGGTGCCCATGAGCCAATAGCTGGTTGCCCTATAATTCCAGCCAATTTAATTAAAGAACTTCACAGAGCCTAAAGCAGTTACAAATGTTAGCACTTACTTACACTTCACTTAAAACCTTAACATCTGGTTGTCTCTGACATCTGCCCATTTCGTTTTGCAAATTATTTTGTGGTATGTTGGGGAAGAAAACAGTTGATCAGGAGACTCCAGATAAATCCCCCCAAAATATTTACTGAAAATACTGTGCTTGTAACATTTTTAAGATATTGGTTTCTCCATACAGAAATTTGTGAAATATTTGCTGATAGAAGAAAAGAATTATGGGACCTTATGGCCACATTTATGTGCTATGATTAGACAAAAGATGTATATGAAGGGAATGATGGAGTAGAGAAGCATGAAATTGGGATAGACCAGCTTGAACATGTGGAGGGGTGCCGTGTTGGGGGGGAATTATGTGTGGGTAGAGAATAACATGAGTGGGAGACTCTAGAAGAGAAACACATGGCTCGCAGCTTTGGTGTCTGGAAATTACTGCTGGCATATTTGAAATTCCAAGGAAAGATTTCAGAAAATCCTGTAATTTCTGACAAGCCCAATTTAATAGAAAAGAGATGTCATTTCCTGGCAAAATCCAAAATCAACAAAGGCTGATTCAACTTCAGGTAAAGGCAAAAGAGGGTCCTACAATGTAATTTATACCTTGACCTCTCCAGGCACTATTCCCACATACTTTCCTAGAAGCCAAAGCTGAGTGATTCTGTTTTGACTGCCTTTTCCTCCTTTAAATTCATGTAGGCAGAGTCACAAGTAGCATGGGGATAAATGGGGCTTTGGATAGGGTGCTAAGATCTGGGGAGTGCAGGGAAATAGATTTCTTGGGCACACATACAGCTGTTGTCTCATAGCTTTCCCATGGTACAAAATGCAACCCCTCCTAGTTCTGTTGCCAAGCATCTCCTCTCCTGGTCCCACTTTCTTCCCTAACTCCATGGGGATGGGGGCTTCCTTCTCTTGGGGATAGGCGACCCTATTTCTAACATGAGTGCACAGGGAATGGAACTGTGCTGTATATCACTGCCCCACTCTTCACCCTCATGAAATTGTCTCACTCTCTTCCAGTGACACTGCCCAGACTTCGTACCTCCTAATTCTCCTGACTATTGCCATCACACTGCCTCCTTATTATTCCTTCCCCATCCACCTTAGAACTACATGCCAACTGACATTGAGAGGTAAGCCTTGGGTGAAAAACCTTTGTATACTTAACTTATTGTAAAACAGAATTTCTTACATCTCAGATTTATTTTATATAGCTGAAGCTTCTGTTGTTTTTATGCAAGCTTATTTTTAACTTTGGCTTGGATTTTATGTATGCTAGTTATCCATTTTAAAAAATGTTTTAATTACTCACTCAAGAATGGAATCCCTTCTCTAATCTCATTTATCCTTTTTGACCAGATTCAGAAACTGGAAAGATAAATATTTATTTATTATTATTAAGAATAGTTCATACTTATAGTTTAAAAAGCATTTTATGTACTTAAAAAAGATTATAATCTTATTTTATTACAGTTGACCTGCAGGTAAAAAGGCTAGAACTATTATTAAAACACTTCAATTTCATAAATATATCTTTAACAGAGGAGCAATTTAAATATATTATATTTATATATATAAGTATATAAGATAAAATATTATTTTTCCCCTGAGGCAAGGGGGGTTAAGTGACTTAAGTGTTTGAGGACAGATTTGAACTCAGGTTCTCCTGACTTCAGGGCTGGTGCTCTATCCACTACACCAATTAGCTGCCCCTAGATAAAATATTCTAAAGTTCTGAGAAGCAGTTATATCCCTGAGATCCATTTCATAGATAGATAAGGCATATTAGTCTTGCATATTAGCTTTTTTCTAATTTTTATATGTTTTTCTATGTTATAAGGGAAAAATAACCAGAACTCAAAATGTGCAGTTCTTACATTATTTTCACACTAGCCACTTCTTAAAAAAGGATAGGTTTAATAAATTACTTGTGCTTAATAGTTTATAATAATCTGATTAGCACACTAATAAATTTTCTTTTATGTGGTCATTGAATGGTTAAATTATCTCCTACACTTTAGGATTGCTTTCAAATTCATTTGTAAAATAGCAAAGTGAAACCACATGTTTGATCCTGACAACAACCTTGTAGAGGCTTTTATTATTCCCATCTTACAGATGAAGAAGCCGAAGTTCAGAGTAATTAAAGTTGCCCTACCCAGCTGGTAAATATAGGAAGCAGAGACTGAGGAACCTATTCCTTCCTAATTCCAAATCCGGGATTCTATGTATCCACTGGAGCTCAAGATTACCTGGATCTATTGACTAGGATTTTGTTTGGAGGGAGCACGGAGAGAGAATCTCTAGAAGTGGAATCCAGACCTGGGATGCCATAGCCAAAGTCTTGAATTCTCAGAAGCTACTTTAATAGAATTTATGACAGAAGAAGAGAGAAATGAGGAAAGAGAAAAACATGTATGTGGTATAAACACTCTCAAGGACTAGATATGTGGAATGGAAAGGCATGTGTGGGGGCAGGAGATAATAGTAGGAAAAATGTGATAAAGTAAGGGAGACATTTAGGGGCTAGAAAGGAAGGGATATCTTAGGGAACTGATCCAGTTGACAGAATTTGGGAGGGGAGAGAGGTGAAAACTAAGACTGTGGAAGATATATAGGATGGAAAAAAATGTGAAGCAAGAAAATAGTAATAATAGCTAATAAGATATATTAGCTATTATTACTATTTCCTTGCTTCACATTTTTTTCTCTATCTTTAAGGCTTGCAAAGCATATTTACATATTTGATCCCATTTTATCCTCACAACAACCTTCTGAGATGGGTGTTTTGTCCCCATTTTATAGCTATAGATAGGAAAACTGATACCATTTTATAGAGATAGGAAAATTGATGTTGAAAAAGACTGAGTAATTTGTGCAAGGTCACCCAACTATTAAGGATCTGAGAAAAGATTTGAAGTTCAGTGTTACTGACGCCAAGTCCATGTTCTATCCAGCACTTTCTTCAAAGGGGAACAATTTAGGAAAGAGAGCTGCTGAGTGAACGATAGAAGGGAAAGAAAAGAGTAAGACAACAAAGCCCTCCAAAGCTGCTGCTTCTTCTTTACTAATTTTTTTTTTTTGAGAGGGATGAGGCAATTAAAGTTAAGTGACTTGCCCAAGCTCACACAACTAGGCAGTGTTAAGGTTGAATTTGAACGCAAATCCTCCTAATTTCAGGGCCAATGTGCCATCTAACTACCTCCCCTTCAAAGCTTCTTAAACTGTTTCATGACCCAAATATGGGTCTGAATTTGGGGATTGCAAAATTATGATTTATTATCAGTACATTTTTGTTTTGCACATCCATTTTATATGCCTATATATTCTAGGACACATAAAAAATTTCTCAAGTGAAAAAGATTGGGAGTAGAAAGTTTAAGAAGTCTTGCTCTAGACAAAGGATGTCAGCTAAATAATTTTATGGCATTCCCCATCTGGCTTTTCATGTCCTGTCTAGGGATTTCTGTATAACTTTCTGTGATGACTCCCCATAAGGAAAGCAAAGGGAAGCAATTTCTTTGCTTTGCAAGGACCCCTATTTCCTGATCCCTTTCACTCTAATATATCTGCACAAGTGCATGACAAAAATATTCAGGATTTTTTTTTTAATGGGGGAAAATACTAACTGGAGAAAACCCAGACAACCGAATGATATTCTTGATGGGGGAGGGGAAAAGGCAGAAATCAAGACCAAAAGACTATCCAGTGTACAACAAACTATGTCTGGTTGAGAAACAGGCTTCTTTTTACTGTGAATTTGGCACAGGTTTAAAGGATTAAGCATTGGTTTCCAGGTTCCCCTGCAATCACAGCTCTTTTCTCCTCCACAGGCCCTTCCACACCCTTTTCAGCCCCAACCCTAAGGGTTACAGCTTTTAATTCCAATCCACACTTGCTTTCCAGGTTCTAACCCAACCCTTTGGCTTCTTTTAATCCCTTTTGGTCCCCAGAAGAGGAAAGTACTTTTTTATTTGACTTCCATGCTTGCTTGACCTCTTTGACTTCTGGGTCACTGAAGCCATCTGCCTCAGCAGTTTGGGTGATACCCATGGGGCTGTGCCCCTGGGGATCCTTTTTGATTTCTGCCTCCACTCTTTGGCTTTTGCTCTGGGGCACTTTTCACTAGCAGCTGTCCCCTCTTCCCCGCCCTTTTTCTTAAGTTTTCTCAAATCCTCTAAACTCTATACAACCCTTTTGTTGTAACTCTTTGGGTTCCACATTAGCTCAAAACTTGTATTCTTATCACTTTCACTAGATTCAAGGATTCACAATGAACATTTTCATAGTGAAGACAGACAGTATCTGATCCTAAATAGTCTGACTGCTCACCTCTGATTTTAAAATACTCAATTTAAAAAATCCATCTATAATTACATTAAAATGTGGGCCCTGGTCTCAGATTGCCCCTCAATTCACAATGGATTTTGGGGGAGGAGGACATTTTTGCTACTAGAAACAGAAAGAGGATTAGCCCCAATGCATAAATTATTAGAGGAGGGGGAGAAATGGAGAGAGCCACGTGAGTGTGGAGAGGAATGTGGAACAAGGAACATAAGGCAGAGACAGATGGTGGAAAATAAATATGGGGGAGAGAGAGAGAGGTGAACAGAGTTAGACGAGGCAGGCATAGAAAACTAGAGTGGGAAGAGAAATGTGGGAAGGAGAGAAAGGTGGGTGAAGAAAGAGAACAATATGAAAGGGGAAGAACGAATTGTCTCTGATTTACAGGATGGTTCTATTTTTCACCTTTTTATTTTGACTGCCTTCTTGTGCAGGAGGACATTCCTAACCCTACTGAGTTCTTCCTAAAATCCAAAGGGCTTCATGAGAAGAAATCCTAGCTGCCCAAAAAAGCTTCAAGGAATAATAATTGTTATCAGGATAATGTAAGTATTCTTACTAGTAACAAGACTTATTATTATATGGTACTTTAAAACAAAGTGCTTTATGTTATCACAGTTTATACTCACAGCAGCACTAGGAAGTAAGAGGTATTATTCCATTTTTAATCATCATAATAAGATTAGTTAACATTTATATAGTTCCTACTATGTGCCAGGCACTGGGCTAAATGCTTTATAATTGTTACATCATTTGATCCTTACAACAACTCAGATTGGTAAGTGCTATTATTATTCTCATTTTACAGTTGGGGAAACTGTGACAGATAGCTATTGCCCAGGGTCGTAGAAATTTCTGAGGACGTTTTTGAACTCTGGTCTTCCTAAATCCAGGAATCTAGGAATTTAGGAACACTTTTTTTGGGGGGGAGGGGGAAGGAGGAGAGAAATGGGGTGGCAGGAGAGACAACTGGGTTTACATGACTTGCCCAGGGTCATACAGTTAGGAAGTGTTAAATGTTTGAGATCAAATTTGAACTCCAGTCCTTCTGACTTCAAGGCTGGTGCTCTATCTACTGCGCCACCTAGCTGCTTCTAACCTGAGCCTTTTATTCCACCCCAGCTTTGAATTATTCAAACCATGGAAGTCTAAAAGGAAGGGAATTGACTCTTAGCAACCCTAAATGCAAAATTCTCTTTTGGGAGAGCCTGAAAAGTATTACCCTATAAGAGTCATATAGTGTTATCCTATAAGAATGAAGGACTAGAGGAAGGAACAGGGCTCAACAGTTCTGTTCAGTTTATTATAATGATAAATAAATATTTATTAAAAACCTGAACACATTGTGCTAAGCCCCGAGTTACAAAGCCAAAATGAAAAAACAGTTGTGGAGAAATAGCTCATGCCTAGGTAAGTAAACAAAACAAATTCAAGAGAAATAGGATGTTAACAACTGGGGAGATCAGGGAAAATAATGATACCTAAGAGAAGTAGGGACTGGAAGAGGGAGGCAGGACAGTGCATTTGGGACAGGGGAAGGACTTGAATCCATATGTGAAGAAGGGATGAAAAACTACAAGCAGGTTTGATTAGAGCAGAAAGAGTATATAAAAGGGAGAGAGTACAATGAAATAAGACTGGAAAAAAGAAATGCCTAGAGGACCTTAAGTGCCAGGGTAAGGATTTTATATTTTATAGTAGAAGTAATAGGAAGTCACTGAAATTTTTTATTAGGGCAGTAGCCCACTCAGAACTTCAAAAATAGAAATAATAGCACCTACCTGACAGAGTTGATGCAATATATGTAAAGGCACTTCGTAGGAGCCTAAAATGCTACATAAATGATTTCTACTATTATGAGTCTATTGGAATAATATTAATTTAGTAGCTATGTGGAGGATGACACTTCAGATTGAGGGGCAGGATACACGTGGGAACAAATAGTCAAAGGTGATCTATTGGAACCCTCAAAATGTCAGGAAGAAATGCTTCCAATTCTCACTGCAGTAAAAACTCAGGGAAGGACATGGACAGAATGATGAGCAGGCATGGATAGATTTTGATTTCCCTCAGTAGAGGGAATATTCAAATAGATTAAATCACAGGTCTATTTTAATATTTGAGTATTTGAAAGAAATATCAAGAAGAAACTGGAAATGAAAAAAATAAGGGGTGGGTGGGGAAGGAATTAAGAGATTATTGCAATACTCCAGGTGAGGCTGATAAGGGCTTGAACTGGGGCAGAGGTTATGAAGGAAAGAGTACAGAAGTAAGAGATGTGGAGATTAAAATCAACAAGAGTTATCAACTGACATTGAGAGGGAAAGTGAAGAATTGGGATGGCTTCCAAAGTTATGAACTTGAGTGATAGGAAGGATGGTGAGGTTCTTAACAGAAATGGGAAAATTTGGAGAAGAAATTAACTGGGAGGGTACAGAGAAGATAATAAGGCTATTCTGGTTATACTGAACTCTGCCTCACTTAAATCCAATTCATTCAAAAGTCAAGACATCATCCTATGATGTCACTAGTCCTTGAACTACCTGGACTTTCAAGGTAGTGATACTTAGGCAGATGGTAATTTAGGACTGGAATTCAGGGAAAAGATTAGAAGTGACTCATAGATTTGACCATCATTTGCTGTAAAGAAACAATGAAATACATCAGAGTTGATGAAATCTTGAGGAAAAAAAGAAAAGAAAATATAAGTCTGAGTCTTGTAGTATGCCCATAACTAGCAGTTATGTGTTGTTGTGGATAAAGCACTGGACTTAGAATCAGGAAGATCTGAGTTCAAATCCTCCCTGATACTTACTAGCTATATGAGCCTGGGCAAATGATTTAGCTTTTCTCAGACTGGTGCTGTGAGAGAATATCAAAAGCACCATTCATGGATTATTCTGAGTCACAAATGGGTAACATTTAAACCAGTATGAAAATGTTAAAATGTGATGTAAATGCTAGTTATTATTATTATTCATATTATATAGTTTGAGGACCCGTCATCAGTGAATTAGGAGGATGTCTACAGCTCAGGCATCTGACTTGCCCAGCAGAATGGTAGATGAGATAATTTTGTAACAGTGGACATAAAGATAGCTGAAGCAGACTCTGTGAAGTGTTCAGAGCTTAGTCAGATTTCCAAGCCAACAAGGTCAGCCACTGCATCCTGGGCCACCCCAGCTGTCCCAACTTGTCTTAGTACTGGACTTGGATGACTCTGGAAGACAAGAGTGAGGCTAATGACTTTATGCAATTTTGTCTCAATGACAGAGAAATCAAAGAGGAAAAAAGTCTATGAAGAGGGAGTGGTTGACAGTGAAAAGATTTAGAAAGATCCAAAGAAGGACTAAGACAAGATTGATGGATTTAGCATTTAAGGGATCACTGGTGATTTTGAAGAGAGTCTGGGTTGAGAGGTAAGCTTAAAGCAAAAGCCTGAGAAATGAAAGAAAAATAAGGAAAACCCTTTCTAGAAGTTTGGATGTGAAAGAAAGAAGAAACATAAGATAGTAATTAGGGGGACTGGCAAGATCAAGTGTAAAGATTTTAAGAATTGGGTTGTGGGTGGGTATGTAAGGAGAAATTGAAGAGAAGATAAAGTGAGGGAATTTTTAAAGGGGAAAGCTACTGGAAGAAATGGATGGGGATGGAATAAAGAGCACAAGTAAAGGTATATTAGCGTTGGCAAGAAGAAAAGGTACTTCTCCAGCAGAGACTAAAGCAAAAGAACAAAGAGTGAGGGAAGAAGAGGAAACTCATGTCTGGCTTCTATATTCTTAGTAATCTAAGAAGCAAAGTATTCTGTCGAGAAGGGACAATAGAGGTCATGGTGGGGGAATGAAGAGAAGATCTGGAGTAGTTATTCTGGAAAATGTGATAAGAATCCATCAGAGAAGAGTAAAAAAAAAAAAAAAATTATCATTGAGCAGGAAAGGTCCAGTGGAGATAAATGTGATAAAGAGTCCATTAGAGAAGAGTAAAAAAACCAAACCTGTTACTGAGTAGTCAAGGTCCAATGGAGATTACATAATATAGATTTGTAATGATCCCAGTCAGAATTGTTCAACAACCACAAATACGAAGGTTGAAGGCAGATGGTGGAGGTAGCAAAAGTGTTGGCAAAGGACAAATGGACAAGGAACCAAGGGATTTAAGGGGAGCTGGTAGTGTTTGGTTGAACAGATCATCCAGAGGATGGAGACTATAAGGCTCAAAAAGTGAGAGCAAAGGAAGAATGATGGCCTGGGAGAACAGGGCTAAAAGCTAAGGAAAGGATGAAGAATAGGTTTAGGGAGAGTGAGGCAAAGAAATAGACTGAAGAGTAGGAAGTTGTAGTTGAAGAGAAGAATTTAAGAATTCTTGATAGTGGCAATGGAACATTTATGGTCATATCAAAAGTATAATCAAAGGTCAGATCAAACCTTGTAAGCAGAGGTACAGTGGAGATGGATACCAGGGAAGTTTAGGAGAATGAACTTGAAATCAGGGGAATATGGGCAGATAGTTAACACAGTGGATAGAGTGCTACATTTCTTCCTGAATTCAAACATGGTTTCAGACATTTACTAGCTGTATGACCCTGGGCAACAAATTTCATCTGGTTTGCCTCAGTTTCTTCCCCTGTAATAATGAGTTAGAGAAGGAAATGACAAACCACTCTAGTATTTTTCCCAAGAAAACCCCAAATGGTATCATGAAGAGTCACAAACAATTGAGATAACAGAACAACAACAATATTAACATGTATATTAAAGTCTTTTAATATCAGGACAGTAGTTAGGGAAGAGAGGAAGGTTTTTGAGCCAGGTGTTGTATTTTTTGAGAAAGGAGGGAGAATGACATTGAGAAAACTGCAATAAGAAATTGAGTCAGGTAATAAAGATGAAGTGAACCTCCAAGAAGAACAAATTACTGAGTGATGGTGGCAAAAACGCAGATTGAAAATGAAAGTAAAGATCAAGGAGTATCCCTCTATTTTCTCCATGCTTCAAGGAACATAAAGGAAGAAAGACCCTGCATTAGATATGGTGGCAGGAGATTCACTATCTTCTGGGGAATTTTAAGGAATTATTAATAGAATGATTCTATTAATTCTAATAGAATTAGGTTTCTATTATCCTAAGAAAATGGAAAGAATATGAATTGAAGAGATCTAGGATAAAGAGAGTTTGATGATAGCTAGTAAGTTCTAAAGAATATAGAAGGACAGAGAACAATATGGACTATGAGGAGATAGGACTGAGTAGGAATGATAATAGAGTCATGTTGGCTCTCTAGGAAGAACAAAATGTATGCAGGATCCAATTTTGAGTTTAATCTGCATTAATAATATTTTCTTTATAATTTTCTTAACCCTAGGCAATACACAAAACAATAAATCAAATTAAATAAATCAAAACAATAAATTTCCATCATTTCCCAACTGATAAGGAATAAATGTTCACATTGAAAATTTAACCATTGGCTTTCCCAAGCTGGTCTGAGATGCCTCTAGCATACCACTGGAAGGAATTATGGGTAAAAAAAAATTAATTTTATCTCTTGCAATCTTGACTTAATCAAAGGGACAGGGAAGTAGGAAGGAACATGTCTACAGCTACATGGGAAATTTTAATTTAGGAATCGCCCTAACTTCCTCTCCAGGTCCTGCAATGATAGAGTAGTTATAGTGTATATCCTCACTGCTTCTGATTTCAAGAAGCCAAGATCTCTTAGAGTTATGAAACCTCAGAAAGGAAGATTAAGATGATCTCTAAGACTGAATAAGACTCATACTCCACATCCATTTCAGAACTTCATCTCAATGTGGCAAGGACACACTCAGAAAATACCCCTATTAGTGGGAGAGGCATTCAGATCTCTATATTTGTGTAGGCAAATTTTGGGGTGATGTGACTCAACATCTAACTTTAATTTATGGCCAGATCAAGTGCCAGTAATTGACAGAGGCAGGATTAGGACCCAAGTTTCTGAATTCTCTAACTCTCTAACACCATTTTGTTCCAGTCGCCTTGTTTGGGCCCTGAAATCACACACTCTATAAGCCCTGGGGAGAGCAATATGGGGCTCATCAGGATAGTCCATTGAAAGAGCAATGTTTGAAGAGTCACTTTTGTTCTTAAACTCACTGCTAACATAGGTACCTGGTCAGAGGTTTTTGTTTTTTGTTTTTTTTTTTTGTTTTCCCCTGAGGCAGCTGGGATTAAGTGACTTGCCCAGGGTCACATAGCTAGGAAGTATTAAGTGTCTGAGACCAAATTTGAACTCAGGTCCTCCTAACTTCAGCACTGAGGCTCTATCCACTTGCCATCTAGCTGCCCCCTTTCTTTATTTTTTAACAATAGCTTTTTATTTTCAAAATATATGCAAAGATAGTTTTCAATATTCACCTTTGCAAAACATTGTGTTCCAAATTTTTCTCCCTCCATCCCCATCCCTCCTCCCCTAAACAGCAAGTAATCCAATGTAAGTTACACATGTGCAATTCTTCTATACATATTTCCACATTTATCATGCTGCATAAGAAAAACCAGATAAAAAAGGAAAAAAGTGAGAAAGAAAAGAAAGCAAACAACAACAAAAAGGTGAAAATACTATGTTGTGATTTATATTCAGTCCCCACAGTCCTCTCTCTGTATGCAGATGACTCTCTCCATCATGAGTCTATTGGAATTGATCTGAATCATCTCATTGCTGAAAAGAGTCACATCAGAGTTTATCATCTACATGATCTTGTTGTGGCTATTTACAATGTTCTACTCACTTCACTTAGCATCAGTTCATGTAAGTCTCTCCAGGCTTCTCTGAAATCATCCCGCTGATCATTTCTTACAGAACAATAATATTCCATAACATTAATACACCATAATTTATTCAGTCATTCTCCAGTTGATGGGCATCCACTCGTTTCTTGCCACTACCAAAAGGGCTGCCACAAACATTCTTGCACATACAGGTCCCTTTCCCTCCTTTAAGATCTCTTTGGAATATAAGCCCAGTAGTAACACTGCTGGGTCAAAGAGTATGCACAGTTTAATAGCTCTTTTGGGCATACTTCCAAGTTACTCTTCAGCATGGTTGGATCAGTTCACAACTCCATCAACAATATATTAGTGCCTCAATTTTCCCACATCCCCTCCAACATTTATCATTATGCAAAGATAGTTTTCAACATTCGCCTTTGCAAAATCTAGTATTCCAAATTTTTCTGCCTCTTTTCTTTCCTCTCCCAGATAGCAAACAATCTGATAAAGGTTAAATATGTGCAATTCTTCTAAACATATTTACATAACTGTCATGTTGAACAAGAAAAATCAGATCAAAAGGCAAAAAAAAATTAAGAAAAAAACAAGCAAACAACAACAAAAATGTGAAAATAATATACTTTGATCTGCATTCAGTTTCCATAGTTTTCTCTCTGGATGTGAATGGTTCTCACATGTCTATTGGAATTGCCTTGAATCACCTCATTGTTGAAAGAGCCAGGTCCATTCCAGTTGATCATCATGTAATCTTGTTGTTGCTATGTACAATGTTCTCTTTGTTCTTCTTACTTCATTTACCATCAGCCCATGTAAATCTTTCCAGGCTTTATGAAATCAGCCTGCTCATCATTTCTTACAGAACAATAATATTCCGTGACATACATATACCATAACTTATTCAGTCATTCTTCACCTGATGAGCATCCGCTCAGTGTTCAGTTCTTTGCCACTACAAAAAAGGGCTGCTACTAATAGTTTTGCACATGTGAGTCCTTTTCCCTTTTTATATCTCTTCAGGATACAGACCAAGCAGAGACACGGAAATGTATTTTCTTCTAAAGATGTAGGATGCAACCTATCAATGTGACACTAGAGGGAGCAATAATCTAAATTCCCAAGATTGGATCAGCGATGGAAAACCGTTTCTCTATCAGTGGCCAAGGACCATGGGTATAAAATCAATTAAAAATCATCTTTTTACAGTGAACCTTAAAAATCATCATTATAGTAAGCCTTAAAATAAAAATATTTGAGATTAAAAACATTGATTTTTTTATTTTTAAGAAAAATATAAAGCATACAACTTAGTTTTTGAAATTAAGAAGCACTTTGTTACTAAATTAAGAGCTCTATGCACAGAACTCCTTTCCCCCTATACTGTATATCTACTTTTATTTTCTATATATGCTTATTTGGGTATATTGTATGCTATAGCTTCTAGAACCCAGTTTCTTATACTATGGTTTGCAGTCCTATATGGGGTCTCATAGATGAGTGTGGGGGTTGCAAAATTATGATTTATTATCAATGAATGTTTGATTTGTATAGCTATATGCCTGGGGGTCACATAAAATTTTCTTGGAGGAAAAAGGGTCACAAATGGAAAAAGTTTTAAGCAGCACTGCTTTAAGAGACTATGAAATAAACTTTTTGAGGGCAGTCTGGGTCATTTTTCATGATTGTTTCACCTTAGCTAATGCAATGTTTTTCATATAGTAGATGTTTCATAAATGTTTGCTGGCATTTGAAAAAATTAGAATATAAAACCTTATGCAAGAAATAATAAAATACAATTATTCAGATTATATAGTGATGTTAAAAGATAGAGGAAGAGACAAAGAGTTAGAAAGAAGGGGGAAAGAGATAGAGGAAGAGAGAAAAAGAAATATATGGAGGAAGAGAGCACCAGAGAGAAGAAAAAGTAGTAGTTGAAATGAGAGAACAGCAGGGGAGAGGGAGAAATAAAAGAAGGAGAGAGCCAGGAAAAAGGAGCAAAAGCAACAGAGGGAAGAAAAGATGTTGGCCAAAATTATCTGCTTTGTGTCCTTTTCTGTGTCTGGCTCCCTGGTTTGAGGCCCTGTACTCTTTTACTCTTCTCATTAGAGGGCTCAGATATTCCCAAGCCTCCCCATGTTCTTTGTCATTCATTTGGAACCTGCTTTCAGATTACTTGCAGGGGTCCTCAAACTTTTTAAATAGGGGGCCAGTTCACTGTCCCTCAGACTGTTGGAGGGCTGGACTATAGTAAAAACAAAAACTTTGTTTTGTGGGCCTTTAAATAAACTTCCTAGCCCTGGGTGAGGGGGATAAACATCCTCAGCTGCTGCATCTGGCCTGCAGGCTATAGTTTGAGGACCCCTACAAGTGAAAATGAAGGCAGCTAAATGTCATCTTTCCTAATTAATCAACAAGCATTTTTTAAGTGTCTGCCTTCTATTTATCAAGCACTGTTAGGTACTAAGGATACAAAAACTAAAGTTAAAAAAAGTTTATATTTTATAGAAGACACAATATGTACAAAATATGTATGATGTGGTTTTAGGAGAGAGGCCACTAGAAAATGGGGAGATCATAAAAAGTCTCATGTGGGAGGCTGAGTTATGTATGAAGGAAATTCTAATTTTTAAGAGGCAGAGGTGAAAGAGTGCATTCTAGTGATGGAGAACTTGTGCAAAGATACAGTGTCAGAAAATGGGAAGCATTGGGAGAAGGATAAGATGGCCAGTTTGGCTGAATAGAAGAGTGTGTGAAGGTTAGTAATATATAATTAGCCAGGAGAACCAGGTCAGAGTGAGGCTGTGAAAGGTTGTAAATGCTAAATAGAATAGTTTGCATTGGGACCTAGGAATGATAGGAAATCACTTTAGTTAATAGTGCATAGGAGTAAAATGGTTAGATCTGTTCTTTAGGAATATCACTTTTGCATCTAAGTGGAGAATAGCTTGGAAAGGGGAGAAACTGGAGGAATGGAGATTGAATAGGAGATTATCATAATAGTCAAGGCAAAAGATGGTGGACTAAGATGATAGTTATGGTGGTCATTCTGGCCAGCTAGATGGAAGGGGACTGTATACCTGGGATGAGTAAGGGTGAAGAGTCAAGGATAACTGAGGTTTTAAACCTGGGCTCCTTGAAGGTTGGTGATGACATTTCCCAACGAAGGGAGTTTTATAAGAGAAGTGGGCTTGAGAGACTGGGTGGTAGAAAGAGTGTGAATTCTATTTTGGACATACTGAGTTTGAGATGTCTAGTTCCATCTAATTCAAAATATCTGATAAATAGTAATGCAGAACCAAAGCACAGTAAAAAGAATAGGGGTGAATGTGTATATCTAATAGTCATTCCCGAGATTTTTTTTTTGAGGGGAAAAACCTTTATTTACTTTATCATGATGTCTTTTTAAAATTATTTTTAATAGCTTTTTATTTACAAGTTATATGCATGGGTAATTTTACAGCATTGACAATTGCCAAACCTTTTGTTCTAATTTTTCCCTTCCTTCCCCCCACCCCCTCCCCTAGATGGCAGGATGACCAGTAGATGTTAAATATATTAAAGTATAAATTAAGTACAAAATAAGTATACATGACCAACTTATTTTGTACCATTATTTTGCTGTACAAAAAGAATTGAACTCTGAAATATTGTACAATTAGCCTGTGAAGGAAATCCAAAATGCCAGCAGGCAAAAATATAGGGATTGATTCCCGAGATATTTGTATTTTAACAGGATTAAATACTTAAACTAAAGGAATAAATACTAATGATGTCATTTTAGGCATCACCCAGTTGATAAGAATGAATGAAAGAATATAATATTGGGGATTTCTCAGTACTTACTTCGTTAAAAAGTTTTATTATTTATTTATTTAAAACTTTTTCTTTAAACTTTTTTCTTCCAAATTCTCTCTCCCTTCTTCTTACCCCTCCCCAACAGAAAAGATAATCTATATGATATCAGTTATATATGTAAAATTGTGGAAATATATTTCCATGTTAACCATGTTGCAAAACAAAACAAAAAAAAAGAGAGAGAGAGAGAGAGAAATTATCCTTCAGTTTTCACTGAGTTAATCAGTTCTTTCTCTGGAGGTGGATAGAATTTTTTCATCACAAGTCCTTTGGAACTGCCTTGGATCATTGAACTGATCAGAATAGTCAAGTCTTTCACAATTGAGCTCACAACATTGCTGTTGATCTCTCAGTTCTTATTTCACTTTGCATCAGTTCATATAGGCCTTGACATGCTTTTAATTTTTATGACACTACCTCCTTTCATTCTTTCTTATAGCACAATAGTACTCCATCACAATTATATGTCACAACTTGTCCAGCTATTTCCAGTTGATGGACATTCCCTCAATTTACAATTCATTGCCTCCACAAAAAAAGCTGATAGAAATATTTTTGTACGTATTGGTTCTTTTTCCTTTTCCTTGATCTTTGAGATACAAACTTAGGAGTAGTCTAGAACAAGGTTTCTTAAATTTTTTCCATTTGTGACCCTTTTTCAACAGAGAAATTTTTAAATGGCCCTGAGGATATAAGTGTATAAAAATAGGTATAAAAATCAAACATTTACTGATAAAAATCATGATTTTATGACTCCCATATTCAGTTACGAGATCCCGCATAGGGTTGTAGGCTTTAGTTTAAGAAGCAGGGGTCTAGTAGACTAATAGCTGGTCCTTAGAGTGCATAGAGTAGCCCATTGGACATAGTTCCAAGTTGTTCTCCAGAATGGTTGAACCAATCACAATTCCACCAACAGTTAATTAGTATACTTACTTTCTCCCAACCCTCTAGCATTTTGTATTTTTGATGGGTTTGAAGTAGAACCTCAGAATTGTTTTAATTTGTCTTCCTTTTATCTTATAGTAATTTTTTTTATTAAAACTTTTTATTTACAAAACATATGAATGGGTAATTTTTCAACACGGACCCTGGCAAAACCTTTTATTCCAAATTTTCCCCTCTTCCCCCCACTCCCTCCCCTAGCTGGCAGGTAGTTCAATACATGTTAAATATGTTAAAATATATGTTAAATCTAATATATGTATACATATTTATGCAGTTATCTTGCTGAACAAGAAAAATCAGATCAAGAAGGAAGGAAAAGAAAAACTGAGAAAGAAAACATAATGCAAGCAAATAACAACAAAGAGAGTAAGAATGCTATGTTGTGATTCACACTCAGTTCCCACAGTCCTCTCTCTGGGTGTAGGTGGCTCTCTTCATCACTGAACAATTAGGACGGGTTTGAATCATCTCATTGTTAAAGAGAGTCACATCCATCAGAATTGATCTTTGCATATCCTTGTTGTTGCCGTGTATAATGACCTCCTGGTCCTGCTCACTTCACTTAGCATCAGTTCATGTAAGTCTCTCCAGGCCTCTCTGAAATCATCCTGCTGGTCATTTCTTACCAAACAATAATATTCCATAACATTCATATACCACAATTTATTCAGCCATTCTCCAATTGATGGGCATCCACTCAGTTTCCAGTTTCTTGCTACTACAAAAAGGGCTGCCACAAACATTTTTACACATGTGGGTCCCTTTCCCTCATTGAAGTTCACTTTGGGACATAATCCCAGTAGAAACATTGCTGGGTCAAAGGGTATGCGAATTTCAATAGTGATTTCAAACATTTTTTTTTCCATAGGATTACAGATATTTTTGATTCCTTGTTTTGAAAACTTGTTCATAATTGTTGACTATATGTCAACTGGGGAATGGTTCTTATTTTTAAAAATTTGATTTCATTCTCTATATATTTAAGAAATGAGGTCTTTATCAGAGAAGGATGCTATAATTTTTTTTTCTGTTTTTTTTTTTAACAAAATGTAGTTGACCTAATTATCTTTTAAAATTAAATGTGTTTTTGTTTTTGCTTTGTCTGATTGCTACCCATTCCTTTTTTACTTCAGCTGAAGTGTAATAGATTTTTTCCAGCCCTTTATTTTATCTCTATATGTCTCATAAACAACATATTGTTGGATTATGATTTTTAATCCATTTTTAATCCATTCCACTTTATGGGTAAGTTCGTCCCATTCCCATTCCCAGCTATGATTACAATGTATTTCTTTCCATTCTATTTCCTTCTGGTTTTCCTTCTCTCTTTTTATCCTATTCCTCCTCAAAAAACTGTTTTATTTTCCACTGTTTCCCTCAACCTTTTCTTACTTATATCAAATCACCCCCTTCTCTTTTATCCCCATTTATCTCCTATTTCCCTACTTGATGTATTTCTATATACAACTCTGTGTGTGTGTGTGTGTGTGTGTGTGTGTGTGTATACACACATTCTTCTTTCTTTGAACCAATTCCAATGAGAGTGAGGTTCAAGCATTGTGTTGTCTCCCTTTGAATTTTCCCCTCCAACATAAAAGCTTCCAAGTGTGCCTCTTTTATGTTAGAAAAATTTCCCCATTCTACGGATCTCTTCCCCCTTTTCCCAGTGCATCCCTTTTTCTCAACCCTTCATTTTTTTTGAGATAATCCTAACATAATCAACTCATACCCATTCTTTTTATGAAAGCTCCTTCTAACTTCCCCTATATTGATAAAGTTCTTAGGAGTTACATGTATCATCTTCCCAAATGGGAATATAAACAGCTTAACTTTAATGAACTTGATTATGATTACCCTTTCTTGTTAATATTTTTATGTTTCTCTTGAGTCTTGTGTTTGAATGTAAATTTTTCTATTCAGCTCTGGTCTTTTCAGCAGGAGTGCTTGGAACTCTTCCATTTCATTAAATGTCCATCTCCCAATATTCCCTTCCCTGCCCGATGGATTATATTCAGTTTTGCTGGATAGCTTATTTTTGGTTGCAATCCTAGCTCCTTTACCTTCTGGAATATCATATTCCAAATTCTCCACTTCTTGAATGGAAAAATTGCTAAATCTTGTGTGATTCTGAATGTGGCACCACAAACTTTGAATTGTTTCTTTCTGTTGCTTGCAATATTCTTTCCTTGCCTGGGGACTAGAATTTTGTTATAATATTTCTGAGAGTTTTTTAGATCTGTTTCAGGAGGTGATTTCATTTATATTTCACCTTCTGAATCTAAGGTATCAGGGAAGTTTACCTTGATAATTTCTTGAAATATTATGGCTATATATATTTTTTTGATTATGGCTCTCAGTCCAAAAATTCTTAAATGATCTCAATCTATTTTCTGGGTCAGTTATTTTTCTGATGATACATTTTTACATTCTCTTCTGTTTTTTCATTCTTTTGATTTTGTTTTATTGTTTCTTGATGTCTCATGAAGTCATTATCTTCCATTTGTCCAGTTCTAATTTTTAAGGCTTTTTTTCTTCAGTGAGTTTTTATATCTTTTTTTTCCCTTTGGGTCAATTCTAGTTTTTAGAGTGATATTTTTTTCAATGAATTTTTGTGCCTCTTTTAGTAAGCTATTAATTTTCCTTTCATAATTTTCTTGCAGTACTCTCATTTCTTTTCCCATATTTTTTCCTCTACCACTACTATTATCTCTTTCTTTAACTCAAAAATTCTTGTTGGGCTTGGGTTCAATTAATATTTCTCTTTGAAGTTTTGCTAATATTTCTGTTTTTACATTGTTGTCTTCTGATTTTATGTCTTGGTCTTTCTTTCATTGTAGTAGCTTTTTATGGGCAAGTTCTTTTTTTTTCCCCTCATTTTTTTCCCAGCCTATTTCCTGACTTCGAACTTAATGTTAAAGTTGGCCTCTGCAAACCTGACTATGGAAAGGCATTGTCCCAAACTTCAGTCTTTTTCATGGTCCTGTTTTTAAAAGCTAGTCCTGAAGGTCTGCAAATTTTTGTTGCTTCCAAGTGGCGTGATCCTGGGAGAGATGTGGTCACTGCTCTTTTGTGCTCTAGTCTTTACCCAGGAAGGGTCCCTTATTCCCTTGTGATCAACCACATGTGCTCCTCTCCACTCTGGCACTGTAATCCAAACAGCTTTGGATAATGAGGTTGCCAGTGAGCACTAGCTGAGCCTAGTGTTAACAAAGGGTCCTTGTGATCTCTTTCAGACAATTTGTGTGATATTTTCCGCCCTCCTCCCCCATTCTTTACCATCTTTGGGCTGAGGGCTCCAAAAGCTGCTGCTGCATTTTGGGCAGGTCTCTCCTATCAAACTCCTAAGTTGTCTTAGGCCAGAAAAACCTTTTATTGGCTTTACTGCTACAAAATTTGATTTGATTTGAGGAATTATTTTAAGGTTGTTGGGAGGGAAATATTGGGAGAGTTCAGCTGGGTTGCCACCTGTACTCTGCCATCCTGATTCTGCTGCCCCTCTTAATGCTTTTGAACACAGGAGCTTCCTGCCATCTGTGCTCAAGTCTCTTTTGTTCTCTGTAATCTTCACTGTTCCCCTCTCTCTGCCAACAGTATCCTGGACTCCCAATCACTCCATCTATACTCAGCAATTCCCAGCTGTCTAGAACTGATCCTGATGCCCCATGTGCCTGGGCTTAGAATCTTCACCATTCTCACCTTTGCTCAGCCTCTTTCTTTACTTCATCTTTAGTTGTCTGTCACTATGCCCAGTTTCTCCTCCCTGAATTCCAATGACCAAACTCTTTGCTCAATACCTACTCTTCTCAGAAAGTCAGTTTAAAATGACTCACTAAGAGAAGGCTAGGGATTATTCAGCCCCATTGGTTGGTGGAACTTCTTAAGGAGGACAGGAGAAATAAACAGATCTTTAATTCTAGATAATTAAGAAACTTTTTTTTTCCAGAGGGCAAGATGGAATTAGAAAAAATAATAATAAAAACAATAATTAGCATTTACATAGTACATGTTAACTGATTTGATCCTTGCCACAATTCTGGGAAGTAGGTGATCTTATGATCCCCATTTTATTTTTATTTTGTTTTTATTAAAGCTTTTTATTTTCAAAATCTATGCATGGATAATTTTTCAACATTAACCCTTGCAAAATCTTATGTTCCAATTTCCCCCCTCTTCTTCACCCTCTCCCCTAGATGGCAAATAGTCCAATATATGTTAAACATGTATACAAGGGTCAATGTTGGAAAAATTACCTATGCATATGCTTTGTAAATAAAAAGCTTTAATTAAAATTTTTAAAAAAGAATTATAGAAGTGCCCTACCATATCTAATGTAGATGTAATAATTTTGTCCAATAAGCTGATATACAAATGGAAAGACTGACTTCAATATTGACATTTTCTATATCAAAAAGATGAATAAAATAAGAAAAAGAAAAAAAATGTTAAACATGATAAAAATATATGTTAAATCCAATATATACATACACATTTATACAAGATAATTGTGTTACTGCAATCAAATCAAAAAGGAAAAAATGAGAAAGAAAATAAAATGCCAGCAAACAACAACTAAAAAAATGAAAATGCTATGTTGTGATCCACACTCAGTTCCCACAGTTCTCTCTCTCTGGGTGTAGATGGCTCTCCATCACAAGATCATTGGAACTGGCCTGAATCATCTCATTGTTGAAAAAAGCTATGTCCATCACACTTGATAATCACATAATCTTCTTGTTGCTGTGTACAATGATCTCCTGGTTCTATTCATTTCACTCAGCATCAGTTCATGTAAGTCTCTCCAGGCCTCTCTGAAATCATCTTGCTGATCGTTTCTTACAGAACAATAATATTCCATAACATTTATATACTATAACTTAGTCAGTCATTCTCCAATTGATGGGCAGCCACTCAGTTTCCAGTTTCTGCCCACTACAAACAGGGCTGCCACAAACATTTTGGCACATAAAGGTCCCTTTCCCTTCTTTAAAATCTCTTTGGGATATAAGTCCCGTAGAAACACAGCTGGGTCAAAGGGTTTGCACAGTTTGATAACTTTTTGAGCATAGTTACAAATTGCTCTCCAGAATGGCTGGATGTGTTTACAATTCCACCAACAATGCATCAGTATCCCAGTTTTCCACATCCCCTCCAACATTTGTCATTATCTTTTCCTGTCATCTTAGCCAGTCTGACAGGTGTGTAGCGGTATCTCAGAGTTGTTTTAATTTGCATTTCTCTGATGATCCTTATTTTACACCTGAAGAAACTGAGGCTGAGAGACCTTAAGTGACTTGCGCAGGCCTATACAACTGAAATGAGTCTAAAGCAAGATTTGAATTCAGGTATTCCTATATTTTAGTTCAACACTCTCTCATTGTTCTACCAAGCTGTTTCACAAGCAAAATATCCTCTCTCTCTTCCCATATCACCCCTAAAAACTTCATTTTCTTCTGCCAGGAATAGAAAATTGACTTCAATCTCTCTCGTCATCCTCTTTAGCTCAGCATCATAGAATGTTAGAATCATTCAACATATATTCAACATAATTTACTGACTGAGAAAAATGAGGCTCAGGAAGGTCCAAAGTTTATTATCTTTAGCGACAGAGACAGGACCAGAATTCAGCAGGAGGAAAGTAGAAGGGTTTCCCAAGGCACCTGCTCCTGCTGGGCCTATCCTGTGGGCCATCCCTTGCTTACCAATTCTTTTTGAGAGGGATCCTCACATAATGACAAGAACCTAAGACTGAGCATTAGGAGTCTTGGGCACTGCCTCCATTTCTGTCACTGAATTAGCTATGCAACCCTGGGCAAATTTTTACCTCTTTTGGTTCCTTCACCTAAAATTTGTGATTCAAACACAAGCTTATTTTAAGGTCTTTTCTAGCTTTGATTTTCCAAGATTTCTTTAAATATAGTGTCAGCTCAGTGACCTTTCAGAGAATCTTGTATGTCCTAATAAATCTGGGCAACAGTGCTCTGGCCTTTGGTGGCAATGGGAGACCAAACCAGAGAATACCAGGTGCTGTTGCAGGCTACCTGGTGGCGCCTGTAGTCCCGTGCTCTGGCAGGTATCTCTCCCACCTTGATCATGGTCTTTTCCAGAACTTTGGCTAGCAAGGTGGTGAAATAGATGGAGAACTAGATCTGGAGTAGGAAAGCTTCCTGACTTCAACCCTGACTTCAGCTATTCACTAGCTATGTGTGGCCCTGGTTTCCTCATGAACTGTAGAAAGAGATGGCCAAACCACTCTAGCATTTTTGCCCAAAAAACCCCAAACAAAACCCAAGGGGGTCATGAAGAGTCACATTTGACTGAAATGACTGAACAACAACAACAACATGATAAACATGTATTTAAGAGCTATTAAAATAGTACTGGCAGCAAAGATTGCCAGAAAGATAATTTAGAACTTCTTTCCCTTTCAAAACATACAGGTGATATTCTGTATATGTATATTTTGGGCATATGATATTTGGCCACTGCAACAGTAGCATTGCAATATATCCAAATTAGCTAATGTGCAGTCTGATGGCACTGGATCTGGAGTCAGGATAAGCTGAATTCAAATCCTGCCTCAGATAATTACTGGCTTTCTGACCTTGGCAAATGGTAATTTCTCTTAGAATCTTTTTTGTCATCTGTAAAATAAATTAGAAAAAGAAATGTCAAAACTGCAATATTTTTGCCAAGAAAATGGGGTCACAAAGAGTGGGACATAACTAAAGAACAACAAGTATTAACCTGAGTTCTCTCTGATAGTCAGAGGAGATACTACTCCCATACATGTGCTTAAGAGACTCTTAACGAGACCTGGCAAGTAGATTGAGTATCTCTCTATCTAGTGGAAAATTTATATATCACATTCCCTCACTGGATAATTAACTTAGTGACACATTGCCATGCTAGAGAGTAAATATTTGCTAATAATGGCTAAAATGTATGCAATACTCTAAGGTTTGCTAAGTGCTTTATACATATTTTTTCATTTTATCTTCACAATTCTGGAAAGGAGGAGTTTTTGTGATCCCTTTTTTGCTGATGAAGAAACTGAGTCACACAGGGTCACACAGTTAATAATTATCTGAGACAGGATTTGAACTCAGAAAGATGAGTCTTCCAAACTCCAGGTTTGGTGCTCCATTTTGGCATCTCACAAATACTTATGCTGTTCCAATCCCTTGCATAAGTACTAATAATTATTGCTGAACAGTTTAAATACAACTTGGCCAGGTTCAGAATTTAGCTGACGGATGAGATTAAATGTTATTCAGATCTTGGGTATAATTTGGAGCTTCCCCTCCATTTCTTTGAGTTTTCTCTCTTAATCAATAGCGTCTCTTCCTATTCCTACCCCTATCACATGCCGAAGATAGACGTCAGAAAATATCTACCATAGTACGATCACATAGTTTATTTTTTTATAGTTTATTGAACATGATAAAAATCAAAGGAAAATAAATGCTCCTAAAACCTAAATAGAATCATCTACCTCTCATCATGTTTTCAAACTTCCTCTTGCTTGTCTTTCCACCTTCAGGGTGCCAGAAGGAAAGTCCCAAATTACCTGTATTTGCTTGTAGCAGAAAGAGTTAAAGGAAGAGGCATATGCTTCCAGACTATAAACCAGTGAAAGCAAGAAAAGTCCCATAGTGAGAGCTGTCTTACCTTCTGTCTCACCAGCTCAATGGGAAGCAACTAAGCTGCCTATCTCCCCTGCTTCAGTTCCATCTTCACAGCACTAGACTCTACTGTCTCAACATTTCAGTGCTACAAATTTAAGTAATTCCATTTTTGGCAGAGGCTTGGGTCTCCCCACTGTCTGGCAGCCCCAAACCCAAAGTCTCAGTCTGATTGTAATAGCAGCTCGCTGCCCTCTGCCCTGAATGACAACCAGTGAGCTTTTAACTCAGGGACAAAGAAGGAAAAGCCCTCCAGATATGTATGCCAGCATACAGATTCCATGCCCCCTTCTGTCCTGTCTCGTGGCTTTTTGCCAATTGTAGAAGTGCTTAGGGCCATATGCCTCCCCTCCCCCCTCCCCAGGTTATCTCACAAATTCTGTTTCCCTAGGCAGGAAACAACCCACAGAGATGATATGGTACCTACAGAAATACCTGCTACACAAAGAGACCATGATGGAAAACAGGAATAAAGACTCTTTGGCTGTGACCCCACTGCAAAAGCCCTTGTTATTCCATCTGTATTTACCACTAAAGAATGAAGCGTAACCTAAAAAAACTCTAGTTTCAACCTTGGCTCTTTGCTTGTTCACTTTTCTTGGGTACCATCTGGGGAGGACGCAGGAGGGCTTTTTTGTACAGGAGTTTCCATAATTCAGGGACTCTGAACCTCACTCAACTTACTTCAAAACTCAGATGAAAGCCTAGTATAAATCACAGGTTGAGCATGTTCCCACATCCTCTGAATCCCAGATATATATATTTATATGTACTTTCCGTGGGTATAATATTTCCTGTATTTTACAGAAATGATGTGATATATATACATATACATATATATATACATAAATATGTATGTATATATATATGTAGTTATTCCTTGACTTTCACCTTCCACACTTTTGCTATGACACACTTTGGAAGATGTCACTAAAGTATAAAGGAATGTCAAGAAAAAGACTGTGTGGCCCTGTTGGGGCCTGAAAGTAAAGCAACTAAGAAACAATAATTGAACCCAATCCATGGTAATGTGCTTGCCAACACCCTTAGAAATGAAGTGAGTTTTTAATTAAAATTGTTTTTAACATCTCAATGTTTATTTAGGGGCTCATTAATAACACAGTACATTTGTATAGTATCGTGTACCTTTTAAAGCACTTTCACCTTTAGAATCCTCCTGTAAGCTGGACAGACATAATGATCCCTACTTTATAGACAAGGAAACTGCAGGGGCAGAGAGGTTAAGTAAATTGCCGAAAATCTGACAACTAATCAGTGACAGAGTCGGGATTCAACTCCTAGTTCCACAGTCTTTCCACTGTATTGCTTTCTGTGGCATCTCCAGGGATCAAAGGCTTCCTTTTCAATGAGTTCAGTAAGTAGACAATGGCTTTGCTATTCAAAACCTCAAGGTAGGAGGGTGGGAACTGAGTGATGGAATTAGGAAGAAGGGAATACATGTGGGAAAAATTCCCATCAAATAGCTTTGACAAGATTCTTTACTATCCACTCAAGCTGTGGGAAGCACTATGTCCCATGGACTCCTTGATTCGACCCTCTGATTACCTTCTTTTCATTTTTCTTTTGCCGATACAAACATGAAAGCCATTTGACAATGGTTGCCCTATGATAGAGCAAGAGGGGGCATGGAGCCAGAAAGGAATAAAGAACTCCTTTCCTCCTGAGCTGAGTCAGTCAGCAAGTGATGCTCATTAGCAGAGCTGACTCAAGGCTGCTTTATTACCTTCCCGTGGGCTGGTACCTTGCCCCCTAGGCACCCAGCAGGTGTCAGCCTGGCACACCTGCATATATAATGGGACAGGCGGCTTGTGACAAAGCAAACTATTTTTGCACATTATCAGCATTAAGACCTGGTCATCATGTACAATACGGGATTATTCTGATATATTACCTCATCTCTCAGTGACACCCAGGACTTCCATCAGTTGCACAAAATCATAAAATGCCAGACTAGACATTGTCTATCCCAACACTCGTTTTGAGATGAGGAAACTGAGGCTCAAGAGTTGAAGGGACTTGCCCATATAATGATCTCTGACATAGGTATTGTTGGCTCAGATATTGTTTGCTAAGCAATAATTCTCCTCCCTTTTAATGTTGCTGGGGAGAAGCCAGCAAGGCTTGGAGGTGCAGCAGAGAAGGCACACGTGAATCTCAGGGGGCTCATTACTTGGGAACTGTTGCTCCCGGAAAACAATACAGGATATGGAGCCTGTGTCCTGAGAAGAGAGACCCTCATATCACAAACACAGCCTGGGCCTCTCCCTAATGCCCTACTTCTACTAGATAGATAATCTGCCCTTAAAAGATGGAGGAGGAGAAAGAGGAGAATGCTGAGGATGAAGATGATTTATATTTATATAGCACTTTCTGTGGGGATGATATTTCCTCTATTTTACAGCTGTGGAAATTGAGACTTAGAGAAATGATGTGATTTACCTATAATTACATAGTTCCTATGGGTCAACTAGGTGACACAATGGATAGACTGCTGGATTTAGAGTCAGGAAGAATCATTTTCCAGATTTGAAATCTAGAGTCAGATACTTACTAACTCTGTGATTCAGGGCGAGCCACCTAACCCCGTTTACATCAATTTCCCTATCTATAAAAAATGAGCTGGAGAGGGAAATGGTGGACCATTCAGTAACTTTGCCAAGAAAATCCCCAATGGGGTCGTGAGAAGTCAGACATGACTAAGAAAATGACACAGTAAATCTAAGATCTCTTTCTTTCACACTCTTTCCATCATCTTGTATTTATGAAAATTTACCTCTCTCCAAAAGACCTTGGATTTCTAGCTACCCTCTCCAGTGCTAATTACTCCCTTTCTCAAGTCACTGGGCTAACAGGAATACTCACTTTCACTTCCAGATCCTCCCTCCACAGCCATCACTCAGCAACTTCTTTAAGGATTACTCCACTCAACTGTATCAACCATCCTATGTCCTTGTTGCTAGTATCTGTCAGATCATTATTACTCCTTCCTCAAGGAGCTAGTACTTGGCTAAAACTCTTATGTTTGGGGACTTCAACATACATATTACTATCCCCTCAACACCCTGACTTTTCAATTAATTGATTTCTTCATCTTCCTTGATTAATGTCTTCATTCCATCTCAATTGCCCACCGAGATTGCCAAATCTTTGATTTAGTTACCATCCATAAGTGTACCACCTTCATGATTTTGAACTCTTGAATTCTCCTGTCTCATCATACACTCCTGTTCCTTCCATCTCTTCCTTTTTTCACTCCTTTTAAACCTATTCTTCAACCTAGATCTCTTTTGTTTTCCTAGCCAACTATCATAGCTTTTCTGGCCATACTTTTTTTTTTCCTTAATAGTTTTGAATATCATTAACCAATTGTCTTTCACCTTCAGTTCCCTTCATCCTACAGCCACTCATATTCTGCCAATTCTTAAGTCTGGGTCACTCCTTCACTATCCACCTTCTCTGTTCTTCCTCTGGTACTGCTGAATACCACTAGAATTAGGTATCCAACTGGGCCAAATGAGGTTCACCACAAATTCATGTTATTTAATCTCAATTGTATCATCACTACTGCATGCCCAGACTTTCATTCTTTTTTGATTGACTCTCTTACCCATTCATGTCAATGGAGGAAAGCCAAAAGCTTTTCTCTTCTCAAATGCCAGTACCACCCATTAACACCTTCTTTTAGGAGATATTCTCAACTCTAGTTTAATGAGAAAAGGAAGGTTTCTTTTTCTTCTCTACTCCATATCCTTACATATAAAACCATCATTTCCCTTTTACTTTAAATCCCAAGAGCCAACTGTCAAAAGTTTATGTGAGCATTGACACCATAAAAATGGACAAAGAACAAATAAAGGTTTGATTTATTGTTTTGTTGATTGTCTAGACTTAAGTAATGGAGGAATTATTAATAATGAATTATTATTAAATAATAATTCAAAATGTTTCATAGGTACATGTTTTTCCCCAGGAGAGCCAGTTGTTAAACATTTAACAGTACACTACTAGGTTTTCCTTACCAAAGCAAATTCCTTTACTTGTGCCCATAATTTTTCCCAATGACCATAAATTTCAGGAGCTTATCCTATCTCTTTCATTGCAATTTTGTCTCTGTCTATTGACTTCCTTATCACTGCCTTTTGTTGTTCAGTCATTTTCAGTCCTGTCCAATTCTTCATGACCCCAATTGGGATTTTCTTGGGAGAGATACTCAAATGGTTTGCCATTTTCTTTTCCAGCTCATTTTACAGATTAGGAAACTGAGGCAAACAGGATTAAGCGCCTTGCCCAGGGTAAGTGCTTTGGTCAGATTTGAACCTGGGAAGATGAGTCTTCCTAACACACTTGATGCTCTATCTACTATACCACCACTGGATCAGGTCTGCCTCATTCTCAGAAAACTTTCACTTGACTCTGCCATTCCTTTAAACTATAATCTTCTATCATTTCCCCATTTCATTGCCAAACTCTTAAAAAGAATCATTTACACTCAACTATCTCTACTTTTTTAAAATAGTATTTTATTTTCCCCCCAGTTAAATGTTAAGAAAATTTTTAGGAATCATTTTCACAAGATTTTGACTTCTAAATTTTCCTCCCTCTCTAGCTCTCCTCCTTTCTTCCAAAGATGGCAAGTAGTGTGACATGGTTTATGCATGTGTTCTCATATAAAACATATTTCTGTGAAAGAAGAAACAGATCAAAACCAAAAAATGAGAAAGAATAAAGTAAGTGAAAAAACACTTTGATCTGCACTCAGAATCCATCAGTTCTTTATCTGGTTATGGATAGCATTTTCCTCTGTGAGTTCTTTGTACTCGTCTTTGATTATTAGATTTGCTCTGAAAAGAGCAAAGTCATTTGTAACTAATCATTACACAATGTTGCTGATACTGTATCATTTCATTTCATGATTCTGCTTATTTCACTCTTCATCAGTTAGTACAAGTCTTTCTAGATTTTTCTGAAATTTGTCTGTTTTATCATTTCTTATTGCACAACAGTATTCCATTATATTCATATACCACAATTCCCCAATTGGTAGGCATCCTTTCGAATTCCAATATTTTGTCACAGAAAAAAGACTGCTATGTGTTTTTATACAAATAGATCCTTCTCCCTTTTTTGATGATCTTTTTGAGATACAGACCTAGGAGTAGTACTGCGGTGTAAGAGGGTATGCACAGTTTTGTTCCTTTCGGGCACAGTTCCAAATTATTCTCCAAAATAGTTGGATCAGTTCACAACTAATAGTGCATGAATGTCCCAATTTTCCCACATTCTCTCCAATATTTATAACTTGCTTTCCCCCTCCCCCCCAATTGGCCAATCTGATAGGTGTCAAGTGGTACTTTAGAATTGTTTTAATTTGCATTTCTCTAATCAAAAGTGATTTAGAGTACTTCTTCTTATGCCTATAGCCTTGATTTCTTTATCTGAAAACTATCTATTTATATTCTTTGACCATTTATCAATTGGGAAATGATTTATATTCTCCTAAATTTGACTCAATTTTCTGTATGTTTGAGAAATGGGGCCTTCAAAATGTTTGTGGCAGCCCTGTTTGTAGTGGCTAGAAAGTGGAAATTGAATGGATGCCCATCAATTGGAGAATGGCTGGGTAAATTGTGGTATATGAATGTTATGGAATATTATTGTTCTGTAAGGAATGACCAACAGGATGAAGACAGAGAGGCTTGGAGAGACCTACATGGACTGATGCTAAGTGAGATGAGCAGAACCAGGAGATCATTATACACTTCGACAACGATATTGTATGAGGATGTATTCTGATGGAAGTGGATTTCTTTGACAAAGAGACCTGAGTTTCAATGGATAAATGATGGACAGAAGCAGCTACACCCAAAGAAAGAACACTGGGAAATGAATGTGAACTATCTGCATTTTTGTTTTTCTTCCCGGGTTATTTTTACTTTCTGAATCCAATTCTCCCTGTGCAACAAGAGAACTGTTCGGTTCTGCAAACATATATTGTATCTAGGATATACTGCAACATATCTAACATATATAGGACTGCTTGCCATCTAGGGAGGGGGGGTGGTGGGGGGGAGGGGGGGTGGTGGGAGGGAGGGGAAAAATCGAAACAGAAGCGAGTGCAAGGGATAATGTTGTAAAAAATTACCCTGGCATGGATTCTGTCAATATAAAGTTATTATTAAATAAAATTAAATTTAAAAAAATTAAAAATGTTGAATAGCATGGGGACAAAAAAAAAGAGAGAAATGGGGCCTTTATCAAAGACACTTGCAGTAAAGATTGTTCCCCAGCTTTTTGCTTTCCTTCTAATCTTAATTGCATTGGTCTTTTTTGTTTAAAAGCCTTTTAATTTAACATCATCGAAATGATCTATTTTGTATTTTATAATGCTATGTCTTGTTTGAATTCTTCCCCTTTCTATAGATTTGACATACAGGCTATTCCTAGCTCTTCTAATTTGCTTATTGTGTCATCCTTTATGTCTAAATCATGCACTCATTTTGATCTTATCTTGGCATACAGTGTAGTACTTTTAATGGTACTTTTTATACTTTTTAAAATAAACCTTACCTCCATTCCAATCTGTTTTTTTTATCTTACCTCACTACTGAAAAGGACCTCTCCAAGATTATTAGTGATTTTTTAACTTTTAAATCTAGTGGCTTTTCCTCTGATCTCAACCTCTTTAACACCTTTCTGTACCTTTTCGCACTTTTGGCTGTTTTCTGATAGTGCCCTTCTCTTTCCTGCTTCTTTTCCATTCTATCAAACTATTCTATTTAGGCTCTATCCTGAATCCTTGTCTCTTCTTTCTCAATTCTTTTCCTTGCTGATTTTATCTGCTCCTATAGATTCAATTTTTATTTCTATGCAGATGACTCCCAACTCTACATATAATATTTAGATTAATCTCAGAGTTGAGTCCTAAATTTACCTTTAATCATGTTTTTTTCCAGATAATTATTGTATACCCTCAGTTGAATGTATATTTCATACCTTAATTCAATGCCTTACCTATAATACCTGCTTATTAGATGTTTAAATTTAACTGAAGGACTATTTAATTTTCAGATTTTGTATGTTTAGCATCTAAAATAAGGCTTTGTATATAGTAAGTACTTAACAAATATTTAATTGAAATAACTTAAATTTTAGCTCCCCAATGTCTCCTGCTTTCAAGTCCAGCATTCCTTCTACTCTATCACACTGGGTTAGATCAACAATAGGCACCTTATACTTAATTAGATAAAGGGTAATAGAATTTTAGAGTTGGAAAGATGTGTCTTTTGAGTGTGGAGAATTGATGATTTTATCCATCCATCAAATATTTTTGGAAAAGCCATTTTCATACAAGTATGAGAAACTTTTTTGGTTATTATCATCCAGTAATGTCTGACTTTGTGATCTCATATGGGGTTTTCTTGGCAAAAATACTGGAGGGGTTTGCCATTTCCTTCTCCAGCCATCTACCTCCCCCAGATGCTGAAAAGATAAGTATGTTCACCTGACAATGAATAAGCCAGAGGAGAGACCACTTGAGACTGTAGCTGTAGGAAGGTAGATTGCCCAATAAAAAAATAAGCTTTAACCATTAAAGGATATTCCTTTTCCTGATCCTCTCTCTCTATGAACACTATCATCCTTACTTGCTAGAATCTGAAGACAAGAGGAGGTCACTCTTTAGCACATCCATAGAGTTCAGGTCCAGGAGCCAGTCAGCGAACTTAATTCAGTCATACCTGGTTAGAAGCTAGTTCCCCACAATTCCTTGGCAGTCAATTTGAAAGGCAGATGGGAATGCTAGGGTGGGGGTGAGGAAGGCACCTGCAAGGACAACTGCTACACTATCATTGCAGAGGTGGAAAGACTGAGGATGTAGAAGTTTATATATACTGTTAGAAGAAACAGCTGGTGCGTTGGCCGGATTTTTTTTTGAAGGTTTTTTTTTTTTTTTTTTTTTATTGGTCTTTTTTCATTTTTGTTGCAAGGGAAGGCTTATTGGATGGAAAGAGAAGGACATATATGGAAACTAATATGATATAAAAATAAATCAATAAAAATGAGAATAGTTCAAAAATATGCTGCCTTGGTATTTAGTGAATTTTCTTTCAGTCAGCCAATAAATATTTTAAAAGCACCCATTATGGGTTAGGCACTATGCAAAATAATGAGTATACTAAACAAAAGCAAAAGATGACCCCTACCTTCAAAGAGATCATGGTGGAGACAACATGCAAACCATTATGTACAAACAAACTGTAGTGTAATGAAAAGAACATTGCATCTGGACAGAATAGCTGGTACACTTGAACAAGTCACTTCAATTCCCTGACTATGTACAAGATAAATAGGAAATAATCAAAAAAGGGAAATTACTAGAAATAAGAGGGATTAGAAAAGATTTCTTGTTGAAAGTGAATTTTTAGCTGAGACTTGAAGGAATCCAGGAGGTAGACATGAAGAAAGAGACTATTCCAGGCATGGAAGACACTGAAAATGCACAGAGCTGAGAGATGGAATGTCTTGTTCCAGGAATAGCAAGGTGGTCAGTGTCACTGAATCAAAGTAGGTCGTGGGCTGGATGAAAGGTGTAAGAAAACTGGAAAAGTTGGGGTGGAAATAGATTATTAAGGGCTTTGAATGTCAAAAGGAAGATTTTATCTTTGATACTGGATGCGATAAAGAGCCCCTAGGGCTTATTGAGTGAGACGGAGGGATAGTGGAACCTGTACTTTAGGAAAGTCACTTTAGTGGCTGAGTGGAGGATGTACTAGAGTAGTGAGAGAATTGTGGCAGGACCACCATAGAAAGTAATTGCACTGTCACTTGAAATCTTCGTGCAGAGGTTAGATGAGCACTCCTTAGGGGATAACTGCAGGAAGTATTCTTGTATCATAAAGGAGATTATAGACTAGATGAACACCGATGTCCCTTCCAACCTATTAATAGCCTGATTTTATGAATTTTAAGAGAAAATGCCACTCAGTTGAAAAAAATCACAGAGGATTTAGAGCTGAAAGCAACTTTAAAAGTTATTTAGTTCCAGTGAGAAAGTAAGGCCCAGAGAACTGAGGCGACTTGTTCAAGTGTACCAGCTACTCTGTCCAGATGCAATGTTCTTTTCATTACACTACAGGAAAGGGAAGGCTACGAATCTATCCAAATATATGATGTAGGCTCCTGATTACCTTTCCTATAGTTAATATGCTTGAGCTATTGGAATCTTCAACATGAATCACATAAAGAATACTAAGTTAAAGTTCACTATGGCCCTGGCAGAGTATTAGCACCAGCATTTCTATGTCCTAGAGTCTCAGTCAGGAGGAACCTCAAAAGACATCATTTCCAACCAACACCCAGACCTATACCCATACAACATCCTTCTGGAAGACTTGTAGGGAGCATCAAGGGAGCATCAAGAAACCTACTACTTCCTTAAGATAGCCCATTTTGTTTTTGGACAGTTCTCTTTCCCAGGAAGTTCATAGGATCATAGATTTAGTCATGACTTATAACCAGAAATAATCTGGTTAAACCACTACATTTTACAAATAAAAAACACCTGAAACCTTGAAAAGTTTTTTATTTTTATTTTTTGACTAAAAAGTTAAGGCGCTTTTCCAATGTCATATAAATAGTGCATGGGGGAGCTAGGCTGGAAGTTCAACTTCTCTGACTGCGGATGCAGTCCCTTTTCTATTAAAATTCCCTGGGTTTAACTTTGTACTAGTTGTCATTCAATCATTTCTGTCTCTTTATGACCCCATGAACCATAACACACAAAATCCTTCTATCTTCCTCTATCTTCTGAGGTCTGTCCAAGCTCATGTTCATTGCTTCTATAACACTATCCATCCATCCATTTCATGCTCTGCCATCCCTCTTTCTTTTTGTCTTCAATCTTTCCCAATATCAGGGTCTTGATTCCAGTGAGTCCTGTCTTCTCTCTATGTAGTCAGAGTATTTAAACTTCAGCTTCAGCATTTGACTTTCCAGTGAATAGCCTAAATTCATTTCTTCTTTTTGACTGATGTTCTCTTGCTGTCCAAGCTGTCTCCAGCACCACAATTTGAAAGTCTTAAGTCTGTGGTACTCAGCTTTCCTAATAATTCAACTTTCACAGCCATACACTAATACTGGAAAAACCATCGCTTTGACTCTTTGACTCTTTGTCAGCAAGATAATGTCTACTTTTCAGTACGTTGTCCAGACTGGCCATAACTTTCCTTCCAAGGAGCAATTTCATGGCTAAAATTGTCATCTGCAGTGATTTTTTGAGCCCAAGAATATAAACTCTGACATTGCTTCCATTTCTCCTCCCTCCACTTGCCTGCCAGGAAATGATGGGGCCCAGGCCAAGATTTTAATTTTTTTAAATTAAGCTGCAAGTCAGCTTTTATACTCTCCTCTTTCACCTCCATCAAGAGCTTTTTAAATTCCTCTTCACTTTCTGCCATCATTATATTTATTTAATTGGAAAGAATTTTGTGAAGTACTTTCCTTTTTTTTTTTTGAAGTACTTTCCAGAATTTTTCTTTATTCTCAGTAGTTCAGCATTAAGCTGTGATCAATGTAGCTGGACAAAGGAAGATGTTGTTCAGTCTGTATGACCCTATTTGGGGTTTCCTTGGCAAAAAGATACTGGAGTTGTTTGCCATTTCCTTCCCCAGCTCATTTTGCAGATGAAGAAACTGAGGCAAACTGAGTTAAGTGAATTGCCCAGGGCCACATAACCAGTAAGTGTCTGAAGCTACATAGCCAGTCACATATCCAGTAAATGTCTGAATCAAGATCTTTCTGATTCCAGAACACCATCCACTGTGCCGAGTAGCTGCCCCCATGGTTAGGAAGAGTTGAGTTCAAATCCAACTTTAGGCATTTACTCTAAAATGAGCTGGAGGAGAAAATAGTACTTCCCTGTCAGGGTTGTAAAGATCAAATGAGATACTTGTAAAGCACTCAGTAAAATGTCTGGCATAGAGCATTTACTTAATAAATAAGTTCCTTTCCTTTCTTCTTTCTCTATCACAGGTATTGATACTGTTGTTCTATTTGTGGTGATCTGCTTGCTCACAGTCTTGGTATGAGATGCAAGGAAAAGTGAAAATTCACAAGTTTGCAGAATTCAGTGTTGGAAGGGATTTCATGGGCCACTTGGCTTAATAAATACTTTAAGTATCCTTTCCACAATGTTTGTAGCAAGTGATTATCCAGACTTTAAATGAACTTTGAACTACCTTCCAAGGCTCTGCACTTTACTTTGGGATAGCTGTTATATATAGATGTTATACATCATTTTGAAGGCTGAAATTATTACTAAGATAAATCAGCAAACTAGTAGTTGCTTTGATTTCAGGAGAGGTAGGGAAAAAAAGAGAGACAGAAACAAAAAAGGAGTAAGGTGGGAGGGAGAACTAAGAGGGAGAGGGAAAGAGGAGGGTATGGGACAGATAGAGAGAAAAGGGGAGGGAGGGAGAAGAGAAAGGAAAGTATTCTTCAACAGGTGTTCAAATAATTGAAATCTCACATGACTACTATACAATTTCTGGGCCAAACTTGTCTCCTATTTCTCTTCTTTCTGACCAGGGGTTCTGTAATGTACTCTAATGAAAGCCTTGCTTCTGTTTATTTACTAAAATATTCATTTTGGTGTCTTTCCTCTGGTTCCTACATCTTATCACAGGAATATATCTTTTTAGGATATAATACTGCATACTTACTCACCCCCTCCCCTTTACCTATCATGTTTCTTTTGAATAAGGTATACCCCTCTTTATAATTACCTTAATCCAGTTATAAAGTTTGGGTCCAATTGAAACTAGCAAAATTAAAGGTTGAAGGAACAAAGACAGACAATTCAATGGAAAAGTAAAATCTTTTCAGATATAAACTGAACTATTCCACACCTTAGAAGTGGTTTTGAGGCTGTGAGTAATTCAACTGCATATGAATTACTTGGTGATCTCATAAGCTCCCATAGATTTAATTATCATCTCTATGCTAATGATTCTTAAATATATCTTGCCTTAATTGTATGTTCTTCTCAGTCACCTTTTGGACATCTCCAATTGGATGTCATAAATATCTTAACTTCACCATGTCCAAAGCATGTTTGTTCAACAATGGAACCGCTGAAGTTACCCACTGTGTATCTGGAGTTTGTAAGACAGAATTGTTTTTCCCCCTGGATACGATAGTAAATTCTTTTGATTGGTATTTTGTTTTGGGTTTAGATGTTCTGAGCTACTTTTTTTGTATTATTTCTTTCATAATAATATTCATGTTTTTGGATTTGACATGTTCTGGTAGACATATAATTCTTTAGTTGTCTCTATTATATTATTTTTGAGATTAATGTGTTTGGCTCATAAGGAGATCATGTTTTCTTTTTATGTTACTGCTTTTTGTTCTTTTTCATATGTACTTTCATTCAAAATGAGCTATTATTTCTCCTTTCATATAATAGACAAAGATTCAAGTTTTTCTATTCTATCAATTATTTCTCCAATGTGGGCCAAAAATTCTGCTTTCACAATTCTTATTTTTCTTTTAAACCATTCAAGAACTGTTCTCCCTTCATATTCACTTGGGAACCCACAAGATCTTCTACCTTATGAGGTGTGGACTTATTTTCCTTTGTCTTACAATATTTATTCAGGGATGGTAGTGTCTGGACTAGCTCTCTGGAGGATCTCTGGACCAGCCGCGGTTTTGGGGAGGAGTGAAGTAGGCAGGCGAGCCACCAGGATGATCAAAGATGGAGTGTCTTATTTCCAGTCCTCTCATCCTTAAATACATCAATAAGATTACATCATTACAGCACACTAAGCATGTGTGAACTAGAGAACCATTATCTCATCAATCACACTGAGTAAGTGCTAACTATAAGCACCCTGCTGTAAGTATCCCTTGCTTCAAGTAGAACACAGGTGATCATGCCCTCCTTGACTTCTCAGGAAAAGATGAGAACACCAAAGGGAGGTGATCTTGCCCTCCCTAACTTCTCAAGAAGGGACATGGACAACAAAAAGAAATGGGGAGCCAAACTAGATATTGTCAGCAGGTTTCCTCTGGACTAAAGGGTCTTTACCTTACCCAAAATTCCCCCACTTTCTGTGGCCCTCTATATCTTGTCTGCTCTATCTTAGGTGATCTGAAGACCCTTTTCTTTTTTATATAATTATTTTTCTTATAGGTTTATCTGCATATATATTCAAAGTCTTTAATTGAGCTTTCTTCTGAGATTTCTGGTTGGGATTTTTTCCCCCTCTTCTATATCCCTTATCACTTTTCTTATTTCTTTCTCTTTGATGGTTAATTACCTGAGGGCTGGACCTCAAAGCCATTTCAGCCCTTTCCCAAGCTGAGGATATCACTAAGATATGCTTAATTTGGTGTCTGTCCCATGTGACTTCTAAGAGAACAGAATTAGCCATAGATAGATACTGGATTCTTTCCTTATGGAGTGATATAGTTATTCATGTGTCCTAATTCCCTTGTTTCTTAATTCTCTTGCTGAGTTTTTTTTGTTCATTTCCCCATGTGACCAGCCCATCTTCTATTCCTATAATTCCTGATAAGTCTTTACTCCTGTTCTTCTTAGTAGTTCCTCTTTGTTTTTATGTTGTAGCCTACTTTGATCTCACCTAAAACCAAATTTGTTTTCCATTAGAATCTCTCATTCATCTTACTTGTCAGCTGTATTTGGGGAGGCAGCACTCATTCATGATGTAGTGGATTGTTAGTCAGGAAGACCTATGTTCAAATGCCACTTTTGACACTTATTGGCTTTGTGACCGTGGATCATAAACTTCAGTTTGTTCACCTGTAAAATAGGGATGATAATATCTACTTCTTAAAGTTCTTGTGAGACTCAAATAGAATGAATATAATGTGCTTTGTAAATTTTAAAGTGTTTTGTAAATGCCAGTTGTTATTAAACTATGCTACAAATGGATATCAGATGCTATAGGGTTTGTTCCTCTTCTTCTTGGAATTGTGTCCTGTTAATTTCTGGATATATCAATTGGTCTTTTTTCTTCCTATACTTCCTACAATATCTTTTGTATGTACATAGTCAATTTTTTTCCTCTCTTCAATTTAAAGTTCTTTTGATTTGCAAGACTTCAGACAAATATATTCCATCCTTGGCCAATAGCTTGTCATTACTATATTTTTAAGTTATAGTCCAGAAATCCAAATCCATTATCCAAAGTTTTAACCTGCTAGTGACTATTCCGTTCATCACACTGGATCTCCATCTTCCTTATTTGTAATTGTCCTATCATATTACCTTTTCTGGCTCAGAAAAGCAAGTTCACCAATGTTTTGTTCACATTTTTGAGAATTTTGTCTTTTCATATAGCTGCAACTTCTTTGTATTATCTCATTGCATTCATAGTAAGGATATCAATATGGGTACATTTTGCCAGTGATATTTCAGCTTGCCTGATGCCAGTGACAAAAAATTCACACTGAGAACACAAGCATTTATACATTGTAATAGTCTCCCAACAGATAGATAGTTGAAGAGCAGGATGATTCTTAATTCTTTGATATGCACTTATATCATTTATCCATGATCTCATATGTTTACATGGTCGCTCCATTGACATAGATGATAAACCATTGATGCCTTCTCATCATGAACAAAGCTTATACGTTCCCTTCAATAAATTCACTACATGGGAGTCACTCAAACAACTGATTTTCTTCTTCCACGAGGGTATCAGTGGAGAACTCAGGGTGTTGATATGTCATCTTTTATCTTCATCTTTTTTTTTTTGTTCATATTTTTCTGATGACATCTTTTACTCAAGTTCTTTGAAATTCCTCAATGATTATATGTCATGTAGGGTTTTATAACACTTCCATATCAACATAAAATCAGCATCTCTGAAAATTCTACCTATTAGTCAAACTATATAAATATGTTGTAAGATTGTGCCACATTTTAGGATTAATATTTGGTGATATACCTCCTCTATATTTTGAAAATTTTCTTTAAAAAAACTCTAGAGTTTCCTATGCCTTCTTACCCAGCTCTCCTTTTTTTCCTTCATCACAATAATTTGCAATTGTATCCTACAATTTCTGGGAAGAAACTTTTTTTTTTTTTCCCCATCTTGAGTCAATCTTCCCTTTGGAGTTCCAAGGCTTGCAATCACACCTATCTTTTCTGATTTTTTTTTTTTTTTTTCAGATCTGTTTTCCTGAGTCTTGCTGTACATTAGGTGATTTTTGGAATCAGAGTTCATTTATCATTAATTGCAAGGTGAGATGACCAATTTCTTCTAAAGTTCTCTTTATTTAGATTTGACTAACTAGTTATTACTTGTTCTTTAGTGCTTGGCACATAGAAAATAAACATTTATTGAAATGAATTGAATTGAATCATTCAGAACTATTTGCAGAATAGTCACTTCCCTAGCTCCCTCTCTACTTTTTGAAAGATTATATTATGGACAAGGAAAGGAAAGGATTTATAAAATAACCTGTTTTTAAGAGTAAGAGTAAGTAAGAGTAAGAGAGTAAGAGTAAGAGTAAGAGACATCCTTTAGATGTCTTGGATGATTGAAATTCTCATCACTAATATATCTTGTTTCATTGCTGGTTTTATACTCTACCATCAGGAACTCATTATCCATATACTCTTGCAATGTCACTTCTATATTTCCCTTGTGGATTCAAACATAAGTGCATATTTTTATACTATATAATGACACTCTGGTGTCCCTTCTACTTGATCTATTCTTTTGAATAAGGGTGTGTCTGTGTCTTGCCATACTCTCATGAGTCTCATTCTGGCTATTCTCAATTATATCTGTGAAGGCTGTTTACCTACTTAAAGATCGCTATCACTTTTTTCTGTATATTATCCATATTCTACACATTGCTGTGGATGCAGGCTTAAAACCAGATGGGCCATTTCCATCATTCTTCCAATATACATTCTCCAAATTAACGGATCCCACCTTTTTTCTCATGTCAAACATTTTGTTCCTTTCCATATCTTCTTTGGAAATTGTATAACTTCCTTGACAGTAGGGGTGTTTTTTTGTGCTATTCCCACTTAGCACAAGATGTGGTTTACAACAGGCACTTAATAAATGATAGTTGATTGAAATGTCTGGATAGATGTCTCCCTTCCATTCTTGAATTTTTCAGTTTTAATTTCTCCAAATTATGTTAGCAAATCTCCAAGCAAAAATAATACATGTATTCTATTAGACCAAATCCTGCTCTTCATTACCATCTTCTTAGATAAATATTAATTTCCGGCATCCTTCTTTTTTCCCCTAATAACCTTCCTTCCCCTGAAAGATGCTAACTTTGTGACTAGATCCTTATTTACTACTCAGATCTTCACAGTCCATTGAGATGTTTCCTTTCGGTGTTGCCATTCATTCCATGTTACAAGTGGGTAACAGTTAATAGATTTTATAAATTTATGTGGTCCCTTGAAGCTTCTTAGGCAGAGGAATGACATGGAATCTTAAAAGAAAAACTTGGCTGTCAGCATCCCTGAAACATGTCTCAGGAACATAGCACATCTTTCATTTTGCCATGCCAGCTCCCCATATGGACCAGGCAACCTCCAGTAATTCACAGCTGGGAGCTGCTGACCATTATAATGTGCTTTTCATCCCTATGTTCAGTAAGTCCTTCATATGTCCCTATGGATCATCCTCACAGATGGGGTTAAATCTTGAAGGGCTCCTACACAAATCTCTTTTTGGCTTATGCTTACCCATAATTTCCCTTGGGTACACAAGAATTTGGCTGATATCTAAGGTCCTCAACCCTTCTTACAAGCACTCAGGGTAACGGATCACTGGATGGACTTTATTTAATCTGACAAAAAAAAAAAAAAACTCACAAAGCACTTTGACACTGTGACAAAGTCACAATAAATCTCCTTCACTCTTTAGTAAAGAACTAAACAGCTCACCAAACTTAGATGACTAGTGGAGGTGCTTCTTCCCCTCCCCACTACCACTGAAAGCATTCAGAATTGTTGGGGATTCAATCTTTACTTCTCCACACCTTCACAGACTGTAGATAATGTTGCATGAAACACCTTCCTAACTAGATTGCAAACACTGGAAGGGTGATCCTGGTCCCTCGCCAAATATCTCAGGTTCAATAAATATTTTTTGAGAGACATGATTGTCCAATATAAGATATTCTTATAACAATTTATGAGGTAGAGGAGATTTTAAAGACCAGAAGAAACTGACTGCAGAAGTCAAATGACTTGCCTAATGTCACAGAGCTAGTTAGCTGTGGAGCTAGGATTAGAACCCAGGATTCTTGATTCAGTGGGACTTCTAACTCAGCTCAGGGCTTCATTGAGGATGGTACCATGTTTCTGCCTATATACAACAAGGCAAGGTGGTGTGGAAGGGAAAACTACAAGAAGTACAAGTCCTAGACTGTTCTCTGGCTCTGCTCCTAATTAGCTGTGTGATTGGTATTCCAGTTCCACAGTGTTCTGATTTTATGATTCTTTCCACTCAATTATTCATAAATTATTTCCTATCTTTCACTGCTGTTTAGAGAGGATACTATAACCAGTATTGAAAATACTGAGATTAGTAACATAAGCTAAAATTCCAAATCCTTAAGCAATATTTGCCACAAGGATCCCATTTCAGGCTATTCTTCCCAGAAATGCTCTGAGAACCCAGGAGAGGGCAGGTCTCTTGTCTGTAGGGATGCTTAGGACATTAGTTATTCCTGCACTGTACCCATATCATTTTCTGAAACATGTCTAAGAAGCTATTTTACTGGCTCATTGGGAATTTATTATTGGATTATGACTTATAATCATCTCATTTTCTGGGTTATGACACAATTTATCCAGATGGCCCCAAACAATCTGTAGGTCATATGTGACTCTGGGCTGTGCTAGCAGACATGAAGGAAAGAAACATTGCAAGCACTCCACTTTGGCAATTAGAAAAATGATGAGGCCATGATAGGCTAGGCAGGTTTACAATGAAACAGGCCAAAAATCTGTCTACTCCAGAGTTTCAGTAATTAAAAACGATGTGAAGAGTGCAAAGATGACATCTCAATTTAAGTCGATGATCTCCAAATACTTATAGTGAACGATTTCCTAACTTACCTGGCCACCTTGGAATAATTAAACATTTTGGGGAGTGTAGCAGCTGGTCCATGAACAAAGGAAACTAATTTCCTCTCCTCCCCACTCCCAATAGCTATGTACCCCTGTTGGTCTCAGAAGCCAGAGAAGCACTGATGGTTATCTTAAAAAAAGAAAATGATTTGCCAGGAATTGCACTTCTTCAAGAGTAAATCCAGCAAAGTGGGATGGAATGAAGAGGAATTTGTTTTTTTCATCATCTTTCTCAAACAATAATTGGATCACAGATTTTTGAGCACTAAGGGTCCACAGAAATTATATAGTCCAACCCTTTTTCCAACCCAAGCAGAGTTGGGATTTGAACCCAAGGTCTCTGAATCCAGATCCAGGGGTCTTGGTCCTACATCACAGCTGCCTCTGTGCTTTCCCATTCCCTCCAGGAGCAGGGCACCTCTGGTCCTTCTCCTGTTCCCACCTATCATCTAGCCAGACTTTCCACAAGGCATGTGAGTAGGGTTAAAGGATGGATGGATAATTTCATTTGTCCAGTGAAGACTTTTTTAGAAACCTGCCATTCCAAAAAATGTAATTAAAAAATAACATTATTGAGGTAAGCTTCTCGCATCATCTTTGCTGTACATGATTTAAAGGAGACTATACCTATTCTGTTGTGTAGACTTCAACAGCTACTAATTGAGGATGATGGTGACCTGATGGTTAAAGGTGAAATTCTTTCCAAAGCCCTCAGGGCCTCCCATTTAGGGCTGTTTTAATTCTCCTAAAGAGAAATAGTGGAAAGGGCTTGTTAGAATTCTCCAACTACCAAAAACAGAGACGAAACAGCAAGAGGCAAAAAAGGAAAGAAAAAAAATCCTTTTGTTATGTTTCCAGAGTGTTGTTTTGAATATGTTTTTTCCCCCCAAGGAGTTTTCTTTATATACCATTGCCTCTCTCAACCGGTACCTTGCACCCATGACTGCTAGCACGGTTTCCCTCCTCCTTCTAGCCCACCCAAGGCATGAAATCTGCAAGAGGGCAGTGTTTCCTAGCCTTTTATATTTATACTTGTAAATGTATTCATCTTCTGTGGGGTGAGGCTAAATCCCCTTTCTCCCCAATAACTAATTTGTGAGGACTGTGGTTAAGGGGGGTGGGGGTGAAGTCTCAGAAAAGCTTTCGTCTGATGAGCTTAACTTTGAGAAGAGGGAACCAGGAGACAGGAAAAAAAGAAGCCACTGCGTACTAGGAGACCCGAATGCAGGGAGAGGAGGATGAGGGAAAGACAAAGGGGAGAAATCAAAAGGAAGAGGCCTGGAGGAGGCTCCTGTTGGCACGTGTCCTATTTTCCGTGTTACCTGCTTCCAAGCTTGTCAGGCTCCAACCTTCCTTCTGGACCGCCCACTAACCTCCCGCGGAGCAGGCGTTCTGGGCCCTTCCTTGGGGAGTGCTTGGCAGCTCTGGGTCACCTCTGATCCTGCCTCTGTAGCTTTTGATAAGATCAGAGAATCGCCGGGCAGACACAGGTGTGGACAGCTCAGCTGCTTTCTTTCCCTAACTCTTGCAGCACCAACTCTGCAGACAGACGGAGATATGGGGCCTGGGTGAGCGGTGCTGGAGGCTCAGGCTGGATGGGGGAACATGTGTTCCAGTCATTCTGAGAGCAATTTGGAACGCTGCCTAAAGGGCTATTTGATCCAGCAGTATCTCTCCTGGGCCTGAATCCCAGAGAGATCTTAAAGGAGGGAAAGGGACCCACATGTGCAAAAATGTTTGTGGCAGCCCTCTTTGTAGTGGCAAGGAACTGGAAACTGAGCAGATGCCCATCAGTTGGAGAATGGTTGGGTAAACTGTGGTATATGAATGTTATGGAATATTATTGTTCTGTAAGAAAGGACCAGCAGGATGAATAGAGAGAGACTGGGAGAGACTCACATGAACTGATGCTGAGTGAAGGGAATAGAACTGTTAGGTGTGAGAAATGAAGGTTTTTTTTTTTTTTTATTATCTACTTGACAATTTATTTGAAGCAAATTTTAGTTCTTATAGGGGCTTCCAATGATAACTTACATGTCCCTGAATGACCTTCCATCTCTTCCTGGAATTACTGTGTTTTACAAAAATAGAAACTAATTTTAATGTGAGCCAAAAATCAAACCAAACTGGGATAGTAAAAGTGTTGAGGGGTGAGAAATGAGGGTTGAGATCCCCTGACAGCAATGGGATCCCCTGGCCAGTGTCACAGGCTTTGGAAAGACTTTGCAAACCTGAATGGCGAGGAGGTTTGTAGCAAAAATGGGTTTATTACACTGAGGAAAAAAAAAAAAAAAAAACTTTCTCAGCGGGAAAAATCCTGTTAGGACTTTTTGCAAAGGTTTGGACACACAGCCTTTGATTATAATGGGTTTTTTTGGGCATGGAGCTAGGGCCCAATCTCCGGATGAATTTGAGGGACTAATTTTCAGCTCAATAGAGGGTAGTGATTATGCCCCAAGCCAAAATCTCCAATTGAATTATAGGTGGAGATTGCTGTGGGAGTTTTCCCTATAAACAGGAGAATGAGGCCCAAGATTTTTAGGGCTTCTCTGGACACAGTTTACATCAGAACCAAGAGAAGATGGTACACAGAAGCAACAAGATTATACTGTGATCAATTCTGATGGATGTTGTGGTTTTCAACAATGAGGTGATTCAGGCCAATTCCAATAGACTTGTGGGATGTAAAGAGTCACCTGCATCCAGAAAGAGAATTGCTAGGACTGAGTGTGGATTACAACATAATATTTTCACCTTTTTTTTTTTTAAATTTGTTTGCTTTTTGTTTTACTTTTTCCCCTTTTTGATCTGATTTTTTTGGTATGTGTGCAGCATGATAAATGTGGAAATATGAACAGAAGAATTGTACATGTTTAACATATATTGCATTACTTGCTGTCTAGGGGGAGGGAGTAAAATTTGGAACACAAGGTTTTACAAGAGTGCATGTTGAATGTTGAAAACTATTTTTGCATGTATTTTGAAAATAAAAGGCTATTTTAACAAAATGTAACTGAGGAAAAATGTTAAATACACAAAGTTAAAAAATAAAAGATGGAGACATTTTCCCTCATCCTTATTATAGACTGCAGAGCTAGCAACTCCTGGCTCATCTGCTTTGTACTGGGGGAACTGAGGAGAATGGGATAGCAAGTGACTAATAATGGGAATTGAAGGAACCATACTTGACTATTTTGTGAACTCAATTCTGGAACTAGCTTGGTTTCTATTATTATAGGTCTAGTCCAATATCTGACTTATGAAAAAACTTTATTCTATTATGAGGATAGAAAACCTTACTGCACTGTTTGAACCTAGTCCTTCATGGCTAGGAAACTAAGAACCTAGGTTATGCTGACCTGAAACCCAGTGAGATCCAAAGACTGATGCCAGGAGTCTTCTCATCATTGCTTGCTTATCTTAGGGAACTCATGTTGCTTATCTGAAAACTGGCCCAAAATTGATCAATCATTGTTTCTATATTTGTTTGATTGTTTACAAACCCTTGGGAGGAGTGAGATATCTCTTCTGATTTCAAGGAATTGTACCTATTCTCTCTCCTCTTTCCAATTTGGAAAATCTCTTATCTTTCCTCTAACTAGAAACCAGATTACCTAATTTGTATTGTTCCCCTTAATTAACTGACCTTATTTGGTTGTTTTAAATATGTCTGATTTCGAGCAGAACCAGATCATTATACACTTTGACAACGATATTGTATGAGGATGTATTCTGATGGAAGTGGATTTCTTTGACAAAGAGACCTAACTGAGTTTCAATTGATAAATGATGACAAAAGCAGCTACACCCAAAGAAAGAACACTGGGAAACAAATGTGAACTATCTGCATTTTTGTTTTTCTTCCCGGGAAACGAATGTGAACTATCTGCATTTTTGTTTTTCTTCCCGGGTTATTTATACCTTCTGAATCCAATTCTCCCTATGCAACAAGAGAACTGTTCGGTTCTGCAAACATATATTGTATCTAGGATATACTGCAACATATCCAACATATAAAGGACTGCTTGCCATCTAGGGGAGGGGGTGGAGGGAGGGAGGGGGAAAAAAAATCGGAACAGAAATGAGTGCAAGGGATAATGTTGTAAAAAAAAAAAAAAATTACCCTGGCATGGATTCTGTCAATATAAAGTAATTATTAAATAAAAATTTAAAATAAATAAATAAATAAATAAATTTGTCTGATTTCCCATCCCTACTCAGGGTCCAGGGCCTAAGCTGAGGTTTTGCTTTGTCAGTCAATCAGTACTCACTGCTTAATAAATTGCCCTGCTTGGAAGATCAAATCTTTGCTCCCTTAGTCGTTCATCTTTCACTCACCACAGTACCTCTGACACAACTTCCCAGCCCAAAATTGCTGGATCATGCCAGAAAAGTGCAAGTCCTTTGGCTAAGAGCCAGAGAGTATGTCTGGTCCCAAAGGAGGCCCCTTAGTCCAATCAATACAGGGTTTCCTCCAATTCCTTTGCATGAGGTGTGAGCATTGGGACCCCCTGGTCAGTCTGCAGGTTTTGTGATAGAATTCGCAAATCCCAATGAATACAGGTTTGAGGTTTGTGGCAAGAATTAGTGGCAAACTCCAGATTAGGAATTAGCAGAGACAGACTGACAGGCCTTTGGTTTTATAGGGTTTGCTCAGGACCTGAGCTGGGACTAATCTTCAGTTTAACAGAGGAGACGACCATGCCCCCAGGCCGAGATTTCCAATTGAATGAGAATACTTATCTGGCAATTTCCCCTAGGAGGGTGAGCCCCTCCCAGAGGCCAGGAGGGTTTGAGAGTCAGGGGACACAGTTTACATCACTTTGCTACAAATGTGTGTTGAATGAAGTGGCACAGGGAGCCAGAATGGAAAACTACTTCTCTGATCCCTTTTTCACCTTAGGCAAGTGAATATTTTAAGACTTTAAGATACCTGCCAACCAGAAATTGGGTAACTCAAAAAGAATTTGGAGAGCCTGTAGTACAGGACTTCAAAAGCTAAAAATGCTTTAAAAGCTTTACAAATTCATTAAAAGGGCAAAAGGTAGCTAAAATATTAGTAAAACTAGAATCAGAGAATACCCAAACAGAAAGGAAGCTTTAAAATAAACCACTTAAACCCTTTTATTTTACAAATAAGGAAATTGGTGCTCAAAGATGTAAATGACTTAATTAGCTTGTTAATAGCAGATCAGAGACTGGCGCTCAGGCATCCCAATTCCCAGGGCAGAGCTTTTCCCACACTATTGATAAGCAAGGATGAAAAAGAGCACATTTCCAAAGGAAAGAAACACTTTTATTATCCCTATTTAGGTAATGACTTGCCAGGTGTCTTGCACATATTTAGTAAATGTCTGAGGTCAAATTGGAATTCAGGTCTTTCTAAATCCAGACTCAGGCCTCTATCTATCATTTAGCTGCCAGCTTCATGCCATCCTGTCCTTACTCATCTTCACTGCCCAAGTTTCTTGCTTCAGAAGGAATCTCTCTTCCTTTCCTCCCCCATTCACACACTCATCCACTACCCAGGTAGCTAGATGATGCAGTAAAAAGAAGTCCTCTCTCATGACATCTCCTTCCTGAGACAAAGAACAACCTGTGAGAGTAGTGGCAGCTGATCTATTGGAGACCCACCTGGCCAGTTTTAGTTGGGCAATGCAGGTCACGGCTCCTTCCTTCCTCCCTTCTTTCTCTCCTTCCCTCCACTTCCTTGGTCCACATAGGGAACCATACTCTTATCTGTGGGGGCTATGCCCAGAGTAACATAAATTTTGATCAGTTGAAACCGAGAAAGATATTTTGGCATTTAATGAAGGATTAGATATCTTTCTTATAGATCATGCCTTAAACCCAAATCACAATGGCTCTCATTGACTGGCCAAAAATAGGTCCCGGCTCAAACCTCCCTTGGTCAGTGTTTGGATCCTAAATGGCTCAGAGTAATAAAAAGCAATTGCTTCTCTTTTGCTCAAAATCCCTGAGGGTCTTCCCTGCCCCAGATTGATTTTATTTTGATTAAGCAAAAGAAGACATTCTTTGCCTCATTTTTACCTAGCCTTAATTACTGAATGAGCATTACCTCAGACAAACTGAGACCCGGGAAGATCTTGGCTGAAAAAGACCCAGTTTTCCCCAGGCTGCATCCAGATCCATCTCCGGTCCTTCTGCTCTCTGGCCACAGGACCCAAATGGTTCTGGAGGGGAAAGTGAGGCAGGTGACTATGCACAATCATTGTTTACTTCAATCCAATTCATTTGCAAGTCACTGACACCTCCTTCCTGAGGTCCCGACCTCTGCCAGAGTGAAGGACAAACAACAGTAACAAGAAGATGGTCCACAGGGTAAAGGCTGGAGAGAGGCCGAGAACAAGGCTTGAGAAGAGGCTACTGGATTTGGCAATTAGAAAATTACTGGGAACGAGAGAGCAATTTTGAAGGAATGAGAGCAGAAGCTGGCCTATGGAGGTTAGAAGAGCAAGAAGAAAGTAGAGGCACCTCTTAGGTACACTTTTGAAGGTTAGCCATAAAAGGCAAAAGTGATAAAGGAGAGATGTTGTCTAGATGATGATAAAATTAGGTAGGTTTGAAAGTGTTTGAAATAGGGGGCAGCTAGATGACACAGTGGATAGAGCACCAGCCCTGAAGTCAGGAGGACCTGAGTTCAAATGTGACCTCAGACACTTAACCCTTTTTAGCTGTGTGACCCCTGGGCAAATCACTTAACCCCAAGTGCCTCAGCAAAAAAAAAAGACTGAAATACTGTGCCCAAAGGGTAGTCATTCATGTCTGTTAATCTAGAAGGTGATTTCTGGTAAAATGACCTGGAAATCTATTCTTTGTCTAAGCTATTTGACATTTTTTATCAATGGTTTTGTAAGATCTTAATGCAATAAAAAACTTAGGTACATAATTAAGCTGTTGTTGGTATAGTTTAACATTCAGAGTCTCTTTTATCAATTTCGGAATATAGGATACAGAGTAAAAGCAGTAATTATTATATTGTATATGTATGTATTATGATTAATATTCAACCATGGGCTACTGTCCAACATTCCATGGCGTATTAGCTAATCATAATACCACCATCATAAACCAAAGCATTAAAAAAATCTTCCATTTCAAAGAATAGACTTTGAGGACTTTAACTTATCAACAACAGACTTCTTAGGAATGTGCTTATAAATTTCAATGTGCTATACATACTGATGAAACCACAGATCTATTAAAATATAATAATAATCATGAAAATTAGAGATATCTTAAAATTTAGGATAAGTTCACTTCTCAAGTGGTAGTGGAGTTTCATTTACATTGCATATTAGGCAGGTCCTCAGGCTAATATTCAACGGTAATGAGCTAACTCTAAACTGGGGAGGAATATTTAAGATGTACATAGTAATTATGTGACTAGTTAGCCCAATTGGTGGCTGGGGGGGTGGTAGTATAAAAGAATGCCATACCAATTTCACTTACGCTATTAAAGTCCAAAAAAAAATTGTGAAATATGGAAAAATCTGGGAACAGTTCTGATTTATTGGAAATATGTACACCCTCAAGTGGGATAGGATGATTTATCAGGTTCTAACAGGACCTTAATAGAAAGTTAACCACAAGCTTGATGAGCCAACAGTGTGATGTGGTTGCCAAAAACATTGATGCAATTCTATGCTATGTTAATAAAAGGAAAAGAATGATCCTACTGTAGTATGCACTGGGCAGACCATTTCTTTACTATTTTAGTTCTATGGATCACACTTGAAGTAAACCATTAAAGTATTTCAATATAATTGGTTTCCTTTGTAATTGATTTATTTATTTAATTTATTTGTAATTTAAAACATTCTCACACATATTTAATCTATATCAGATTGCTTGCTGTCTTGGAGAAGAGAGGAGGAGAAAAATCTGGAACACAAGGTTTTGCAAAGTATGTTGTACAAAGTATTTGAATGTTGAAAAGTATCTTTGCATGTATTTGGACTTAAGAGACAGCAATGTAGATATCATTGGTATATAGTTCTGTTCTTTCTGCCTAAGCGGGTGTGTTTGAATGTGAGGAAAGCACAGGAAATTGTTAACTATAATAGTTGGGGCACATAATGGGCATGTATGTAGCATTTCTGTGTCCCCAGATAAATGGCAAACATGTTTGTCATGGATGGACAAATTAGTCCATTAGAAAAATCTTTTATAGGCTCTATTGACTGTCAGTCAGAACAGCAAGCCCTATTGATCATAAAGATAAAAGGAGAAAGATGTAAGTAATCATGCCTCAGTGCCAGAATGGAGAACAAGTTATACAGTTTAATTTTATTAAAAATTTCAAATCATCTATAATCAAAATATACAACTACTACATTTTAAAATCAGTTTGTACACTCACAGTTAAAGTGCTAAAAACAAAACACTTACAAAAACTGACACTGGTCTACTGTAAACAGAGTGAATCTACAAGAGCAGAGTGCAAATACAACCAGCTAATGTTAAACACAATGCCATGCTCTAATCATGTGCACTTGCTTCATACAGATCTTATGAACACTAACTTTTCTTCTCATTTAGAAATGGATGATCAAACCTATAAGTATAATTTTAATGAACATATCAAAGGAAATACATAGGAATAATGCCATCAAATGAAGAATCTTTACATAAAAACCTGTTTCTAACTAGAAGTTTATCTTTTAAAAGTGGTTGAAAAACACTGTAGTTTGACCATTCTAGAATATTTGCAGAAACAATTCAATGTAGAATTTGAAAAATCGTATAAAATTCTCTGTAAAAGTACTTATTTCATAGAGTACCAACAAAGAAGTCTCCATTCTTATACCACATTCCTGAATGGAAAGAGCTGGTAATGCTCCTTGTAATTTTAGTGAAAGGCAGGGGGTAAGGGGTGAGGGTCAGATTATTTACTTGAGTAGCAGCAGCGCTGGCTTATACACGTCAAAGAAATTAACAGATGTGGAAAATGGCCTGAGCCATAGGGTACAAACAGAAAACTGTGTGACATTTAGAAGGAGAACAACAGGAACTGCATAAAATTTAGAATGATCTGAGTAGAAAGGTTCAGAGGTTAACATTCAAGTCCTGAACTGAGGACGAAAAATACTACACACCCGAAATACATGAGTGGGTCCTTCATAAAGTCCCTACACATTGTGAAAACCAATAATTTAGGTTTTCAGCATGAGAGGCAATCTGTAAATAGGAGTTAAAGGCAAATTTGTTAAAGTTTAAAACAACCACATCACACAAATGTAAACAATAGTCTTATTTAAAATGATTCTATGATTTAAATGGTACCTACTTTAGACATAATCATATCCTAAGGCTTGATGAACTGACATCCCTATCAGTTTTAAGAAGGAAATTCATTTTGCCTTTTATACAGTATTTTCTATTATGCCTACCACCTCAGTTATTCGAGTTTTTAAAACGGAAAGCTTAAAAACTATACATGGACTTTGTGAAGAACTTATGATTATAGAAATTAGAGGGTGGAAGAGCTCTTAAAGATCATCTATGCCAGTATTTCTTAAATTTTTTTTTTCCACTTGTGAACCCTTTTTGCCTGAGAAATTTTTACAACACCCTAGGGTCATAAATATTGAAAATAGGTATACAAATCAAACATTTATTGATAACATAATTTCATGACCCCACATTCAGTTATAAGACCCCATATGAGGTTGTTGAGATCTACTCAAACCTCCCATTTTCCTAATAAGGAAACTGAACCTCAGAGAGATGAAATCACTTGATCAACGGCACACCAGGAATAATAAGAGTCTGGACTATTTCCTGATCCCTAGTGTTTCTTTCCCCTGTTTTGTGTAGCCAGCTTTTTTTTTTTTTTAATCATTATCTACTGTTATTTTAAATATGTTTGTTAGAAGTTCTGCCAGTGTGGATAATTGAATGATTTTTAAAACTATCTTATCAATAAAGAAGGGAGCGTCTTTGCCTTCCTGGAGGGTATTGTGGAGACCTACAGCTCCTGTGCCAGAGCACAACCTCTGGAAGAGCTTTGAAGAACTGTGAGTGGAGAGGAATGAGCATAAATAAATGTTGATACATTTTAGGACTTTGGAAATTAAAGTGAAGGCAACTGAAGGGACTTTCCCAAGCCAATATGCATGATATATAGCAGATCCCTAGATTATAAATCCAGAGTAGCTTTTAATGCTACACCAAGAAGCTTCTTGATTCATTTGTTTCTGTAAGAGGTGTGTGTGTGTGTGTGTGTGCGCGTGCGCGTGTGTGTATGTGCGCACATGCACAAGCATGTGTATTTTTCTGTGTGTATGTGTTTTAAACTAAGGGTTTCTTTTCTATTGTTGATTTCTTTCTCACTACATGTATAAAACCTGGTCCAGAAAATAATCCATTATTTAGAGAAAAAAAAGAATCAGAACAATAGAACAGTGGAAGCCTTGGGTTTTAGGAATGCTGAATTTCTAGTAGCCATTAATAATTATATGTACACATATTAATACAAAATTTCTCCCAAAGCCACTGATTACAACTCTTATCTTCAAAATCCAAGGGTAAGGCAATCTGACAACTTTAGAATGCCACGGGGTCATTTTCTTTGAAGGGCAATTGCAAACAGCAAACTCTAAAGTTCCAAAGTAAATTTCTAAAACTTAAGACATTCTTTTACATATGCAAAGCTATTTAAGAAATAAATTTTAAAGTTTGAAGACAAAAACAAACATATGTTGTTTCCCATAATTTAAATGAAAACTTTCTGGAAATGATTTTATATGAAAATAAATTATTGGACTGTCAAAAAGAATATAAAGGCAGTGAAAGAGTAAAAGTGTTTTTCTTATATTTTCTAGCTCAGGTGAATAGCACCTAGCAAAAAGAGAAATTTCATAATAATACTTTCAAATCAATTTCTTACAGAATTTTTGAAAATTATTTTCATTCTTATAGAAAAAAAGGAAAAAAATTATTTTCAAGTATTTGTTTCAGCACATAAGCATACTAAAATGGCTACTATTATGGTCTGGTCTCAAAATACAGAAGTTATTTCAAACCAATTATCTGCTCATACTGATAATTATAGTCTAATGGAAAGGAGTATGTGAAGCAAAAACATTTACTCCCTTTCAAAATTGGCATGCATGGAAGGAAAATCTACTACATATTATAAGAACAAATCAGGAAACAGTGAATTTCATGTAATTTCCTTTTTCTTTGTCAATATGACAATAGTGATTTTTGTGAAGAGTATCTTAAATTTTTAATTATAATTATAATAATAATTATAACAGAGACCAACTACACAGACTTAAACTTGCTATCCTTTCCTTTGTATTCAATGTTGATGAAAAATTTTTAATTAGCCATATGGACAACCTGGCATCAAGTATATACACTAATTCAGGCCAATTGACAAACATATGACAATTCTGACTCTTGAGACTGATGAATTTAATTCTGTGAAACAGAATAGGGCTATTGATTACTGACTGATTACTTTGACATTTGTTATTGTGGCAATCTTGACATCTTTCAATTTTCAATTAAATGGCTGAAAATATTTAGGAAGTTAAATTCATTTCTGTTTTCTAGGGTTATCCAATTTATTTTTTATTATTTTATATGATTTATAAAATTTATAAAAATTTTGCACCTGTATTTAAAACAATATTTCAAACAAAAAAAAAGTAAATCTTAAGAAAAATGCATTCTTTTAAAAAATCAATTTGGCTACAAAGGCAAAAATAGTATTTTTACATTAGAGAAAGGAATCTTTTACTCCAAAAGATAATCTAAAGTTTTTTTAAACTTTTCTAATATTTTCATCTTTTAAAAATTATTTTTAAAAAACTATTTTGAAGGGAGAAGAGAGGTATATAACATAATGTAATCCTGAAAAAAACAAATAGAAATTCAAAATTGATTTCAGAATTACAGAATTTTGGAATTGGAAGGGAGTTTAGAGATTATCTAGTCCAAGTCTTACATTTATTAAGTGAAAAGTAGAACTTCTATGATCTTTTAACTTGCTGTCCATTGCCTTTCCTACTGAACATACTTCTAGCACTAGGAAGGTTAAAATAAAAATGTTTCATTTTATTAAGCGGGAGCAATTGTGAAGCAATAAAGTTTGATAACACAGGAAAACATCAGTGAAGCAAATATTTGGAAAATTAATATACACAAATTAACTGGATCATAGGATATAAGAAGAAATGGTGATATGCTTAATTCTAAAAATAAAATGGTGAACTACAAAATGAAAAGAATGAATACAATTTTTAAAGTATTTTTTTACTAACTGTAATTTGTAAAAAAAAAGAAGTAGAAAACTGATGTTTCATAATAAAAGACAAATTTGACTGGTATCACATGAAATAAAGAATAAAAATGGAGAGATTCATATATGAAATAAGATTATCATGCAAAACAAATATATGTATTTTGAAAAATGAATGTCTCAAGGAAGATATAATTCCATTTACTGGATTTGGCATACTATTATTAAAAAAAATTCTCGGGGTATTAGATATAACATTGGAGATGTTATACATTTAAATAAATGTCATACAGAATTTTGGCCAGATGCTTTATAAGCAATGTCTAATGAGAAAAGCATAGACTAAAGGAAACTTTTCCATCTGTATTCTCTGTAGGACAATGAAATAAGAAAATTAGCATGTTCATAACAAATTGCTTAATTAAATGTAATTATTCATTTTACTCAGATATTTTAAAGAATTATTGGATGGAAGCTTTAATGTAGATAATTGCCTTTTAATAGGTGTTCAATAATTTCCTTCCTAGAGGACAATATATTTTTTTTCTTGAAAGAAAAATCATAATAATGTTTCTTTAATTAAAGTTATGAGGATTAGAATTAAAATTAGAAAGATCATGAGTTCTGAAATTTGAATCACAGCCAGATGAATAGAAAAACCCTGTATGCTTATTTTTTATACTTCTTTCCCAAATCTAAAGTTCACCTGACTGATATAAGATGGTGAGAAATGTTAAATTAGGTTTTTGTCATAAAAATAGATTAAAACGTAATGCATAAATTATGTATAAAAACTTTAAAGCTACCAATAAATGTAGCCAAGTTAAATGTAAACACTTCCTTTTTTCAATCAGCTGTAAAAATGCATTAGAGAAATCATGATTCTTTTTGTAAATCTATATTGTACAAAATGCTATCCTTTGTTTTGTTGGGATGAAGGGAAAAGGGGAATAAAATCCTTATTTTACATAATTTTTAAAAAAAAATGTACACACATATATATACATATACATACACACAAACATTTTCTACAGAATGAAAACCTGAAATGCAAGTCTGCCATGATGAAAGCCACAAAAGCTTTTAGTAAATACTTTTCCAAAAATTAGGAAGAGACTAATCTTTGAATACATCAGTCCACAGAAATTATAGGGTCTACTCTCCCCTTTATATCATAAATTCACTTGTACTGTCATTATACAATGACACAGTGAATGAATAATGTAGTAAAGATCCCAAAATTAATGTTCAAAGTTATTTCACTTAATTGCTTTTTTTCTGGAGAGGAAAATCTAGCTTGGCACATGAACATAATCTAAAGACTAAATCAATTTTAAGAATACAATGGTTCCTGAAGGAATTTTTAATTTGAAAAGTGAAAGTATTGGTTTATAGGTCATACTACAGAAATATTGGTCAAATTATTGTTTTTGTTTTTTTTTTTTTAAATAAGTGGAGTGAGGGGAAAGCTTTTGAAATTAACATCTTTGTTCCCTAGACCCTTAAGATTCTGTCATCTCAACATGACTAGGTGCAAGCAGTACTCTGTCATCACATTATATAGGTCAAATCCCATTATAATTACATATCTGAATACCTCCTTCTCATCCCCCAAATAGTTCCAAAATTTCAGCAAATTATATATATTTTTTAAAAATCAAGACAGCTCCTTGGATTACACTATAATGGAATTTGACCCGTATTCAAAAGATGATTCAAACTGTTTGCTTTCCAGCTATGCTGCAAAGCAAATAATGAGGTAGGTACAAATGTAATTAGCTTTTCTATTTCTGAGTGACAACTGGAATTTTTATAAAACAATTCTAGTTTTTTAAAGAGGAAAATAAAATCATATTACCAGTGAAAATTTGACAGTATTCATCTAAATGATCTATATTATCATATGTCACTCAAGAGACCAAATAAAAAACAAATCATTCACTTTAGAGAACTATTCTGATTTGTTTTCTGAATTCATTATAAGAATTTGGAACACATTATTAAAACTGGTAATACAGCAAATGCCTTGTACATAGTAAGTGCTTAGTAAATCTGCTGAATTTCAGTGATCCAAGAAAGAGACTTCATTCAAGTCAATTTACATATTTTTCATTATTTTATAGATGTAATATAAAACAGTTCCTATACTTTAAAATTTTAAATCCTTCAAAATTTTTGAAATAAGACCCTGAATGGTCAGGATGAAAGTCTGAATTCGTAAGTGTTCATTAATGCCATCATTGTGTATATTTCTAAAATAATAATTTTAATGATTTTTAGACTTACAATTAGTCTTGAATCTCTTGCATTAATTTCTGAATATCTTACTGAAATAACTATGTTAGGGATTCACATTAAAACTATTCATAACTGATTTTAAAGCATTAGTTTCTATATATACTTTAAAAAGAAATATTTAGTTGTTCACTTGTCAGATAAAAACAACAGAACAAATGGAGTTGTTATTTTGCAGCACACAATATATAGTATTAAGCACATTATCTTATAAAGAATTACTTTCTGTTTTAAAAAAGAGGCAGCAAGAAGCAGTAAAATAAACATTTTAGTCAGTAAGCCATCATGGCACTTTTGCATGCCTTAAAAGTTCTTAATGGTACATGTTTTAAAGAGGCAAATAATACTATAAAATGTACATAAATATACCTTGAAATTTAGCTCTTGTTTTTGGTTGTACTAGGTGCTATCATATCAGATCACCAATAGGAACAAGAAAATTTGAATGTTCCTACTATGTAGATGCAATCTAATTTTTTTTATTAATTCCAGACCAATTTTCCATGCCTAAAAAAGATCACAGTCTAATGCTGAAATGACTTATAAAACAAAGAATCACTAACATTTTTGAATTAATATTCTGAGGAGGAAGAGATATTTTATTACAAGCACAGCTGTATTTCATTTAGCTTCTATTTATATTCCACACACCTAAAACTAAATATACCTTTGGACTCCAGCAATTTCCGAAATATTTTAGATGGAAATGAGAATTACTAATGAATGGAAATTTGAGTAGATGGGTGATTTCATTTTTGTCCTTGTAGGTCCAGTACCTAACACACTGCCTGGAATGAAAATAATAGGCACTTCACAAATGTTTGTTGAATTAACTTGATACAAAAGGGTGTCAGTGAAGGCTCTAGAGTCTCTTCATGCAAGTCAAATAAGTGTAGGTGGTCTGCAGAAGACAAACAGAGGGGTCTAGATGCTAAAGTCAGGTCTGGTGCTTTGTAGGCATCCTATCTTTTCTTCAACACTTTAACTTCTTTATTGACCAGAAAACAGGGCAGAAGCAAAGTCTCATCAGAGAAAAGTGTTTCACCATTGAAAAAAGGAATGTATTTTGAGATTATGGCCATCATAAACTCTATCACCTTATCCTGTTACACACCTCAATGGAAATGATTTGAGTATGTATATTCTTTAGAAATCTTTAAGTGATCAGCTGCATACAAACTGAAGTTTCTCTGCTATACAAATAAGCTAGAACTACAAAATTAGTACAAGTTATAATTGATACCAATAAGAATGACAAAATTGTGTGTGTGTGTGGTAGTGGTGGGGAATCCCTTACTTTCTTTCCCTCCATAGCTAATCCTGGTGTGAAATTTCTGGAGTTATTATTTTTTAAACAGAATTTATAAATGTGCTCTAATATACTAGTCAGGTTCTTCTATTGTATTTCCACAGGATAGTTTCTGAAATTCTAGGTATAGCTCTTAATATGAAAGCCTTCTTTACTTAGTGGAAACAAAGTTATTTATCTGATGCAAAATTCTTTCAACATACAGAATGCTTTTTTCCCCCCTTGGATACTTTAATATTATATCAACTCTGGTTACTAAATGGTAATTATTACTCATTCAGATTTTCCTAAATGTAAAATAAGATGTTTCATAGTGTGTCTTTGGAGAAAAAAGATCAAATAATTGGTTATCGATAAACTTGACTAGAACTTATTTGTAGTGTGTTGAACTACCCAATATTTCAATTCTGATACAATGTAAAAACATGACTTTAAAAAGCAAGAGACACTTTTGCTTTCCCAACATACACAATCAGCACCTGATTGGAAGCATGATAATACTGAGTTACTCTAATCAGTCATGCAATGGCAAAGAAATGGAATCCAAGTTTCACAACAGCCCAAGTTCACCCTACAGAACAAACCAAATCAAGCGCTGGTTCCATCCTCTTCAATAACTCGATTCATGCTGGTCCCATGGGTGATGTGAGTCATGGGGTTATTAGTGAGATCTCTGACACTGCTATGCCGTGACTGCTCATTGAGCCGGTGAGAACTGCTGTGTCTGGAGTGATCAGTTAGGCGGGACATGCTGCCATGAGGGAGTCTCTCTTCCATCCCTCTGTAGCTGCAAGGAGTATACCTAACACAGGAAAGTGCAGTTTGAGGAAAGTAACAGAATACCAGTGGGAAATAACATTACTATTGTACATGAGATGACAAAGATGAGGAATAATAACTTGATCATTAACTCTTATGACAAAAATAACAAATTCCTTGATAATTCCCTGAGCTGGTTCAGGTCCTTTGCTCATTGTTCTGCCTCTAGTAGTGTAGTAGGGCATTCAGTCAGGGAATTCCTGGAGCTCTCTACTCTTCCTCCTCCTGTCCAACTCTTGCCTTCCTTTCAAGTCTCAAGCTAGAGTCCCACTTTCTACAAGAAGCCTTTCACAGACATTCCCTCTGAGACCACCCCCAATTTATCCTGAATAAATACATACTTAATGTATGTTGTTTTCCTCCCATCCCCACTCCAATGCATACTGTGAGTTGCTTGGGAATAGTTTGTTTTCTTTCACAATGCTTGGTACATAGTAGGTACTTAATAAATGTTAAATTGACTGACTGACAGGGATACTCTTTCAAGACCATATATAAAAATTTTCGAGTACTAGAAAAGAAAGCCTTCTATAGAGAGAGAAAATTTGCAAAAGAATGAGGAAACTTCTGTACAAACAGCATCTTTTTTTCCAGGTACCCTACTTAATAGCTGGACTTACATCACTTAAAAGAAAAACGACCAAAAGTTCCAATTATCTTAGTAGGACTTGAAGCTAAGAAAATGCTATTTCCACAGAATAGGCTTCTATACTTAGTCTCATAAAATACAAAATTCAGCCTTTCTGTGCTTGTAATTTCTGCCAGCTTGAACCTATTTTTCCAGTTTCCATTATCTCTTACTCTACATGCAAAAACTCACAATCCTCTTCTCTTCCCAAGACCCAGCAACTATACTGCTACACAGTGATAGTCAACATATTTCTTTCCCCTCCTATTGTGGGTAAAATTTTTTCCCTCTGTTACTGTCCTAGTCTCTGCAAGCCAGATTGAGTTAAGGATGGTTTTCTATTTCCATGTTTCTCTGCCACAGGGAAAAAAATCCCAAATCCCCAAACTAGCTCCAAGCTAGTCAGGAAATACAACAGCTGGTTTAACTATAATAACTACTCTAAAAACTATAGATAAGATTAATGAAAATCACTTTTAAAAACAAATTAAGAAAAAAAGGTTAAAGCAAAAAAAAGTACAAAGCCTGTGTTAAGGTATTTTAGTATTACTATAATATTAAAAAGGTCTCATAGATTAAAGATTATAACCATAAATTATGTAATATTTTATAAAAAGGTCAAAGAAGGCCACACATTGTTCCAATTCATATTGATTTTGTTTAAATCTTCTCAGGATTTGACATAAAGGTTAATCCTCAATTATTAAAGAAAGTTGGTTATGTTATAGATATTCAGCAATCACTACTCTATAATACTAATACATACGTGTGTATATATATGCAAATATAAATTTCATTGCTAAAGGTGAGCCATTCAAGAAATGATTACTTAATCATAATAATGAAACTGATAGTCATCATTAAATACATAGATTAAATTCAACAAATATTTATTGAATAACTTACTAGTGCCAAGTAACATTAGGTACCTGATTAGATACATTAGGGTTTCATACTCCCCAGATCAGTACTTCTGAGTCATTTCAATATATTTCAGTTCCTAAAATGTTCTATTGGCAAGTTTTAGAAATGTTGAGTTACATAATAATCCAAAGTTTTAAGTTTATTATTTTGACCTGGGTGAAAAACAATTTATTTTTTATTTTAAAAAACTATTTCCTATACATAATTAGCACACTTAAAAGATAAATATTAATTTTAAAATATGCCTGTTTTAAGAAAATTAGAGCATTTTTATTGGGGGAGGAATCTAGGACACATAAGCTTACTGGTATAGTTAAATAAAAAAAATTTTTAAGTATTTCCTTGTTAATCTGAAAATTGTTTTCACACTAGAAAATGAAAAAAACTCTCTCAAATATTCATGATTTACTTGAATTGAGGATATTTTACTTCTTAAAGTTTTTCCAAGAAACCAAATTATTTGGTTTCCTTATATAACTGGAAAATTTACTTTTGAAAAATGAAAGCAAATCACTACTTTAAAATATGTAGTATGTATTTTCTTAAAGTGGAACTTCAACTAGTTCTGCAAATCGGGTTATCTAAAATTATCTATGTATATATACACATATATAATGTAAATACATTTTCTAGAAACAGATGTATATTTGTTCAGAAAGATGTATAATGCATTTTTACAAAAAATTATTACACTGATTTTTTTCTTACTAATAATTTCCATGAATCAAAGCATGGTTGAAATCAAAACAAATCTTTCCACACTGCAAAATCTACAACATAGCTATTCTACCTGAAATTAACTAGGAATTAACTGCTTAGAAAAATCAAGTTTAATTTAATACAAACTTAATAACCTTTGTGTGAATTAGGGAATTAAAATATTAATTTTCTAAGCAGAATGGATGTTTTTGGAGAACAGGGACTATGTCTTTTTTGTCTATTCACTAGTATATAACACAGTAATACAGTAGGTTCTCTATAATTACTCACTTGTGAGTTAATGAAAGTAAGTGATGGTATTATTTTGGAAATGATCAACAATGTTAATAGTATAAAAAAAGTCAAGGAGAATTAGGACTGAGATCTGGTATGAAAAAAAGTTAGTGGTGACTTTTAATATAGTCAATGAGAGCAACAGGAACAGAAACTAGATTAGGAGAGATTAAGGAACTGAATAGGTAACATTGGATATAGAGGAGATCATAAAATTTTATATGAGATATATAAAGTGCTTGAAAGGGTTTACATACTTCTATGTAAAGGCTAAAGAAGTTATTTAAAAAATTAATTATTATTGAGAAACATGCCAATGAGAGGAAAGAAGGAATATGATTATTGTTAGAAGTGATCAATTGAAATCTTATTTATTTTGAATCCATATGGAAGAATTGAGCATGTCTAAAAAGCAGGAAGAAAACTACCTATTGAGAGTTAAAGATGCTAGAAAAGAAAAGGTTGTTTGAGAACAAAGTCCCTGAAGAAAAGGGATAGGATGAGAAGAGCTATGAAGTAGCTATGAAGAGGAGAAAGGATACCACTTCTGAGACTGACAAAAACAGATAGTGGAGTGAAGTCAACAACACATATCAGTATTTTAAGATGAGGAAGCCCTCATTGGAGAGCAGAAAGTTTTCTTGTTTTAGTCAATGTTTCAGCCTCAAAGACTTAGAAATCTTGAAATAATTTTTGACTCTTTCCTCTTTTTCAGTCCCTTTCCTCCAATATAACATCAAATCAAATCTTAGTTTCCTTAAAAATGGTTTTCTGATCTGCTACTTATTCTCCATTGCCATTGATACTACTGTGATCCAGGCCCTTACCACTTCATATGCAGACTGTTACAAAGACTTCTAGCTCTTCTCTCTGCTTCCTCTAATCAAGTCGGTCATTAAATCCATAGTCAATTTTAGGCTCCATCCTACTGATTTAGACATATTTCTACTATTAATCAATAATTACTTTTTGTTCTAGATAGTCTATTTCCTCACTGTTATCCTTATGTGGAATACTCAAATCTTGATTTTCTTTGGTCCCGATCTCTCCACTCATTTCTTTCTGCTTATGCAAAGGCCTTTGCCAACCATTCTAGCTTACAATGATTTCTCCCTTCTTTGGACACACAGTCAGCAACAAACAGTTTAATGGTGAATTGTTTCATAATAATTTTAAAATAAATAGACAAAAACATTATAAACTCCTTGAGAATTTTTCTTATCCAACCTCCCAGTATTTAAAAGTGCTAGGGAAAAAAAAAAAAGAAAAAAAAAGTGCCAGGGGCAGCTAGATGGTGCAGTGAATATAATACTGGCCCCAGAGTCAGGAGGACCTGAGTACAAATCTGACTTCAGACACTTAACTAGCTGTGTGACTTTGGGCAAGTCACTTCATCTTGTTTGCTTCAGTTTCCTTATTCGTAAAATGAGCTACAGAAGGAAATGGCAAACTATTCCAGGATCTTTGTCAAGAAAAACCCAAATGGGTCATCAAGAGCTGTTCACAATTGAAAATGATTGAATAACAATGAAACATGAGGCACAAAGTCAATAAATACTTGATTAATTTGGTGCTCCAGTGGCAGTCAGTAGAAGATACTACTAAATGATCTGATTTTGTATTTCAGTGTAACACACACACACACACACACATATGTACATTACATCACTTGCATTACAGACGCATATCTGCTTACATATGCATTATGTATGAACATGTCCATTCTTGTCCTTCAGCATGTATCTTTCTGTATCAATGCACAAACTTACGATTCTTAGCTGCAGATAGGCACACAAAATCAATGCCTTGAACTTGCCTAAGTAATAGCCAACACCTCCTTTAAATCTTGACAATAGAGGATCTGGCTAGGATGTAGTCTTTTTTATTCTGTGCCTTAAAATAAGGAAATATATAGAATCACTTAAATCACTTACCTGCCATCACGAGACCTGTGGAGACTGCCATGGTAGCTGCTTACTTTGCTGTGGACACTCCCTGCTTTGCTCCTCTGATCATCCACCATAGCCAGCTGGGTGGAAGAGGCGTGTGTGGATGTTCCCTGGGTGGAGGTTCCTCTTGATTTTCGAATAATAGGAGTATTGGGATCCCTCAAAAGAGACTGGGCAAAATCAGGTTCCTGGAGTACCTGGCGACTCTCATTTACCATCCTAGAGGTGGGGAAAGGGAACAATTATTTATTATATACCTACTATGGGACGGGCACTAGCCTAAGCACTTTGCTCTTCATGGCAACCCTGTGAGGCAGGTGCTTCTATAAACCCCAACTTCATAATTAAGGAAACTAAGACAGACAGAGATAAAGTGCCTAAAACTGAATTTGAACTTAAGTCTTCCTGATATCATATCTGGCACTCCATCCACTGCACCATCTTGCCACGATTATGCATACATGTTAAATAGATGAACAAGCCAGGTTTATGTACTGTGAAGTCTGTGAGGTTAATTATTAGCTTTTAAGAATGAATTTAAAAAGAAAAAGACAGACATTTTAGAATGAAATAACCAAGACCCAAATCAATTTGGTTTCACCCAAAGGGTGTGCTAGAAAGACAAATGGTTTGGGAATCAGGAAACCCACAGTTCTGCTTCCAGTTCTGTCACTAATTGGCTATGTGATCTTAACAAAACCAATGTTTTTTAAAGCAAAGTTTGCTTCATATATAAAACAAATGACATCTAAAGTCCCTCCTACCTTTGTCACTGTACTTTGGATAAGGGATTTAATATTTTCATACCTTAATTTCTTTACTTGAAAAATTAAATACTAAATGTCCTCATATGACTTAGAAAGTATTCAAGATAAAATAACAGATTTTATTTTCATTTAAAAAGCATAAAGGGCTTATATAAATTCACTCAGATTTTTTTTTCAGTATAACTGGCCTTCCTTTCAATATTTTAAGTGAAATTTCACTATATAAGTTGTTCTAAATGTCTTAATGCCATTTAAAATTTTCATAAGCTTAAGTATCAAATTCAATTAAGGTTTTTTTATTCTATATTTTAGAACATGACTTTCTACTTTTTTATTTAGTTCCATTTATGAGGATTTCTTTGATGAGAAGTTCGGACCTATGATTTTATTTGAGGAAGAACTTCCCATAGGGGAGACTCCTCCCACCAATATTGACTGGTAACTCATCTATAACAGGACTTCTAAAATTTTTTCCACTCACAACTCCTTTTTGCCCAAGAAATTTTTATATGGCCTTTGGGTATATAGGTATATAAAATAGGTATACAAATCAAACATTTACTGATAAGACATAATTTTGCAGTCCCCATATTCAATAATGACACCTCATATATGGTCTTAAATCAGAGTTGCATATGGCAAATGAGAAGTCAAGTCAAAGGCAACACTCTCCCTCAGGTTTTCCTGACTCCAAAGCTGTCTCTCTCTTAACTATGCCTCTTTGCCTCTCTTGAGTTAAGTAGAATGATAAATTGACAGCAGTCAGAGTAAAGAATTTTGTCGAACTGCTGGGATTTCTGTTATCTGTAAACTGTAAGTATTCAATTTTTTTTAAAAATGAAAACACTGTTGTGTTGATCACAATTAGTGATTTCTAGCAAAGCTATATCTTGTTTCCCTGATTCTTCAAAATAAAAATACAATTAAAATAAGCAACAAAGTAGAAGTGCTGAAAATATGATTTTTAAAAAAAAATACTAGTTTTAAAAACTCACTCCTTTTTTCTGCGTCCATGAAAAAAGCTGGCCCATTCAAAGCATGTCTTTTTGCTTCCAACCCAAAAAATGGAGGGAATACCAACTATGAGAGCCATTAAATATTTCATCAGAAAGAGAATTAGGTCTGGTCGGCTCATTTGAGTTACCTACAAATAATGAAAGAAAAAAAATGTAATTTACACATCAATGTTCAGTCATTTAAACTACTTGTATATTCTAGATGTACCTTACTTTATGCAATAGAAAACTGTGTAAATCAAATAATAGTATGAGAATAAAACAAATTTATTTTATAGTAATAATATAGGTATTTTATAAAATGATAATATTTTTATAATTTTCTTTAAAAAGAAATATACCTATATAAACATTTCTTGATTCCATACTTTAAATTCCACTGTCAGACTTTCATATAAAATGAACTATATCCCTCTACAAGAATGTTTGAACTATATAGCCTTTATTTCAAATACAATCAATATCCAGAGAAGTGAGATCATAGGTTCAGGGGTCCTCAAACTACAGCCCGGGGCCAGATGCAGTAGCTGAGGATGTTTATCCCCCTCACCCAGGGCTATGAAGTTTCTTTATTTAAAGGCACCCAAAACAAAATTTTTGTTTTTACTATAGTCTGGCCCTCCAACAGTCTGAGGGACAGTGAACTGGCCCCCCTATTAAAAAAGTTTGAGGACCCCTGCCATAAGATCTTAGATCTACAGCTAGAAAAGACCTCAGAAGCCATCTAGGTTTAACCCCCTAATTTTGTACATGTCATGTGGACAGCAGTAATTGTAAAGTCTTCTTGGTGGATGTAGGATTTGAGCACAATTCTTAACACATTTTCTTCTAGGATTATGCTTATATAATCTGTTCCAGTGATCTTTTTTCTCTGTGTTATTTAATCACAAAAATTCCAATTATTAACTTTCAAATTGCCAAAATGCTTGATAACTTAAACCATCTCTCCCAAACCATCCCATAATAAGGAAAGTTCTAGAAATGTTTGTGGGTTGTTTTTTTTTAAGTTATCTGAAATAAAATGTTTTTAGCAAAACTAGAAAGGATTTTATTGGAGCATATCAAACGTCTTTCAACTATGTTATACAAGTACATTTTGTATATAAATTCTATTTCTGTATAATTTCCAATCATATTTTCCTGGATGAGACAAACATACAAAAATTACAATAAATCATTTGCAAATGTGGACGACTATAGCATTTTCTTGGGAAAATGCCAAAGAAAAGGATTTTTTTTTTTTTTGTTAACCAATAATGGATTTGGAGCTCTCTCCCCAAAGACTTTCTTAATGTTAAAATCTGCATTTTTTTTCCTTGTGTGATAGAAATATTTAATATATAACAAATATTATCTGGAATCTAGATTGATCTTTCTCCCTTAACAAGGACAACATTGATGCTTTACACAAATGCAAATTCAACAATTCCAAGCCTACAGTAGTTTTTGAGAATGTCCATATGTAAACTACACAAAAAAGTGAATAATTTGCAGAACCAGCTCCAGTCCAATAATATTTAATGCAATAAAGTGTTTATTTACTTTATCATTGTAATTTTACCTTAGCCTCTTATTTTTTATTGTGTATATTCTGTGTTTCTAATATATGCTTCTTAAAAGCAATAGGTTGTAGTTTTATTTTTTTATCCAAGATCATACTTTGTTTTACTATAATTCATTCATTTTCCTCTAATGTTGGTTTGCTTTTTGTCCCTCAAATAGAATTATTTTTCTTCTTCTTCTGTAAACAGAGTACTTTGTATCTTTGGTCATGTTAGCCCAATCTATTTTAAGGCAACCTTATTTCCTTCTAGTAGCTCTTTTCCTCTTACCCTCAAGTAAAAATCTTACCTCTTTTTCTAATTTTGGAGTTTTGCTTAACTTTTTAGTTCTTTTTTCTTTCCTTCTTGTATCTACTTACTTAGTTCTTCCTCTTTACAGATAATGGTCAAGTAAAATACCCTTCTCTTTCCCTTCATTTTATTTTCTGTATTATTCCCTAAAAGGAAATTTTTAAATGTGTTCTCTCCATTAGTTATCTTCTCTATCTTAAGATTTTTATTCTTTGGCTCATGGCCCTTGTATTTGTTTTTACTTCATTATTTTCTATATTCTTCCTGGAAATAAAAGTTTCTAAGATACTTATTTTGAGTTCCCTCTTCTTAATATTTTCCACATATATAGCTTTGTAGATATTGCCCTTAGTCACTAAAGTTCCTGCAGGTGAAAGAGAAAATATTTCTCTGGGAATTTTCCTTTGTCCCTGATCATGCAGTTCATTAATAACCTTTGTCTTTCTCATGGTCACTTCCCCCTCCCCCATTTGCCATGAAATCTCCCTACTTCCTTACCCTCTCACTGTTCTGGGTACCTTGTACCACCTAGATCTCTGATTCCCATTCTCCTGGGATAAGATGAATGGTCTCACTAAATCCCTACAGATTAAACCCATTGTTAGGTCTCCCATCATTCTATATAAACTATCTTTCTTATCCCAAGGGATCAATTATCAGTGGTATCCCTCTCCTCATTCTAGTCCCTTCTTCCTCTTTGTCCATTTTCCTATGGCTTCTCTTCTTCCTAAAAGAATAGAGGAGTTATTTCCCCTTCATTGTTAATCTTTCACTTAATTAAAGATCAATATCCTCCACTCTTTTTTTTACTTCTCTCTCTTTTATGTATGCTCCCCTTCTATAACGGTCTCACAAAAAAAGTGATTTACCTATAGGTGGGCTATTTGTAAAGTGTAGTCCATAATGTATGAGTCATGTTTCTCTACCATCACTTCTACTTGCCATCTGCTGTCATCTTTATTTATGTATTTTTAGAAAGAAATATTTTAACTTCTCTATTATTTTTGTTGTTTCTGAATTTGTTTACTTTTCTTGTATTTCTGTTGTTTGGAGTATTTGAGAAAACCATTTGTTCACATCTAGTTTTCTTTCTAGAAATGTTTCAAAGCACTTTTTTTGTTGCAATCCATCTTTTTTTTTTCCATTTATAATAGGATCAAGTTTGTAGGGCATGTCACTCCTTTCCTCTTTAGACCACATTATTCTATTTCCTCCTACAGTTTTTGTTACGTGAAGAATAGCATTGGTTTATTTTAATTTCCTTCCCATCATATCTGAAGGCCTTTCTCCTGATCACTTGTGGAATGTATTGTTTATAAATGGAATTGTTAAATTTGTCATTGCATGTCTTAGAATATGTATTATTAGTTTTTTCTAAATGAAAACTCAGAACTCCTGGATAATTTTCTTGCATGATTTCTTTTATAATTGTTTTGAAGGTTTTTTTTTTTTTTTTGCTTAATATGTTCTTTTGGGGAATCTATAATCTGTAAGTAGGCTTTCTGTATTTTATCTTTGAGATAAATGTTTTGTTTATAAGAAATATTTTATTTTCATGCTATTGCTTTTTGTTACTATTCTTTCAGATTGTCTTTCACTTACATGTACTTCTGTTTCCAATCTGTTATTTCCTTTTGTTTCATTGGTGATACTTGACTATAGATTCAATTTCTGGTCATTATTTCTGCTAGTCATGCCATAAATTCTTATTCACAATTTTTATTTCTATTTTATCTTGTTCTGGTCTCATTCTCTCTTAGAAATTCAGTCTTTTGCTTCTTCAGGTGTTGATTTATTTTCCTTTGTCTTTCAAAATTAGTTCACAGATGTCTGGACTTTTTTTTAGCTTATCTGAAGGCCATATTCCCTGCAATTATTAATATCTTCCCTGGTTTTCCTATCTGCTTTGTTTTAGGTAGAGTTTATTTTGCAGTCGTGTAGTCACACTGCTTTCTCAACCAGTTTTGTTTCAATCAAAGTTTCTACTTTTTGATTTTGCACAGCCCTAGAAGAAAAGTATGGTAGTAGAACTGAGTTCTATTGCAAGCCTGTGGATCAACTTGTACAGCTCTCTCTGCATGGGAGAGAAGAACTGAATAAGCAAATTAGGAGTTAGATGTTAACTTTATTTGCTGTTATTTCATAAAGTTTTTTTTAAAACCTCATTAAAGTTCTGATTGTTTTAGGCTGTAGAAATAGCTAAAACTGCTTTAATTCTTGTGGATAATTCCTATTTTGGAGAAGTTTGAGAAGTTATGAAAATTAGAGAAAACGTCTCATTTTGTTGGTCACAATTGCCCAATTACTTTAAATTTCCCCTTTTCTGAACCCACATAAGACTTTGTATTCCTTGAATAGCATTAGAAACTTAATCTCAAACACATATCTGTTTACTTTAACTTATAAGTGGCATAATTTCTTTGTTGTATCCTTACTTTTCCCTTTTACTCCCTCAATCTTTTGTTGTCAGAAAAAAACTCACCTAAATATATGTTAATGTTTGTAACTTCACTTTCTAATATGGCTACTGATCATGTGCAGCATTCATCATCCCTCTGAAGTGCTAGATATGGCAGTAATCTGACAAAATAAATTTCAGCTATTTGGCTCTTTAGTGTACGGAGCTGTCCTTGGTGTTTATGAAAATGGACTTTTTTAGGGCATTTTAGTTAATAGTTAATAAACATTTATTAAGTGCCTACTGTTAAGCATTGGAGATACAAATAAGAAAATAAGACAGTCCCTGCCCTCAAGGAATTCACAATCTAATGGGGGCAGACTACATTAAAAAAAAAAAGTTGAAAAGCATGGGTGGGAAGGTGGAGATACTTAGCAAGTACCCTTGGAGTAAGATGATATCCTGTAGTTAAGATGGGAAATTATTTGAGTAGATGAGTTACAGAATTGATTTCATCTTACAGAATGACATCCAGAGTTTCTGAAGATCAAACAATTCAGGAGAGTAGTTGGATGGAAAATGATGAGCCAAATGTCCTAGACATCTTCCTTAAATGGTGGAGGATTTGGAAAGAGTTCTTTACCCTCTCCAATGGGAGAAAGAAAGGACCTAAGCATTTTGTTAATGGTGACACCTGTTCAGAGATGGTACTTCACCTGAAGACTAAGGAATCTTAAATGTACAAGTGATTTTTTGCTGCCTCAAACCTTTTTTAATTTTGACAGTGGAACAGGAAGGAAAATCTATCCTGAGTTTAAAAAAAAAAATACACACACAAAACAACAAAGGCTATAGAAGGAAGCAACCAGGAATACCTGAAAGACTCCCCTTCACACCCAGTATATGGATTTTACAAAAAACAAAGAAACAACTGATTTACAAAATCCACTCAACTAAGGGTGGTAGAAGGGGGAGAGAAAGGAATAGCATAGGAAAACAAAGGAAATTTTCAAATCAGCATAGCACTATCAAAAGCTAAAAATCATTTGCAGGAAAAGCTGTGATTTTAGATTTGCAATAGTATTAAAAACCTAGATGTAAATGTCAAAAAGATTCTGCCCTACTCTTTCAATTAAAAAACAAAAAAACAAATCTTCACGAAGAACATTGGAAAAGTGCAGAAAGCTCTTGGCAGAATGAGTCCTGCTTTCCTTGGGTGAAACCAACCACCAATGCTTGTCCCCAAAGTCAACCACTTTGGTGGTAGTTTCGTGGGAGCTTTCAGTATGGCAGAAAATGAGTATGTTGAAGGGAGCTTCTCTGTAGGAGGTGAACTACCAAGGGCAGACTGCAGGTAAATCATCTTGTGAATATATATTGCTAGAAGATCACCAAAAAGAGACACAGTACACTCTCCCAGAGGTTTTCATTTTGATGAACAGGAGAAAGAGGACAGAGAAAGAGCAGCTCATGATAATGTAATAAGATTATAGGTCAAATTCAAAGTAATAGGACCAATTCCTTTCAATGCTGTATAATCAAAGATACATTTCAAGTTCTTTGCTGAGTGTTATAAGAATGAGTTGAGAAGCAAAATGTGCAAGAGAATGACTAAACTGGCCAACAAGATGGACTGAGAAGAAAGGCTTAAAAGCATGTCAGTTATGATCTTTCCAATATTTAGAAACAGTTGAGGTTTCCTCCCCAACATTTCAAATACCAGGTATTATCCTGGAAACAGATGGCATTAATAGCTTTTCTGAGCATAAACAGAGTACATAGAGAGCGCTGAAGAAGAGGTAAGAGACTAGCCTTGGCAGATATGCAGAAAGATCTCCAATAATTTGAATTGTTACTGATGAAGCAGAATGAGTGTGGCGGTCACTTTTCTGCTTATGTTCTTCACACTGAGCTCTCCTCTGTCTCAGAATAGTGCTTTCCTTTCTTTAATACTATTCTTCCCTCTTCTGATGGCTCCTACCAGCCAGAATAGACATGATGTAAATGACTCAGATGTAATCCTTCATTTTCCTGCAAGGTTATGAGAAACATTTTGACATTCTCAGTCAACTCTACTTCTACTATCCAAACTCTAGGGAGAAAGGGGGAAGAACCCACAAATCTCTCATTGTGAAGATCCTGAATACACATAGCCTATCTGCAAGCTCACTTAGCTACCCTGGTCCAGACCTCCCTCCCATGCTCTATCTTTGTCACCTCTATCTTTGCTCACCAAGCTATACTTCCCATATTTGGCAAGTCAGGGGAGGAAGTAAGCAGACTTGTAATTTGTACAGGAAAAGCAATAGTTTTTTTTTTTTTTATTATTCTAACTATTGGTCAATCAATCAATAAAGACTTATTATACACCTACAGTGTCAGACATTGAAAACAAGGGAATACTTGGGATACAAAAAAAAAAAAAAAAAAAAAGGCAAAAGAGAGTTCCTTTCCTTAAGAAGTTCACAGTCTAATGGAAGAAACGATGTGCAAACAACTATGTACAAATAAGCTACATCAAGCTTGAGAAAATCAGAGAGGAAAGTCTTTTTTTGTTTTTGTTCCTTCTAGTGGTATCTTCTATTGGTGATTTTCCTAGAAAGACAGTTTTAGAGGAAAAGCACTACCACTGTGTTATATTACTACAAACATATTACCAAACAAATATATTGCCAACAAAACCTAAGAGGAAAAGAAATTCCACTCAAAATAATTATAGAACATAAAATACTTAGATATTTATCTACCAAGACATACATTAAAATCATATTAATATAACAGAATACTCTTCAAACTACCAAAGTTCTAGCTTTATAGAACTACGAAAAAAATAAAATTAATCTGGAGAAACAAAGACCAAAAATCTCAAAGAAATAGTGGAAAAAAAAAAGTGAGGAAGAAGAGGGTCTAGCAGTTCCAGATCTCAAACTATACTACAAAGAAGTAATCATCACAATTTTTTTTAGTAATGGTTAAAAAATACAGAGGTTGATCAGTGGAACAGAGTAGATACACAATATTATGAAAACAAATGATCAAGAATGTGACTCTTTGATAAACTCAAAGATCCTAGCTGGGATACTGGGCTGCCAACTCTATTCATTTTTTCTATTCTGTTTTTTTTTAACAGTTGGAAAGACTGGAAAGAAGTCTGTCAGAAATCAGATATAGACAAACACTTCAAATAATATACCAAAATAATCTCCAAATACATATGACAAACACAAAAGATGATATAATAAACCAATTGCAAAACAAGAAAAAATTAACTTTCAGATCTATGGATAGGGGAACATGACCAAGAAAGGGATAAAGAGGATTACTGAAGGTAAAATGGACAAGAAAACCTGTTCCATTAAAATGAAAAGGGAAATAGTTAATTGGGGAAAAAATCCTTTGCATTGTTTTTTTGATTAAAGTTCCCATTTCTAAGGCCTAAGAAACAGATTTAAATTTATAAGAAAAAAGCCATTCCCAAAATAGATATGAAGAAATCTAAACTGTCAATAATCATGTAAACCAAAAATGCTCTAAATCACTAATGATATGATATAACACAGCTTCCATCTAAAACTGGGGCATTTGCATTACATATTTAGTAAAAATATTTAATTTTGTCCTTTTAAAGTTAGATGATTGTAAAATTCTAAGGTCATCAATGCTTAAAAGCATGACTTTTAATTATAGATTTAAAATGATTTAATAATTAAATCATTGCACCAATCCTTATATTCTCAGTACTATAAATACTGAAATATATAATGTGTTTCCTTACCTGATAGGGACATGGAATATGATATTCTCTGCAGCGTTCTTGTATCCATGTTGTTTCCCATATGCCACGGTACGCTTGCTCATAAAAATAGCATCCGATTACAACCAGGAGTGGTACAAGATACAGAATACTGAACACACCAATCCGGATCATGAACTTCACCAACTTGTCTTGATTTTCCTTTTCTAATGGAATCTCAATGCGAACTCTGTTTAAGGATATGATACCAGCCAATAGAAGAGAAACTCCAACTACCACATACAGGCAGAGGGGAGCCAGAACAAAATACCTCAATGCATCAACATCGTACAGGCCAACAAAACATACGCCACTGATATTGTCACCTTCAATTTTATTCATAGCTAAAAGGATGATAGTGAGAGTTCCAGGAATGCCCCATGCACTGGCATGAAAAAGTAAAGCTTTCTTCTCAATAGCTTCACTCCCCCATTTTGGCACGGCTGCCAAAAACCATGTGATGGTAAGTATTACCCACCAGACACTGCCAGCCATGGTAAAGAAGTAGAGCACCATGAAAAGCATAGTGCAGGCTTTATTATGAGACCCTTGTGTCACCGTGGAAGCCTTGTACTGGGCAGGGATAGATGCATTGCAGGCTACTCGGTCCTCAAGCAAAAACCCAATGAAGAAAATCAATGACACCATCATGTAGCAGACAGCATAAAATATAATAGGCCTTTCGGGATAGCGGAATCTTGTAACATCAATTAAAAAAGTTAAAAAAGTAAACAATGTGGCAGAAAGGCAAATGATGGAAATCAGTCCTATAAAATATCGAGCAAATGAAAGTTCTTCTCGTCTAAAGTACATATTTGGACAAGGAGGTGAACAATCACGCACATGAAGAAAAGTATAACCCAGGTCAGGATCAATTTTCAATTCTCGGGGACACCAGAAACCATAGTCTCTTTGAACTGCCACTGGGGCTCCTTCAGTTGGTTCTCCAGCTAAATTCAGATCTACTAGGCGAGGATAGGGTTCATCACAGTCTGGGAACCTAAGAGGTTAAAAAAAGTACCTTTACTATCATAAGTCATGCTATAGATCTAGACTTATAAAAGACTATGCATTTCTTCATTAGGTATATTGTTTACAATTAAATCAAATATGCTTTCCCCCAAAACAGCCAGATTTCCCATAGGTGTGATTAACTAAATCACTTTTTAATCAATATGTTTTCCCTATAAAAGAAAATTTCATTATCAAAATGGCTAAGATAAAATCATTAATTGGTTTAAAAACACTTAGAAAAGACAAAATATAGGAGCAAAGAAAGTAATATAAAAACACTTTGAAAACTGTCAAGTACTTTACAGACAAATAAGGTATTATTACTGTTATTATTTAGAATAACACTTAAAGAAGTACAAATACCCATACACAATTAAGTACTTCATTTACTAACTATTCATAATCACTACTTAATTTAACCTTGGTTTTTCCTTGAGGAATGATTTATTCCCCAGACTAAGTCATCCTGAATTTTTCAAAATTTTCACAACATATGCACTCATGCTTCAAGAAAGTTTTTCATCTAAAGTCCTTTCCAGTGGCTTTTCTATAGTTTTTGACAGCCTTATTCTGGTTTGTTAATTAATCAAAGGGAAAGTCTTCTCTAGCCTTCCTGATCACCAAGAAGGTTCCTCTAATTCCCTTAACTTCTTTATATCCTTCCTTTTCCCATGGCAAAGTAGAAAAAGAGAAAAAAAAGTATATGCTAGTATGATCTGGGTGATTCAACAATTGATTTTTCCCTTCAGTTTACAGATTGTCTGTCATTGTGTCCTTACCAAATTGTCTGCCTGTGTTTCTTCATGGCTTTGTCTTGTTTTTTGCTCTGTGCCCCTCTTTTTGATTATGCCACCCCTCTCTTCACCCAAGCCTTTCCTTTAATTAACTAATATTAATCAATGTAAATTTTATAATTTGTTATATTTATTGTATAGCATTCCAATTCTTAATACTGGAATTCTTACTCCATTCTTTTTTTTTTAATTAAAGCTTTTGATTTTTTAAAAGATATGCATGGATAATTTTTCAACATTAACCCTTACAAAACCTTGTGTTCCAATTTTTTCCTATCTTCCCTCCATTCCATGCCCTCCCCTAGATGGCAAGTGATCCAATATATGTTAAACATGATAAAAATACATGTTAAATCCAATATATGCATACATATTTATACAATTATCTTACTGCCCAAGAAAAATCAAATCAAAAAGAAAAAAAAATGAGAAAAATAAAATGCAAGCAAACAACAACAAAAAAAGTGAAAATACTATATTGTCATCCATACTCAGTTCCCACAATCCTCTCTCTGGATGTTTTGCTCTTCTCTTAATAGCAGAAACAGATGAGCGGAATATTTCCTGTTTCTTTTTTTTTTATATCTGTTTAAATTGGGTTTTACTTTGGCAAATGCTTTTGTTTTTTTTTAATGTAATTTTGCTTAGGTTCTTTCTTTCAGTGGGTTCTTAATTCAAAGAAAGTTGTACTTCCAAGCTTGAATCCATTTAGTGCTTTTAAAACCCATAGAAATAAATTAGATATCTAAAATTAGAATTATTGCTCTAAATCAGGAGTGGGGAACCTTTCTGTCATGGGCCACTTCAAAATTTATAATACAATTATCAACTTATAGAACTCAAGCAGTGGGAGGTGGTTGTACCTAGCTTTCCGCTCATCACCTGTGGTTTTCTTAACAAATGATTTAGCTCTAGTACAACCTGCAGGCCAAATATTCCCCTTCCCTTACTCCCTCCAATCCTGCTCCAAAATAAACACTAATTTTAATTATTTAGGTCTTTGTTCTCAAATTGCTCTAAATTAATAAAACATTAATTTTTTTCTATTCTCATGATAAAAACAACCAATACAAATTTAAATGATTTTCTTACCTACTACATTCCATATCTTCTGGCCAAGGAACACCAAACATTTCCATGAGCTTGGAACACTCACTATATGCTCGCTGACATAGCCTACGACAGGGTAGTGTAACACGTCCATATTCCATGCATATTGGTGCATACAGTGCACAAAGAAATGGACGGAAATCTCGGGAACAATCCAGATTCACCATAGGGTGGAATGGCTAGACAAAAGTTAGAAATTGAATAATTAGGTTAAAGTATCACATGCTAAAAACTGCTGTAAAGTTATACTATGTTTTCCATTATTAAAAAAAAAAAAAAACAACCTTCCACTCTCTGTAAGCAAATTTAATAGATTCATATCTAGAGCTTGTAGGGAGCTTGTAAATAACTTAGTCTAACACCCTCATTTTATCGATGAGGAAATAGAAGTCCAGGAAGGATACTTGTTAAAAATGTCAACTAGTGGCAGAGCTAGGATAGGATGCATTCATATCTTCCATTTTCACATCTGGTATTTTCTGCACTGCCCACATTCTCTTGCTTTTTGTTTTTAATTTTGTATATACCTGGTTCTCAGCCTCTTAAAATTTACAAGAAGTAAATAAAGCCAACATTTTAAACTTGATATTCAGGAAACTTAGAGGAAGAAAAATACAATGGCTGAAAAATTTAAAACCACACCAGAACAATCATTATAACCACCAGTACAAGCTCATATTACATAAGAGATCTGCACTTTAAATTCTGACTGTAAACCAAATCCTATTTTCCCTCCTATCTTATATTACAACACAGAAGGTACTCTGTCAATCAGTGACTGATTTTTAATTGGCAATGACTATTCCAATTCTTCCATTCCTATGTGATCTGTCAAGTAAAAATCTTTAAAACATCAAGCGTCAACATTTATTCTTCTATATTATTTTCTAATTGTCATAAATGCAAAATTATTTTTCCAAATAGATTATAAACTATGATTTTAAAGGCTGTTTTTTTTTTTTGGTCTAACTCACAAAACTAATAAAATATGCATAGGATCAAGAAATCTGTGTTCTAATTCTCATTCTAACACCTAACTCTGACAAGTCATTTGACACAACTTCAAGCTTCAGTTATATCTTAACTTCACTACATCATAAAGTTGTTACATGGAAAATTCTTTGTAAATTCTAAAGAACTCAGTGTATTATTACTATTATTATTTTGTATGCTCTGAATAAAAGCTTAAATGATTGACTAGAGGTGTACTATAATTAAAGAAACCTTTTATTTCATACTAAAAAATTAAGCTTTTTGTAATGCAAATAATCTGATTTGCAAATCAGAAATATTGTGATTCCTAAAACAGAAGAAATAATTGTACATTTTAACTTTAATTTCTTTCTACAATAAAACAAAGTCATTATATATTTCTGGCTTTGTTTTGAAAACCAAACTAAGATGATATTCAATATTCATTAAGGATTCAGGTACCAAATTTTGCTTTTCATACCAAACTAATGACAAACTTGCAGACCCTTAAATCTGTATTTCAATGAAATACAAAGTTAACACTACAGCTAAAACAAAAAACTGAGAAGAAACTTAATCAAAATGCCTCTAGTCAACTGTTCAATCTCCCCTCTGACAATAAAGACATTCTTAATTCTTTTTTTAATTGTGTGTGTGTGTGTGTGTGTGTGTGCGTGCGCACGCATGTGTGTGTGATTGGTTGTCCCACAGAAAAAGTATGAAAAATAGAAAGGGAATATTAGCACAAACAGAAAGCTAGAGATGTTAAATGAATATAAGAAAACTGTACTTAGAGAAGTGAGCAAATGAATATGAAATATTTGCTGAAATTTAAAAAAAAAAGGAAAAAATTTAGCTGAGAAGGAAAGGAAAATAAAGGAAAGGAAGTAAGAGGGAGGTAAACGAGAAAAGTGGAAAAATAAAACAATAAACATTCCTTCATTAAGCATTTATTATGCGCCTGGGGAGTTAAGAAGCAAAAGGAAAAAGAAAGCAATGTTTTGAAAAACTCTAGGGATTCTAAGAGGTAAAGGTAAGGAGAAGTAAATTCCCGATAAAAGGAACAGAAAAAGATTAGGAAAAGTGGGAAAGGAAAGAAGAATTTTAGAGTTGGAAAGGGCTTTAAAGATTATGTAGTCTAACTGTCTCATTTGTAAAATAAGGATAAACTTAGAGGAGAAATGATTTGCCCAAGATCATACCAGTAGTTAGTGGATGAGTTAGGAAATGAACCCAGGCCTTCAGACCTCACCACTCCAGTATCTTTTTCAATATATAACAGGGCAGATAAATATCAGATGTGGCTAGTGAGGAAAAAAAATAACACTCACAAATATATTGTTTCCCATTTGCCCTTTCCAAATACCTCACAACACTGCTTTTAAAGTTCAAATAAGATGCTATATTCTATCCTGAGTTTGAGACACTCGAAGACTGCATTTTTGAGAAAGAAAGGCAAGGGACAGGAAAGAAGATGTAGAATTCTTTCACTAAGAGACTGAGGAAGCCAACCCTCTACTGCTTTCCAACTTTTTTCAATTTCTGGGTCTTCACCTGAAAAATAAGAGCACTGCAACCAAATGACAACTGTAAAAAGTAGCAAATGTAGAATTAGAGTTGATAAATAACTTTGCAGAGACATCAATTTAATTGTTTAGGTAGTCATGAGTAAGATGTTAACATAAAAAAAGGAAAATGGGGAAAATGGTGTGAAAGCAATAAAAGTGTATAGCTACAGTCAACAGCTTGGAGGAAAGTCAAAGACAGAGCTCTAAAACACAGTTGTGTGAGTTTCCTTCCAGAATGACATGAAGTCATATTGATTTTTTTTTAATACCCATTTCTTTATTATTCACACTGGGAGAGAAAAATCAGAACAAAAGAAAAAAAAAAACAGAAGAAAAAGAAAAAAAAAAGTGAACACAGCATGTGTAAATTTACTTCATTCTCCATCTCTCTCTGGATGCAGATGGTATTTCCTATCCAAAATTTATTGGGATTGCCTTGGATCAAGAGAATGGTTATAAAAAACATTTATAAATAAAGTGAGATTTTCAATGATTCGATTTAAATTTGTCTTAATTTTTTGTCTCTTTTTAAAAGTGAAATAATATCCCTCTGTCACTATTAAATACACATAATGGGTTTGAAGAAAAAATTTACAGGAGAAGCTGAAGCAAGTATGAACAAAGACAAAGAATAATTTAATGGGAATAGACAAGCACAAACAAGATCTACTATATTTATCACTGGTATTCACAAATATTGTTATTGTTGGAGGAAAGGACTACAATTTACTTTATATAAATGCTTAACTAGCAAAGATTATAAAACTTAAGAAATTCTCTCCTTGGAAATATATATGTAGAATACATAAGGCAGGAAATTTTTTGCAAAAAGTATTTATTTTAATAAATATAAACTGTTTCAAAAATAATATGATACGGCAACAAGAAGATTACGTGATGATCAGCTAAGCTCTTTTCAACAATGAAGTGATTCAGACCAATTCCAATAGACTTATGATAGAGAGAAACATCAGTACGGGGACTGAATGTATATCATAAGATAGTATTTTCACCTTTCAAAAAAAGATGACAAATTGCTTGCTTTTTTTTTCCTTTCTCTTTTTTCTTTTTGATGTAATTTTTCTTTTGCAGCATAATAAATGTGGAAATATATGTTTAGAAGAACTGCACATATTTAACCTATACCAGATTACTTGCTGTCTAGGGGAAAGTGAGGGGAAGGGAAGGAGAAAAATTTAAACACAAGGTTTTGCAAGAGTGAATACTGAAAACTATCTTTGTATGTATTTTGAAAATAAAAAGCTATTATTAAATTTTTTTAATCTCCAAAAAAAACAATGTGATATCAAAAGAATTACTTATGTAAGGTTGCTAATATGATTGAAAAATATTTTTAAAAACCTCCATTCAATAGGAAACATTGGCCTTAACTATTGCCTTATCGATGCAAATAAAACAATGCTTGGTGAATCATATGTAAAGAAACTTTGAATAGTTCTACTTGTAGAGGATATGGTTGGAAGAGAAATACTCATATGTCTGGAAACTTTTGGAATTAAGGCACTAAAATCTTCCTCTTTTACACAAGTAGATGATACAACAGATGAAGTTAAAGATGTTCATTTGATTACATATATAAGACATGTTGTTCAAAATAATGCCAAACAAAATTTGTTATTATTTTGCAAACTTACAGATGGCAATGACAAGTCCAGAGAAAATTTCAGAGTAATTGATGGCTATTATATGTAAGATTTATATTGGACTTTCTATTGACAACTTCACTAATATCAGGACAAAAGGTAACATGGGTAGAACACTGAACTTGGAATCAGGAAAACATGAGTTTGAATCCTGTTTTTTTTTTTTTTTTAATTAAAGCTTTTTAATTTCAAAACATATGCATAGATAATTTTTCAACATCAACCCTTGCAAAACCTTGTGTTCCAATCCCCACCCTGTTTCCCCACCCCCTCCCCAGAGGATAAGTAATCCAATATATGTCAAACATGTTAAAAATATATGTTACATTCAATATATGCATACATATTTATACAGTTATTTGGCTACACAAGAAAAACCAATCAAAAAGGGAAAAAAAATGAGAAAGGAAGTAAAATGCAAGCAAACAACAACAAAAAGAGTGAAAATGTACACTCAGTTTCCACAATCCTCTGAGTGAAGACGGCTCTCTTCATCACAAGATCATTAGAACTGGCCTGAATTATCTCACTGTTGAAAAGAGTCATGTCCATCAGAACAGAGTCATGTCCGATCATCATATAATCGTCTTGTTGCTGTGTACAAAGCTCTCCTGATTCTGCTCAAGAAATTTGATTATTGTGACTGTAATTGTGTTTTTTGGCCTCGGTTTACCATCTGTAAAATGAAATTAGATATGATGGACAGATCTTAAGGTTCATTCCAGCTCTAAACCTATGCTCATACAAAAAGACAGATCTATGTATCATCAAAGATAGAGTTTTCTCATTTCTCTTCTTTGGAATTATGCTCGTTCTTTGCAGTTTTGAAACATTTACTATTGCTTTTTTGGGTGCTTGCATTTCCATTTATATCAATGAAGTCTGTGTAAATTGCTTTGTTGGCTCTGCTTCACTCTGCATCAAACTGTATAAATCTCTCTATATTTCTTTGTATTTATCATCAATATTCACAGTAATATTCCATTACATTCACGTATCATAATTTAATCATTCACCAATCCTTAGGCATCTGCTCCCCTCACTAACCCTAATTTTTTGCTTTCACAAAAAGTGCTGCTATAAATATTTTGGTATAACAGGACTTCCTTATCAATAACTTCTATAACATTTGCTATAAACCTAATTTTGTCTCACCACTGGGTTTCAATGATTCTGGAAGAGAGAATGCGATTGACAATTTTGCTCAACTTTGCCTCACTTAAATCCAATACATATGTAAGTCAGATATCACCCTGTGCTGTCACTAACTCTCTTAAAAAATGAAGGACAAACAACAAACCTAGTAGTGGAAACTCTTTTTCAAAGGATATGGACATTTTAGCAACTTTACAAATTGCTTTCCAGAATAGTTGTACCAATTCATAGCTCCAATAATAACGTATCAATGCTCCTTTTAGTCAATAGCATAAATTCAAACTATTTTTCCAAAACTGATTGACAGTTCCATTAATGTAAGGCACTAATGTGTCTATCTTTCTACAGCTTTTTCAATATTAATAGTTCTTATTTTCTGTCATTTTTGCCAATTTACTAGGTGTGAGCTGAAACGTTACAAATTTTGATTAGTTTATCTTGTTATTAGTGATTTGAAGCATTCTTTCACATGATTGTTATAAGCTTGCAATTAATTCTTTTGAAAAATGTTTTTATTCTAATATGTTTCCACATCCCTAATCTATAAGGGAGTAGTTTTTGGTCATACATATTCATCCTGATAGTTGTCTATACATCATGAATACCAAACAGAAGGAAATGTGTTCTCTAAGAGATCTAAGTAAATTTAAACATTTCTGAATACAGTTCAAAAAAGAAGGAAATTGAACCTGATAGGGCAGAAGACCCCATAGATTACTAAAAAAGCAGGGAACTATAATAGTTGTCTGTTTCTGAATTGTTCAAGAGTGAAATAAGCAAAAAAATACATAAAATATAAAAAAATGTAAAGAAAAAGCAAATTACAGGAAAAAAATTAACTAATCTTATCATAGGAAAAGAAATCAAACAAGTCTTAAGTAAATACTCAAAGGAAAAAGAAACAAGGGTATATAGATTTACAAGCAAACACTATTGAGCATTTAAAGACCAATTAATTCCTATGCTATATAAACTGTTAGTTAAAAAAAAAAATAAGTAAAAACAGGGGGAAAGAGGGATCCTGCCAAATTTTTTCTATGATAGAAATATAATCTTGATACCTGAACTGGGGAAAGTCAAAACTGGAAAAAAAATTATAGATCAATTTCCTTAATAAATGCTGGTATAAAAATTTTAAGTAAAACACTAGCAAAGAAATTATAGGAATATATTACAAACATCATATATTATAGCAACACCAGATTTATATCAGGAATTCAGGACTGGTTCACTATTAGGAAAACTACAACTATAAGTGACCATATTAATATCAAAACCAAGAATCATATGGTTATTTCAATAAAAGCAGAAAAAGCTTTAAACAAGACACATAACCCATTTCTGGTAATACTAGAAAAGTACAGGAACAAATGGATCTTTCCGTAAAATGATAAGTAAGATCTATCTAAAACCAAGAGTCAGAATTATCTGTAATGGGGACAAACTAGAGGCCTTTCCAAAAAGATAAAGAATAAAGCAAGGGTGTCCACTCTTACCATTATTATTCAGTGTTTAAGATGGAAATCCTAGCTATAGCACTAAAACAAGAAAAAGAAATTAAATGAAAAAATATGGACAAATGAAAAAAAGTGTGATCACTTCTACAAATGATAGAATAGTTTATTTAGAGAACCCTAGAGTGAACTAAAAAAAAAAAAAAAAAAAAAGTGAAACAGTGAACAATATTAGCAAAGATATAGGATATGAATTAAATGTACATCAATCATTGGCATTTTCTATATTGCCAACAAAATTTAGTAAGAAGAGAGAGAAATTCCATTTAAAATATACTTGGGAATCTACCTGCCAAAGCAAACAGAGAAACAATATGAACAAAATTAAAAAACAAATGAATACAGCCACAAAAAAAAAAAAAAAGAAAAGAAAAGAAAAAGTGGATCTAAATAATTGGAGAAATATTAATTACACACTGGTAAGCTAAGCAAATATAATAAAAATGATTATTCTACCTGTTAATTTACTTATTGCTAACCAAACAACAAAGATTAACTGCATTGAGCTAGAAAAAATAACAAAATTAATATAGGAATAAAAAAATCAAGAATATCAAAGGAATACATGAAAAAAAGTAGGAAGGGAGGAGATCAATTCAAGATCTCAAACTATATTACAACTTAAAAAACAATTTGATATTGACTAAAACATATAAAAATTAATCAGTGAAATAGATTAGGTATATCAACATATAGAAGAAAACTAATTTAGTAACCTAGTGCTTAATAAAGACAATGATTACCACTTAAGGATTAAATATTTGATTTAAATTTTTTTTTTAGAAAATTGGATAGCAGTATGGAAGGGATTAAGTTTAGACTAACACTTTATACTGTATACCAAGATAAGCTCTAAAAGAATATAACCTAAATACAAAAGGTCACATTATAACCAAATTAGAGAAATTTAGGGGGGAAAACATCTATGAGGTCTATGGAAAACAAAAATGTTCATGATGAAAAAGGGATAGAGAAGATCACAGACTATAAAATGGATAATTTTGATTATATAAAATTAAAATGGGTTTGCACAAACAAATCCAATAAAATCAAGATGAAATAAATTGGGGGAAAATCTTTGTAGAAGTTTCTCTGAAAAAAGACTAATTTCCAACTTATAGAAACCAAGGTCAACTGGATACATATGAAAAAAAAAATCCAAATCTTTACTAATTAGAAAACTTCAAATTAAAGCAATTCTGAGGTTCTATCTTATATTTATCAGATTGGCAAAGGAGACAATAACAAAAAAAGGCAATTGTGGGAGGGACTGTGGGAAAACAAGTATACTGATGCAGCACTGTTATACTGAAGAAGAGTACAACCATTCAAGAAAACAATCTGGAATTATACTTTAAAAGTTATTAAACAGTGTATTGTTTTTAGATCTAAGTTACCACTAAGTCTGAACTCAAAAGGGATCAAAAAAAGAGGAAATGGTTGATGTGTACAAAAATACTTATAGCAACTTTTTTTGTGGTTGCAAAAGACTGGGAACTAAGGAGAATCCCTATCAATTGGGGAATGACAGAATAAATGATAGTATATGAATATGATGGAAAGAAATGAAGAAATAGATAATTTCAAAAAGCCATGAAAAGACTTGGATGAACAATTGAATGAACAATTTTTAAGACTTTAAAAACTGATGAAGAATTAAATGAGCAGAACGGGAAGAACAATTTCTACAATAATAACAATGTAAAAAACAACTGCAAAAGTTTTATGATAAACATAATGACCATCTAACATCATAAAGCAGTGATGATGAAGTATGCTGTCTAACTCCTAAGAGATAGGTGACTGATTGGGAATGCAAAATGAGACAATTTTTAAAAACAGGAACTTGACTGCATTTGTGCTGCAGGAAAAAAAAATTTTTTTTCAATGAATGGGGTTGGGAGTGGGGAAGAAAACAGATTTCTATTAACTAAAAAGAACTCATAAAAAAAAAAAAGACAACATGAAATACCAACAAAACTCAAGTTAAACATGACAACATAAGGATACTACTTTATTAAAATTAAAGAGCAATATTCTTTTCTTTTAACAGTTTCTTTACTATCAATTGTAATTGCTTTTTAGTACTATTTTGCCTAATTGCTTTGCTTTGTAAATTTGCCTATCTGCTGTGTTAAATAAAAATTTATCAATAAAAACAAGATAAACCTAAAAAAAAATCTAACTAGATCAGACTGCAAGATATTGCCCCTACTTTTCATCGCATTTTCAACCAAACTCTTTAAAAAAAAAAAAAAAAAAAAAAAAGCTAACTACACTTGTTGCTTCCATTTTCCTAGGTCCTAGGAATAAAGAGACAATGTCAAAACAGTCATTGCCCTCAAGATAGTTACTTTCTACTTTGGGATAAAATATCCATGTGTTAAGTATAATAAAAGATAATGAGTAAACGATGATATGAGCTCTAAGAGTAAAGTTCATAGAAAGAATTCTAAGAATAACCAAAGTGGTATAAAATATAATGAAGGTTGACACAGTGGATAAAGTATTAGATTTGAGAGTGAGAAATACCTAAATTTGAATCCTGCCTCAGATATTTCCTAGCTAAGTGTCACTAGATGGGTTAATTTATTTGTAAAATGGGGATGATAATAGCATCTCTTCAGCTATCTGATAGGGTTGTTCAGAATACCAAATAAATTCAATATATGTAAACTGCTTTGCAAATCTTAAAGTGATATAGAAATGCTAGCTATTATAAGTTGAGGCTGTTAAAAGAAAAGATGAAAATCAAAAGAGAAACAGATCATATAATTTTTACAGTTTGGGGAAGATAAAGTCTTAAAAATGAAAAAAGCAATTACAAAAAAACAAAATAAATTTATTTCTGATTAATTTTAAAGTTTTTGTGCAAACAAAATTAATTCATCTAGGATGAAAAGAGATGCAAATGAAAGTTTTACATACGACATCTCTGATATGGTATTCAAGATACATTACACAAAATTTATATACTACAAATATATAGAAATGTGCATGTATACACACACATGACAGCTTAGAGGTATCCAGTAGTATAGGGTGCTAGACTTTGACTTAGGTAAAGAACTATAATGAACTAAGTTCAAACCTTGTTTCAGACTCACTTTTTTTTTAACCTTTTTGATTTGATTTTTCTTGTGCAGCATGATAAATGTAGAAATATGTACAGAAGAATTATACATGTTTAACACATATTGGTTTATTTACTGTCTAGAGGAGGGGAAAGGGGGAAAGAAGGGAGAAAACTTTGGAACTCAAGGTTTTGCAATGTTGAATTGCAGGTTAAATGTTGAAATGTTGAAAACTATCTTTGCATATATTTTGAAAATAAAAAGCTATTATTTTTAAAGAAAGAAAAAAAAAGAACTATGGTTACTATTAAGAAAAATGAAAATCAAAATAACTCTGAGGAACTATCTCATATCTATCAAATTGGCAAAGATGACAAAAATTGGAAATACCCAGTGTAAAAAATTATGAACATGATATAGAAATATATATACAATGACTGAAATAATGTAAATGGAAAGAACAAGAAACACAAAATAATACAAAAGTCGAGATTCAAGAAGACACACCTTCTGACTCTTTAATAGAAGTGGGTATATAATGATGTACAAGGTGTTAGGTTTTTGTATATAATAATCAGTTTTGTGGAATTTTTTTTCATTTCTTTTTCTTTTTAAAAAATCCTTCATTTTAAGTGACAGATCTCTGGAAGAAGGGTGAAGATAAAAGAGGAAAACGAGGCAATTTAAAAATAAGAAAAATACCATTAAAATGTAATTTTTAAAAAGATATCTATGTTTTAGGAAGGTGGAAAAAAGTGGACAGATAGGACAAAGGCTGAGAAAAATTTTTGAAAGGGAGAATTTTCATAGGCAAACTTTGAAAGGAAATGGGAGTATGATTCAAGGGTATAAATAGGGGACTAATCTTAGTAAGGATACGAACTACCCTATTCTAGACTGGAGTAATATTGGAGGCTAGTAAAATAAAAGAAAAATCTGAGATTTTAAATAGGGAAGGAAAAATGGAACTACTTTAAACTGACAAAGCTTTTTAGAAATACATTAAATGTATAGGAAAAAGACAAACTTTTATGTCAACAGAACACTTATTATTTATGAAAGTATCTTCAAACAGGGGCACCATTAAGTGGAATGAGTAAGTCTTCCATTTAGAGGGGTATATGGTTTATGAAAGCACAAGTAAATTTTGCTCAGAACATAATATTTTTCTATGGTCACTACTGTCCTATGGAATTAGCTTTTTTTTAAATTGACAACTAGGAAAAAAAATCTAAATAATGTCAGTATTTCTTTAAATAAGCAATTACTTAAATATAATTGAGAGAAAACTCACAGAAGTGGAGGCCAGGAGACATGGGTGACATTGGACAAACTTTTATTTTTCTCAACCTTAACTTCTTTATCCATTAAATAAGGGGGTTAGTATAGATTTCTAAAGTTCTTTTTAGCTCTAACTTCCATGAACCAAAGATCAATTAAATCACTTTTAAGCCTTTTCAAACTATAGAAAAGTATAAATACGAGTGAACAGTTTCAATATAAAAGCTATAGTATTAAAGATTTTTAAAACCTTTGTTTTACCTCTGTTAAGTGGATGAAACTTAGGTTGTGTATTTTGAATTATGCAGATCTCTGAAAAAATCCTAACTTTTTGCTTAAACAAATTAATAAGAATAAAACAGATTTACAAAATGAAAAATAACTTGCTAAAATTAAATTTTTGGGTTTTTTTGCAATCAATCAGAAGGTAAGGCATTCTTTGTTTAAATCCAAATCAAGCAAGCTTTTTTGTTTCTTCTTTCAAATATCCATTGCTGTTACCATAGGAACCTTTTTGCTGACTGTTCTTCAAGCATAGCAACAGGCCAAGCTTAGTTAGGGGTGTGAAAAGGGGAAAGAGTCAAAGGCCAGAATTTGACTCAAGAGAATCAGAATGCCAACCTTTGTCACTCCACAAAGGGTCTGGTAACCATAGAAACTATAGGCTGTACAATACTGAAAAGGGGTTTGAAATATTATCTCTACATCTACAAAATGTAAAATCAAATGTGAAATGTCTTTAAAAATACACAAATGCTAACCAGTTTTCCTGATGATCTAGTTAGGATAAGTCATAGTTAATTAAAATTATTTTTAAAAACATCCTTTATTTATTATCTTTCAGTGATAAGGATGTGATCCCCAACTTTGCTTATGCTTTCATTATATCATTTCTAGTTTGCCTAACAAAAGTGACTTCTGAAACTTCATTTTCTGTCTAGTCAATTAAAAAAAAATTTCTTTCCAGTTTATGATAAAATATTCATTTATACTCATTTACAGAAATGTTCAGCTACAAGTTACTGGTAGTTATAACATTTATTTCTGAAAGTTAAAAGAAGCTCCTCCTTTCTGTTTATACAGATTATAAAGATTCTTCTTTAGGAAGACCTTCCAAAATGCTGATCACATGAGCTACTTCTGAATTATAAATATCTTAGAATATAAAATCCACACAAACTGTTTAAAAAAAAAAAAAGATGCTTGGAAGATCTATCTAGTTGTTAAAAAAAAAATTATTAAAAAAATTAAACTAAAACATGTGAAAAGTACAAATTATATGTGCAAAGCACTTTGTGAACTTCAAAGTACAATGCAAATGTGAACCATTACTATTATAAGTTAATGAAAATAGTGCCAAGCTAACTCAGCAAAGTAATAATTGTACATATTCATTATTTTTAAAGAAAAAATCAAAAAGAAGCAAATATAGTAATTTGTTACTGTTGTTTTCTTAGCTTAATTATTAATACATATATTTGCATATATAATTTATTACATATACATATATTTACAATCTAGGGATAAGTGACTCAAATTTCAGTGATTTGATTGGAAATACATTGGTTCACTGGTGTCAGATATAAATGAATTTCTAGTAATGACAATAAAATTTAAAAGTATTTGTAGAAATCTTACATCCATTTTACAAGTTTTTTAAAGGGCAGTTTTGTTGATATGTAATTTTTCAATGAAAACAGCTATATATTTAAAACAGTTTTTGCTTAAAAGGAAGAAATAAATGTGGTTGATTCTAAGTATTAAAACTTTTCACTTTAGAAATTTCTAAATCCATAGAACCACTTTACTCCTGTCTTACAGCATTTAGCAAAATAAATGCATTATTACCCTTAGAAAAATAAAATGATAAAAAGAAATTTGTACCAACATAAATAGATGTGCATTTGTAGAAATGTAGAACTACAAAACGATTTTGCATTATCAGTTATTTTAGAATATCTTTTTTGTAGATTATTTTGAATTGATGCATCAATCCCTCTAAGAATTGCTAAAAAATCACAGAATGACAGAATTGGAGTGTATAGAAGCCATCTGGTCTAATTCATGCCTGAACAAGATTTAATTCTACTATAACATATGGGACAAATAGTCATTTAGCCTTTGTTAAAGTAAAATGGATACTGCTACTTCCTGAGATAATTCATTTTACTTTTGGATAGCTCTGATAGTGAGAAAATTTTTTCTTATCAAATTTAAATTTACCTTTTTGCAACTTCTGCCCATTGCTATTTGTTCTTTTCAGACCAAATATAATAAACCAAATTCTTACATATGACAATCCTTCAAATATAACAAATATATACCTTCTAACCTTACCCCCTCAATCTTCTCCATGATATACATCAAATTCATTCAACTAATCTTCCTAAGATATAAACTCAAAGCCCTTGACCATTCTGGTTGCCCTCCTCTGTTCTTTAGCTTATCAAATGTCCTTTGTCAACTGTGCTCAGAGATGAATATGTACTTCAAATATGGTGAGACCAGCACTGATTACAGTGAACCTATTACCAAATTATTTTTGTACACTAAGCAAGCTAAGACTGACTTAATTGGTGGCTGCTATACTGCACTATTGATTCATTCATTCAGTTTATAATGAAGTCCTCAGATAACTTTTTAAGATAAAATTGTCCTATCTTGTATATATGGAGTTGATTCTTCAAATTTAAGTGCAATATTATTTTTAATGCCAGTAGTATCATATTATTATGATATCAGTACAAAATATAGACTTTCATCCATGTTCAAAAAATATCTGATCATATATGCCTCCATCATGCAACTGTAAGGCAATGAGTAATTCCCTCTATCATGTTCCTCTCAGCTGTGTTTCTCTGGACTTCACTGCCATGATTCAAATATCTTCCCATCCCAGAACTTTCCTAAACACATTTGACTTTCTCCATAATTTCTCTGTCCTATGTCGGTCCCTTTATCCCATTAATGAGTTCCTTCTTGTGTCACCATTCTGGGGATGGACCCATGTTCAGTTCAGCCATGCTTCTGGATGCCTGTTGCACTGCTTTGCCTGTAAAGAACTGAATATAATGACAAACATCCTTGAAAAAAAATTTTAATGAGTTAAAAAGATATGTAAAGATGAAAGCAAATAAGTAAAATAAAGTAACTGTCACTTCCAGACCCTGTTCTAACATTATTTCTTAATATCTTTTTTCTAGGTGCTCTAAATCACTATTGATCAGAGAAATGCAAATTAAGATAACTGAGGTACCACTACATACCTCTCAGATTAGCTAAAATGACAGGAAAAAATAATGCTGAATGTTGGAGGGGATGTGGGAAAATTGGAACACTAATGCATTGTTGGTGTTCTTGTGAACTGATTCAACCATTCTGGAGAACAATTTGGAACCATGCCCAAAGAGCTAACTGTGCATACCCTTTGATCCAGCAGTTTCTATTGGGCTTATATCCCAAATATTTCTATTTATCTAAAAACAACACCCAAATAAAACAGAGGAGCCAAGTATCTCATTTTTTAGATAAATGTTAAGTAGCTCCAGAAGGGCAGTGCTAGTTTTAGCTTTGGACACAACTGCTCATTTCAAACAGCTCTCCAGCTATTTTTTCAGACCAAAAAGAAACTAGTAGAATTTGGTTAAGGGAGCCCAGCTCCAATGCCACCCAAGAAGCATTAGAGTTTACCTAATATCAATGATAATGATGCCATACTATAAAATCTATCAGATTCTTCCCGTCTGGGAAAGGTTTCAAGTATGGGTCCAACAACAAACTCATGTTATTTAAGTACCATCTTAGCTAAATTTAAAGAAGCTTTTCTCCAGACTGATTGCAGGGAGATACAGCCCTAAAAGATATCCAAGACTAAATTATAGTAAGATTGGAATTTACATCAGTTAAAAATTACTGGTATAACAAAATCACATATCCTTGAATTAAATTCGCTCTTAATTTCTCTTTAATTTTTTCCCTTTTTTTTTCATGCTTTTCCTATCTTTCCTATTCTTTAAAAGTCTGCTTCCTTATTAGGTCAAAGATTAAACTGCAGTGAAGTAGGAAGTATTAGTGGCTGAGTCTCCTTAAAGGGGGGGAGGAGGGAAGAAGAGAAGAGATAAGTATCCACAACTTTTTCCAAGAGTTGATTCTAGCCTTAAGGATTGGACAGAACTGTGAGGGGCTAGGATCATGCCCTTGAGCAGCCCATTATTCCAGTTACTTGATAAAGCAAAGTGATTATAACCATTATCTATTCCTTCCACACACAAAAAAATGGGGGTGGTGGTGGAGGAATATATAACTCCTTGCACCTAAAACTGGTGAAATCTAATGGAAAATGTCTTTAACTCTGATAAGAATCATGAGAAGCAGTATATCCTGTATAGTTCAAGCTTCAAATATACTTTTTCACCACCAATTAAAACATGGCACATATTTGTAATCTAGGTAAGGTCATTTAACCTCAAAGCTTTTTTTAGTTTCCTCTGTTAAAATGGGATTAATAGCAACACACTACTAGGTAGATATATCAAAAGAGCTTAATATATGTAAAGGTTTCAAATGAAATATGAAACCTTAAAGAACTATTTAAACATTAGATATTTTTAGTATCTCTATTTTCATACTGTTCTATGAAACAAAGCTGGCAAAGTAAGTAAGGCCAGCTTACCAAAATAATAGTTGAATACATGATTTTCTAGAATTGCTGAAGTGAAGGGGAGTATTGGCATAGATTTCATAATCAAAACTAATCTAATCTACAAATTTGTGTGCTACCCAATAGGAGAAAATGACAGGCTCATGACAATGCCATTGTCACTTGTAGGAAAGTGCCATTCTACCACTATCAGTGCTTATTTTCCCACCATGATGAACTATATTCTATGAAACAAGGAAGGTAGATACATATAAATAGGAGAAACTTAAAGAACAGAGAAATTAAGTGATTCACCCAAAGTCACATCACAAGTTAATAGAATAATTAGAATTAGAACATACATTTTCTGAATCTTGCCCCAGTATTCTTCCATTACACAATATTTCTTTCCCCTTTAACCCTGTGATAAAACAGACAACTTGGGGAGGGAGTTTTCATACAATATTGATGATACTGTGTACCATGTTTTCCTGGATTTGTTTGCTTCACTTTGTACTAGTTCATGTAAATCTTTCCAGATTCTTTCTGAAAGCATCATGATCTTCATTCTTTATCACACAATAGTATCCCATCACAATCATAAATCACAATTATTCAATCATTACCCAAATGAAGAACATCTCAATTTTCATTTTTTTGCCACCACAGGAAGAGCTACTATAAATATGTTTATACATATAAATCTTTTAAAATGTATTTATTTACTCTACATGTGTATACCTTTTTCCTTTTTCTTTGATCTCTTTGAGAGAAGGTATGTACCATTTTATAGCTCTTTGAACATAATTCCAAAATGTTCTCCAGAATGGTTGAAATCAAAACTCTGCTATTTATTGTCTCAATTTTTCCACATCCCCTCCAACATATTTTTCTATTTCTGTCATATTAGATAATCTAATAGGTATGAAGTGGTACCTCAGAGTTGTTTTAATTTTTATTTCTCTAGTCAATAGTGATTTAGAATATCTTAAAATGATGATTCTAGGTAGTTCTGATTTCTTCTTCTGCAGACTATCATTTTGACTATTTGTTAATTGGAGGATGACTTGTATTCTTATAAATCTGACTCAGTTCTCTAGATATTTGAGAAATGAGGCCTTTATCAGAGAACTTAGTTAAAAAAAAATCCCTTCCTACTTTCTGATTTTCCTTATAATCTTAGCTGTAGTGGTTTTGTTTGTGCAAACCCTTTTCAATTCAATGTAACCAAAGTTTTCCATTTTACATCCCATCTATTTCTTGTTTAAGCATAAATTCTCCCCTCATCCAGAAGTTTAACTAGTTAAATTTTCCATTCTAATTTGCTTATGATGTCACTCTTTATGTCTAAACTACATACCCATTTTGACCTTATCTTGGTACATAGTATGAGATGCTAGTCTATACTTAGTTTCTGCCAAATTGCTTTCCAGTTTTCCCAGTAATTTTTGTTAAATAGTGAGTTCTTGTCACTAAAACTTGGATTTTGGGGTTTACCAAACACTTGATATAGTCACTTGCTATTGCAAATGTGCAACTAATTATTGTACCTTATAATCTACTGCTCTATTTCTAAGTATTAGTACAAATTTGTTTTAATGATTACTTTGCAATACAGTTTAAGATCTGATACTTCTAGGCTACCTTCCTTCACACTCATTTTCCCTTGTCCCTTGATATTCTTGACATTTTGTTCTTCCAGATCAATTCTGTTATTGGTAATGCATTTTTTTTTTTAAAGAAAACCAATTCAGTGAGACCTAATCTAAATGTACATGTACTTTAATATTCAATTACTTCAGTGCAAAGATAGATATAGAGGACAATGGGAGAAATAAAGAGAAGCCAAAAGGCTCGTAGTAAAATCACACACAAATCTCACACCTCACTAAGAAGAATAAAGAGGCACTGGACATAGCAAGCACTAAATAACACAACAAAAATAAAATTGATTATATTTTATTATATTTTAATAGTCATGAAATGACTAGTTAAACAATTGGATTCAACTGATATTCCAGAATCAAATGTCTCTGTAGAATCAAACTGGTTAGAGCAAAGATATAAAATATTAAGAGTATATAAAGTATATAAAGATATAAAGAACAAAGATATAAATACCAAACTAGAAAAAAAATGAAAACATGGACTATAAATGAGACTATATATAACTTAAATAGAATTCAGATTTATTTCCATTTAACATTAAAACAAAAATATAAATTATGACCATTTCCTCTGGAAGTTTAGTTGATATAAACCAATTACCATCATAAGGAAACTAACGAATCATTAAGTCAACCCGTGGTCAATAAAGATATGATAGCCAAGGACAATAGAGTCTTACATGTAGTAAGTGGTTAATAAACATTCATTGACAGTTTAGAGCATGAATTCATTTATAAAATTTTACTAAAAAGAATGGAAGAAAATTATCACTCATAAGGCTTCAGGAAACTATTGTGACAAAATTAAAGAAAGCTTGGCAAGAAATCAAAATAAGCAAAATTATACTGAAAGAATTTAAGTATAAAACCAAAAGGTCAAAAAATAGATGGGGAAAAAAAGGAAAAGAAGTTAGGATCTATTACAAAAATAAGAAATTTTCAATATAAGTCCAACCATAACATTAAGCCTTAAATAATTTATCTACAGACTGTAACGTACTCTGGATTTTCTCTACTCTGCCTTAGCTCTTTATACTGAAGACACTTACTCATACTAAGAATTCATACACTGGAAATATGAATTCTACCCTTGTAGCCTCTCCCTTTGATTGGTTGGTTCCTTCTTAAACTTCCATTTAAGATGAATATTCAGGCCAGCCATATCTTATTCCTTTCTAAGCTGTATCCCAGACTTTATCTACTATGTACCTTGCCCCTCAATTCTTTTTCAGCTTCTTTTATGTGTTGAATTCTCCATTAAAATATATGTTTCTTGAGGGAGCTTGATTCTTTTCTTTCTACTTGTATTTGTGTTCCCAGAGTTTAGTACAGCTCAATAAATGATTAATAAAGGCTTACTGAGTAATATTGTAGTTCTAGATGTGTTTCTTGAGAATACGGCAGTGAAGAAAAGATGGGAGGATAGTGAAACCAGACCAAAAATACACAGAGATCTATTATGAAGGTGGCAATAAAAGGCAAAATTCCTAAGAAGGACTGTCTTACTTTTACATTTGGGCTCCCAGTATCTAATAGAGAGCCTAGAACAGAATAGGCACTTGATAAATGCTTGATGGCTGATGATATAATTTTGAGGACATTGAGAAACTGATTCTTAAAATATCAAAGAGGATAGAATAGGAATAAATCTCAAGCTTAATTAGTCCGTCTGCTTTCCCCAACAGCAACCATGACAATTACAGTTACAGATATAATTATCAAATCATGTCTTCACACAATTTTTATTAGAATACACTCACATTTAGGATATCCTTAATGAAGATGAAATAGCAACAAGCAGGTTTTGAAAATGATGTTCTATACTCTATAATCATAATTCTACAGATTGTAAAGACATTGATGGTTTTATATCACAACTTTCCACATAATGGTTTCAATATATTGCAATTTTGATATACTACAAGTCAGCATAAAAAATTAAGGGGGAATATTTTGAGAGTTTTGGAGAAGCTACATATGACATATGAAGGTCAATAGAAGACAGAAAATATTTAGAAACTCAGAAATGTACAAAATTTATGTATAGCATTGTACAATATAGCCTATGACCAAATACTTAACCCAGTTTTATAATAATGTACTGTAAACATCCCATAAAAGAAAATAAAACCATAGACTTCTCAGGTACAAAAAGTCTCAAAAAATTTTATGCCAATTTCCCAGATCACAGGAGCACCATACCCACAATGTAGAAGGTCTGACTGTATAAATAATAGTAATAATAATGATAGTTAGCATGTATATAATGCCCATTATGTAGTAGGCACTGTATTAAGTATCTTTAGAAATACTAACTTGATCCTTCCTCACAGCAATCCTGGGAGGTAGATACTATTATTGTCTCAGTTTTGAAGTGGAGGAAACAGAAGGTAAATGACTTGCTCATGGTACACAGCTACTTAGTATTTCAGGTTGGATTTGAACTTAGAATTTTCTGAGTCCAGATTCAGTGCTCTACCTATTACTGTGCCACCTATCTGCAAAAAAAGGTATACAGCTCTCCATATATCTTCATTGTCACAGCAGTCTGTAATCTTCTCTTCTCTAAAATATAATGTTCTCTGGGAGCAGATTTTTGGGGGGCTTCTGGAGGCAGCCTTCCTTTCAGTTCAGTGTAATCACCCCGCATTGCAGCCAGGAGTTAAAAGTCCAAATCCTTTATTGTCTCTTTACAAGTCTTGTCCTTCCTTGGGCCTGGTTAGCTTCTTAGAGGCCTATTTCTCTCCTTGGTTCCGAGAGCTCCTGCCGCTAATCCTTTGACTCTACCAGCTTCTGCTCATTCTCCCCAATGTCTCCAGCCAGCACAAAGGTGGAAAATGGAATGAATCTGACTCTCCTCTGAGAGTGAGCTTGTGGGCTTCTGTCTTGTGAATCTCCTGGACTCCATTCTGGTTGGGGTGCTTAGCTTATTTATATATGCTCTCTTAAAGGTGTGAACTCTGATAAGTTCATTAGTGAACTAGAGAACTGTTAAGTACCATGCTAAATTAGATAATTATTATCTCTGTCAATGCCAGTGACCTAGCACCTTGTAAGAATCCTAACATCTCCTGCTTTCTTTTGATTTAGAACATAGGTGATCATGACCTACCTGACTTTTCAAGGAGGTGAGAATCCCCCAAAATAAGGTGATCACGCTTTCTCTGACTGTTCAAAAAAGGAGTGAAAACACCATAAAAAGGAGGTGATCACATCCACTCTGACATCTCAGAAAGGAAGATGAAAACACCAAAAGAAATGGGAAATCAAATCATATTAGAAGATTTCTAAAGGGGCTCACTTGAAACAGGTATACATAAATCCATCAATATAAGAGGTACTCACATAATTACCTAAATTACATAAGCACATAGCAATATAACACAGGCTAGTAATGATGTAACAAATATCATGAATCAACATGAGGAATTATACATGTCCTTAAGTCCTAGAAACAGTCCAAAAGGAATCTATTGTCCATTAGTTCACGTGCCAGGTATCCAATATTTCCTGCAAGCTTTAAAGTCCTGCAATAGTCATCTTGTATTAGGGAATCCAATGATTCCTGCAGGTTTTGTTCTTATGTCTTCTCCTTTGTTTCCAGATTTTTCTCTTTTTCTGTCTCTCTCCGATGGACAAGGTATATACAGGACAAGAGTATATAAGGATCAATGACATCCATCTGATTCCTTCTCCATCTGTAGAGATACAACCAAGCCCTCTCCCCCAAGCAGTTAGCCTATCTGGTCCCTTCCATTCACCACTTTCTGGGTCTTTCCACATTACCAGGTGATTATCTAAAGATAGTAGAGCTGCTCGCACTGGACACTGCCCTTCCCGTGGGTTATAAAATCTGTCTGCCGGAGCCAGTGCATCTTTGTCAAAAATTAAAAATTAATGGTATAGAGAACTAAACTGGGAAGTTCTCTAAGGGTACCCATGGCTCCCCCTTTCTTTTTTTATTTGGAGGAGCGTCTTAATGTCTCTTTCTCCTCTTTACTATTGCCTGTCCTTGAGGATTGAAAGGTATGCCAGTGGTGTCTAAAATCTGATACTGTGCACAAAAGTGTGCAAAATGTTTAGAAGTATATGGAGATCCATTATCTGGTTTTATTGCTTGTGGCACACCCATAATGGCAAATGCTTGCATGAGGAATTCAGTGACCACTCGGGCTGTCTCTTTTGCTGCTGGTATTGCGAAAGTGAATCCTGAAAAGGTATCTACCATAACATGGACAAAAGACAGATGACCAAAAGATTTATAATGGGTCACATCCATTTGCCAGATTTCATTGGGTCTCAAACCATGAGGGTTCTTCCTTGGAGGGAGCATGGAAAGGAAGGCAAGCCGTACAGCTTTTTACTATGCTCCTAGCTTCCTCTTTTGTTATCCCAAATTGTAAATATAAAGCTTGAGCAGCCTGATGGTATTTAGAATGAGATTCCTGGGCTTCTTGAAATAAAGGAGTATTGACCAACATAGTTAGAAGGCTATCTGCCTTTGAATTACCATCAAAAATGGGACCTGGAAGTCCACTATGTGAGTGGACATGTAAGATATAAATCTTACCTGGATGCTTTCTCATTTGTTCTTGAAGTCCTTAAAGAGCTGATAAATATTAGAAGCTACAAATTTTACTTGGGCTGTGGCAATTCTTTGTACCACACCTACTGAATAGACTGAATCAGATATATTTATATCTCCTGGAAAACAAGTAAGAGCTAGCATGGTTGCATATAATTCATTTTGCTGAATGGACTGAAAAGGAGTTCTGACTACACTCTTTAGGGTTAAATCATGAGAGTATACAGCACAAATATTTTGTTTGGATGCATCTGTAAAGATAGTTGGTTCTTTAAGAGGAACTTTAGAAAACCTTTTCTTCAAGAATCCATCGCCAATTATGTAATAGCCGGGTTATCTTTAATGGAGACCCGTGTGTAAAATTTGGGGCTGTGGCCAATAAAATTTGCCTCTCTGGGATGATCTCGCAGCATACATTAATTTGTGCATTAGTATAAAATGTGTATATATTGTCAGGTCTTATCCCAGATAATTGTGTTGCTCGCTTAATAGCCTTTAATAAAATTCTAGCCACAAGCACTGGGTAAGGAATAAGGCTTTGTTCTGGTTGTGCTGGGAGGTATACCCACTCTAACACACTGTTTCCTTGATGGAAAGACTGCTGTGGGTGTCTCTTGTGTAGCAAAAACTGATATTTCCAAGGGTTTTTGAGTTACTCTTTCAACTACATTGGATAAAGCTAGTTCAACTTCTCTTGAAACCTCTTGAGCTTCTTTTGTAAGCTGGCGTGGTGAATTTAAAGCAGTGTCTCCCCTTAAAATGTCATATAATGGTTGTAATTGATAGTCAAGCCTAACACTGGATGCATCCACTGGATATCTCCTATCAATTTTTGGAAATCATTTAAGGTGTTTAGCTTCTCTGTTCTTAAGGACAATTTTTGTACTGGCCTTAGGATATACTTTATATCCTGAATATTGAAAAGGAGCATGTCTTTGAATTTTTTCTTGTAGTTTCTTAGTGTTTCTATGGTCTTTTGTAGACATGCTTCTAACATTTGTTCCTCAGGTGCACACCCCAAAATATCATTCATATAATGTAACAATATTACTTTTGAAACGGTTTTTTTTTTACTGGAGTAAGAGCAGCAGCAACACACATTTGGCATATAGTAGAGCTATTTTTAATTCCCTGTGGGAAAACTGTCCATTCATATCTTTTAGAAGGCTCAGCTAAATTAACACTGGGCACTGAAAAGGCAAATCTTTTCATATCCTCCTTATCTAGAGGGATAGAATAGAAATAATCCTTAATGTCTATAACTCAAAGAGGCCATTCTCTAGGCAACTGAGTAGGAGATGGAAGTCCAGGTTGAAGAATTCCCATAGTTTCTATTTGTTCATTTACTCTTCTTAAATCAGTCAACATCCTCTATTTTCCAGATTTCTTTTTTTACAACAAAATACTGGAGAATTCCAAGGACTTAAGAGAAGGTTGTAAATGTCCTTGGTCAAGTTGCTCTTGCACTATATCTACTAAGGCCTGAATTTTATCGCTTGTTAAGGAAGGTCTACTGTTCTACAATAGGAACCAGTGAGAGTGTAGGCAGGCCTTCAACAGCAGCCCTGCCTAAAGAGCTGAAGTATTTAACTGTAATCCTCATTGCTGTACAATGTCTCTTCCCCACAGGTTGATAGGGATTTTTTCAACCACAAAAGGAGTAAAAACTCCAGTTTCACTTTCAAATGTCCATCTCATCGGGGCAGCACTAACTTAAGTTGCTATTGATCCCCCATGCCAGACATGTAGGTGTCTGCCTTAATTTTTGGCCAGTGACTGGACCAGCTGCCACCTCTAATGACTGTACGATCTGCATCTATGTCTACCAATCCTTCTAATGATATTCCATTTATAAAGATTGTGAGCATAGGTCAGTCAGCTATCACAGCTGCTGTCCAGTATATTCCTGGACTCTGCTGCTTGGAGTCAGAATCTGGGCGACTATCACCAGATTGCTTATTAGGAGTCTGTATCAGTAAACCTGATGCTACTTCTTCTCCTGGTTGATAAGTCACACATTGTCTACCTGGGTTAGTGACTGGGATATTAACTACACATTCTCCAGTTTCCCATAGCAGTGTATGGATGGACACTGTTTTGTAAGCACTCTCAGGAGGTGAAATGATCAAGCCTACTGTGCCTGGAAGCAAGGGATCCATAGACCGGACAGGAACAGATTTCATCTCTCCAGGAGATATCTGAGTAGTCCCTACTTCATATAACTCTATTTTTCCTAATTAAAATAGTTTTTTTCCCCTCTGATTGCTTCTTGGCTGATAGATCTTATAATCCCTTTCTGCTATCTGATTGCCTTTTGGCTAATTGATCATGTCTTAATATTGAATTTCTGAAGACTCTCTGGGTGTAACCTCGGCTGCCATCATGCCCCACCTGGGGCCCTGAAGCTAGGCCCCGCCTCTCATTTCCCTGGGTCAATCTACATTCTGAGGCCCAGTGGAAACCTTGGTTGCATTTTGGACATGGGATTTTGGGTTTTATTCTCTCATTTTGTCTTCTCACTCTATCTTCATACATACATTGAGCTCTAAGATTTCCTATTTTTCCATATTGAAAACAATGATGAGTTTCTCTAGAAGTCCCTTGCCAAGAGGGACCCTGTCTTCCCATGTTCATCATAGTCTGGGTATAAGCATTTGTGCCACTGTGGCACAGCGTCTTATGATCTCCTCTAAAGGAGCATCTTAGTGTAGTCCCCAAATAATTCTTTTGCAAACCTCATTGGCATTTTCCTTAGCCAAATGTCTTACCATTATTTCTGTAGCTGAATTTTCTCAAATGGTTTTTGTGACAACTGTTTGCAAATGTCCCACAAAATCAGCAAAGGATTCATTGGGACCTTGCTCTATTTTTGTGAAGGCTTTACCTCCATCTTTCTCTGGGAGAGAATCTCAAGCTTTTGTTGCAGCAATAGCGATCTGTTCATAAACTGTTATGGGGTAATTAATCTGTTCTGAATTCTCTCCATACTGACCTTCACTGGCTAGTTGGTTAAAAGTGATTTATACATTAACTCCTATTTGTCTATTGCATCTGCTTGAATCCTACATAATTCATGATCCTCCAAAAGCCACAACAAATTATGTCCAGGTTCTAACATGTCCTTGCTATGGATTTCCAATCACTGGGGGTTAGGATTTCATAAGTCAAACTCTCTAGTAACATCTTAACATAAGACAATGTAGCCCCATAAAGAGTGCAACCATTTTTTTCAAATCCTTAATTTTTTCCAAATCAAAAGGAGTTGTATCTTCTCCTTTTTCGACCTGAAGAGTAAAGCTCTTCAATCATAGGGTATGCATATATTGAATCAGATACATCCTATCCTTCATTTTTTTGCCTTAACCAGTGCTCTTTGTAATCTTATCATAGGCTGCTTAATAGGTGGTTCTGTTTGTGTCACTGCCTCTCCCCCTCCTCCTCCCTCCACCCATGAAGGATTAATTGCGGGAAATAGGCCAGGGGTTGGGGAATGCTCCTGTTGTGAAGGGCTACACTCAGAATTGTACTTAACTCTATTCTTATCTGATTCTTCATCCTTTTCACCTAGTTTAGTTAGATCCTCCCCCTCCTGCTCTTTTGTCTTTTTCCTTATTCTATAACTTATATAATTTCCTAAAGCCAGTTTTATTAAATTATATGTATTAAGTGTGTCTTTGGAAATAGAGTTTGGATTGGAATTGTAGTATTCACCTAATTGCTCTCCTACTAATTTCCACTCATCTAGATTCAATTCTTTTTCCTTTGAGAACCAAGGAGATGTGTACTGTACAGTTTCTAAAAGTTCAGTGATCTGCTCTCAAATTATAATCGCACCTTGGCTTTTCATAACTCTGACAATGCTCTCTACACATTTTCCTTGAAGAGAAACTGAAGGCTGTTTTCTAAAGATCTGTCCCATTTTAGCTGAAATACTATTTAGCCCTTAAACAAAGTTTCCTTGTCTGTTTTTGTACTCACCCTAATTTCTGGATCGAGGAGACTTTTCCACTGAAATCAGGATCGTGTCTTTCCCACATTCGGGTGCCAAAATGTAATATTCTTCTCTAAAATATGATATTCTCTCAGAGCAGATTTTTTTGGGGGGCTTCTGGAGGCACTCTTCCTTTTAGTTCAGTGCAATCATACTGAATGCAGCCAGGACAAAGTAAAATCTTTTATTGTCTCTTTCCAAGTATTGTCTCCTTCCTTGGCCCCGGTTAGCTTTCTTAGAGGCCTATCTCTCTCCTTGATTCTGAGAGCTCTTGTGGCTAGTCCTTTGCCTCTGCCAGCTTCAGCCTTTTGTCCTCCCAATGTCTCCAGGCAGCACAAAGGTGGAAGTTGGAATGAATCTGACTCCACCTCCAACAGTGGGCTTGTAGGCTTCTGTCTTGTGAATCTCCTAGACTCCATCCTGGTTGAGGCTCCTAGCTTATATATGCTCTCTTAAAGGTGTGGATTTTAAAGGTGTGAATAAGTACTAAGTTCATCAGTGAACTAGAAAATTGTTAAGTACCATGCTAAATTAGATAATTATTGTCTCTAGTAATTTCAGTGACTTAGCATCTTGAAAGAATTCTAACAGAAGTCCATCAAAAAGAATTGATTAAATATCTACTATTTTCTAGGAGCTATAATAGCACAGGAGATACTAAGACTTTTTTTGTCTTAGTAACAGTAATTGCCCTCAAGAATCTTACCATCATCGGGAGAGATATTTAGCTACATAGATGCATGTATAAATATATATAGAATATATATATAAAATCAATGCAACCTTGTTTAGGGATTGATAGACCAGAGGATCAGAAAAGGCTTCATGTAAAAGATAGTGCTTAAACTGAATCCTGAAGGAAACAAAGACTTCTAAGAAGCAGAGATAAAGGAGGAGGGAGAGCACTGCAGCAAATGGGATGGCTGGTACAAAGACACAGAAATAGGATATGGAGTGTCATATGTGAAGAATAGCAAAGAAGTTTGTTTGACTGGCTTGTAGCATAAAAGAAGGGAAATAATGTATAATAAGGCTAGAAAAGTAGTTTGGGGCTAGACTGTTTAAAAGCTAAACAGAGGAATTTCATTTTAACAGACATTTTATTATGCAGGAGAGTAACATAACCAAGTTTGTTCTGAGTAAAATAATTCTGTCAGCAATGAAGTAAACAGACTGCAAAAAAGAGAGCCTTGAGGAAAAGGGCAATGATGGTGGCTTTGTGAGCAGTGAAAAGGGGAAGGATGGGAGCAAGATTGTGAATGTAGCATGATTTAGCAAATGATTCAAAGGGCTAAAGAAAACAAAATTCTACTCTGCTTGTTTGCTGACTAAAAAAAGTATTTTTCTTGATAGGTCAAAAGGCATCCTTAAAGGCTGAGTAAACACTTTTTAAGTTTTTTCTTACATACATAAATCACAATGTACAATATTCACAGGAGCAGTATGGCTTCTTAGACCATGAATCACGTTATCTATAAAAAATCTGGAAAATTAGAAAGTATTCTCTGAGAGAAGTTATATTAGATCAACACCTCACATCATATACCAAGAAAAGTTCAAATGCATACATGACTTGGATAAAAGTCATATTATAAACAGATTAGAGGAACATAAAAGAAATTACCTTTCAGATCTATAGAGAGAATAAGAGTTCATGATCAAACAAAGAGTAGAGAGAACAGGAGATTTTTAAAAGACAATGTTTATTACAGAAAATTAAATAGTTTTTGTAAACTATTTAATTACATTAATTATTGTATATTATTAAATATATTATTAATATTACTTATATTAATATTATTTAACTATATTTGTAAGTGATTGCAATTAAAATTAGAAGTTAAACAACTAGGTTAAAAAAATCTTTATACCAAATTTATCTGACAAAGAACTTATTTCTAAAACACAAATATATATAAAACTGATTCATATTTGTAAGAATATAAGCCATTCTTATATTAGTAAATGACAAAAGAACATAATTAGGTGTTTTTTTAAAGGAGAAACAAAAGCAATCAGTGGCCACATGACAAAATGCTCCAATCATTAATAATTAAAGAAATGAAAATTAAACCACTCTCAGGTTCTAACTGATACTCATCAGACTGACAAAATTGACCCCAAAAAGGATAGGGACAAATGATGGTAAGGTAAATTAATGCACTGTTAGGGGAGTTGTAGACTGCTCAAGCTACTCTAGAAAGCAATTTGGAATTTTGATACAAAAGTTACTACATCATGCATTTCCATTTACATAATGTTACAGCAGATAGTTCAAGAAAAAGCTGGGAGAATTTGTATAAACTAATACAGAATGAAATAAACAAAACCAGGACACTAATTTAAATAACAACAACATTGTAAAAATAAACAATTCTGAAAAACTGAAGAACTCTGATCATGATTCTACAGGAGTGATGATGAAGAATGCTACTTATATCCTGAGAGAGGATTTAATATGCTAAATGAGACATAACATTTTTGGACATGACTAATGTATGAATTTGTTATGCTCGACTATGTATATTTGGGTTTTCTTCTCATTAAGGAGAAAAGTAAAATGAGAAAGAGAAAAAATTGCTTGTCAATTTTTAAAAAATAAGATTTAGTTTGAAAAAAAGAGAAAAGATACTTAATGTCTTTGCATGGTCTTCTGGACCCAGTAAATCAATTATTTGTAAAAATCCATAATTACTTTCATTTCCAAACTGAAAGGCTACAAGAGGCTATGTTCAATCCCAAACAAGAACTACAGGAAACATGTCACTTAGTCAAGGTGAGGTAGAAGAAAAGCAAAAAATCACTTTCAACACATGGAATATATACTTCAAACATTTGGTAATAAAATTGCCTCTATTACATTCTGATACTTTGTAAATGAAATCCTTTAAAACTTCCTGAACAGATTTGTGAGAACTAGAATGATATTCTGATTTTTACTTTAAATCTAACATAGTTTACTTACCATGCTTGTGCTGTACCTCTGGGAGTATCCCATCTATGCCCTATCAAAAGTAGATTGAGTTTCTTGGCTACATTATTTTCCTTAATAGATTATAAAAGACCACATAAAATAGCCATTATCAAAGATTTCCTCCAAAAATCTTGGGATTCTTGGTATTTTAGAGCTCTAGAAATTTTATTTTGGCACTTTACCACTTTTGTTGTTAAGATGGAAAAACTATCACAAAAGTTCAAATGACACTTGGTAACCTATTAGACAATCACCTTAATTGCCTTTACTTTCTTCTTACTCTAGTAGTCTCTTTTAATGTAAACAGGACACTACATTTCAAGACACAGAAGATATGTTATTTGTATGTCAATAACTTTGAATGTAAATAGCACTCATTTCTGCTTTGACCCAAAATCCTGAGGGTCTTCCCCTCCAAGATTTATTTGGATTTTTGGGTGGGAAGAAGAGGAGGGATCAGGTGAAAAAGGATATTCTTTGCCACAATTGCTGAATGGATGCAGCCTCAGTCAAATTGAAATCTGTAGAAAACCTTAGCTTAGAAAGGCCAAGATCTCCCACTGCATCCAGGGCCATCTCCAGTCATCTTGATCTACATCTGGCCACTGGACCCAGATGGCCCTGGAGGGGAAAGTGAGACAGATGACCTTGCATAACCTTCCCTCACTTAAATCCAATTCACTTGAAAGTCATGGCATTGCCTCCCTGATGTCATGGTCCTCTTGACAAACAAAACCAACTATCCCTTCCATTTCTGTCAGTTAAATTCCACAAAGAATATAGTTATGATATATGAGACACAGAATAGACAATTATTAAAGTGACATGGAAATTATAGTATTTCCTATAAGGCGGTCGGTGCACAATGTTTCCATGGGTAGATCAGTCATTAAAATGTAGAGCAGTTCAAAGCCATGAAATGACAAGACACTTAGAATTGACTCTATTCATTTCCTAATTTTAATTCCTAAAAACCATACTGCACATTTTAAACCCCTCAAAACAAAGTAATTGGCAAAGTTAGCATGGCACTAATGTAAATGAATCTACATGATATCTGCTCTGACTTATTATTGCATATTAAGAAAAATATGAGAAATCTTGGTTCTTTTGTTAATAATCTGCTATTCCTCTTATACTTCTTTCTTTCACTCACATCTTCCACTCATAGAAATTTTGCTCTCTCAAGAAGACACTGCATCTGCATTCTACAATAGTGAATGCACCTTAACTCAGGTCAAATCCTTCTAAGTACTGATGCACCTTCACTCAAGTCTATTTACATATTGGCTCATGATAAGTAGGTATATCTTTTGCTTATCATTGTCACTTCCAGACCTTCCCTCTCCGTCTACTAATACTAAGAAAACTTTCCTTTAAGGTTCACTCCATTTATCTCTTATCACCCCATTCAGATCTTATTCTCTCCTGATTCCTTCTTCTTAATTATCTGCCTGCTCTTTCTCTGTCTTATTTTCCAAGACAATATCCTAGTTCCTTTACTTCTGCCTCTAAACTCTCTTTTAGTAACCTTATCTATGAAGATAACTCACATAACCCATATATATCCAGCTCCATTTTTTCCCCATAACTTTTGTCTTACTGTATCACCAATGTGTTAATTACTTTAATCTGGATTTCTCTGAGACATCTCAAATTCAACATGGCCAAAAACGAACTCATACTTTTCTTAAAATTTCTCTCCTCTTTCAAACTTCACTATTTCTGTTGAAAGCATCATCATTCTTTTCATTTTCAGTCTCCAGGTTTGTCACTATAGCATTATTCTCAACTTTTCACCCCTAAATAATCAAATGCCAAATATTACCATTTCTACCTCCACACATCTTATATGACTTCTCTCTATCCACACAGTTATTATCTCCTGCCTAGATTATTCTAATAACCTCTTATTCTCTCAATCTCAAATCTCTCCCAACTTCAGTCTGTTACTAACATTATTTTTCTGCCATGATATGGTAGGTTAAAGATCCTTTACTCAATTATCTGCTGTTTTCCCCTATTGCTTCTAGGATCAAATATAAACTTTGTTTAACTTTTAAAGCCTTTACAATATTGCCTTACCTATCTTTTTAAATTTTCATCTCGTTTTCAAAAAAAGAATAGACTCTTCTCCCTCTGTCCTTCTATTTTAAGTATTATTTATTTAAGATAACATTATTGGCAAAGTTCAGTGACCAGACTAAAGTCAAGATGACTGTCGATAATGACCCAGGATGCAATAGATGGCCTTGGTACCTCTAATGTCTGACCAAACTCTAAGAATTTCAAAGTGACTACTTCAGTTACCTTCATGGCCACTGGAACAAACTGTTCTTATTTGCCCATTCCACCACGGAAAATCTTTCATGTATGAGGTAGACATAATTCTAACCCATAGATAGCTTTTAAGGTATTACCCTTAATCTGGTTTAGCTCATCTGCTGAGACAGTTTCTCAATTACTGTGCATGCAAGGAATTTCCCCTCACTGGCAGTCTTCAAGCAAAGATGATCTAGATATGGTGTAGAAGAATCTATTATAGGTATTGTTCAGACTGGTTGGCTTCTAAGATAATAAACTCAAAGAATTAGCATAGAAAGGAAATATATTAAGATTTAGCATAGGAAGGAAATATATTAAGATTTCATTTATCCAACTCCCTCATTTTACAGATATACAAACTGAAAACCATAAAGGTTAAATGACTTGCTGAAGGTCAATTATAAATAGGCTTGCCCAGGATTTGACCAGGTGCTTTAGTCCCAAATCCAGTTCTTTTCCTACTACTTTCTTGCAACCATATGATTCTATAGAGTTTTAAGATTTGTGTAAGGTAGGTTGTTAATGCAGGTTATGGAAATTAAAATTACTTATGTATTTGCCTTTATCCACTGGAGAAAGAAAAGGCCAATCTATGCCTTTTCTTATATATCTATGTATCAATTGTCAAGAAAATCCCATGGACAATATGATCCACATGGTCATGAAGAGTTGGGCATGAAAGTAGCTAGATACAAAATAAATCCCCATAAATCCTCCGCATTTTAATACATCACCAACAAAATCCAACAGCAAGAGATACAAAGAGAAATTCCATTCAAAATAACTGTTGATAGCATAAAATATTTGGGAATCTATCTACCAAAGGAAAGTCAAGAATTATATGAGCAAAATTACAAAAAACTTTGCACACAAATAAAGTCAGACTTAAATAACTGGAAAAATATGAAGTGCTCTTGGATAGGCCGAGCGAATATAATAAAAATGACAATACTCCCTAAACTAATCTATTTAGTTAGTGCTATACCAATCAGACTTCCAAGAAAATATTTTAATGATCTAGAAAAAAATAACAACAAAATTCATATGGAACAATAAAAAGTCAAGAATCTCAAGGGAATTAATGAAAAAAAAAATCAAATGAAGGTGGCCTAGCTGTACCTGATCTAAAATTATATTATGAAGAAGCAGTCACCAAAACCATTTGGTATTGGCTAAGAAATAGATTAGTTGATCAGTGGAAAAGGATAGGTTCATAAGACAGAATAGTCAACTATAGCAATCTAGTGTTTGACAAACCCAAAGATCCTAACTTTTGGGATAAGAATTCATTATTTGATAAAAACTGCTGGGATAATTGGAAATTAGTATGGCAGAAATTAGGCATGGACCCACACTTAACACCATATACCAAGATTAGATCAAAATGGGTCCATGACCTAGGCATGAAGAACGAGATTATAAATAAATTAGAGGAACATAGGATAGTTTATCTCTCAGACTTGTGGAGGAGAAAGAAATTTGTGACCAAAGATGAACTAGAGATCATTACTGATCACAAAATAGAAAATTTTGATTATATCAAATTAAAAAGCCTTTGTACAAACAAAACTAATGCAAACAAGATTAGAAGGGAAGCAACAAACTGGAAAACATCTTTACAGTTAAAGGTTCTGATAAAGGCCTCATTTCCAAAATATATAGAGAACTGACTCTAATTTATAAGAAATCAAGCCATTCTCCAATTGATAAATGGTCAAAGGATATGAACAGACAATTTTCAGAAGATGAAACTGAAACTATTACCACTCATATGAAAGTGTTCCAAATCATTATTGATCAGAGAAATGCAAATTAAGACAACTCTGAGATACTACTACACACCTGTCAGATTGGCTAAGATGACAGGAAAAAATAATGATGAATGTTGGAGGGGATGTGGGAAAACTGGAACACGGATGCATTGTTAGTGGAGTTGTGAACGAATCCAACCATTCTGGAGAGCAATCTGGAATTATGCCCAAAAAGTTATCAAACTGTGCATACCCTTTGATCCAGCAGTGTTACTTCTGGGCTTATATCCCAAAGAGATACTAAAGAAGGGAAAGGGACCTGTATGTGCCAAAATGTTTGTGGCAGCCCTGTTTGTAGTGGCTAGAAACTGGAAATTGAATGGATGCCCATCAATTGAAGAATGGCTGGGTAAATTGTGGTATATGAATGTTATGGAATATTATTGTTCTGTAAAAAATGACCAGCAGGATGAATACAGAGAGGACTGGCGAGACTTACATGAACTGATGCTAAGTGAAATGAGCAGAACCAGGAGATCATTATACATTTCGACAACGATATTGCATGAGGATGTATTCTGAGGGAAGTGGATTTCTTTGACAAAGAGACCTAACTCAGTTTCAATTGATAAATGATGGACAGAAGCAGCTACACCCAAAGAAAGAACACTGGGAAACGAATGTGAACTATTTGCATTTTTGTTTTTCTTCCCGGGTTATTTTTACCTTCTAAATCCAATTCTCCTTGTGCAACAAGAGAACTATTCGGTTCTGCAAAAATATACTGTATCTAGGATATACTGCAACATATCTAACATATATAGAACTGCTTGCCATCTAGGGGAGGGGGTGGAGGGAGGAAGGGGAAAAATTGGAACAGAAATGAGTCCAAGGGATAATGTTGTAAAAAAATTACCCTGGCATGGATTCTGTCAATATAAAGTTATTATTAAATAAAATAAAATAAAATATTAAAAAAAACTATTTCAGATGTTTAGAATTAGACCTTCTTGGGTTCTGTCAAAATAGTTATGGACTAGAAATTAATGAATTTTTAAAAATTCAAATCTGAAAAAAAAATTCAAATCTGTTAAACCACCTACTTGATAACTAAAACAAGATAATTCTTTTATCAGAATCAATAAACTTACTGGAAATCGATATCATGAATGACAGAAGCTTTTTCCATCTCTACTTACCTGAACAGCTTTTCTAACATTAAAAGACAAAAATAATATAATTTAACATGAAGGGATAGTAGTATTTTTATAACTACATTCAAACTTCTAAATGGTTATAGAATCTCTGCTCTATACAAGAAATTTAAATCATTTAAAAGTACAACATAGGGAATCAACAAATATTTCTCTTATATATTCTCCAGTCTATTATGTATTTAAGTCAAATATGAATTTTAAAAAATAATGAAACAATCATGCAGAATATTCAATGTCAAAAGTGATGTTTTTCTTATTAAGATATTATTTATATGCATATATACAATGTATTTTATATGTATTATGTGTTAAAAGTTATTAATGTATAAGTATGACTATATATAAATAACAGCAATATAATTCTTACCTCCATTGCTAAAGCTGCTGTCTGTTGATCATAATGATTCAGAAGATTAGGCATGAAGGTAGTATTATAAGGCAGGTCTTGGCACATCCTCAAGGTGATAGGCTCACAAGAAAATAAACTGTGCCCACTTATATACCCCACAAACATAGTCATGGACCAAAGATAGGAGAATATCCAACTTATAGCCATTCTTCTTGGAATTGAATAATATTCAGATAAATAGGCCTATTAAAATATAATTTTAGATATCATGCACCTGTAGGTCTCTGCTTGAAAAAAACTTCCTTATTTCTTGCTGTTAAGCTTTGCAAACAGTTAAATATTCTTTGCATTGACAGAGCTTTGTTAACCTCATCTGACAAAAGGCATTTGTTTTTGGTTTCACAATACAGGTAAATGACATCATCTTGTCTTTTCTTTTCATTTTATTATATGGATTGCACTTGACTAACAAAGTCAAGTTGATTAACCACACTCCCAAACAATAGATCCCATCTTGATAGATCAGCTATTTCTTCCTCTAATTGACAGATCTGAAAAACATAAAAGAGGAGAAAAAAATCAGGTACTTCTTCTAAGAATACTGTTATATATTTATATATTTAAATTCTTTGGTGAGAGGCAGTAATTATATACATTATAAAATACATACAGCATCATCATAAAATATTCCTGCATAGTTTTTAAATGTTATTTGAGTTGAGTCACAATAGAAACCATCTATAAGCTACACTTTTAGATAAATTAAATGTTTTTATCAGAGATGATATGGACTTGAATTATGTGACTCTGATAATCATAGTTCTTTGTATGGTAGGTTTTTTTTTCATTTGTCACAGAATCTAAAATGAGACTACTTTTTGAGGGACTATAACATGCCTGACAAATGTCATTAAGTCTTCCTTAAAACTTCTAAGGAGGAAGAATTTACCTCCTCTTAAAATAGTCTATTCCGCTTTTGGTTTGTTGCAATCATTAGGAAATTTTTCCTGACAATAAGCCTAAATTGGCCTCTCTGTAACTTTCACCCATTGCTCCTTATTTCATCTTCTGGAGCCAAAGAAAACAAATCTAATCCTTCCACCATATGACAGTATTTCAAATACTTTCTGAATTTCATCTTTTCCATTCTAAAGAAACTTAGTTCTTTCAATTAATTAACTTATTCAATGAGCAGAAATTTTAGAGAGACTTTAAAGGTTATTTAGTCCATGGCTTCTTAAACTTTTTTCCATTTGTGACCCTTTTTCACCCAAGAAATTCTTATAAGAGCCTGGTTATATAGGTATGTATAAATAGGTATACATATCACATATTTATTGCTAATAATCTTAATTTCACAAAACCCCCATTCAGTTATGTGACCCCATGGGGATTGCAATCCAATTAAAGTCCACTCCTTCTTTATTACAGAACAAGAAAATGAAATAGAACTCTTAAGTGAGTTGCCCAAGGTCAAACAGCTAGTCAATTAGCAACATATTTCAAGTACATGAATTACAGGCTTTTGTGTGCTAACCTATGAATCCAACCACCACTGAGAACTTTGTTCTAGTGGAAAATTGTTCCAAAGCTGAAATACTTAAATTACAGAATTCTGTTTAAAAATTTAATTCATAAGCCAAGGATTGTTTTTACACCTCTGACATGTAGCTGAAAGATTTTATTCTTTGAAACTTAATCTAAAACTATGTGAAAATATAAAGCTACCAGAAAATGTTTGTCCTAATTAAGCAAAAGTCAAGAAAGAGACTACTAGCTTGTATTTCCTCTTAGCTCCAAAGGAACCCAGGTTGCCAATTCTTCCTTGTTTCTTTGACTCTCATGGCTGCGGTCCAGAAGCCCTTGGCTGACAGGTGCAGCTACTTCCAATATTGTAAAGCAGTCAAACAGAGATTTCCTGTGCAGGTCTGCTGGCTTAAGGAGGGTCGCATCCCTCCTCCCTGTTATGGATGTCATACCCCTTTGTTATCTGCCAGAAATTAAGCTAAGGAATTGAGACCTCTGTTTCCAGGCAAAAAGCAGCACATTCCGCTCTATGCAAGGGAAGGGGCTTAAGAGTAGTTTGGGGAAAAGGAAAAACCTAAAGGAGTCTTTGGAGCTCAGGATTTTAGCACCCCCTGCTGGAGAAGTAGAGAAGTTCAATGACCTGTAGCTCCCCAAATTGTAAATCTTGTTAAAAGAGTAGCTTTCTCTGTACTCTTCTCCATGATTTCCAGTTTACTACAAATTGTCTTTTGGCTACAGGATAGTAATATTAGATATCCATTTGTATGTGGATAGAGCACCAGCCCTGAAGTCAGGAGGACCAGAGTTCAAATTTGACTCAGTCACTTAACACTTCCTAGCTGTGTGACCCTGGGCAAGTCCGTAATCCCAACTGCCTCAGGGGAAAAAAAATCCATTTATACGAACAATTTATTATGTATGCTTAATTATCATACATCACAAAAGAACTATGTATATCATTAAACATACTAAATAAACCTAAATTTTGATAACATTAAGCTGTTCATATATGTATGGCAGTTCCTTGCTCATACAACATAAACCATTCACAACTTTTAAAACAGTATCAACAATATAGATAAATCAAACAATATTGACACTAATTTGTAAAGGTTAAAAATGAATAAACTACAAAATGGAAAGTGATACCTATTATCAGTCACAATCACTTGAGAGTGTTTGGATTAATTGACCAGGAATGTGGGAGAAGGACTTTTCTTGGAGGAATGTTTAGGTAACTTATTGGAAAGAATCTGTTGGGTTGTCACAAAATACATCAACAAAATTAAAAGCAAAACCACTGAATACATATTTAACATAAACACTTCCATTAAGGTAGTCTATTTCTCAAAAAACTGTTACAAACAATTCCTGTACCAAAAAAAAAAAAAAAAAAATCAATGATATTCTGAGAAGAAATTAAGTAAAATCAGATAAGATTTTTGAAAATGTAATATTACCCACTTATAATTCTGTTTACTCTTCCAACATAAGATAAGCTCTGTGAGAACTAGGATTTTTTTTATCTTGGCATCAATATATTTAGCAGGATGTCAATCACACAGTAGACAGTTAATAAATAGCTGTTGAATTTAATTGACTCCATTCATTTCCTCCATGTTTTGCTTCTAACAACTCCCCTTTTCTCATATCCAAATAGCTATCCACTTTCTTTAAATGTTGTTTCCTTGGAATAGAATGCTATCATATCTATAAAATCTATTCAGTTATAGGCCAATACTGTAAATTATATTTTATTTTTATAATAAAGTAGATGAAATAATAGCAATAAGGTGAAGGGATCAAAAATAAAGAACTTCAATTCTTTACTCAAATGTGAATAATGATGATACTGGTGTACTTCATTTTATACAATTACTATATAATTTAAAAAGTTTTTAAACTCAAATGACAATGTTTAAATCCTAGAACAGTACAAGAAGGATTCCTATGATGAATTTCTTTTGGAAAGTGAAAAATCTATCTGAAAAAGGGAAGAATCCCTCCTTCAGTCTCTTTTTAACACCTAGTGCAAATCTGTATTTCTAGATTTTCTAAGATTCATGAAATCATAGGAAGGGAACTTAGAAGTTCTAATACAACTTTTCATTTTATAGTCGAGGAAACTAAGGGCCAGAGAAATTAAGTAACTTTCCTAAAGTCACACATTAAATAACAAAGCTGGAACTTGAAGCCAGGTCCTCTAACTCAAAATCCATCATTCTATATCATAATATACTTAAAATGAAACCAAAAAGATGAAGTGATTTCCAATGGTCAGATTGTTGGGGTTTGTCCTTCCTTTGGAAGAGGACCATGACATTAGGATTCCAGAAAGAAGGACAAGCAAGAAGAAGACATCAGGATGGTGAAGCCATGAACAAACAAGTAAACTGGATTTAAATGAAGAAGGGCGGGGCAAAGTCACCTGTCTCACTTTCCCCTCCAAACACAGATCAAGACTAAAGTGTTGGCCTCCAGACACAGATCAAGACTAAAATGTTGGCCCTGGATGCAATGGAAGACCTTCTAATGGGTCAGATAACAAATTTGTAGTAAAGCTGGGATTTGAACCCACCTCTTCTGCCTCCAAATTCAAGTTTTTCCATTTTGCTATGCTAATTATTCTATTTTATTTAAAAAGTCATTAAATATTAAAAAATAAGATCTTTGCTTTTTAGGCAAATATCCAGGTAGGAAACTTCCAAGATAGATGTCTGGCTTTTAGGGACTGGCATCCTGTGAGTTTTTCCCAAAATCCAGATCTTAATTGTGCCAACTAAATAGTAAACTCCTCCAGGTGATCAGGAACCTCAGATTTCTGCTTCTTTGTATTTATTTTTGGCAAGGAGTTGGAAAAGGGGCTTTTGTTTTCTAAGGGAGACAGCATTAAAAAATTCCCTGGAGGCAATCTAAATAGGTGTGATATTCCAATCTGATTTGACTGGTATAGTACTCTGATTTCTAGAGTCTTCCCAAAGGATACTGAGAGTTTTGTTTTTGTTTTTCAGAAGGCAGCCGAAAAGTAGCTGTGTACTCCTGTTCTTAAACATACTAGAAATACTAGGGAAGGACATCCTCAGAAAAGGCCATCTAACAATAGGTATCTTCCACTTCCTCTCCTTAATTCTCTGCAATCTGGCTTCCACTCTCAACCACTCAACTGAAACTGCTTTCTTCAAATGTAATTAATTGACAAATTTAAGGCCTTTTCTCAATCCTCATCCTTTATTTTTCTGCAGGCTTTGACACTGCTGGTTATCCTTTTTTTCCTTGAAACTCTCTTCTCTCTAGGTTTTTGGAACACTATTCTCTCCTGTTTCCCCAATCCTCTTTCCCCCCCATCACTCCTCTCTCCCCCATATCTGACTGCTTCTTCCCAGATCCTTTGTAAGATTCCAGGTCAGACTGGCTAAACAGAATGTCCCAAAGGACTTGGTCTTGGGCTATACTATTTCAAAAGGTGTTTTCATTAGCTCCCATGATTTCGATGATCTATGCTGATGATTCTCAAATCATCCTCTTTCCTGATCTCTTGCCTTGTGTACTGAATAACTCGAACATCCAGTTTGACACATTTAACATGTCCCTTAAACACTTCCAAATTATTAGTACTGAAGGTACCACCATCTTTCCAGTCATTCAGGCCTGGAACCTCAGTGCCATCTTCTACTCCTCATTCTTATCCCTCATATCCAATCTGTTGCCAAGGCCAGTCAATGTTGCCTCTATGATCTATCTGTCTTTCACAAGATCCTTTTCTCTCTTTTACTGCAACCATCCTAGTACAGGTCCTTATCCCACCCCTAAGTCGGACTATTGCAACAATGAGCACACTGCTGTAGTAAGCTGGTAAAGCTACCATAGCTTTTCCCCCACTCCAGTCCAACCTCCACTCAGCTGTCAAAGTAATATTCCTAAAGCACTATACAATCATGTTCCTCCACTCCACCAGCAAATCAATAAACTTCAGTTGCTCCCTCTCACCTCCAGGATGAAATATAAAATCTTCTGTTTGATTTTTCAAAGCTATATATAATCTTTCTCCCCTCCCTTTCCAGACTTCACATATCCCCAAAATCCTATGTCCTAGTGAATACAGGGAATAGCCTCTCCTAATAACAAGGTATTTCTAGGAGTACCTAGGAACAAGATACTCCTAACTCCTGGAATTTTCACTGGCTGTTTCTTCATGTACAGAATGTTCTCTCATCTCTACCATTTAATTTCAATTAAAATCTCACTTTCTACAGGAAAACTTCCCCAGCTTCTCTTAATTCTAGTGCTTTCCCACCTGTTGATTATTTATTTATCCTATATATAACTTTTTTTTGTACATAGTTGTTTGCATATTGTCTCCCTGCGTGGAATTGTGAGGTCCCCCAGTGTGGAATTGTGAGGTCCCCCAGTATAGAACATCTTTTGCCTTTCTTTGTATTCTTAGCACTTAGTATAGTGTCTGGTACATAGGGAAGCATTTAATAACTATTTACTTATTGATAAACATCCAAGGAAATAGTAAGCCTAAAGGTATTTGCAGTTTAAAATCATATTCACGTACTAGTAGTCGAACCTAGAATAAATAATCGAACCTAGAATAAATCACTTCACCTCTTCTCAGTAAAATTTTGACAAATGGCTATTTAAACTCCAGGGGAAAATCTCCAATGATCAGAAACTGACTACTTCTTTACAAAGCCTGATTGACTTTTGATTTAAAGATTTCATAATATCAAGGCAAAAATCTGTCTCTTTGTTACTTCTACCCATTTGTTCTTTGAAGTCAAGCAAAACAAGCAGAATTCCCTTTGCTACCCAAGGCAGACCTTCATATATCTAAAGACATTCATAATGTTCCATTATGTCTTCTTAGAGCTTCTTCAAGTTAAAAATATCCATTTTCTTTACTGGATCCTCTTATGGTAATATTTCAATACATTTTCACTATCCTTTCCTTGCCACACCCCTTCAAAATAATGTAAGTTGCATCATTTAGGTTTCTTCTAGTATTTTTGTTAATATCTTCCCTAAAATGTGTTCCCCAAATCTGAACACAGCTATAATTAGGGCACAGTAACACAAAAGTATAATTGCACATTTTTCTTTTAAAATGGACTAAGACATGATGAATGTGGAAATACATTTAGAAAAATTGCACATGTTTAATCTATATCAAATTGCTTATTGTCTCAGGGAGGGGTAGGAAGGGAAGGAGGAAGAGAAATTTGGACACAAGGTTTTGCAAAGGTAAATGTTGAAACCTCTTTGATTTCTAACATATATAAAGAACTGTGTCAAATTTATAAAAATACAAGTCATTCCCCAATTAATAAATAGTCAAGGGATTTAAACAAACAATTTTCACATGATGAAATTAAAGCCATCTATAGTTATATGAAAAAAAAAATGCTCTAAATCACTATTGATTAGAGAAATGCAAATGAAAACAACTCCGAACTCCCATCTCACATCTCTCAGATTGGCAGGAAAAAGATAATGACATCTTGATGACAGGAGAGATGACAAGAAAAGATAACGATAAATATTGGAGGGAATGCAGGAAAACTGGGACACAAAAAATGCATTGTTGGTGGAGTTGTGAAATGAGCCAACTATTTTGGAGAGCCATTTGGCATTATGCCCAAAGTGTGCATACCCTTTGTCCCAGCAGTGTGCCATTACTGGATCTGTATCCCAAGAAAATCATAAAGGAGAGAAAAGGACCCTCATGTGCAAAAATGTTTGTGGCAGCAAAGAAATGGAAAATGAATAGATGCCCATCAGTTAGGGAATGGCTGAACAAGTTACAGTACATGAAGATTATAGTATGTTATTTTTCTATTAAAAAATGATAAACAAGCTGATTATAGAAAGGCATGAACTAATGCTGAGTGAAACAAGCAAAACCAGGAATATATTGTACACAATAATAGCAAGACTGTACAATGTTCAATGATCCAAAGCAATCCCAATGGACTTTTCCCAGAAAATGACATCTGCATCCAGAAGAAGAACCATGGAGACTGAATGGAAATCAACATATGCTACGTTCACTTCTTTTTTTCTGTTGTTGTTTTTTTTAAATCTCTCCCATGTTTTTTTCTTTTACTCTGATTTTTCTCTACCAATATGATTCATAAAGCAATGTGAATTAAAAAGAAAAAGAAAGAAAACTATTTTTGCTAAATTAAGAAAAATAACTAATGGAAAAAATTTAAATGGGCTAAGATTGTATATTAGCATTTCGGAGGGAAGGCTTGACTTGGTTTGGCTTGGCTTCTAGGATCCAAAGAAGGAAGTCTGATAATCTGGCTTACTTAAAAGACCTGAATCTTAGATGCTGAATTTAAATCCTTGCACTCTCCTACAACTTTCAGAGGGACAGAGATAAAGTAGAGCTATTTATGTACTTGATGGAACTGAGAAAAAATATTTCAAATTAAAGAGGTGGGAACTCTTGCTAGCCATATGTCCCAAGGAAGTCAATAGCAAAAATAAAGGTCCTATATTAAAACTCCTATATTAAGATATAACATTGATGTGTATACTTTCTTCTCCTGGAGCAAATTGTAACCTATATAAAGTCTCTAATTTTGTGGGTCTCTTGTCAATGAAATAAACTTAGGACTTTCCTTTAGTTTTTTAAATTTTACATGCATATAAGACATTCACAGAAGAATTTTTGTAGTGGTTTAAAAAAAAAAGAAAGAAAAAGAAAATTCAAACCCAGCAGACTAGAACAAAGTAGTAGTCCACTGATTGGGGAAGTAGATGAACAAAGAGGAATATTTGAATATAATAAAACATCACTAAATCATAAAAATTAATGACTATGAAGGATCTAGAAATATGGGAAAGTAGAGTCTAAATGATGAAAGGCAAGCAAAGCAAAATGAAGGAAACAAAAATGAAAGCAATAATAAAAAACCCCATTAGATTCTAGATTAAATTCAATGTTCAATTTTCATCTTAGAGAAAGTGATGATATATAATTATAAGGGAAGGTTTAATGGGAAAGAAAATATTTAGGTTCAGAAGTACTTTTGGTAATTTGGATAAATACTTTTGTATTAGTGAAAAAAAAGTTTTAAAGAAGGTATAGGGAAGGAAGAGTGTTAGGGAGAAAAAGTTAGGGAAATATCTATTTGAAACCAAGATCTAATGTATATGCAAAAAAAAAAAAAATTAGAGTAATTTACACTAAAAACATGTAAAAAATTAAATAAAGGCAATCCACTCTCAACAATACTTTTTGGCATAGTTTATAAAATGTTAAGTTATAATAAGAAGCAGTCAAGAGATAAAGGACTGGCAGTTAAGAAATTACTGTAATGGCAATTAATTTAGAATAAAAATGAACAAATGGTCCCATTCCACCTCATCTTCTCCAGAAAAATAACTCCTTCTAACATTCTTACTTTCTTGCAAATCTTCACAAAATTTCTCACTTTTGCCTTCTTCCCTACTGTCTACAAAACATACCCATTCCTCTTCCATCTTTAAAAGAATTCTTACTTGATCCAACCATCTTTGATAGCTACCACCATATGGCTCTCCTTCCTTTTGCAGCTAAAATGCTTGAGAAGACTTCCACTTCCTTTCCTCTCGCTTTCTCCTTAACTCTCTTAAATCTGAGGTCCATCTTCATTGATCTATAACTGCTCTCTCCAAAGTCACTAATGGTCTCCTAATTACTATATTAACTACTTGTTCTCAATCTTTATCCTTTTGACTGCAGCCTTTGACACTGTCAAAGCCTCTTTTCTTGATAGTCTCTTCTCTTAAGATTTTGTGACAATTTTCTGTATCTGTTTTCTTTTTTATCTATTTGATTACTCCTTCTCAGCTCCTTTGCTGGATCATCAATTAGGTCTCTTACACTAATAGTAGATATACCCTCAAGCTTCTGTCTAGGGTCCTCTTCTCTTCTTCATCTATACTATTTCACTTGGTGATCTCATCAGCTCCCATGGTTTCAATTATCATCTCAATGCTAATGATTTTCAAATCTATTTATCTATATGTAACCTTTCTCTGGACCCCTAGTCTTATATTTCCAAATGCCTTTGGAACATCTCAAATAGATGTTAGGAAGATATCTCAAGTGTAACAGCAACAAATACAATATGGCCCCAAACAAACCTTTTCTCTTTCTCCTGAAAACTCATCCCTCTTCCTAAATTCTCTATTATAGTCAAAGACTCCACCATCATCCTAGTCTTCTAGACTGCAACTCCATATCATCATCAACTCCTCACTCACTCCCACTACTTCTCCCTCATATCCCAATCAGTAGTCAAGCCCAGTCGATTCTACTTCCTTCTTCACAACTTTTTTACATATTTTTATCACTTCACTGCTATTGAAACAGCATTCTGGTTTATCTGCTTGCCTCTCAAGTGTCTCCACAATCCAGACCATTCTCCTCTCCAATTGTCAAGCTGAACTTTCTAAGGTGCAGGTTTGACTATTTACAATGCCCTTCTCTCTCCTTCAATAAACTTTAGAGGCTCCTTATTGCCTAGAGATTAAAATATAAAATCCTGCATTAAGCTTTTAAAATCCTTTATAACTGACCCCTTCTTACCTTTCCAGTCTTTTTACAGTTTACTCCCTTTCATGTACTCTACAATCCAAAAACCATTGGCCTCTTTGCTGTTCCTAGACCAAGACACTTCAATCTCCCTTCTTAACACATTTTCACTGGCTATCCCCCTGTGGGGGGAATTTTCTCTCCTCAACTTTTTTCCTTCCCTTCCCTACTTCAAGTATCAGCTAAAATCCAACCTTCTGCAAAAAGTCTTCCACAATTCCCCTAAATTCTAGTGATTTCCCTCTGAGATTATCTTCAATTTACCTTGTGTGTATTTTGTTTGTAGATAGGTGTTCACACATGTCACCCCTATTAGGGAGTAAGCTTCTTGAAAGCAAAGTCTTTTTGCCTTTCTTTTGCTAACTTAGCACAGTATTGGGCATGTAATTGACACTTAAAAATACTTATTGACTTGACTTGAAAAGCAGTAATTAAGAGGCTAAATTAAAGAAAAATAAAAATGGAGGTAAAACATTGGCAAGTATAGATTAAATATTGAATTATGGATAACATGATTGCGTATGTAGAATAAAATCTAAGCAAATCAATCAAACATTGAGATAATAAATGACTAGTGAAGTGGTAAGATACCAGATGATGTCATAAAATATCACCTACATTTTTATATCATTAAAGCAAAAATATGGAGAAACTAAAAAGAGAAAAATCCTATTTATAACATCAAGATGTAACAAATACTTAACCTTCAGAAACATAAGATTTACATAAAATTAGTTCTAGCCAACAGAGTGAAAGTCAATATCTTCTAAATTAATTTATAGTTTTGACATATGACCAACATTTCACTGAATTAGAAAAAACCAACAAAACTTAAACAGAAAGCAAACAGGCGATAATATTAAAGAAAACCATTTTAAAATGATGAAAGTGAATTTGTTCTGCCAGAATTCAAAAAAAAACTAGAAAGCAAAAATTATCAAAACTACTAGATATTAGTTTTTAAAAAGTAAACTAGAGCAATGGAACAGAATAGACAATCAGAATCGGAACTAAAATGATGTATAATAGGTCAGTGCTTAATAAACTCAAAATTATAAAACATTAGGGTATGCATGGCTATCACATCATCCATAAATGTAATATACCACACACATACAAGCTTCCCTATACCACCTACTATTCAACAATTTAAATTCTACAATTTCAGGATGAGCTGGAATCTCTGACAGCAATGGGACTATGTCTTGGTTAAGCATTTATATAGCATCCATTTGTAAATATAAGTCATTCCTAAATTGTGTTTTAAAAAAAAAGGGGTGGAGGGAAAAACCTGTTTATTAAATAAGGATTAATTAGATGCCTTCTATGGACAAAGCAATTTGCTAGATTCTGGGGATAAAATGACAGAATAAAAAATATTCCTATTCTTATGGCATTTAAGATTGTGTGTGTGTGTGTGTGTGTGTGTGTGTTCTGGTAAACAGAGTTGAAGAGTAGGAAAAGGTAGAAGAGAGTGGAATATAACAATAAGTGGAGGAAAATTCGAAGAGAGGCAGCACTGACAAGTTAACAACTGACAACTTTAAGAAAGGCAGCCCTCTTTGTAGTGGCCAGAAACTGGAAATTGAAGGGATGCCCATCAATTGGAGAATGGCTGAATAAATTGTGGTATATAAATGTTATGGAATATTATTGTACTGTAAGAAATGACTAGCAGGATGATTTCTGGAGAGACTTACATGAACTGATGCTGAGTGAAATAAGCAGGGCCAGGAGATCATTATATACTTCAACAACAATACTATATTGATGATCAATTCTGATGGACGTGGCCCTCTTCAACAATGAGATGAACCAAATCAGTTCCAATAGAGCAGTAATGAATTGAACCAGCTACACTCAGCGAAAGAACTCTGGGAATGACTACATAGAATTCCCAATCCCTCTAATTTTGTCTGCTGTATTTTTTATTTCCTTCACAGGTTAATTATACATTATTTCAAAATTCTTTTTGTACAGCAAAATAACTATATGGATATATATACACACACATATACATATATATCGTATTTAACATATACTTTAACTATTTAACATGTATTGGTCAACTGCCATCTGGGGGAGGAGGTGGGAGGAAGAAGGGGAAAAACTGGAACAAAAGGTTTTACAATTGTCAATGCTGAAAAATTACCCATGCATATCTTGTAAATAAAAAGCTATAATTAAAAAGAAAGAAAGAAAGAAAGAAAGGCAGGCTTCCTAGAATAGGTGGCACCTGATCCGTGCCTTTCCAGGAGAAAGAAAATACAATGTTGAACTCAAAAAACAAGTACTCCAGGTTGGCTAGAATAAAGTGCCTGTGAGGGGCACTAGACAGTTTAGACTAAACTGAAGGATTACATTTTATAATTGTACACAGGACACTATTCTCTTATTTTTTTTCAACACTTTCTTAAATTATCTCATCAGCACTGCTACCATTGTATCTCATCTCACTTTATTAAATACAATTATCATTTCTAATCAGACTTCTACATTTTTCTTCCAGCTAATTTTTCTTTTTGAAATCAAGGCCCATTGGCCAATGCCTGCTTGACTTCTCAACCAAAATACCCTGTAGATTTCTCAAGTTTAATACATAAACAAAATTCAATAACTTTTCCCAAAAACCCATCTTCCCTCCAAATATTCTTATTTCCTCTGAAAACATATTTCTAGTCACCAAAGTTTGTAACTTTGGAATCATCTTTGACTCTTCCTCATTTCCTTTATGCAATCAATTGACAAGTTTTATGATTTCTTACCTCTACAACATGTCCTATTTGTTCCCTTATTTCCAGTCACATAGTCTCTGCATTAATTTTGACCCTCACCAACTTCTCTCATTTTAACAGCCTAATTTCCTTCTACCTGTCTCCTCCTCTGATCCATTCTCCACAAATATGACAAATTAAACATCTGATCATGTCACTCAATCCTTCTCAAAAATCTTCCTATTACCTATAGGAAAAAATATAAGTTCCTGAGCTTGGTATGAAGAACCCTCCAAAATATGGCTCCTGCCTTCCTTCACAACATAATTCATATACTTTCTCTTCCCACATTCTTGTCTCTAGTCAAAATGACTTAATATCATACTACTCTTAACATTTCATCTCTTACCTTTGCACAAATGATCCCTTACATCTAAAATGAATTTCTTCCTCACTTGATCTTACAGACTTGTTTCTTTCAATGAATAGCTTAGGTATTTCCAGCTAAAGACTTTTACTGATCTCCCCATTTAGCATTCTCCTTAAAATTACTTAGTATATGCTTGTATTTTCCTCTTGAAGACTGAAATTATCCATTTGTCTTTGTTTTCCCATCATAGTGGCTTGAATGTGGTATATACAATAAAACTGTTTGACTGAAGTAAATAAATTTAAAACCTAGAGACAAGAAGATAGTTTGCTGATTTGTAAAGTAACACCTCCCCTAGTAATGTAAAACTCAATTTGATACCTCAATTTTAAAAAGCAAAAATAAATGCTATTATACTTAACATTATAAATTCCTCCTCTCTTTTCCTACAAAAATCATAACCTCTGACCAACTCATCCTCATAAGTTAACAAAGAAGAAAAAATCTGCTTAAAGTGAAGCAAGTTAAACTGATGGATCCATAACATCCAACTTCTTCTAATCTCAAATAACACTCGCCTTAATTATGCTCATATTCTATTCTACTTTACAATCATGATATAGTATTTATATGTTTGTGTATGTGCTGAATTCCCCCAGCTAGGTTCCTATGAAGGGTTAGGACAATGTCTTAATTAACTTTGGATTTAGCTGCAACTTGTACATAATAGATAAGTGAACCATGAGCAATGCTTGCAATGAAGGTTGCATTTCAAATAAAATATTATATATTCGATAGGATTTTGCACGTTAGTAGGATGTTTTATTTTAGCACAAATTCAAGAAAAAATTAGGAGATCCTTCACTTTTTTAATTGATGAAACTTTTTCTGCTCATCTCTGCCTCCTGGTTTCCTTTAAGTCTTAGTTAAAGACCCACCTTCTACAAAAAGCTTTTCCTTATTTCCCTTAATGGTAATGCCTTGCTTCTTCAATTCATCCTGTATATAATATAGTTTGTTTGCTTATTGTCTTCCCCATCAGATAGGCAAGTTTTGCCTTGTTTTGTCTTTCTTTATATCGTCAGACCTCAGCCCATTACCTTGCACATAGTAGAAGGTACTTAACAAATGCTAAGTGGGTGATGAGATATCAAATTGTTTATATGGACAGAAAAGGATGGATAGCAATTTGCATTTTAGGAGGGAGTACCCAGTAGATAAGATCATAAACCCATGTAGATCCTAAGAGAAAACTGAAGAATTGTTTGAACTGCAGATTTTAAGGGGCTCGAGGGAAGTTCAGGGTGGAATTAATTACAGCAGGTCCCTTCAAGTAGATGCAAGTCACTTTAAAAAACGTATCCCTTTACTGGAGACTGGGTAAAGAAGAGATCACCTACAAGTCCTTTCTTTCAAGTGATTTGGGGGCAGGATTATGTGATTTTTACTCTGACATCTCCAGATTTTCCTCAGAATCTACATATTTTTTCTTTTGGGGTTTGAGAATAGAGATTCTCTGGAGGGGAAAATTCATGTTTAAGGTCGAGAAGAATGATTAGAAAATGATAGGCAATTACTATTTAGTGGTAGAACTAATGATTTCCCCTCCCCCTCCTTACTTTTCCAGCCTATAGTTACCAATCCCCCAGTGAAGAAAGGGAAGAAGGTTGTAACAAAGCTAAAATCATGCCTATTTCCCAATCAGCCTAGCTTTGCACCCGAGATTCTACCAAAACTAGTCTGCATAAAATTAGATTTTACATGACTATCTTTACAGAGTACTCATTTTGAGCTCACTCATGTTGCTGTGCCTGATGCACCTGTCTCACTTTGAGTAACTGCAATTCCAAATTTACACTCTTCCCGATGCCGGACTCCCCCTTCAGAGAAGGTTGCTTTCGAACTTAAAAGGTCTCCTAAGTCTAAAGCTATAGTGTTTACTGATGCCCACAAAGGGAGTTCCCCCTGGGCTTAACGCTCTTCTCCATCCGAGCACAACACAAAAAAACTCAAAGAGGCCTAAAAAGAAAAGAAGTCTGGAGGGGGAGATCCGGAGTTTTCCGAGAGGAGCCAGTGTCTTAAACAGCCCACTAGGGATGCTTGGCCATTATTCCACTAGCCATTTATTAACCGCAACCTTTTATTCCGGCGCTACCTGCTAAGTTATTGGTCACAAACAACATTCCACCCCCCCAGGAAGGGGAGACCAGTTAATTCTAAGAGGAGGCACCCATGGCATGGGGGAAATTGCAGCCAGATGGGTCCAAATATTCCATCAGGCAAGCAAAGCTGGGCACGTTTCTGCAGCCACCAGAAATCTAATCCCTAGAGCCAGCTGGGGTCCTCAGGTCATTGTCCTCTTAGCCTCCTTCCTCCCCCTCCCCGCCCCCCCAGAGGGATCCGGGAGGGGAAAAGGGGGAGGGTCTGGAACAGCCTTTCTCTTCAGAAAGGATAAGGGCGGGGACACTCGCACAGGTTGCCCCCCCACCCCCACCCCCGGCCGAAGGAGGAGGAGGTGGAGGAGAGCGGAGCGAGCGCCCAGCGAGGGCACGGGTACCCCTGGAACCCGCTCAGCGCCCCCAGCCCGCATCTCCAGTTCCCCACGGGAGGGGAGCACCAACAGCCGCACGCCTCCCGATGAGCCTCGGAGCGCTTTTGTTTTGGCCGCGACGAGACCAGTGATCCCGGAGGAGCAGGAGGAGGGGGCTGGCGAGGACGGCGGCTGCGGCCCCTCAGCCCCCTCAACCCCGCGCCGGGCTCGCCTCGGCACCGTCTTGGTCCCCTTCCTTTCTCCCTCCTCTTTCCCAGCAAGCTGGGCTGGAGAGAGCTCTTCGATGCTCACCTCAGACCCTCGTAGTCCTCGTCGTCTTCGTCCTCGTCGTTGTTGTCTCCGGCAGCCCGAGCGGCGGAGGCGGCGGAGGCTGCTCCTCCTTCAGGTAAACGGATCAGCGGAGAGACCGCCCGCCCGCCCACCGGCCCGCCCGCGCGCGCTCCCGAGTGCCCCCCTCTTCGTTCTCCGGAGCGCGCTCCTCTCCCCGCACCAATCCCGACCCTGCGCGAGCTCCCGGACCTCGGAGCGCCGAGTGCGAGCGACAACGAGGGCGCGCACGCAGGCAGGGAGGGTGGGCACGCACACTCCGCCCGCGAGCTAAGGAGCTGGGCTGACTCGTTTGGAGCTTGCTGATGTTACCCGGGCTTGTGTCCCCTTTGCCTAGCTTCTGGCCCCTGGGCTTGTATTTTCATAGCCTTGCAAAAATTATCCTTCCTGCTGCTCTTTTCTGAGATCCTGCACTTTCTCATCACTCCTTTCTCCCTCATCCAAAACGTAGCGCCCCCACTGCCCTTTTAAAAAATTAAGCTTTTAGGTTCCCAAGTTTAGGACTGAAAGGAAGCCTGTGGCCAATCTAGTCCATTCCTGTCTTTTTACAAAAGACAAAAACTGAGGCCCAGGGAGGTTAAATGTCAAGCGACACAAGTGTTAAAGATCCGAAGGGAACCTTTGTTCCCTTTTACCACTTATACTTTGGGCCTGCCGGTGCTGCCCTTATACAATAGCCCTAAACACTGGTAAGTTCCCACTATATGCCTAGCACTGTGCTAAGCGTTAGGGATATAGAGACAAAAGATAGGCCCTGTCTTCGAAGAACTAACAATCTATCTGGAAAAGATTTTAGGGATTATCTAATTCAAACCTCCCCTCTCGTTTTTTAGATTAGGAGACACAATATACTTAAGTGACAAAGCTCGGATTTATGCTGGGATACTCACCCATCTAATCTAAAGAGAAGAGAAAAAGAACTTACTTCTTATTTGAACACTAGATGTGGAATTAGAAGAGTTGGGTTTAAATATCAACTTTGGTTTAAAGTCATATGGTGGATAGAATGAGGGGAAAACAGGATTCAATAAAAGGTTAGGAGATGTGACATATTCAAGGAAACAGGTATCTGTTTGTTGAATGAATTGAGTTCCACCAGACACAGTGAAATACTTGTTGTTATTACACCACCAGCATAATACCCTTTTATAAAAGGAAATTTGTGGTTTTAAAAGCCTGGGCGGGGAGCATCAGAGTGAGCTTTGTACAAGTTGGAAGCTGTTAATAGACTAACAGAATTTTAGATCTGGAAAAGTCTCAAAGACCATCTAATCCATTCGCCTCCTTTTACAGATGAGCAAACAAGGCCAGATTAAGTTTTGTCCAAGGTCACATGGCTAGTTCTTTATAAAGCAGGGACCTTATTTTCCAGATGAATATTATAGTATAGTAACTGCAAGCTCAACATGTGTAATGTGTAATATAACAAACAACAAAATTATTTGGAGGGTTATTGTGTGAAAGAGGGATTAGTTTGAGAGGGACAAAACTAAGCAATCGATTTAAGTTACAGAGCAGCAGATTTAGGCATGTGTAAAGAAAAAAATCCAAAAAGTAGCATGAGTCACTTTATTTAAAAAATGAGTTTTTCAGTATCAATATATTGATCATCAAGCATTTATTAAGTACCTACTAAAACTGTCCACTTAGCTACAGCCTAGATGTAAATGCCATCCAAAATGTTTTCCAATTTTTAGATTCTGTGTGGTAGAAAGAACATTAGATTTGAAGTCCAAAGACCCAGATAGAAATGCTGGCTATATGACTGTGGACAAGTTAAGTTACTCTTTGATCTTCATTTTCCTCGCCTATAAAAATAAGGGAGTGTGTGGAACTAAATATTGGTACCATCTAAGATACATTTTAGAATCCTATAATTCTCATCCTATTGCTCAATCTGTTCCCCCTACTTCTTGAACCGTTTATGGTCCCTAACTACTCTGTTAAAGCCCTTTTGGGGGGTATCTCTTCACTCTAGACTATGTCCATCTATCTTCTTTTCCTTTCTCCTTTTTCATGTGCCTTTCCCATCAAATCACTGGAAATAAGTCATCTTTAAACCAGCAAGCACCAAATACCAATAACAGTGGCTGGATGAATGATTCTGTAGCATTTATCATAAGCCTAGAATACACCACAATTTTGAGTTGCATCTTCATACCACCCCTACTACCTTGTTCATATTTGTGTGCATATGTACAAATTCCAGAACAGTACATTATTAATTTCTCTGAAACCTAATTTTACCATCTATAACATGGAGCTACACTATTTACCTCAGGTTGTTGTGAGGACAATAGTCTGTAAATCTTAAAGCACTGTATAAACGTGAACTATTATTTTAGAGCATATAGAAAAGGAACAAGAAAAACTAGTCTCCTTCCCTCTTCCCTTTCTCCCTTCATCCATTTTATAATCATCTCTTAACAAGAGGAGGAAACCCTACTAAGCTAAGTCCGCACCTTCTCTGAAATGTATACATAGTTTCAGAGGATTCCTTATAACAATGAAATCATAAATCCAGTCCCTATCCCTTTGGGAAATGTCTTTTGTGTCGTTCTGAACTCCAATACATTGGAACCAGATTTTTAAGAAGCTCATCTTTTGAAACCATTCTTGTAAAGGCATGCCATCTGCTGGTTTCCTGAGGTACCTGTCAGTCAGTTTGACTCCTAAAACCTAGGAAACCTGAGCTAAAAAGCTTTTGTGTGTGACAGTTCTCCTCAAATCTTTCTTAAGTCTTAAAACCATCTACTTCCTGTTACAGGTGCAGTACTTGTTTTGAATTAGAAGCTTGTTCTTTTTCCTTCTGCCCACCTTCTCCCAATTGGCCACTCTCAAAGCATGGAAAAGTGGAATTTTCATTTGGGAACTCGTGTGACTAGATCGGGCATGCTCGGCGGGTAGGGCTGTTTGGTTAGCAAGAGCCGGAGAAAAACCTTTTAGGAGTTCCTCCTTTCATTCTATCTATAAGTGAAAGACAATCTCTCCCACTTCACAGACCCTCACTATCCACGGTTTATTGTTTGGATCACTTCCCCCTTCCATGCCCAGTTAAGGTTTCAGCCCTTCTAGATTTTATGGCCAATCAAGAAGCCACACACTGTTGCCTAAGAGATGTAGGATGCCAAGACTGAATTTGTGGGCTGCGATTGGACTAGAGGAAGCTGGGACTGGTGGGAGCTGAGAGAAGAAAAGGCTGCTTTTGTGCCGCTATGGTAACTGGAGGTTCTGCAGTTTGAGGCCTGAAAGGGGGACCTACTGCTGCTGCTGCTATTACTACTGAATGAGGTGAGCACCGAGTAATCAATGCATGAAAAACAAAACAAAACAAAACAGACTGTCTTTTGGGGGCTGCACACTTTGTACCCTCCCCACATTTTCCACAACCCTTGTGAATCGTCTGCAACAGGAACTATGCCCTCTTCGATTCAGATTCAATTAGAATCCTAGATTTTTAGAACTGAGAACATCTTATAGAAGTCTTTCAGTCCAACTCCCTCCTTTTATGGGTTGGGATACTGAGGCCCAGAGAGAGTATGTGATTGGCTCAAGGTCATACAAGTTAGTTAGAGAGACGGCTGGGACTAGATCATCAATGAATATGTATCTATTGGTCAGGATTATGTGTTTAACACTGTGTATTGTTTCGTATTTTAATCATCCCATTTTTTTTTTTTATAGCTGAGGTATATAATGGTCTTCTATTTGAGTCAATTTAGACATTCTAGATGACCATTGTTAGCAGAAGTTTTACTTATGCTCTGATAATAAGAATAATGGCTAGCATTTATATAACTAACATTTGCAAAGCATTTCATATATGTTATTTCATTTGGTTCTCACAACAATACTGATTGGAGGATAAGTGATTCTCAAAAATCTGGTATTCATAGGTATAATCTTAAAACCAAACTGCAAATGTTCTGCATTTTCATCTTCCAATATTTGCACTAATATTTTATATTTAACAAACCTACTTATCCTTAAGCACATCTACCAGGGTGTGTATCCCCCATGGGTGTGGATCAGGGAACTGTATATTGATTTTCCTTCTCTCCTCGCCCCCTTCTCCTCATTAGTCTCTCTGTTCTTATAGTTTTAAGCTAAATGAAACCATGCTAAAGTGAACTGGGGGAAAAAGTCTGGAGAGGGAGCAACATTGGGTCTTAAATACATGCATGTGTTTGGGAGGGGTCCATGTTCTCACATGCTTTGTCCTGGAATGGGTGTGGATGTACTTTATGGGCTATTGTGTGTTTGCAGATTAGAGGGTTTTTGTTTTTTTTTTAATTACCAACTAGCAAAGTTACATCCCTTTCTGCTATTCACTAATACCCAGTTTCTAGTCATTGCAATAGTGTGAACAGCTTCCCAATAGTACAGCGCCCTGGGTAATCACTTCAGTTTGTCATACCTTGGTTCTTGATTAATTTCTGAGAGAATATCTGAAATCTCAGTTTCTAAAGCTGTGGGTTCTTAAGGTACATGATTACAGAACTATAGAAAAAATATACTGCCTGCATTTGGACAAAGACTTTGGAGGAAGAGTTTAAAGTTTGCTAATCTATTTAACCTTCCTGAATCTCTAATAGCTTGGAACAACACATTGCTAACAAAGAGTTAGGTCTGGACTCTGGATCTCTTTCTTTCTGTCCTTCCCCTTATGGACGCTTTCCTTGCCTTTGTCCTTTTCCTTCTTTGTCTTTGTGCCTTTTATTTTGTCACTTTCACTCTTTGTTTTCTTTTGCCTTTCATACTTTTTGTTTCTTATTTCACATTTTCCTTTTATTTTCCCTTTTCCTTCTCTTTTCCTTCTTCCCTTCTTTGTCTTTTCTTGTTCTTTTATTTCTCTATCTCTGATCATAACCCTTGTTTGCACTGCTTCCCTATATTGTGGAGCAGATACCTCATGGGGCTGATTCACCAGGCAACTGTCTAAACAGCCTAAGCTAATTGGGATAGTACTAAAATGGTGATTACTGGAGCATTAGAAGACATGTCTGGGAAAAAAAAAAAAACCAACTTTTTTTTTTCCTAAAATAAATATTATTTTGACACAGCAGACAACAGCCCCGTCCTTTTCACAAGCTACCCTTAAAGTACTTTTTCTCAGAACAGTTATATAGGATGACATGAGTGATTAAAAGTGATAAATTCATATAGTCTTATATTTTTGTAGTTCACCATTTGTAAAACTCAATCAACAGGCAAATATTAAGTGCCTGCTATGGACCAGGCTCCTGTCCTAAGTATTGGGGGTACAAAGATAGAAACAATAAATAGTCCCTGCCTTTGAGGATCTTACATTCTACTAAGGGAAAAACTATGTAAACAGAAAATCACATAATATGTATATATGCATATGTACACTAAAACACAAAGTAACGTGGAAGGAGAAGACACTACCAACTAGGAAGATCAAGAGAAGCCTAATATGCTTTATGATATACTTGAGCTGAATTTGGAAGAAAGCTATCTCAGATTATGAAAGCCTGAAAAGTGTGGATTTAATCCTAAAGACAATAGGGAGCCATTGAAACAGTTCCATGATTTGCTAACAATTGTACTTTAGGAATATCAATCTGGCACATGTGTGGAGGGAATGGAGCCTGAAGGCGAGACAACAATGAATCCAATGTGTGCATGGAGAAAAGGGGACACATGCAAGTTAAGTTGAGGAGATAAAACCAATAAAACTTGGCAATTGGTGTGAGGAGTAAAGGATAGTACAGAGTAGAAAAGGATTCTGAAATCCTTTTTTGAGTCACTGGAAGGATGGATCTTTAGTCAAAATAAGGAAGTTGAGAAAGTGGTTAAATAGAAGGGGGAGATAATGAGTTTGAGGCAGCTAGATAGCATAATAGATAGAATACTGGGCCTAAAGTCAGGATGACTTCTTTTCCTGAGTTCAAATATAGCCTCCGACTGGGCAAGTCACAACACTATTTGCCTCAGTTTCCTCATCTGTAAAACAAATTTGAAAAGGAAATGGCAAATCACTCCTGTATCTCTGACAAGAAAACCCCACATGGGGTCATGAAGTGTCAGACACAATAGGAAAGTAACTAAACAATAACCTTTTAAAAATGAATTCTATGTTGCCTCTCTTAAATTTGAGATCACAGGATACCAAAAAGGAAATGTACAATAAGAAATCTGTTAATATGGAAAAAACAAAAGTAAAGGAAGGCATTACTTTAACTTTAATAAATTAATTCTAATGATTTATATTGTATTTGACTGATTTCTGTTGCCAGTTAATGTAATTTTTACTCAAATAATATGTAATCATTGTGTATATATTATTCTATTACTTCTGCTTTTTAAAAAATTCTGTATTACTTTATGTAAGTCTTATCTTGTTTCTTTGAAGTATTTGAGCCAGAGTTTTGATTACTACTCTTGGACATGCTATGGAGAGTATTCATGCTTTATATAAGGGCTGGATTAGAGATAATCATTATGGTCTCATCCAAATTTAAGTTGCTAAGTCTTCTTTAGTTACCCCTTCTATTCTTTTGGCTAAGTACCTGTGACTCTCGATATCATAACAAAATTATAGGTTAGATTGAAACCTTTACTACTATACAAACTTATTTACCACCCTTTGTAAATGGTTTCACCATGCCCTTATAAAAGGCTAAAAGTTATGGTTATTAAGAAGCTAAAATCTGTACTATTGGTCATAACTACCGTTTCTTACTGTCAGTACAGAATAGAGCCATAGCATTTAAGTCAACAAAGGATTTTAGAGATAATATAGTCCACTTTCCTCATTTTTCAAGTAACCCTGGTCAGAAGATCTCTCTTGACATAAAGAGCAAGGATTGCTTTAAGGAGTGCCTCTTAAAAAATCTCTCTCATTTACTCAGGGGGATCCTGAGAACTTCAAAATATTTGGTTTATATTGAAACTCCATATATTTTACTTTCACCTGAGGAAATTAGGTAACTTCATAATCTGGCTTATTTTGCCTCTCTTGATAGGTTCTAGGTTTTCCTGCTAGTATTTAGGTAAACAAAAATGTTAAGTAGAGAATTTGTTTATACATTAAATATGGGAAAAGATTATGTACAAATTCATATTCAATAAAATATTCTTCTCCAATTTAATATTCAATAAAATTATCTTCTTTCCACAAATTTGTAGTACTGTATTTTATGAATTGTGATCAATTAAGAATCATCTTCCCCCATTCTAGGAGCTGCGTAATCCACATGGCTTATAATACTAGCAGAAGATACCTCATGAATCTGAGCCTTGTACTATTCTAATTTTAGATATCATTCAGTTCTCTGGTTCTCGTTTAGTGTTCCTTTACTCCATTATTGGCTTAATGGTGCCAGTTCTTTCTTCCAGGACCAAGGTGAGTGTGCTCACAGAAGTCTTCACCATAAACTTGTCTCCAAGTCTTTGTGTAGACTTTCTGTGTTATGCCAGCTAAAAGGCATAGCTGGGTGACTAGAAAATTCAGTAGATAGAGTGTCAGCACTGGAGTTCAAATCCAATCTTAAACACTAGCTGTGTGATCTTCAACAAGTCAGTTTACTTTGTTTGCTGTAGTTTCCTTATCTGTAAAATGAGCTGGAGAAGTTAATGGCAAGACACTAGAATATCTTTGCAAAGTGGCCCCAAATGGGGTCACAAAAAGTCAGATATGACTGAAATATGACTAAACCTCCTCATTATCAACAACAACAAAGTAGCTCCATGAAGTAGGAAGTACACTTAGAAGCTGATAACCCAGAATTCTTTCAAAGAAGCTTTTATCTTATTATTCAAATTTTAAAATTTAAACTCTTAGACTTTGTTTCAGTGTTATGGAAACTGCTTTTATAATGGACATATGCTATTATAACAACTGGTTTTGCTCTTAGAGTTAGAAGGTCAGAGTGTCTCTATGAGAACAAATAAATCCTGTACCATAAAATACAAACCCTAAAATTAAAATCGTAACACATATTTCTGACCTAGTATTTATTTTTTTTAAAACTCTTAAAACTTTACTAAATAACTAAAATATGCTTCAGTGGATCTGATTCTAATGTAGGTACTTCTTTCAACAATTCAGCTTACAACTTATCCAAATCTTCTCATTCTGTGCAGCTCTTATCCTCCATAGATAGTACATTTACCATGCTTGGAGTTTTCTTCCAGTTTTCTTGAAATTTCTTAAATATCATGTTTTTATTATCATGCTTTTATCCCATGTGAAGTTAAATATAATCCTGAATGGGGAAAAAAAGGATATTTAATGAACTGAAAGACTTTCAGGTTTTTGTAATCATAACTATAAATTTGAATGAAATGAACTTACCTATAAAATGGAAGTGGATAGCAAAATGAATTTAAAGCCAGAATCCTATAATGTTGTTTTCAACAAATACACTTCAACTGTCTCCTCTTGGAACTAAATAAATCTAAGCAAAAAATAAATAGGAAAGAAGTTAAGGTGATAAGGTGATAAATCAAATTTTAGAAAAGTTAGATATGATAGAATTCTGGAGAAAATTGAAGGGGAACAGAAAAGAATATCCTTTCCCCCCCCCCCCATCTATGGCATCTTGACAAAAATTGACCATGTATTAGGGCATAAGAATATCATAACCAAATGCATCCTCTGCAAACTACAATTCAATAAAAATTACATTCAATAAAGAGCTCCTTTTTATCAGTCCTTTCCTTATCTCCTTCCCCTCTTACTTCTCTGCAGGGTAAAATAGGTTTCTATACTCAAGTGAGTGTGTGTGTTATTCTCGTTTTGAGCCAATTCCAATGAGCATAATGTTCAAACATTGCCCACTACCTCCTTTCTTCCCCTCCACTGTAAAAACTTCCTGTTGTACTTCTTTTATATGAGATAATTTTTCCCATTCTACATTTCCCTTCCCTCTTAGCCCTGTGGATGCCTCTTTTTTTATCTCTTAATCTTATTTTTCTTAAATAGTCCCATAATAATGATTCACACCTATACCTACTTTCTCTGTTTATTTATTTCTTATACCTGCCCCAAAAATGATAACTCTTAGGTCTTAGAAGCATCATCTTCCCATATAGGAATGTAAACAATTTAATTTATTAACTCATTTTTGAGTTTTCTTTCATGTTAACCTTTTATGTTTCTCTTGAACTTAGTTAAATTTTAATTCAGTGCTGATCTTTTCACTAACAATACTTAAAAGTTTTCTCTTTCATTAAATATCCTCTTTTTCCCTGAAAGATTGCACTTAGTTTTGCTGGTAGGTGATTCTTGGTTGGAATTCTACCTTTTTTGCCCTCTGGAATAACATATTCCAAGATCTCTGTGGATGTGGAAGCTGCCAAATCTTGTGTTATTCTGACTGTGACTCCATAGTATTTGAATTGTTCCTTTCTATATTCTTATAACATTTTCTCATTGACATGGGAATTTGAATTCTAGAATTTGATTAAAATATTAATAGGATCTCTTTCAGGAAGTGTTCAGTGGATTCTTTCCATTTTTATCTGACCCTTTGCTTCTAAGACATGAGGGCAGTTTTCCTATAATTTTTTGAAAGATAGCATCTTGGATCTTTTTTTTTTTTTCATGATTTTCTAGTTGCCCATTACTTTTTAAAATATGTTTTTATTTTTTAAAACTTTTCATTTTCAAAACAAATGCATAGATAGTTTTCAACATTCACTCTTGCAAAACCTTGTGTTCCAATTTTTATTCTTCCTTCCCTTGATGCCAAGTAATTCAATATATGTTAAATATGTGCAATTCTTCTATACATATTTCCACAATTGTCATGCTGCACAAGATATATCAGATCAAAAAGGGGAAAAGTTTTCTTTAAGAACATAAAATGCAAGCAAACAACAACAAAAAAGTAAAAGTACAATTCTGTGATCCACACTCAGTCCCTACAGTCCTCTCTTTGGGTATAGATGGCTCTTTCTATTACTAGACCATTGGAACTGGCTTGAATCACCTTGCTGTTGAAAAGGCCACGTTCATCAGAACTGATCATTATATAATCTTATTACTGTGTAACTATGTTACTATATGTAACTATGAGAACTATGTTCTTTTGGTTTTAGTCACTTCACTTAACATCAGTTCATATAAATTCCTCCAGGTCTCTCTGAAATCATCCTGCTGATTATTTCTTATAGAACAATAATATTCCGTAACATTTGTATATTATAACTTATTCAGTTATTCTCCAACTGATGGGCAGTTTCCATTTCCTTGCTACTACAAAAAAGACTGCTACAAAATTTTTATTTTCCCTTTTTTATGATCTCTTTGGGATACAGGCCCAGTAGAGACACTGCTGTGTCAAAGGGTATGCACAATTTGGTTGCCCTTTGGGCAAAGTTCCATATTGCTCTCCCAAATGGTTAGACTAATTCACTACTCTACCAGCAATATATGTGTCCCAGTTTTCCCACATTCCCCCCAGCATTCATCATTATCTTTTCCTGTCATCTTAGCCAATCTGAGAGGTGTGAAGTAGTACCTCAGAGTTGTCTTAATTTGCATTTTTCTGACCAATAGTGATTTAGAGTGTTTTTTTCATATGAATAGAAACTTTTTCATCTGAAAATTGCCTGTTCATATCCTTTGAGCATTTATCAATTGGAAAATTTGGACTCATTAATTTTTAAATTATCTCTCCTTGATCTTTCAGATCAGCATGTTTTTCCAATGAAATATTTTACATAGTCTTCTATTTTTCATTCTTTTGATTTTATTTTATTTATTTATTATAATTTTTATTTTATTTGCTTCTTGCTTTTTTATTGATTTCATTTTATTGATATTTCTTACTGTTATTTATTTTTGTTTTGATTTTGTATTTATTTTCTTGATGTCTCATAGAGTTATTAACTTCTACTTGCCCAGTTCTAATTTTTAAGGAGTTCTTTTCTTTAATGAGTTTTTGTATTTTTTCATTTGACCAATTGTGCTATTTAAGGAATTTTTCTCTCCAGTGTCTCTTTTGTGTCTCTTTTTACCTACCATGTGGCCAATTCTGGTTTTTAAGGCATTAGTGCCTTTTTAACAAGCTGTTGAGTCTTTTTTCATAATTTTCTTCTATTACTTTCATTTGTTTTCCCAGTTTTTCTCTATTTTTCTTATTTGACATCTTTGTTTCATTTTCTCACAATTACATATAAAAATAATTTTAACATTTGTTTTTAAAATTCTGAATTTCAAATTCTCTCCTTTCTTCTCTCCCCTGTTCACTGAGGAGACAAACAACCTGATATAGATTATGTGTGTGTAGTCATGCAAAACATATTCATAATAGTCATTGGAAAAGAAACCATAGACAAAAAAAAAACCTTCATGAAAAATAAAGTTTAAAAAGTATGCTTTGGTCTGTATTCAGACACCATTAGTTCTTTCTGTGGGGATGGATATTATATTTATTTTTAAAATTTAATTAAATTAATTAATTTGTTTGTTTTGCTGAGGCAATTGGGGTTAAGTGACTTGCCCAGGTTCACACAGCTAGGATGTGCTAAGTGTCTGAGGCTCCTGACTTAAGATCTGGTGCTCTATTCACTGTGCCACTTAGCTGCCCTGTGGATATCATTTTTCATCTTAAGTCCTTCAGAAGTGTCTTGGTTTATTTTATTGCTGAGAATAACTAAGGCCTTTATAATTGCTCATCTTACAATATTGCTAAGCTATGTACATTGTTCTCATTTCATTTTGCATCAGTTTATGTAAGTTTTTTCAGGTTTTTCTGAGAGCATCTAGCTCATCATTTCTTATAGTACAATAATATAACACAATGATCATATACTACAACTTGTGTAACCATTCTGCAATTTATGGACATTCCCTAAATTTCTGATTCTTTGTCACCAGAAAAGAGCTGATATAAATATTTTTGTACCTATAGGTCCTTTTTCTTTTTGTTTTTTATTTCTTTTGAAATACAGACCTAGTAGTGATATTGCTAGGTCAAAAGGTATACATTGCTTTATAGCAATTTTTGCCTCTTACTTGATTTTTAAAAATCTTTTTTGAAGTCTTCCATGAATTCTTTTTCGGTTTGTGTCCAATTCACATTTTCATTTGAGGCTTTGCATATAGCTGTTTTGATGTTGTCGTTTTCTGAATTTGTGTCTTGATCTTCCTTGTCACCATAGCAACTTTATGTGGTTGAGTTCTTTTTTGTTGTTGTTTTTTGCTCATGTGCAAGCCTTTTTCTTGATTTTTAACTTTATATTAAAGTTGGGCTTGGCTCCCAGGATAGAGGGAGTAGTCTCCCAAGGTTCAGGTTCTTCATGCTTCAGAGCTAGTTCTAGCAAACTGTAAGTTTTCAGTTCTTACAAGGTGGTATGATCTATGGAGAGGTGAACAACTCACTGTTCACGTGGCTTGTGTTCTGGTCTGTGAGTGATCATTTTTCTATGCCTTGAAACTATGACCAGATCCCCTGCTCCCCTGCTGACTTTAAAGTGCTAATGCTCCTTTTCATTTGGGACTGTGTATGGACAATGCATGGACAATGCAAAAGGATTCTCTGTACTTTCCTCCAGACCAGATGTCTGAGCCCCTGAATGTCTGTGAGTTAAAAGCTTCCAAAGCTTCTGCTTCTGTCTTGTCAGAAACTGCCTTTACTCCAGGTCTGACCACCACCCCAGGGAAACAGATCTTTCCTGCTCACCTCCTAAGTTATCTTGGCCTGGAAAATTGTCTCTTCCTCCCTTTTTGTTGGTTCTACCACACCAGAATTTGATTTGAAGTATTATTTTAAAGTTGTTTGGAAAGGAACTTGGGAAAGTTCAGGTGAGTTTCTGCGTATGTGTTTCTATCTTGGTTCTGCCTCCTTTATTCTACTTTGATATTAGTTTGGATCTTTACTGTTGTTGTGGTTAGTGGTTAGATTATATACAGACAGCTGATTCAGAAATGTTTACCACTATAGTAACTAGTCATTTCCTGTCTGTTAACATATAATCAACTTCAATTTTATGATGCCCTCTATGTTTGGTACTACTCAACTCTAACTCTCTTCTCAAAGAAAGTATTCATGATATAATGAGAAAGTTTGGACTTCTCTCTCCTGAGCCATGCTTTCTAATATATTTGTTGTTATCTTTTCTTATGTTCACCTTTGCCTTGAAAGTACCAGATTTTAAAGTAGATGTTGATTTAATTTAGGTTTTATCAAGTTCATCTTCTGCAACACATACTGGTGATGAACTGCAATTATTTTCATGATGGACTTCTTAGGAGCATTTACCATGAACATTGCAATACAACACAACTATATGTCCCGTGAAATGATGTTACTTATTGTCCTTAGATACTTAATAAAACCAACTCCTCCAATTGAATGACCTGCCTTGTGGGATAGTGGATTGAACATCTCCAGGCAAAGTCTGTATGACCACTCATTGGGTGGGTTGTTGGAAAGAATTATTTTTGTGTGTTATGAATTAGATAGCTGCCCAGGTCCTTCTAATTATGAAATTCTGTTAACTTCTTAATTTTGTTTCTTTAGAATTTCCATTTAGTTACGACTTCTTTTTTATTTTAAAATTTTAATATACAATGAAAATGTAAACTATAAATAAACCTGGATAGAAACATCTAACCTTAGATATTAATGAATGTCATAGAAGATGTGAAAATAATTGTTAGTAATATTGGAGAGAAGAGTTACGTTAGAATTTTAAAAACCGATGGACTGTTGAGCTTGGGAGGGACTTTAGATATCATCTAGGGTAATCCATTAATTTTACAAATGGAAAAACTGAGTTGTAGATAGGCTAATAAACTTACAAAACTAGGACTCAAACTTAGGTCTTTTGATTTCAAATAAGCTCTAATCTTTTAAAACTTAGGGATTTTATGATTCAAGAACAACCTAACAAAGCAAGGAGGTTTCTGGAACATGTAGGTATATTTTCAAAATAATAATTCTTAATGATTTATATCTCCCTTTACCTTTTAAAAAAATTTGTTGCTACATTTTTTTAATATCACTTTCCTTTCCAAATCTCTCCTTACTCTTTCTACAGCTATGCCTTGAAACAAAGAGTAAAAGAGAGAAAGAGAAATATATCAATTATTATCTGGCAGTATATAATGTTAACTACCTACAGTCCCTCATTTTTGCTAAGAAAAAAAGGTACATTTTCACCAATTTGAGCATTATAATGACATAATGTTTAATTTTGCTTTGGTTTTTTATTCTTTCCTTTTATATTGGTACAGTTAGTGTGTGTGTGTGTGTGTGTGTGTGTGTGTGTGTGTAGTCTTCCTGGTTCTCTTACTTGACTTTGCAATCAGTTCAGTAAAGGTTTCCTATGTTTCTTTATATTCCTAATTTTCCTCATTTCTTACAGGGCAGTAATACTAAATTACATTCATGCAACACAATTTGTTTTAGCCATCCCTCACTTGATGGACAGCTATTTTATTCTTAGCTGTTTGCTACAACAAAATAAGTTTCCCTTAAAAAAATTTTTATCTATTGTACCTCCCCCCCCCCTTTTTTTTTTTTACAAAGGTGGGGAACTATGGATGTATATACTGTTAGACTCAGTTGATATATTAGTAAATTTTGCTAAACAACTTACCTCCCTTCACCCCACTTTGTTTCATTCTTTGTTATAAGACATGTCTTTCTGAGTAAGTGGAAGGAGTGTATTCAGAAATGAAGGTAAGGTTAAAAAAACCATACCCTATAATATCAATAAAAATATTGCACTACTTTAAAGAAAAGCTATTTTTCTTTTCTTTCTAAAATCATATTTTTAAAATTGATCCCATTCCCTTGGAATTTTCTTCTTAAAAATCATTTTTCTGATGACTTTGGTTTCTTATCAGCTAGCAGTTTTGCATTTCTTTCTATAGAACTCTCATCAGTTAGAATGAACTAATCTTACTCTTCCTCCATTTATCTTTCTTCTTTCTCTGTATTTATTCAGTTCTGTGTTGGTATCCTTAAAACAAAACAAAACACAGGGAAGGAAGCAATATCTCTTTCTCTGGAGAACCACAAGACCTCAAGTATAGCTTCTAGTATTTTACTTTCACAAACAAAACAAAACAAAACAAAACTGGGACAACTCTTCATCTTTTGTTTTAAGAATAGATTTTTTACTGATTATATCCCATTTGGGTAGAGAGATAAATACTAATCATTTCTTTCTTCTCCTTTTCCAGTTCTTCTACCACCATTCAGCTAGAGGCAAAACTGTTAATTTCATCTTTCTTTTAACTCTTTATCTGCTGAGACAAGATAGAAAACTTTCTTGTTAGACAAGTGAATAGCTATAGTTTTTGTTTCAAAGCTTAAGAAAAAGTAGGTCAAAAATATATAAAGAAAATATTTCTTCCCTTCTCCCTTCTCCTACTTCCATTGTCCAATTTAAGAAATTAAATTGTACTTTGAACCATAGAAGGCAACTAGGTTAGAGCACTGGGCTTGTAGTCAGGAGGTTGTTGTTCAGTTGCTGCAGTTGTGTCCAATACTTTTGATCCCATTTGTGGTTTTCTTGGCAAGGACACTGGAGCATCTGGCAGCCATTTCCTTCTCCAGCTTATTTTATAAATGAGTCAGGAGTATCTGAGTTCAAACCTGGCCTCAGACACTTACTAGTTGTGTGATCCTGGGCAAGTCACTTAACCTTGTTTGCCTCAGTTTCCCCATCTGTAAAATTATCTGGAGAAGAAAATAGCAAGCTACTCCAGTATCTTTGCCAAGAAAATCCCAAATGGGTCATGAAGAAGAAGACATGACTGAAATGATCTGAACAGTGACAATAACACTGATACATAAAAGTTCTAGCAATTAAATCAGGCAATTCTTCAGATTCATAATCTTTGTTAGTGCTCATAGGAGGGAGAAATGATAATTCCCCTGAAATAAGGAGAGAAATATTTAGTAACTTTAAAAATAAAAAATAAAATAAAATCAAAAACATGAGATCAGAAAATTCTTTTCAATCTATTTTCATATTCATTATTTCCTACTTTTTAAAAATTAAATCAATACCAAGGAATTAAATAAACATTTTTGAAAGTTGAAAATATTGCTGTTTAAAAATGTTTCTACTTCTTGGATTCATCTCTTAATTCTCCGTATGCACACACAGATGGAGAGTGGTTTAATGGAGAGAGAGCTAACCTTGAAGACAGAAATACCTGGGGTCACTCAAGTCTCAACAATATGACTATTGACTGTGGGATATAGGCCAAGTCATTTAATCTCTCAGAGCTCTAGGCAACTCTCTAAGATTCAAATCAGAGATATCAATAGGTATTGCTAGAGTGAGTTTCCTCACTTAAGAGATCCCTATAGAAATGAAATCATAGGCCTGTTATCTATTCCTTTCTAATAACATACAAATAGAAAAATCAGGAATGGGAAAAATTAAGCCATATACTCCTATGTATATGAAATAAGAGTTAACAATATAAAGGCTAGACTTGTCACTGAAGAAACTTCCTCTACCAATGTATAAAACAGTACTTTTCCTATATTCTCCTCTTGGTTAAAGGCTGTTGCTAATGTTAAAAATGAAGCAGTTCATTCTTTTCCCTTCCACTTCTTAGTCTTATAGTCTTGAAAATAATTATCAGTTTGATATTGACTAATTAACTAATTCTTAACATCTAGAAGAGTGCTAAGCTTGGAGTCACAAGAACTGAGATTTCTAGCTTGGCTAATTGCTATGTGATCAAGGAAATTCGTGAAACCTTTCTGGGTTTCAGTTCCTGCTCTGTGAAATGAGGAATTGGACCAGATGAAGGGGTAGATCCCTTTCTAGCTTTCCATCTGTGAGCCCGTGATCTCATATGAGCCTTATGACAGCTCTGTCCTGTTAATAGGGCAAGTATTATCATTCCTGTTTTACAGATGAATAAAATATATCAAAGTACAAATGAGTCTAAATCTAATATTCTTTCCATAACATCAGAACAGTAAGTGGAAGGGTGGTATACCATTTTTTTTTCCAATCATGGCATAAGCATGTAATAATTCTGAAAATTTATTGTCAAGGGGAAATGCTAAGAGCTAAGCTAAATGTACCATGGAGAGGTAGCAGCAAATAAAACAAAACTCTCTCTTGTTGAGAACCTTCTCTCTCTAGTGTCCTTGACATTTCATCATGCTATTAGTCAGCATTCAGACACAGCATTGATTTCTTACCCTTGGTCACTATGGACTACTTGTCCAAAATCTTTCATTTGTGTCTTGGACCTGCTCTTTACTAATTAGTTGATGTGAGGCAGGTCACTTAGCTTCCCTGAATCTTTTCTATAAAATGAGGCTAGATTAGTCCCGAGGCCCCTCATTGTTCCAGAGCTATGAACCTATGCTTCTGGAAAGAATTGTTCTAGATGGCCACAAAGATTTCTGCCAACTCTAGAATTCTTTGATTTTAAAATTCTAGGCTTTAAGCTATTTGGAAACCTCACTCTGTATTTGAGAGCTGGTATTTCATGAAAAAGTATACTGGTCAATATATAAGATAAGGCTTTTTTAAAGGAAGCAAAACATTTAAGTATTACTTTTCCTATGTTCATGGACACCTGTGTGTTACCTCCCCCATTATAATATGAGCTCCTTGGGAGTAGGGACTATTATACTTTCCTATTTGTATCCCTAGGAAACAGTAAACACTTAATAAATGCATTTTTATTCATTCATTCACAGAGCATGGGGACTAGAGGGTCATTCATTGAGTCCAGTCTCTAGGAGGTAGGTGCAGGCCCTTTCCCTAGTCACCTTTATTTAAGCCCCATTGCCAGCACACATATGCAGAGACAATCAGGAAATGGGAGGGGAGAGCAGAGAAAATATGCAAGGAGAGGAAAACTTCGCCTCATAAGAATTGCCTACCAGCTGTGGAACACAAAGCATGTCAATTCAGCCGACCACCCCAGGATCACTAGTAGACCTGGTTCTGGCATAGTTAATTTCTCTGCACCTTACCCCAGCTCCAGTTTCCTGGCAATGTTTCCCCATACTTATTCCTCTTTTTTTCCTTGAGCTATCTCTTTGGTATGACTTGGCCTTGTCTCAAACTCTTGGCATCCTCCCAATCATGTTGAAGCAGCCATGCTAAAGCCTTGTCAGTTTGCAGTAATCACTGGGGAGCAGTAATTGTCACTACTTTTTATGCCCAGACTGTTGGAAACCACTTAAAAACAAGTTGGGGGGAGGGGAGAGACTTAAAAGTTACAGTAAGTAGAAGAAAGGATGGATATAACACGATAAAGCTGCTGTAAATAATCTATTTTAAAACATCATTAAACTTTCTGTTTTAAAAGTTAAAACATTAATTCTATCTCACAATGGGTAAAACTTGAAAGGATATAAATAGATCATTTTCAAAAGAGAAAACAAAAATTAATAGTAATCTGGGAAAAATGTTTAATTTAACTAATGATCAAAGAGATGCAAACAGTCAACTTTAAGATATCCATAAAACTGACAAAAATTAAAACAATTTAAGTTGATGCTGACAGGATAGGTATTTGGGAAGAACAGGTACAATTGCATATTTTTAGAATCCTTTTTTTGGAGAATAATCTGGAAAGGGCACAATTTTATTGTTCCATTTTTTCAGACTCCTTATGATCCCATTTGGGGTTTTCTTGCCAAAGAATGGTTTGCCATTTCCTTCTCCAAATCATTTTACAGATGAGGATCTGAGGTAAACAGAGTTAAGTGACTTGTTCAGGGTTACACCGCTGGTAAATGCCTTGAGGCCAGATAAGAATTCAGGAAGATGAGAAGATGAGAACAAAAGTTAAGGAAAATTAATGTGCAAAGAATCCTGATGAAGACTTAGAAAAAAAGTGATTGAAAAATTGCTCTAGTATTTTATATTAAAAAAATAATAAATTGAAATGAAAATAGTTGCTAATCAAATTTCATTGGTTTGTTACACTAAGGCTTTTGAGACATATATATATATATAAAAGCCTTAGTGTAATTTTCTAAGTGTAAAACCACACAAGACTTTTGAAAAAAATCATCTATGTGTATGGATATGTTCATAAATATATACACACATATATACACATATACATATACATATATACATACACACATATATACACATATACACATATATATGTGTGTGTGTGTATATATATATATATATATATATTATAGATATATATATATACACATACATAAACACACATTTTAAAGGAAGGTTGCAGGGAAATTTCTGAAAAATAACTATAAGTTCCAGTATTAGTAACAGGATGTCAGATGACAGAATTTAGAGTTAGAAGGAACCTCTAAAAGCCATTTAATTCAACCTGTGACATCATTAGAAAATATTTAACTAGTAAACTATCCAACCTCTGTTTGCAGACCTCTAATGAAGGTGAACCACTGGAGGGAGTCTATTCAACTTTTGAGGTACTTTAATCATTTCAAAAATTTTCCCAATTTTAACCTAAATTACCTCTTGGCAACTTCCACTCATTGCTTTAATATATGTTCAATGAACAATATGCTTCAATATACGATCCTATTACTTCTTTAACATGGCAGAATAGTGCCATGTGATTAACTGGATTTTTGTAATTTTCCAAAATTCTCTTAAGTGAAAAGTAAAGCTACATATACTTGAAGGTGTCTTCCATTTTGGTGTGTGTGATATGCTGTAAATGTAGTTTAAAACCTGATTTAACTTTTTAAATGCTAAAATATTATATGGATTTCATATTCATAATTCCATATTATAAATATAATAAGTTTCATTTTTAACAGGTTTAATTTTTCTTGTGGAAAAGTATTCTCTTATATTGAGATGGCATTTGCACCTCCCAAAAACCTAGATGGGCCCAAAATGCAGACAAAAATGAGTACCTGGACACCTCTAAACCATCAGATTTTGAATGAAAAGGTAAGTGTATGTGTTTATAATCTACATATATAGTCACCAAAAGTTTGGGTTTTTTAAAGTGCTAAAACTAATTCTATTAAAGTTTGAATTAAAAATACTGTAGTTGTATAATGGTGATCAGAATAAGCATGAATTTGACTATTCCTTGTTACTCAACTTGTTGGGTTTTAATCACTAATTTTAAATGATCTCTTTCGGCTTTTTAATCTTTGTCGAAGAATATTCTTTTTTTTCACATAAGAGTATAGGACTGAGATTGGCAGGAGGTATTACCAGACAAGGGAGCCAGAGCAAAGTATATTTGGCTATAAATGTGGTATTTTAGGTATATTGATAAAAAACATAAAAGTTCAATATCTGTGTGAATTGCTTTTATAGACATGTATTGTATAACCATGGAAGCATGAAGATAAATATAGACATTGAGACCCCTCAGTCAGGCATAGTTGGGTAGATGATTTCTAAAAGGTGAAGTGCTGCAGGAATTACCACTAACGTTGTTGTTAATCAGTTGCTTTTTCAATTGTGTTTGACTCATTATTATCCTGTTTTGGAGTTTTCTTGGCAAAAACACTGTAATGGTTTGCATTTTTTTTTCCAGCTTATTTTACATATGAGGAAACTGAGACAATCAGGGTTAAATGACTTACCCAGGGTCACAAAGTTAGTAAATATGTGAGACCAGGTTGAACTCAGGAAAATGAGTCTTCCTGACTCCAGACCCAGCACTCTATCCACTATATCATATGACTACCCTGATTAACTCCTGACTAACTAGCTATGTGGTTTTGGGTCTCATATTTAAAATGAAAGAGTAGGATAAAACAATGTGTAGAGGAAATTTCTTCTTGTACTGAGATTTTGTCGTTAATGACCTCCTTATCATTAAATCTAATCTATTTTTAAGTTCTCAGAATCACAGAATTTGAGAGCTGGTAATAGCCATTTAAATCCACCTACATGCAAAAGGAGCCCCCTTTATAATGTACTTGACAATTGATTGTGGAATCTCTGCTTAAATACCTCCAAGTAGTGGATAGTGATAGATCACTTCTTTGGGTAGCTCTTTCCACTTAGGGTTAGCTCTAATTGTTAGAAAATTGGTGTGGGGGGGGTGTTTCCTAATACGGAGCCTATATTAGTTTAATTGCAATTTCCACCTTTTGCTCTTGGTTCTACCCTTTAAGGCCAAATGGAAGAAGTTATCTCTTTTCTGATATTTGAAGATATCCCTTCAGATATTTGAGGCTATCCATTATGGCCCTTGTATGTTTTTCCTTTCTTTCTTTCTTTTTTTTTTTTTTTTAATAGCTTTTTATTTACAGAACATATGCATGGGTGATTTTTCAACTTTGACCCTTGCAAAACCTTCTCTTCCAAATTTTCCCCTCCTTGGTTTTCTCTTTTCTATATTAAATATTCCCAGTTCCTTTAACTGATCTTCATATGATATGGACTCTTAACCAACTTCTGGAAACTGCTGCTTATCAACGTCCTTCCTAAGTTTCACGCTTTCTTTACTTTTTTCCTACCTCCATAACTTTGTCTACAATACTCCAAGTTATGTCTCTTGACATCCTTCCATTCATTCAAAGCCAAACTTAGATACTATTTTCTCCATGATCATTTTCCAGATCCCTCTAATCCTATATGATCACACTCTCTGATTCCCTCATAGCAATTCTGGAGGTGGAAAAACTTGAAATTTTTGCAAAGTACTATATATATATACACTATCTCATTTTATCCTCACAACAAACTTAGGGGTAAGGTGCTATTATTACTCCCATTTTACACTTGAGGAAAACAAAGGAAACAGAGATGAAGTGACTTGCTCAGCTTCACCAAGCGAGTAAGTATCTAAGGACACTTTTGAACTAAGGTCTTCCTGACTCCAGGCCCAGTACTCTACTGTTCCACCTAACTATCTCTATATACTTGAAATATACGGAAAAGGCATTAGCTCAGTGATCTCTCTATCGTGTTTATGGGATAGACTCCTAAAGATTACAATGTCTTCAGTGGAGACCAGAAAATATGCAGCATGTAAATTTTTGTTTTTGGATGAGTACAGGAAAGATTTATTTTACATTCTCATGTACATTTTTAGATTGATTCCATCCTATCATTACCATCCATCTTGTAGTTCCAAACGGGAGCTTGATTCAGAATTTAATATAGGAAATAAAATGAAATATTACTTAAAGTATTAAAATATGGAAATTAAGGTCTTTATGCAGTTCTAGAGCTTTCTCCCCTTTGGAAACTTTCTTATTTCAGATCATGACTCCCCATACTCACAGGACTCAGATTATAATTTCATGGTTTATTAAACATTAAGAAAAAAGGACGAACCATCTCAATAATCAACTCATAAATTTCTCTTTGAGACTGTTGTTTGTCCTTCATTCTCAAAGATGGCCATGACATCAGGGAGATAGTGCCATGACATGTGAGTGAATCGGATTTGAGTAAGGGAAAACTGTGCAAGCCATTTGGATCCAGTGGGCCTGGAGGCAGAAAGACGAATTCAAACTATTAGCTCTGGGAGCTCTACTAGCTCTATGACAGAGAAGTCTATGTATGGAAGGAGGTTTGAGGGGTAAGCCGGAGTTGGGGGGTAGTCATCTAATCTCTATTTTCTTCAATTTCCTCAACTATAAGTGGGAGTAACAGTAGCACCAACTTTCAGAGTTGCTGTGAGGATCCAATGAGATATTTGTAAAACACTCAGTATAGTGCCTGGAACATAATAGGGGCTTTAATAAATACTTAGTTCTTCCTTCTTTTATTTTTTCCTTTCTTCCTCTCTCAAATCTTCAACAGTGATAGAAAATAATGCCCTGATCCCTCCATTTCTACAAGTTAAAAAGGAGGAGGAAAGGGATATGGATATTTGTGTTCAGGACTCCTTTTCTGGTTCATAGATCAGAGGCAAAGAAAAGAAAAAAACCATTGGAAATCAATCTCCCCTTCTCAGCTCAAATATTCCAACAGTTCTTAGAACTATAATCAGTTCTTAGGTTTGCCTTTGTGATTCTCATTTGGCTCTGGGTGCAGACCTTCCCCCTCAGTGCTCCATCAGTCTTAGTTCATTGACCAATAAAGTCTTGGGCCATAGTAATGGGTATCTGGCAGTCCCAATCAATGGCAGCTTCTTGCAATACTTACTTGTTGATCAGTGAGTCTGAAGAAAGGAGAAAGTCAATCTTAAATACCAAATTTTCTGCAAATCTCCCTATCCTAGAATAACTCATGACCCAGTGAAAAATAATGATTTAGAAATATGATAAGGCATGGATCTGAGTTACCTTTATTTCTTTTCTAAATAAAATAATATTATATTCCATTTTTGGCCCTAATTCATTACATATTGAAAAATGAAACAGAGTACTCAGTGAAAAATTTTTCATGAAATAAATGGGTCAGTTGCAAAGTCTATTACCAGTTCCTTGTTAGGCTACAGCTGACCAGCAGGTGTCATTGTGGTGATATCCATGTTACTGTTGAGTCATTTCAGTCCCTTCAAACTTTTCATGATCTAACTTGGAATTTCTTGGCAAAGGTATTTGAGTGATTTGCTAATTCCTTCCATAGCCCCCTTTGCAGATGAGTAACTGAAACAAATAAGGTGAAGTGACTTGCCCAGGATCACACAGTGAGTAATTGTCTGAGGCCAAATTTGAACTCAGGAATATGCGTCTTCCTGATTCCAAGTCCAGTCCTCTTTCCACTGTGCCATTATATTAATGGAACACAGCAAAAAGTGAGTCCCATGTGGTTTTTTAAAACTTGCTACTTATAGCCATTATATTATTATTGTCATATTACTTTATGTAGTACTACTAGTACCATCTTACAATTTTGTAGTGATTAATAATTTTATATGGGTATATAGTATTATGGTGTTTACATATATAATATTCTTAAAATTTTACAAAGTACTTAGGGAGATAATATGACACAATGGAAAGAATATTCAGTTTGGAGTCAGATGACACATATATATATGTATATGTATATATGTATAAATACAATAAAAAACTAGCTTCTTTACTTACAATATGTGTGATCTTAGTTAAATCTTTTAAACTCTCTTGACCCTGGTTGCAGTAAAACAAGGGGGTCACTAGATTAGAAAACCTTTAAAGCTCCTTTTAGTTTCTAAATCTATGATCTCATGATTTCAATTAATCTTATGGGGTAAATAGAATAGACATTATAATTCTTGTTAATTTCTTTTAACAAATGAAACTGAGATGAGAGGATTTCCAATCATTAATAATCATTGTGATTTTGGGATCCTATTTCCTTAAACTTTGTCCTCCTATTCTGTGGGGATTATCACATGGTGCAAGATATCACTGTATTATCAACAGACTAAAGTAATTAGCATAGAATTTTGATTTAACAGCAGGCTCAAAGCAAACTGTGATATAAACAGAAAATTTGAATTCAAATACAGATTCACTAAAAGTAGCAGCAGCATAGATAGGTACTATGTAAAATTGTAAAGTGAGTTTTCTTTTGCAGAATGGATTTTTGTGAGGTTGTTTTGAATCTAAATTTATAGGGTAATAGATGTAGAAGGAAAACCATTCTAAATTTCATTTGTAATCATAGAGAGAAAATTTTATTGAAAATGTTCAGTATCTCTTTCAAATCAACTAAGGTTCATAGGTATAGGGTAACAGGAAAATGGAAAGCAAAAAAGTATAATTCTTCAATAAAATTAAAACTGATATTTTTATATCATGATCATACCAATTCAGCCACAGTTCCTCAATCACTTACTAAATGTCTGTTATTATGCTTGATGTTGGGGGCACAAAGCTAAAAAGCAAATCCTTCCTTTCCACTTCAGGGTGTCTTGTTTTGAAGGCCTTTGTAGAACCAAGGAACTTGAATAAAATCAGAATCCATTAAAAATCAATGACAGTTAAATGAATTTTTTGTTATCTACAACAGTAGATGTTCTGATTATTGGAGATCAATTATATTAATTGCCAATTAAATACAGTAAATTATGCCTAACTCTAAAATTATACTAGATATAGCTTCATCAGAAAAAAAAAAACCTTCAAGATCTATTTGGGATTATTGTCATTTTATAAGTTTCTATTTCTAAGGCTAAATATCCCCTTCAGGCTATTAAATCTCCTTTTAGGTATAATTACTGCAATTTAAGTAGCTGTTTCCAGATGCCTTTGAAGTTCAGAATTAACACTGATTCATAACAAACCTTTTTATAGCATTAATTTTTTTTTGTAACTTCTTAAAATTCTGTAGTATTATGTTTAGAGTTGTTGGAATTATAGTAATTGACTTTTGTATAGCACTTTGAAATGTATAAAGCACTTTAACATATTTGAGCTTTACAACACAAGTGAAGTTGGTAGTTGGTACCATGTCTCCATCTTATAAAATAAAGAAATAGATCTCTAGAGTTCAAGTGACTTACTCACAATCACATTGATTGTGTCAGAAATGAGAATCAATCTACATCTTTCTAATTCCAACTCTTAATCTATGTTAGGAAGAATATTACACTGTGAGTCAGGAAATGTGAGTTCCTATTTCTAACTCTTCCAGTAATTTTTGAGGAAATCACTTAACTTTTCTAGGTCTCAATTTCCTAATTGTCAATTAATAAATATTTATTAAACACTTACTGATGAGGTTGAGATAACAATTTCTAGTTCAAAATAAAAGGCATGAGACACATGTGAAGAATTTACAATGGTGTTTTCTTTGTTAAAAAGTGCTTTTATTTATGGAAATAATGTGTTCATGGAAGCTAGTAGGTCGGATTTTGAAGAGCTTTGAATGCCAAAGAGAAAAGTTTATAATTGATCCTAGAGATGATAGGGAACCATTAACATTTATTAAGTGGAAGATCAGATATGGTCAAATCTAAGATTTAAGAAAATCACTTTGGCAGTCTTGTGGAGGATGGATTGGAGTGAATCAGGAGAGGGAAATCAATTAGGAAGCTATTTCATTGGTTCAAGTGAGGAGTGATGAGTCAACATGAATAGCACGGTATCTGTGAGTGGAGAGAGGAGTAAACATACTCAGGAGATGTTGTGAAGATAGAAACTATTGTTAATTTAAAAATTAGCAATAACAAAACAGCATAGTTTTGCATTATATGTGTTTGTCTTTATCTCCTTTGAATTTAAATTCCTTGAGAATTTACATAGAACAGGGACTCTTTCTTTTCATTTGAACATATGAAATGATAGATTAAACTAAATGATTTATTAAGGTTCCTTTCAGTCCTGTGATTACATGGCTTCTGAAGCTTTTTTTTTCCCCAACAAATCAACAAACAAGAGTAGATAGCTCAGGAAAACCTCAGTAGGTACTTTATAAGATCTCTTGCTACTTTCAAACATCTTACAACCTATTTGAATAGATAAATTGATTAGCAGACATGAAAAATCACAACCAAGTACTCAATAGTGTTCCATAGACTCTGAATGCTGTAAGAATTCAAAGAAGACAAATCATTACAACTTCTTAGACAAGCAGTGACATGGTCAGACCTCTCTCTGCCTTAGGAAAAATCCCCTTAGCAGTTGTGAAAGGATTGGAAAGAAGGATAAAGAACAGAATTAGGAAAGGTTAGTAAGGTATGAGAGAGATGGAATGATAGGAGGGTGTGATCAGATAAAAGAATTTCAGAGTTTTGTTCAAAGAAGTAGAATTATTATGGATGATAATAGGATCAAGACATAATCATGCCTATGTATACTGAGATGAAGTAAAATAGCAGGTGTTAGTAGATTGAAGAATAGGGTAGATTGGTGTTTGAAGGAACATTAAGATATATGTTGAAGTCTCATAGTAAAAAAGCAAGAGTTAGGATTAAAAATACCTAGAATATAAGAGCCCCAAACACATTGAGAATAAAGGAAGAATGTCCTTGGGGTCAGTAAATAACAGTTACAAGGATCTGGATCAGTTGAAAAATTTGGATGGAATAAACCTCAAAGGAAAAGTTGAGTGATATTGTGCAGACCAGGGAGAATCTGTTCTAGAAATGCAATATTCTGACTTCTCCTCTTATCTCAGGTAGCTCAAAAAAGAAAGGAAAACTCTTAGGTTAATTTGAGATCAATTACCACATAGTAGAGGAAGCCACAAAGTAGTGGCCAGAAAACTTCAGGAATACTTGGTCCAGTCTCTGACATATGGTAGTTATGCAAATCAGTTAACCTCTCAAGGCTCCAGGCAACTTTCTCAGACTATTAATTGTGGAGCAGGTGCCAGTCTACATTGGCAAAGGCAGTTTTTAATATTCCCTATTCCAGTGAAATTGCAGGTCTGGTTTAAAAAAAGGGGGGGAAAAGAAAAACAACATATGGTAGAGACAGAGATAAACATGTTGACATATGTTCATTGTATTCTCTCAACACACACAAATATATTAGCATATTCTTTCTCATATTTACTTTCATTAATAAGTATTATATATATGTGTGTGTGTGTACCTTCCAACAGATGCTTAAATAAACATCTACTCATAAATACACACATGTACATTTATCCAATTCTCAAATGTTTTAATTGAGCTTATGAGTTCATTGGTGTAAGTATTATTTCTCAGGATGTAGCTCACAAATATATTTATGTTTATATATGAAACAAATATACTCATATCTTTAATTATACACATGTATATACACATACTTATGGAATATAAAGGCAACTAGGTAGTTAAGTAGATAAAAACACTGCACCTAAAATCAAGAAGAACTGAGTTCTGATCCAGACTTAGGTAATAACTAGCTATGTGAATCTGGGCAAGTTTTTAACCTTTTTATGTCTTAATTTCCTAATTTATAAATGAGGATAATAATAATTTTTTCTTCCCAGAGTTTCTGTGCACATAAAATGAGAGAATATTTATTTTTCTCATCTAAACTTTCACTCTTTCATTTTAATGCATTGTTTAATCCATTCACATTTAAAGTTACAAGAATTATGTTTATATTTTCCTCCATATGTTTGTATTTTGCAAGTTATGATTTTTTCCTTTCTCTGCTTAAACACAATACCATGATCTTTTGTGTTAATTTATCTTAATCTTTTACAAAATAATCTTGTTTCCACTGGCCCTTCCCTTCACTCTTCATCCTCTTCTCTTGCTTATCATACCTTTCCTTTTAAGGTTTTACATGTTAGTTCCTTTTTTTCTCCTGTTTAATCTGGTTATATATCCCCCCTTTCCCCTCTCAATTAGTCAAGTAGGTTCCACTTTCTCCTTTTTTCTAAATAGTCTTATCTATTAATTTTTTGAAATTTCATCTTTTCATCCCTTTCCAAAAGTTTTTTTCTCACTCTCATTACCTATCCTTTCTTTCTCTGTCTTCTCTAGCCCCTCATTTAATTCATGACTCCTTTAATTATCTGATATCTTTCTTTTTTCTATATTCCTCATATATTTAAAACTTTCAAGGTAGCCATTCTAGCCTCTAATACCTTGTTATTGTCAGGTGGAGCTGGCCTCATGTGTATTCCCCTTTTCCATTCCAACATTCCCAGCATAATTCAATTATTGCAGGTGTTGAGAGTACACTGACCTCCTGTTTTCTAGCCTATCATCTATATCCTCCCCAATTACTTTTTTTCCCTTTTTATTGCTTTCTTTTCTTTCCTTTTTTTTTTTTTTTTTTTTTTTTTTTTTTTTTTTTTTTTTTTTTTTTTTTGCCTATTTGCTCACATACTTTCCTATTTCCCAGATGCCAATTGCCCCTAGGAATTTCAGTACCCCCTTCCCAAAATAGGCTAAATAGACTTTTCTTTTTTTTTTTATTAAAGCTTTTTATGTTCAAAACATATGCATAGATAATTTTCAACATTCACCCTTGCAAAACCTTGTGTTCCAAATTTTTCCCTCCTCTCCCATAGATGGCAAATAATCCAATATACATTAAACATGTGCATTCTTCTATACATATTTCTACAATTATCATGCTGCACAAGAAAAATCAGATCAAAAAGGAAAAAAAAAAAGAAACAAAATGTAAGCAAACAACAACAAAAAAGAATGAAAATGCTATGTTGTGATCCACACTCAGTTCCCAGTCTTCTCTCTGGGTGTAGATGGCTCCCTTCATCACAAGATTATTGGAGCTGGCCTCATTTATCTCATTGTAAAAAGAGCCACATCCATCAGAACTGATCTTTGTATAATCTTGTTGCCATGTATAATGATCTCCTGGTTCTGCTCACTTCATTTAGCATCAATTCATGTAATTCTCTCCAGGCCTTTCTGAAATCATCCTGCTGATAATTTCTTATGGAACAATAATATTCCATAACATTCATATATCACAATTTATTCAGCCATTCTTCAATTGATGGGCATCCACTCAGTTTCCTGTTTCTTGCCACTACAAAAAGGGCTGCCACAAATATTTTTGCACTTATGGGTCCCTTTCCCTCCTTTACGATCTCTTTGGAAATAAACCCAGTAATAACACTGCTAGATCAAAGGTATGCACAGTTTGATAACCCTTTGGGCATAGTTCCAAACTGCTCTCCAGAATGGTTGGATGCGTTCACAACTCCACCAACAATGTATCAGTATCCCAATTTTCCCGCATCCCCTCCAACATTCATCATTATCTTTTCCTGTCATCTTAGCCAATCTGAGATGTGTGTAGTGGTACCTCAGAGTTGTCTTAATTTGCATTTCTTTGATCAATAATGATTTAGAGCAGGTCTTTCTCTTGACTACTTGTAGAATTTGTTTCTGAATTGAATTGTTAAATTTAACTATGTGTCTTGGAATTTGCAGCCTTGGTTTTTCTGGGGATGATCTATGAATTCTTTTGATTGGTATTCCATTTTCCATGTTTAAAAGCTTGGGCAATTCTCTCCTATTATTTTCTTCATCATAGCATTAAAGTTTTTTGTTGTTTTTATTTGGTTTTTGTCCTTTTTTATTCTTCTGAGAAATCTATGATCCTTATATTTTCTTTATAAATCCTGTTTTCCAGATCAGTATGTTTTGCTTACATAGTGGGCACATTTTCTTTTAATATTTTTTGTTGTTGCTGACTTTAGGTTGACTTTCACTTCTGTAGATTTGCCACGGCAGATACAGTTTTCCTATTCTGTTTCTTATTATTACTTTAAAGACCATGAGTTTTGCTCTCATAATTCTTATCTCTCTTTTGAGCCATTTAGGAACAATGTTTTGCTCCATGTTCTCCTGTCATTTCATCAAGTGTTGTATCACTTTCCTTTGTTTTGCACTATTTATTCATAGATGTTTGAACTCATTTACTAGATCCAAAGATCATATTTCCTTTTGTTGTTAATGTATTTCTTGTTAATTTAACTGCTGATATTCAAGGTCTGCGTTTTCTTTTTCATGAAATGTTTGAGCATATAGATCTCCCACCCCCTTTTCCCCTATTTTTCCTCTAATCACTTTCTGACCCCGTTCCCTCTGATGATTGTTTCCTTGGGGGCTGGATCTTAAAGTGTTTCAACCTAGGCAATTCACAGTTCACCAGTCTAGATTTCTTCCCCAAGGTGACTTTTGGGTACTCAGAACTAGTTCCAACTAGATTTTATATTCTTTTCCTTAGGCTTAGTGGAATGATATACTCCTCCCCTGTCCCTCTTCCACCCTGCCATAAATATTGTCCTCTTCTGTTAATTTGTCCTACCTTTTCTGTTTTCTGGCCCAGTACCAGTAGTTCAGAAAGCTGTGCTGCTAAAGCCAAAGAGTTGTCCACCTTCCCCCCATACCAGCAGTTCAGAGCTCTGAAGGGTTTCAGCCTTCTGGCTGGCTGACAAGACCCTGGTAAACTTCTATAGCATGAAGCCAGGTTCTCAATAGCACTACAAAGAGGAAGGAAGGCACTATGGTGCTGGAATGGATTTTATTGTAAGCTTGTATGTCAGGTCCTTGTATCTACTGGGGCATGTTGTTGCTGACCTTAGCATGGGAGGGAGGAAATTTATAAATAAGCTCAGGGTTAATGAGCATCAATTCATGGCTTTGGGTTTTTTTATTTTAATCTTTTAGATTCCGGGTATTCTAAATCATGGAAAACCTGAATTTAATTTATTAATTTTTTTGGAGAGGTTTAACATGCCATAAGAAAATATCTAGTCTTATTCTGATCATATGACTCAAAAATTTCAAAATTAAATATTTTCATAATAATTCACAAACCTTGAAGTTCTAACTACAAATGCTAGTTATTATTTTAAAAACATAGTAATTGATATAATAATCATATTTAAATAGCACTTTATGGTTTAAAAAGCACATTGCTCATAACAACTAAAGGTAAGTAGTACAAATATTATATTCACTGGAATGGCAAAAATAGCACAAAAAGGGGATAAAATCCAATGCTAGCCAACTTACAGGGAAATGGGTACTCATATCATTAGTAATACTGAGGACTGGTACATGTAGTTTGGAAAGAAGTACAACCTTCTACAATAAGAGTCAGATAATTAATAATACCTTTGACTGGCTTGTATAGAAAGAAAAGAAAAAAAAGGAGCCTATGTATATAGAAATATTTATAACTTTTTTTGTCCTGGTAAAAATCTTTAAAATTTATATGTCATAATATTAGGAAATAGATGAGTAACTTATGATGTGTCAATATAATTGAATATTATAGTGTCATAACAATAACTACAAAGCATATAAGGAATTTGTAAAGACCTATATGTAGTAACATGAAGGAAGAATAATAGAAACAACTACATATACTGATTGCAGCTATATAAAGAGCTGAAAGCAGGGCAAGGGAATGGCAGAATTTACAGGTGGGTGGACTTGGAAATGGACTGACAGAGTAAGTATATCTTTTGTTTGTTGATTCATTTAATTTAACATTCTTAAATGCTGGGAGTTTATATATAGATTTTATATGAGGTTTATGTTCTAGACCTTATAGATACATTTTATTGTCTTCATTGATGGTTACTAAGGGTTATAATAAAGATTTTTTTTTTAAGTGTAAAGAAAGAGAAAAAATAAAATAACCAACAAAACAGTCATGAGCTGCTTTGGCTTCCTTTCCCCATATTCATTTACTCGAATTGAGGGGTGAAAATTAATCAAAATCTAAGCAGCCAGAGAAGGTGTGTGGAAAACAATATCAACAACAACAATAATAAGCCGGTATTTATATAAACTTATACAATGTTTTACAAACATTACTTTGTTTTATCCTCACAACAACAATCCTGGGAGGTGAGTGCTATTTTTATCCCTTTTTACCAATAAAAAAACTGAGGTAGATAAAGAGTAAGTCATTTGCCCAGTCATAGAGTTGGTAAGTATCTGAGACAGGATTTGAACTTAAATTTTCCTATTTCCAGGTCCTGTATTGCATTCATTGTATCATTTTCTCACCTGGATAAAAGCAAAAGCTGGATGATGTTCCTTGAATAATCAATAATTATCTATATTGGATCTTTTGATAACCTTTAAAATAAAAACCAATGGAAAAATATTAATGAAAGGCATTGTATCTCATGACCTTCATACATTTTCTTCATCATTTTTTAAAATAATGGTTACAGATATTATTTCAATTTTTATTATTTCTTCTTTTGGTGGTTTTTTGTCTTCTTTTAAGTTCCTCAGTTATTCTCATTTCACTATTTCATATAAGATTATTTTTTTAAATTTAAAGCTGGAAGAGATTATAAAGGCCAATTATAATTTTTATCCTTTTCTTCAAAAATGTAAGACTACTACTACTGATGTGGTGGTAGTGATGATGATGATGATGATGATGATGATAAGATATTGGGTTTGGAAATCAACCTGTACCTTAGAAATCATCTAGGCTCATCTCCCTTCTTCCCTCTTAGGAATAATACATACACAGTCCCCTGGCCGGTGGTTATCTATCATCTAAGTCCTGCTTGAAAAATTTTGATTCTTTGATACCAACTACTATCTCCAAAATACATAAGGTTAAAAATCTGTATTCATATATGTGATGTAGTCTTTCAATTTCCATGATGGCAATGAAAAATATAAAGAAATAGGTTGTTATAATAGGGTAGTGATCCAACCTGGCTTCCTCATTTGGTATATGAAGAGACAGAGAGAGGGCCACCTCACTGAGATTTTTTTGGAAGGTTTTTAGAATTGTTTTTATTGTATGACATACTAAATCACTCTTCTATATTTGCTTATCCTAGATATTTGAAGAAAGAAGAATCCTACTTGGAAAATGGGTAAATCTGTAAAATATATATATTTCTAAAATTTAAGTATATATTTAACTTCATTGTTAAATCCAGTGCTTTACAGTGATTTCAAATAAGGATGCCTCAATTTTAAAGGCATGGATCATCTTGAAAATATTACATCACTTGTGCAGATTTCTGTCTTAGCTTCTTGCTGATAATCAGTAATAAACTCAAACTTTCCATTTTTAGTATTTTGAATAGCCTTGACTTATGGGACCTTCTTTACTTATTCACATAAAAGCAAAAAGCATATTCTTTCTGTTAATACTTATGGCCTAAGAAATAATAAATAAGTGCTCATTGGAGTACCCCAGCCATTTCATATATTTTTTCTGCAGGAAAATGATGATATGATACTCTGTGGCACTCCAATGAATGGCACATCTTGTTGCCCAATTAAGATTCCTAAAGCATAAGCCATTCCCCTGCTTGATAAACTCCTGTGACTCCTAATTAACTCTAGGTTAAACTGTAAATGCCTTTTTAAAGGCATGTTAAAGTCCTTTACAATCTGAGTCCAGTTTACCTGTCCAGCTTTATTATCCATTACTGCCCTTCATATACTCTCTACAATTGAACTAAACTGGTTTACTTGTTTCCAGTGCACAACTGCTCCCTTTCCCATCTCTGAGCTTGTATTCAGACTGAGGCACTCTCTTCTTATCTCTGCCTCTTAGAATACCTAGCTTCCTTAGAAACTCCTTCAAAAATCTGTAGCTTAATTGCTATGAGGCCCATCCTGATACTGAGTTGCTAATTCCCTACCTTGTTTTCTCAAACTACTTTATGTCGATTTTGTATTTTCTCATCTTTGAAAGTATTGCCCCTACTGCCAGTTCTTTGCTCTCCCGCCCTCCCCCAGACTGTATACTCTTTGGGAACAGAGATTGATCAGTTTTTATTTTTGCATTCTTAGTATCTCACTCAATTCCTACACATAGCAAGCAAATGATAAATGCTTGATGCATGAATGAATCTGTTGATATTCAGATCCTAGGATAAGAATATTTCTACAAATAATTTTGGTTTTGTTATATGATTGATTGTATATTTTTAACTAAGTTCAGTTTCTCCCTTTTTGGATGTTAAATTTACTTGATTCTAGTTTCCAAAAACTTAGTACACAAGTTGATTTAGCTAGAACGAGCCATTTGGGTTAAATGCCCTTTCTGTTAGTTTTTATTTTTAAAGAAAGCAGGAATGTTTGTCTTCCAACTAATCAGATAAATCCTATGATTCTCTTTCGTGTCATGATGATCAATTCTCTTTAATTACTATCTGATGTTTATATACTGGTTACCTGCTTATACATTTATTTTCCTTTTTGCCCATATCAATTCACTCCCATTCATATATATATATATATATATATATACACACATATACACATATAAATTTATATGTATAGCACCATATACAATAACATGTATAGATTGCTTTTTTAAAGATGTTTTCTATTCATATTTGTATTATATATTTTCTTTCTTTTTCAAGAGTGTGCATATTCTTCAATACTTCAAGGATCAATAAGTCTATCTGTGTGGGTTCTCCTTCCCCCAATGTGGATTACAACTCCTCTACATCTTAACAAAACTTTCAGAGTTGCTAGAGTTAAAGTGTTTGTCTACTTGAAGTTAATTTAGTGAGGCTCTCTCAATTTAGTTAGGCTAGGTTTAGGTAAATTGATCCTTAGACATAGAGGTGTTTCTTAATGTCCCTTCCCTGCCCCATATTTGAAGTGCTTCCAACTGAGGTAGTTTTGTTTAGCCTTTAAGAACTCAGGTTAATCTGATTGCTAGAATGAGATACTGGAGTAAGACTTTAGTTCTAATGGTACATGATATTTATTTGCAATGTGATACAGCAGTAAGAAGACTGAATTTGGATTCAGGGAACCCCGATTTTGATATTTACTGCTTATAAGACTTTGGACAGGTTTCTAGCTCTAATTTTCCTTATCTAAAAAATGATAGGATTGGGATCAGAAGACTTCTAAAGACCCTTCTAGTTCTAGAACTACGATTCTCTGACCTTAAGAGGAATTTAGGTTAGAAGAGATCAATTATAGATCATGGTATCATTCATTATTAATCAGCATTCATGACCTATTCTATTTAATATCTATCCTATTTAATATATTACTTTAATATATAACATTCAATATCATATTTTATAGAATAGTCGATATCTATCATAATTAATATAATTCTATTTAATATAATTTATTCATAGTTTATTATAATTAGTTAATTAAAGTGTAGGGAAATGTCTAACAGGGTAATAGAAGTAAGGACATCTAAGTCATAGCTCTGACTCAACCATTAACTTGATGTGTAGCTTTGGGCAAGTTATTGACTGTCTTAGAGCACTTGTTTGTAACATTGTAGATGGCATAGTGGATAGATGCCAGGGTCGAGAAGATTCATTTTTGTGAGTTTAAATCTGGCCTCATATCTTGCTGTGTGATCATAGACAAGTCATTTAACCCTGTTTACTCCAGTTTCCTCATCTGTAAAATGGGCTAGTGAAAGAAATGTCAAAATAATGCTAGTATCTTTGCCAAGAAAACTCCAAATGAGGTCACAAGGTATTGGACCAGATTGAACAACAAAGAGCAGTGTTGAGATTTTAATCTGTCTTCAACAAAATGATTTGCTTAATTTGCTAATAGCTGTTATCTTCTAAGAATATTAGTAAGTCAAAACAGTTTTTGAGCAGGGAAAGTGACAATCATACATATTTGCTTTTTATTCCCAAAGCTAATTATTTTAAGCACTTGTTTTATATGTTAAGAGCACCTGATAAGGGAATTCAAAATATATCTTTCGTGAAGTTGGGTGTTAGAAAGAGAGTATCAGTATTTTATCTTGATAACTATTTTCTGTTTGACATCTGTGCTTCCCAGATTGCTGCTAAAAGCTAGCTTAAATCCATGAGATTTTGTTTTGTTTTTTAGCAAAGAAAGGGTTTTTTTTTTTTTTTAGCAACTAATGAGGGGGAAGATAATGGTATGGCAAGTGGGGGGTTATGTCATTGGTTGGTGGGCTAACCCTAAAAACAAGTTAAGATTTTAATATGTCTTAGCAAATTAGTGAGGTACAGGAAGATTCTTTTACTAAGGAAATATTGGGAGGGGGGAGGCACTGGACATCATAACTTGGTCTTCTGATCAGAGCCATAATTTAGGATTTACTGGATAGATTTCTTTCTTAAGGACCAGGCCTCAAACCAAAACCAATCTAATTTTCATTGGCCATCAATAGGTCCTAGGCCAAGCCTCATCTGGTCATTGTTTGGGTCAATCAGGACTCTGATTGACTCAGATTGACTGTATTATAATAAAATGAAAATCATTTCAGCTTTGGCCAAGAGCTCTGAGGGTCTTCCTCTCTTAGATTCATTCATTCATTTATATTACATATATATGTACATGTATGATGTGTTTAGATTTTTTTGAACTTGGTAAAAGAAGAGATTCTTAGCCTCAGTGGCTACCTAGCCTTAATCACTGAATGAGTACAACCTCAGCCAAACTGAGTTTGACTAAGTTGAAGACTTTAGTTTAAAAAGGCCAAGGTTTCCTATTGCATTCAGGCCATCTCCAGTCATCTAAATCTATATCTGGCCACTGGACCCAGATGGCTCTAGAGGGGAAGTAAGGCAGATGACCTTTCACAGCCCTCCCTCACTTAAATCCAATTCACTTGCATGTCATGTCATCACCTCCCTGACCTCCCCTCCCATGATCCCCTTCCAGAATGATGGACAAACAGAAAACTGTGATGATTTTGTAAATGCAAGGAACAAAAGGCCTATTAGGAACAAAAGATCCACTTAAAGTCCAGTTTACCTTGGAGAATAGCTAGGCTTCCAGATTGTTTACTGGAATTCAGGCTCTCTTCTGATGCCATTCCTTGCTCTCAGTGGTCTTATTTAGCCCCCATCATAACCTGTGAGATAAGTGCTGTTATTATCCCATTGTACAGATGAGAAAGCTGGTTGAAAAAAATTATCTTTCTCAAGGTCAGTCACACAACCAGTCTGTGAGACAGATATGAATTAGAGTCTTGCTAACCTTAACCCAGTATTCTACTCAATTCCTACTTAGGTGGCTCTGATACCAGTAGTGATGAGGTTCAGTGAAGGGTAGGGAGTTATGGGAAACCCCCTTCTGGTTTGCACAGGTCTTTTGTAAATGAATTTACGAACCCAAAAAGTTAAACTGGCAAAAGAAGTTTATTATTAGAACTGAGAGGTCAGCTTTGGGGGGGGGGAGGGGAGGAGCTGGGAACAAAGAAATCCTCCTAGCAGAGAAAGTGAATGGAGTTCTGAGAAGTTAGGGAAATAGGTGAGAGAGATAAAGAGGGAGTAATGCTGAAAAGAGAATGTCTTTTCAGTGGGCAGGGAGTCGCAACTATGCCAAGGAGAAGGAGATTCCTTGGCATGGCATGTTAGGTCCTCTGCAAGGGATTGGGCTGAAGGAAGCTTGTTTTATGGGCAGCTCTTGGTGGGGGCTGGGAGCAGTTTGAGCTGGAATCAGAATAGAGAATCCTTGGACTAATCTCCAACTCAATAGAGTTGGATAGAAATCTCAGTCTCCAGCTCATGCTAAGTAGGAGTGGTCCTGGACTCAACTAGTCCCACCCAGATAACAGAATGAAATCACTTTATCTTGATTCCCTAGGGTAGGTCTGTCAGGGGAGAGCTTCTCTGAGGGAGTTTCCCAAGCTTTCCCCCCAAAATCAGAGAGAGAGAGAGAGAGAGAGAGAGAGAGAGAGAGAGAGAGAGAGAGAGAGAGAGAGAGAGAGAGAAAGAGAAAGAGAGAAGGAACTACTAGAGGAGAAAATCTGAGGACAGGCAGAATCTTTTCATGTATCCACATCACAATGTGTAACTGACTGTCTACTTTACCTGTGCTTAAAATCTGTTTTAGGCCAACTTATAGATTTAAAAATAAAATTAACTTTTGGACCCGCTGTGAACCACATCCTGGAATTTAGAGCTGGAAAGAACTTTAAATATAGTTAAATCAATCCTAACTACAGATGATGAGAGGAAGCACAAGATCATACAGGTAGCAAGTAGTTCAATCAGATTCAAACTTTGTTCCTCTGACTCCAAATTCAGTGTGCCTTTCTATCTGTGGCACTAAATAAAAACAATAAAGTCTTATTTTCCTTTATGGAGATCACCCTATTTTTCTAGATTTGACCCATCCAGTGGGAAATCTGAAAAATATTCTCTTACCCTATTGATGTGGCTGCAGAGAAGATTCCTTCCCCAAAGGAAGGGAAAGGAGGTACCAGTGCATTTGTAGCCATTTATGGTCTTGCAGTTCTGAAATCCTAAGTTTCTAGAATCCTCTCATCTCTGCTCTGTAGGTGGTAATGAAAAAGATTTAGTGATCCAGCTGTGACTCCATCTCTGTCACTCTCTGTGGATACAAAGTAATCTGTTGCTTCATTGTCTTAATGACAATTAATTAGGAGTACTGGGGACCAAGAGAGAAAGGAGGGAGAATGGTAGAGAAGAAAGGCTAGAGAGGTCAGCTTTTGAAGCCTTTCATATTCTGGCTTCTGCCTTTCCTGGCTTATTTTTTTATTACTTTCTTGCATAGATTTTACTGTCCAATCAAACTGGCTAATTTCATCTCCCCATTTTTTATAAAGCCTAGAATGCACTTTCCTCAAAGGGTGCTTTCTTTCCTCAATGATTAAGTATACATTTCTCTGTTTTAATGTTGTATTTCCCATTCCATACTTCATCCCAATAGAATATAAATTCCTAGAAGGCAGGAATTGCTTTTTTTTGTTTTGTTCTTGTTGAGGGATGAGAAATGAGGGGTATGAGATACCCTAACCGTGATGGGGTCCCCAGGCCAGTGTCTCAGTTTTTTGTGAAAGAATCGCAGTCCTTATCTCCAGGCAAGGTTTTTGGTAAAAAATGGATTTATTTTATACTGAGAAGTTCCCTCAGTGGGCTCTTTAGGATAGGAATTAGGAAAGGTTTGGATACAGAATCTGTCTTTTATTAGCCTTCTCTGGTTTGGAGCTAGGGAGCAATCTCCAGATGAAATTGAGGGACTAATCAATAATGGGTGGTAATTCTGCCCTAGGCCAAGCTCTCCAATTGAATTGTAGGTGGAGATTATTATGGGAGTTTCCCCTATAAATAGGAGGGTAGGGTTGCTCTCAAAGGTCAGAGGGGTTTAAGTTTTAGGAATTTTCCAACTCAGGTCCACCCCCTCAAAGATCAGGGGGACACAGTTCCTATTACACCTTTCTTTGTGCCCCCTAATTCCAGCACAAGGTCTTGCCCATTTTGTGTGTGTATGTATGTGTGTGTGTTTTGTGTGTGTATAGAGGGAACTTTTGATTGTGGGGAAAGGTCAAAACCTCTGATTTTATTGGTGTACAATTCCCTGTGATAGACTTCCTCCACCCTTGCATATGGTCAATTCTTCTTCAATTTATGTTCTTAGTGGGTTGTCTGAGGGTATTGAGAGGTTAAATTAGTTTCTTAGTCTGATCACTCGGCCACTGAATGTCAAAAACTATGTTATAATCCAAATTTTTTTGATCAAGGCTTGCTTTCTATTTGGTGTCTCTAATTTTGCACATGGAAAGCACTCTGTAAATGCTTCTTGAGAGAGACAAGAAGATTGTACAACTTGCAAAGGTTCACTATTCCAGTAAACAAATACATTAAAAAAAAACCAAACCCACAAAAATGCTGCTCTTGCTGCCTATGACATTGCTTGTTGTCTTTTCTCTAGAGCCCCTTTCTGTAACACTCTCCAACCCCCATTTTGGAGCATTTCCCAAGGGCACTCACAATCCAAAACAGGAGATACTTTTTTTAAGAGAACAGAAGGAATACCAAATAGAAGCACACATAAGCAAGTTTAAGTTTAAAAGTTTCTGATTGAATTTATTGCACTTAGAAAGAAAAATAAAGTATATATAACAGAATTCTGCAAATTAATGTACAATCCTCTTTTTTTATGTATGTGGATGTGCCCCTTTTAGGTAATATTAAATTCAAAATAGAAAATAAACTTTAAAAGAAATCTGTAACAGGCCCTTTTATTAACATTTTAAAGGTTTGACAAAACACTTTCTGAGTCTGAGTATTGTACATGTTACTGTGTGACTATGGGCAAGTCACTTATTCAACCAATTATCAAAAAATTATTGAATACCTATTGTGTGCCAAGTACAGTGCTAGGTGCTGGAAATACAAAAAGAAAAATGAAATAATTTCTTCCCTCAAAGAGACTACATTCTACTAGGATAAACAAGATGATTATACACAAAATTAAAACAAGGTAGTTTTGTTGTTGTTGCTGTGGATGAAGAGGCACTAGCAGCTGAGAGGATCAGGAAAGAGCCTAAACAAGAGGTGGTAGCTAACTAAGCTTTGAAGAAAGTTTAGTACCCCAAGAAGTAAAGGTGAATAAAGAATGTGCTGTGCATTATGCATGGCTTAATGCACATAGGAGATTTGCTCCAGTTTCCTTATCTGTAAAATTATCCTAGAAGATCCCTAAGATCTCTTACTGCTCTAAACTATTATTAATCCTATTTTACAGATGAGGAAAATGATATTAAGAGATCAGGTGCCCATGGTCACACAACCAGAGTCATAACTCTAACTGGATTCTTACCTTTGATGATCAAGATTAGCCATAGGTCTTTTCTAAGCAAACTTGTGAAATAACCAAATTTTTTCCTCCTCATCTGTTAGTTCTGTGTATGACAGTATTGACCACAAAAAAAATCAAAGACTTTCAGAGTAAAAAAAATAAAAATAAAAAATCTTGTGAAAAAGGGCATGTCCCATCTGACAAGGTGTTTGTCAGTAAAAGGGGTGCAAAGTAAAAACTGCAAAACATAAGATTAAATAACCTGAAGGAAGAAGCTCCCTCTGGCCTCCCTTCGCTCCTCCCTCCTCCCCAGCCTGGCCTTTTCTCTCATTGTTTAGGGGATTGTGGGTTTACATTCTAATGGGGAAATCTAACCCAGAAATAAGAGAATAAAAAAAATATATTTAAATGCTAATTAAGAGGTGGTGGGACAAACACCTGTAACTTTTTTAGCTATAGCTCTAGTTGTTATTATAAAGTCTCAAGTCACCATTAAGGTAAATTTAAGGCTATATTCCCATGAGAGTGTCTTCACTCAATTAATTTCACACATTTATTCACCTCTTCTCCCTTTTTTCTCCTCACTGGAGAAACCCATTAGGTACTTTTGCTCTGCTGTCATTGGAACCTATTCTCCCTAAAAGGAGCTAATAGCAGTCATTTATATTTTCCTGCGAATCTAAATCATTGTGTTACTTCTTGGTATAGTCACACTTAAAGCTTTTTTCTTTTAAATATGGCATCAAAGACTTTGTCCTCCATTCAAGAGTGTTTTTTTTTTTTATCTGTGAGCAGCTAGAGAAGAGGTTTTGTTTTTTATTAGGAGAGAGACAGAAAGAGGGAGTAAAGGAGAGATGAGAGAGATTGAGATCAAGAGCAAGATGAGGAGAGAGACAGAGACAGAGAGAGACAGAGACACATACAGAGAGTAAGAAAGTAAGTATATAGGGTATATTGTAAAAGGCCCTTCTCTTGAAATTTATATCATATTTATTATGTAAGGCTGGCCCCAACTGGCAGATCTTGGACAACTGCCAGCTGTGAGCTGAAGAGAAGAAGCCATTCATACACAGAGATTCATTTACCCAAATTCACATAAACAGTAGGTGGGGCTAAGTGAAAAAGTGATCAAAGAGTGAAGAGAAAACATAAGAGGCTAATGGAAAGGTCAGTTAGCAAATGGACTTTTAATGCTACAGATTCTTACTTCTCTTCCCCATTACTGAATCTCAAAAGTCATATTAAATCTGTAGCTGATTTGATTTTTGTTGTTGTGCTGGAGCTGGGTTTTTTTCTCTTTCAGTTTGATAAGTGGACAGATGCTCAGAGGAGAAGAATCTTGATAGGCTTGTTTGAGCAGTGCTCTGTGTCACAGCAAAAATTCTGTAGTCGACAACTTCAACAAAGAATTCCAGCAGAAGCAGTGGATTTCACGACCAAGCTGCCTCGGGTGTTGTCTTTGTACATCTTTTCTTTCCTAGACCCACGAAGTCTCTGTCGATGTGCACAGGTAAAGTAAATAAAGTAACACTGAGCCTTTTGGGAGAAGAAACATATAAAAACCCAATAAGTGAAAGATGTTTTAATAAAATCAAGTTGTAACTCTATTAGTATAGTAGTATTCTGTTTCATCTGGCCGAAACTAGATGGTATAGCATAATAATTAGAGCTGTAGACTTGGAGCCAGGAAGACCTTAATTTAAATTTATTCTTAGATACTTTCTAGTTATATTACTCAGGGCAAGTCTTTCTTGAGCTATAAAAATGGGGCAGCTAAGTAGCATGATAGTGCATAGAGTGCAGGACCTGGAGTTCCAAAGATTCATATTTCCAAGTTCAAATCTGTCCTCAGACACTTACCAACTTTGTGACCTTGGACTGGTCACTTTGCCCTCTTTGCCTCAGTTCCTTATCTCTAAAATGAGCTGGAGAAAGAAATAGCAAATCATGCCAGTATTTGTACCAAGAAAACCCCAAATGTGGTTACAAAAAGTGGGACCCAATAGAAACAAATGAAAAGCAAAAATAGGACTAATAGTCCTACTCCTAGACTTGTTGTGAAGATAAAATGATATCCTATTTGTAAATTACTGTGCAAAACTTAATGTGTACTATACAATAGCTAACACTTATTATGTAGTTCCTATTAATTCTCAAATACTTCAGTTTGGAACTTATTCTTTTATAGTCAAGAATTGTGCCCTAACAATACCTTAAGACATTAGACTGGATAAAGCAAATTTCCTTTTTCTTTTTGTTGAGGTAATCAGGGTTAAGTGATTTACCCAGGGTCATTCAGCTAGTATGTGTCAAGTATCTGAGGCCATATTTGAACTCAGGTCCACCTGGGCTCCAGGACAGGTGCTCTATTCACTTTACTACATAGCTACTTCTCGATAAAGTATTTTTAAAATGGCAGAGGAATCCTGAGAGTGAACTGAAAAAACAAAATACTTACTATCTCAAATTTTATAACTTTTATAAATTCCTTTACAGAGTTTCATCTCTCTGTTCCCCAAACATCCAAAAAGTGGTTCATATAATCTGAAATGGAAGCCCATATAGTGATCTAACTTTTTAAAAATCTCAATATATTATTTAATTGAGGCAGAAACTATTTCCTATTGACACCTGTATATGTCAGAGACAAGATACTAACTCAATTTTTCTTGATTCTTAGATGAGCCTTTTATTTACTACCTCATGCTGTCTTTCATGATCTAACTAAATAAAAATGAATATATAATTGCAAATACAATCTCTAATGATCTGCCTTCCCACCCTAGATGTTTCTAAGTCCCTACAGTTTCTATTCTATATTTCTTCCTTCTATGTTGTCTTTGGCTTATCTTTCTCATCATGGTACAAAATACAAGAATCTTCACAACAAAAGTGGGTTGTCTCTCCATCTTCAAGGCTGTATCACACACTCTTAAGACCAGTGGAAACTTTGAGCTTCTTTCCTTATACAATACTCTTATGCCTCCATACTATTTGATGTCAGAAGAGCTTACTTTGATACTTTATTGGATGAATCCATGATCTATTATATATAGATAATCCTTCCATTGGTGCAGATTACATTGTTCTATATTTTTCTTCTCTGTGCCCTTTCTTAAATACCCTAAAAAAAAAAAAAAATCACTCCATGAACTTCAGACCTTCCTAATTCTTTGAATCTTGTAATGTTTCATGGGTATCAGGGAAATACTTGAATTGTCCATCTGTTACTTCTTACTCTCAAAATGTGACTGGCTCACCCCTTTCTACATCATTCATACCTTTAGTGAATTGTATATCACTTCTCATTTGCTGCCATTGATACCAAGATGTATAGTTTATTTATACCCATTATTCATTTTTCCTTGTCCAATCCTTCCTTGTCCTGGAATTTTGGACCTTTTCAGATCTTAGTTTTCCATGTGTCATAACTATATAGCAATACTAAGAGAATATTAATTCCCCAATTAATTCATGAGGAGGAGGTAGAATATCATCTATGATTTTTTTTTACATTGTCTTGATATCTTTCCCTCTCTGAGATAAGAATGCTTAGCAAATACCTTTAAAGTGGTAGCTGCTTATTAAGCATTTGTTGAATTTAATGGAATGAAATTAAAGATTATGTTGCTTCCAACAGAGAAACATATTTCCTCTGAGTATATTTGGGCTGATATGGCTGCTTCATCATCTTAAATGTTGTTTCTCTTCCTTGCATGGTATTTTGGGGCCTGAGTTATCAGGATTCAAACAAAGTAATTCCATTGTGTTTACTGTTTAATATTTCTTCATAGAATCTGCCATGTTGGATCTTTAGTGTTTCTTCATAAAAACCTTAACAAATCTGTTCCATTTTCTATCTATTTGTTATCTTCCTGCCAGTTTCATTTGTATGAATACTCTTGGGATGACTCATTTGAGTATAACACCAAGCTTTTTGTTGACTTGTTTTTGTTTCCACTATTTTTGGATGTTTCGTGAGGCAATATTATGCACAATATTTTGGCATCTTCCTCCATGGTGTTTTATAGATAAGTTTGTACTCTAAATTTGTATTGCCTTTGATTATTGTGTCTTTTTTTTTTTGTAAGGAGATCAGCTATTTGTCGGCTAAAGCACTTCTTCTGATCTTCTTCTTAGACCATTTTTACATCAGTTAATCCACCAATTAATCAATAAGTAAACATTTAAGTGTCTACTATGTAAACTTTGCTAAGTTAAACTTTTATGAAAATGATATTTGGGGTCCATATTTTTCCTACCTCATTTGTTTGGTTTTGGCAGCTCTTTTCAATAAAATAGATTGAAGCTCTTTACGGGCTAAAATAAAATATTTAAAATAATCAAAAATATAACAAAAATATACATATAACATTTACTTACTCTCAAGAAAAATGAGAAGCACTCAGCTTTCACAACCATAAACTTAGATAACTTGATACTTGTACTTTTATATATTTATATATATACATATTTAAACTAAACATTACATTCTTATGCCTTAATATATCCAAGCTCTTTCAAATGTCAACTTCATATTGACTTTCCTTCATGGAAGGTTGATAAACCTGAGGTAGACAGTAATCTAGATGGATGTGAAGCAGATGCATAAATTGAGTCATTTCTGTCCACGAGAACTACTTTGTTCTCCTCTCCCCCAACTAAATCATCTTATGAACAGCTTTCATAGAACCTACTATATCTGGCTATAGGGTTTGGTTTTTAAAGTAACTTCATCAATGAGGGCTGGGAAACTTAGATTTTGTAGGCAGAGATCTAATTTTAGATATTTGCCTCCCTCAACCCCTCCCCGGAAGGTGCTTGGAATCAGGTTGCAAAACCAATTCAGAATTCACTCTAGAGTGTTTGCTTGGTGAGTGAGAAAGGGGGTCGGGGGAGGCAAGCTGAGTTTCCTTTTGCTCTACCATTACTTTAGCCCCTTTCCCAACAAAAATCCCTTTATCCCTGAGGCCAAAAGAAAAAAAGACAACAACTTTAGTTCCAAACTCTCAAGTCTAGAGCTAAATATGAGAAGAAGTTGGTGGAGTTGCCCTGCCTTCTCTTCCCTCAAAGCTTCTTGCTTCACTGCTGTGAGGCTGAAGAGGAGGGGCTGGGCTCCATTTCATCTCCAGGTCAAACAGTCTTGGTATGTAGTTTCTCTTCTGCCTTGCCTGGCCTGCCCTGTTAGATCCTGGTCCCCCCCAGTCTCCCATATCCCTATACTCCCCTGCTAATATTCTCTTTTTCTCCTTCTAGCTCTTGGATCACTTCCCCCTTCCCTTTATCTTTTTGAAGTATGAATTCTTTCTAATCCTCCCTTAATGCCTAATATTTCCCCGAACTGCCTCAGGCTATGTTCTGAACACTGTATTTTTTTTTTAAATGCTGACTGGAATTTTGGTAATTTTGATTTAGCTCATCTTGGAATGGGAAGGAATTTTTCAAAAGTGGAGCAGAGGTGGTGTTTTTTCTGTAGCTAGAGTCCATAAATTTCTGAGGAGGAGAGGGAAGAGACAATTAACTCTGCAAGAACAAAGAGGCTATATGATCTTTGAGTCTGCCCCCTACTTGTCAATGGACCCATTCAAAACCTACAGCCTATTGTCTTTACTGTAAATATTCCCACACACAGGCCAGCACTGTCTGTATTTGTTCAGTACTCACAGATTAGCAGGGACTATGCTAGAGCTTTGGCAGGAAAATTGGGGTTGGAAAGAAAAACTAAGAAATAAAAGATACCAGGTGAGATAGCACAGCTCTACTGGGCTGTAGAGCTAATCATACAAAAATATATACAGTACCTGGATGAGGTCGAGATAACAATTCCTACTTCAAAATAAATATGTGACAAAAATCACAGTGGCCATTCCCTTTGGCAAAAGGCAGGTTTATTTAGGGTAATAGATTATAGCCAAAAATAAAAGGTAAAATAGCACCAGGAGTGGCAAATAGGAAATAAGGTTGGAAGAGCATATAGTTAGTAAAGAAAAAGAAAAGTTCCCCAGCAGAAGTCTCAATTAACCAGGAAAAAGGAAATACTCTGACCATTGACTGGCAGATTAGATTGACCAAAGTTAACTGGAGTAAGGAGAAAGATTCCTTTAAAGGGGAAATACTAGGAAGGAGGGAAAGTACCTCATAGTGAACTTCATTCTTAAGAAAACTTAGCAAATATTTTTATCATAACCAGATCTTTTATAGGGGAAATATAGTCTTGGGGTTTTTTGTTTTTTTCAGGGCGATGAGAAGTAAAAGGAACTCAGAGGGAAGGGTCAGGAACCAGATGAAGCACATCTGACAGACCAGGTCCCAGATCTGTCAAAAGATATGCAAATAAATAACTCAAAGGTTGTTTAAAAATACCTAGAATTTGGGGATTGAACAGTGGAGGTTAATAAAGAGTTCCTTGATAGTCTGGGAATTATCTGATAATATTCTTCCTGATTGGGAAAGAGAGTAAGTCCCATCACCTGGGGGATCATAGGCCAGCCAATTAAGTCAGTAATAATGTTCCCCTTCCTGCCTCCCTTCTTCCTCTTCCTCCCACTCTGACATACAACAGAACAACTTAACTGGGTCTATGAGTGAATTTCAAAGAGTCTATGAACTTGAATGAGAAAAAAAAATTTTACATCTTTATTTTCACTTACATCTGAAATTTAGCCTTTCCTACAATTTTGAATGTGGTTAATAAAACATATTCTAAAAATGGGATTTTGAGCTTCACTAGATTGCCAGAAGGCTCATAAACCCAAAAAGGATTAAGAACACCCAGTCTAGAAGGCTAGAAATACTTCATTTTGAAAGACATTTGGGAAATGGAAAGGCTGTTTCAGGTAGGTAAGAATTTGTGAAGGGCTCAGACCTAAAAAAGGGGATAGGAACTGAGCACTCTCCTTGCTTTTTCCAGGTGAGCTGGCACTGGAAGAACTTGACTGAAATGGATCAGCTCTGGATGCCCAAGTGTTTGCGTTTTAATTGGTGCATCAATTTCTCTCCAACCCCTTTTGAACAAGGGGTGTGGAAGAAGCACTATATTGAGATGGTGAAAATACTTCATATTTCTAAGCCCAAGGTATATAAGTAGCAAACATAAAACTTCATATATCATTGGTTGTTGTCCTTTGTTCTCAAAGAGGATCAAAATGACATCATTATGTTAGAGTTAAGGTAGTATGTTCGACCATGGCCGATCAGACCAATACAAGCTGTGAATACTCTGCCACATAGTCCCTATGACCATTTGAGGTAAATTCTCTAATTTTATGCATCTCATGTTTCTTCTGAGTTGAGGGCATACCATGCTGGGCAATCCTGTGCCAGGGTCTCTCATGTCATACAATCAATTCTAAAGTTCTTAAGAGAGACCTTGAGAGTGTCCTTGTATCACTTTTTCTGATCACCCTGTGAGTACTTGCCCTGTGTGAGTTCTCCATAAAATAATCTTTTTGGCAAGCACACATTTTGCATTTGAACAGTGTGGTCGGCCCAAAGGAATTGCATTCTCTGTAGTATAGTTGAGATACTTGGCAGTTTAATTTGAGAAAGAACCTCAGTGTCTGGTACCTTATCCTGCCAGGTCACCTTCAGAATCTTCCTAAGACAATTCAAATGGAAGCCATTAAGTTTCCTGGCATGGCATTGGTATACTGTCCACAGGTATACAATCATGAAATCAGCACAATGGCTCTGTAAACCTTCAGAGTCTATAGAAGATCTATATATCAATAAAGAGATCTAGAAAATGAGATAGAATTTGTTGATTTTCAGCATTTTTGTAATAAGAGCCAGTGGTTTATAGCGTTTTAGCCCTTTTTAGCTATTTAGCCTTCTGTCAATTCTCAGTAATCAAGACTTTCATCGCCCCCATACCATTAAGCACTATGCACTTATCCCAGCAACAAGGTTCTTTGATCCTGGAACTAGAACCAACAGAGCAATAGGCAATTTTATCATTGGAACTGTGGATAATTTATAAGGGGGCTCCTGGTGTGAGAACTCCCTCTGTCAAGACATATCGAAATTATGATTGAATCATGACTAAGTATAATTAGGTTAAGTTCAGGGTTCTGCAACTAAGTATCAGAAGCAAAATTTGAACCTTTGTTTTTCTTGCTTATAAACCAGTACTCTTAACTTGTACCCAATATTGCTTCTACTAACTAAAGGTAAATAATCTGAACTCAACTGCACTTATGGTGGCGCATTCGATAGAATACCAGGCTTAGAGTCAGGTAGACTCATCTTCCTGAGTTCAAATCTGGCTTCAGATATTAGCTGTGGGATTCTGGGAAAGTCCCTTAACCCTATTTGCCTCAGTTTCCTCATCTGTAAAATGAGATGGAGAAGGAAATGACAAATTACTCCAGGATCTTTGCCAAGAAAACCCCAAATGGTGTTACAGAGAGTCACGTATGACTGAAATGACTCAACAACAAAATTCGGAACTTTTGATAATTCTACCTTTATAGGTTTGATCTTTAAACATTGTACTATTTGTGAAAAAAAAAAAAAAGTTTGCTGAACACATTTGTAATAAGGAGAGAAGATTTTATTTAGCATATTCATCAATTCAATTGACATTAACTGTGCTAGGTCTGCTGCTGTATTCGTATCAGTATTTTTATGTAAATACATACTTCTAATCACAAATGTTTAATCTATTCATTAAAACTAGCCCAGCAGGAAGAATTATATTGTAAATAGCTAGAATTACTCTAAGTTATTGCACGTCCTATAGTATCATTTCTCTCAGAGCTCTTCTATAGTCCAACTTTCACTAATTCAGTAAAGAAATAAGCATTTATTAAGCATCTACTATGTGCCAGGCACTATACTAAGTGCTTCATAAGTTTATCTAATTTGATCTTCACAATAACCCTGGAAGGTAGATGCTATTATTATCCTCATGTACAGCTGAGGAAACTGAGGGAGGCAGCAGTTAAGTGACATGTCATAAGCTAGTTTCCCCTTATTTAGTTTGAGTTAATGAAATTTATCATATTTATAATACTGTATTGAGTTATAGTGCAGCAAAGTAGATAAACGGAGAGATCTCAGGAAGGCTTGGGTTCCAATCCTACCTTTGAAACTAGCTTTGTGACTCTGAGAAGTCTCATTGTCTGAGATGATTCTCTACTAGCTTAGCATGAGTAGTATCATATCCCATCCTCTTGCTGGACAGCTAAGTGACAAGGATAAACAACAACAACAAACAATAGATGGCACAGTGGAGAGAATTCCAGGCCTGGAGTTGCAATAGCAGATTTCCCATAGATAAAATCCATTTCTGAACCTCCCTCACCAATTGCTATATTATAATTATTGCATTTATGTCTGTATTAATGTAATGCATAAGGAAAGGGGAATAAGCACTTATGTTGTGCCTATTTTATGCCAGGCACTATGCTAAGTGATTTGCAAATATTATTTCATTTGATCCTCCTAATAACTGTGGAAGATGGGTACTGTTAGTACCCCCATATTACAGTTAAGGAAACTTAAGCACACAGAAATTACATGATTTGCCCAGAGACATACAGCTGCCTTAGAGAATTCAGTGCAGTCATTTTTCAGTCATATCATTGTAACCCTATATGGGGTTTTCTTGGCAGATATACTGGATTGGTTTGCCATTTCCTTCTCCAGCTCATTTTGCAGATGAGGAAACTGAGGCAAATGGGGTTAGTCATCTAAGTCTTTCCCAGGGTCTGAGATCTTATTTGAACGCGGGTCTTCTTGAATCCAGGCCTCAGGGTTTTATCTCCTACACCAAGTAGCTACTTTTGTCCTCTCAATGTTTTGTAGTCTTCAACAAGTTCCTTGGATAACTCATAGGAAAATTCTAAGCAGCTTCCCTGAGGATATTATCTATTTTTTGTTGTTGTTGAGTCATTTCAGTCATGACCCCATTTAGCTACACATGCACAAAAAGCCTTTCACAAAGTAGATATGTCCCTGTTTCTATATACAAATCAAAGTTTTGAAAATCAGATAATATTTTCAAAGCCCAAGGGGAGCTTGTGGTTGGAGAAACCTTGGAACCTTTTATAATTGTGAGAAAGTGGCTCTCCTTCTCCCCGCCCACCCCCCCCTTTCCTCCACTATCTTTTTTGTGCATTCTGATTGTATCAGGTTCTTCTCAAAGCAGGACACACCTAATAGTTATTACAATAACAAATGCTTAATAGATTCTTAGGGCATTAAAGATGAACTGGGATTATGCAGTGAGGAAAGTATTTTGTAAAATTTTAAAATACTATATAAATGTGATTTGTTATTGTTTTTAACCCAAACTGCCTCTAAATAAGTAGTACTGCCAAGAATCAGAGCCAAATCTACTGACTGCAAATCAAATGCCTTTAATTCCAGACCACACTGCCTGATAATATGCAAATGAGAATTACTTTCCCAGATTCCTCAAAGCTGAGGTCAGTAGCAGGTTGGGACAGGATGGGGAGTAGTTTAGTTTAGACTAAAAGACTCTTATCAGAGTCCTTTGTAGGGGTGTTGAACTTTTTTTTTACTGCAAAAATAAAGTCTTTTTAGTATATACTGGAGAATATCAGAAACACACTACAGAATATCACAGAAACCTCTCCATCAAATTATGAGGAATGTTTTTAGGGGTGAACTAAAAAACCCCAAAATGGTTTGAGTTTCTATTGCTGCTGATAATGGGTGGCAATTGTTAGCTAGTAAGATTAGTGAAATGGTTTCATGTAGCTGATGTTGGGATGGGTTGTTTTTCCAGGGTTGTCCTAATAATGACATCCTTATTATTTTTATGGTAATTTAAAAATTGCAATCACTTTATTTGTATCTCATTTGAGCATCACAATAGCCCTGAAAAATAGGTATGAAGGGGTATTATTACTCCTCTTTTTACAGATGAAGAAACTAAGGCAACTATGTGGTACAATGGAGTACTGGATCTGGAGTCAGGAAGGCCTAAATTCAAATTAGCCTCAGATACCTACTAGCTGTTTGATCTTAGGCAAGTCATTTAACCCCATCTGCCTCAGTTTCCTCATTTGTAAAATGAACTGGAGAAGGAAATGACAAACTCATATATCTGCCAAGAAAACTCCAAATGTGGTCATGAAAAGTCAGATATAATAGAAACAATTAAACAATAACAACAGCAAAATGAGGATCATAATATCTACATACCTTGATGTGTTATTGCGAGGATCAAATGAAATATTTACAAAGCACTCAGTATAGAGCCTGGTACATAGTGGTCACTCTAAAAATGCTTATTCATGTCTCTTCCCTCCCCCTCCCCCAACTCCCCATTCCAAAAGGGTCAGAAAATTTTAGTGATTTGTTCCTGATCACATAGCTATGGAGGGACATTGGAACAACTAAACATATCAGAGCTGCAAATATCAGAGCCCCTATCTTTTAGATAGGGCATTTTATATTTGAGTATTTTATCCTCAAAGTGCTTGATTCAATCCAAGTATTCTATATGTGTTATTAAAATTGATTTTTAATTTTAATTAACATAATTTAAATTAATTTATAGAAATTACTTCTACATGTGTTATCCTGGAGTTCTTTGGTATTAAGAAGGAGTGAGTTTTCTTGAATAAGTTAACATAAGCTGTAGCAGTGACAGAATATATATTGATATAACATCAGTATTTTAGATGATGTAGCAGTAATCATTTGTCACTGTCATTTCTTCTCCTAGACTCCACCAAAAAATGATTTTATGGCTACTGACATTCAGGCAGCATCAGGTGACCCTAAGGGGGTGAAGCAATCCCCTTCATCTGCCCTTCATTCCTCCTGCTCATTTAGGAAGAAGACTAACCGAGGGGAAAAGGATCTTCCACCATGGCGTTCTTCTGATAAACATCCCACTGATATCATTCGGTTCAATTACTTAGACAACTGTGATCCCATTGAACAAGCCTGGCAGGTGTAAGAAGCTAGTATCCTTATCTCATATGCTTTTGGGAACAATAGGTTGAAGCAAATAGATACAGTATAATGATGTGTAAGGCACTGGGGGAGATGAAAAATTATATAATCCTTACCCTGTGATGGAGGAAGGCAGGAGGGGGGAATAAAGTTATGTACTTGTATGCAGCAAAGTATGATTGTAGATGTTGCTAAATAGCTCAGTGGATTGAGGCCCTGGCCTGAAGTCAGGAATACCTGAGTTTAAAAACTGATCTCTGTTATTTAACCCTGATGCCTCTGATTCCTCATCTGTAAAATGAACTGGAGAAGGAAATTGCAAACCATTCTATTGTCTTTGTCAAGAAAACCCTAAATGGAATCACAAAGCCTTGGATACAACTGAACAACATGATTGTAGAATGTGATAATGTCAAATAAAAGATTCTGGCTAACTGCTATCAGAAAATATGAGGAAGGGGAAACACAGGCTGGAGCCAGTCCCTCAAAACTTAATTGTTAAATTTGTAGTGTGAGCAGTCACTCCTTGGAAATAAGCAAAATGTTATAAAGAGGTTTGCTTATTGTTTTGTTGGTTTAGAATTAAGTGATGAAGAAAATGTTAATAATGCACATTACACCTAAAAGTGTGTTGTGGGTATATTTCCCCACCAATCCATACTGGGGAAAACCACTTCAGTGTAAAAAGGTAGGGATGGAATATGGATCAAGGAAGACTTTCTGGAAGAGGTATGACTTAAAGGAATTGAAAAACTTTAAACCCTATGTGAAGGGAGTTACACTTCAAGCACAAGTAATAGTAACAGAAGGAATCAGAGTACGATTAGGAAACAGTTTGTGACCTAGTCAGGTCCAAACATGGAGTATACATGTATATATGGAGGCTAATGTGACATAAGACTGTTGAAACCAGAATGCAGAAGAACTTAAATCCAGTTTTTGCAGTAAACTCTTGAGAATTTTACTATTTTTTTTACTTAGGCTTCTCAAATGATACAATATTTGTAAAGTGCTTAGCACAGGGTCTGTCACTTAACTAACTCTTTTTTTTATTTTCATAGCTTTTTATTTACAAGTTATATGCATGGGTAATTTTACAGTATTGACAATTGCCAAACCTTTTGTTCCAATTTTTCCTCTCCTTCCCCCCACTCCCTCCCCTAGATGGCAGGATGACCAATACATGTTAAATGTATTAGAGTATAAATTAAATATAAAATAAGTATACATGACTTGACTAACTCTTGAGGTCATTATATTTTCTGGCCAGTCAAGTTGTCCTTTAGTTTACTTGTATTTTATTGATTTTTTTCCCAGTGATTGTAACTTTGCACAGCCTGCCCTCACTTAAATCCAAACTCACTTCCATGTTGTGGTATCACCTCCCTGATGTCATGGTCCTCTTTGAGAACTAAGGACAAACAACAACAACAATTTTATTGATTTAATTGCTTTTGTTTTTAGTTTAATTTGATTTATTTTTATGTTTATATCTTAAAATATTTGATATAACATATGAATACATACTTTGTATTTATAGTTTGTATATTTATTTTATGTAATCTGTTTTGTTTTTAAATTACTGTCATTTCTGAATAAACCTGCATCTGAAATTGCTTTACAACAAAAAAAGGAGCTTACCAAAACCAATCAGTCCTTCAATTTATAGCATTATATGGGTAGATGCAACATGTCTTCCACTTTTCCCTTTATCTTAGAATTGGAAAGGACCTTTAGGAGTCATATAGCCTCATTATTCCACTCATATAGGAATCTTCTCAACAACATCCCTGATAGGAGCTTAACAAATGTTTATTAATAATTGATTAATTATAGACAGAAATGCAATAGCTAGTATAGGGATCTAATGTGTGGGCAGCATAGTACAGAATGCTGACTCTGTATTCAGAGGACCTTGGTCTGATTTCTGTCTCTGATGCTTACTAATTGTAAAGGTCATTTAATCTCCCTGGGTCTCAGTTTCCTTATCTGTAAAATGAGCAGGTTAGGCCAGACAGCCTCTAGGACCTCTTTTAGTTCTAGAACTGACCCTGTGATTCTAAGGAAATTAGATTTGAGGGTCATGAAACTTATTCTAGATCCAGAATTAAAGCTTTTTCAAGTTATAAGGAAGAAAGGGATCCTCAATCCATTCCAGCTCTACTAATATAGGCAAGAATCTGACTATATCCTCTACCATGAAACAAAAACCCTCTTTGGGATCCTAACTACCTAGTGAAGTAATTAACAACAATCTTGACATAATTATCTTTAATGTTTTCAAAGCACTTTCTTATCTGTTATTCATTTTATCCTCATCTCTTTGATGTGAGTATTACCATCCTCATTTTTCAGATGAGGAAACTAAAGTTCAGAGGTAAAGTGACTTAGCCAGAATCACAAAGCTAATGCGCATCAGGTATAGGACTAGAATCTAGGTGTTCTTACTTCTCATATAGGATTCTTTCTGCCAATACAATAGCTCATCTACCCCTACCTTTTTACTGGGGGTGAGGCCCAAATTAGTGTTGAGAAGAAAAGACTTGGAAGGAATGATAGCATCATTTGAAGGCTTCTCACGTAGAAGGAGGACTAGACTTGTCTTGCTTGAACCCAGAAGGCAGAACTTGGAGGAATTAATAGATGTTTTAGTGAAGCAAATTTGTATTTGATTTGAGGAAAAACTTATTAAATTATAATTAATAGAGTAGGCAGGCATGTCAGAAAAGAGGGAGTGCAATGGGAGCTATAATACTTCTAGGTCTTGGGTCATTGTGAAGCCTTTGGGCTCTTTATTCTAAGAAGACTGAAATAACTTGATGTAATTGGTGAATCTATTCACTATCAGTGATATTTAAAAGCTTACAAGGAAGGGAATAGGAATTGAAGAAAAGCAAATGTAGTCTCAACTTTTTTAAAAAAGAGAGAAAAATACTAACTATAGTTGAATAAGCTTAACTCCAATTTTTGACAGAATTCTAGAATATTAAGAATATAGTTTGTGAAGATTTAGAGAGAGAAGCAATGATCACTTAAAGCCAAAGTGGTTTCTATCAAGAATAGGAGATGGTAAACTTTATTTTCTTTCTTTCTTTTTTTCCTATTCTTTTCTTGATGGAATAATTTAACTTGTGGATTAGGGGAAATGTAATAAATGTGTAGATTTTTAGCAAAAAAAATTTATAAAAGTCAAGGTCAACAAGCATTCATAAAACAAGCATTTCCTATATAACAAAGTTACAATAGCATATTCTAATGGAATAGAGGTGTTCCAGGGTACAAAGACACCTGGTGGCAAGATGGAAAAGTTGAAGAAAAGTAGTCTAGAATAAATGATGCTATGGTTGGGTAAATGCAAAACTGGTTGAATAGCTAGAAACTAAAGAGTAGTGGTTAATGATTTGATGTTATCTTGCAGGAAGGTCTTTAGTAGACTACTCATGTGATCTATCTTTAGCTCTTAACTGTTCAACATTTTTTTCAATGACTTGGATAAATCTATAAATGATATATTTGTCAGAATTGCAGATAACACGAAACAGAAACAATAGCCAACACATGAGATGGCAGAATGCAATCCAAAAAAGATCTTAACTTAGAATGATAGATAAGTCTAATCAGATAATATTTAACAGTAAAAAATATAATTATACTTAATTTTTTAAAAACCCTCAACTTTCATAAGTACAAGATGGAGAAAATATAGTTGAGTGGCAGTTTACTGAAAAAAGATCTGAGATTTTGGTGGACTGAAAGCTCATTATGAGTCAGTAGTATTATATGGTATCCAAAAAGTCTAATGCAATCTTAGGTGTAGTGTTCCAAATGAGAAACACGGTTGAGTTGCTATATTGTATTGTGTTCACTTTTAGGTGCAACATTTTAGCAAGGACATATACTAACTGGAATGTATCTAGAGGAGGGTTATCAAGATAGTGATCAGACTGGAGAATTTTGAATATGCAGATCTTTTGAAGATACTGTGTAATCTAGAGAAGAAAAGACTTCTGGGAACATTGTCTCTAAGATGAAATATCAACTCTTATGAGTCATTTAAAGCCTACTTTCTGGCTCCTCTCTCTCTCTCTCTCTCTCTCTCTCTCTCTCTCTCTCTCTCTCTCTCTCTGTGTGTGTGTGTGTGTGTGTGTGTGTGTGTGTATGTATGTATCTTTGTCTCTCTGTGTATTTATCTATCTCATATTCTTTTATTTTATGCCTTCCCAGCTGTTCCCCAAACTCAGCAATATTTAAAGGGCTTTCAAATAAAAGGAGAAATAGATTTATCTTGCTTGAACTCAAAAGGCAGAACTTGGAGCAACTGATGGAAATTTCAGGAAGATAAATTTGTATTGAATTTAAGGAAGATTTCTAATCTTTAGAGCTGCCCATTAGAGCTGGAATAGGCTGCTTTGGGAGTTTGGTGGGTTCTCCTTTTCTTGAGATCTTCAAGCAAAAACTGGATGACCAGTTTATGGTAATATTTTAAAGAAGTCTATTTTTCAGACTTAGTGTTGGACCAGATGGACTCTGAGCTTCCTTCTAATGCTGAGATTCTGAAGTATTTCCTCCAACAAAGTTGTTGCTACCACCTAAAGGCATTTTGCTTTCTGTCCAGTTTGATTATCTGCCCTTCCTAGGCACCTTATGTCCTTTATAGAAGGGTTTTGGTCTTAGCAGCTGTCAACTGATCCTCTTTGATGTGTTCGATGACCATTCATTAAGATGTAAAGATTTTAATCATATAGATTTACAACTTCAGAATCTTCCTTGAATCCTTGATATTTTATTTCCTCCCAGCTCATACCTAATCATTTGCCAAGTTTTTTCTTTTTTTCTATTTTCTTTTCTTCCCTCTCTCCTTCCCTTTCTCCTCTCTCTCTTTTCCTCCCTCCCTCCCTCCTTCCCTCCCTCTTTTCCTTCCTTCTTTCCTTCCTTCCTTCCTTCCTTTTTTTTTATTTTAACTATTTCACCTAGACTAGAAATATAGCAGCTATTCATAGACCTAATCCCACTGCTAATCTGACTGTTTTATTTCTGACTTGGACACATTTACCCCTTCTTAGGCAGCCTGCTCTTGGGGATTCATCCTGTAGTTTCCAGATTTAGTGAGCTCACCTGCTGGCTTTAGCCCTGCTGTAACCTAGAACTCCAGAGCTCAAGCAATCCACACTTAAGATTCCAGGTGTGTGTCATCTATGACACATTAAGTCATTTGATAAGTCTTGTTGATCTGACCTCCACATCCCCACTTTCTCTTTTCTCACATAATCTCTACACTAGTCTAGGCCCTTATCACCTATTGCTTGAATTATTGCTTTGTTGTCATAGTGTTATTCAACTATTCTTTGTGTTGAATTCTTTGTGCTGACTGATTCTTTGTGACCCCATTTGGGCTTTTCTTGGCAAAGATACTGGAATGGTCTGCCATTTCTTTCACCAGCCCATTTTACAGATAAGGACACTGAGGCCAGCAGAGTTAAGTGACTTAAGCTCACACAGCTAGAAAGTGTTTGAGATTAGATTTGAATTCAGGTAAATGAGTCTTCCTGACTTCAGACCCATCTCTCTATGTATGCACTATGATGCCACCTGATAGTCTTTGAATTATTATAGTAGCTTGCTGTTTGGTGACCTAGCTTCTAGTCTGTCTCTTCTTGAATCCATCTTCTAGACAACTGCCAAAATAATTTTTCATGGATCTGATTCATGTGACTCCTGTGCTTTAAAATATTTAGCAGTTTCCTATTGTCTCTAAGACAAAATTCCAATTTTTCTTAGAGTCATTTAAAGCCTACTGTCTGGCCCCTTTCTGTATATATATTTTTTTCATATTTTTTTTCTTTTATGTACTGTAGGTTTCAGCCAAACTGCCCTCCTAGCTGCTTCTCAAAATCAGCATGCCATCTCCAGGCTCCAGGGCTTTGCACAGACTTTCTCTTGGGCCTGATGTACTTCTACCTCACCTTGATCTCTTAGGATTCCTAGCTTACTTCAAGTCTCAGCCCTAGGTACATTTCCTCCAGGAAGCCTTTCCTGATCTCCTAATAGTTAATGCTCTCTTCTAGACATCACATTTCATATCAGTTCCTAGTAGAACAGAAGCTCCTTGAATTTTTTTGTTTTTATCCTCATCTGCTAGCATAAACCTTGTACTCAGTAGGTTCTTAATGTGCGTTAAATTGAATTGAATCCAATGATAAATATTTCCATATTATTTATGAAAAACTGATACTTGTCTCTTCATTTTTAATTTTTGCTAGTGCTTCTTTTCTCAATTTATAGAAAGAAGAAAGGAAGTGAACAGGCCTCAGATTTCAACCGACAATCACATAACAAGAAAAATAAATTTCAAGACAGATCCAAGCTGAGAAAAGCACAATCACTGGCAAGTATTTCTGAATGTCAATGTTTTATTTCACAAGTACTACAGATTGCTAAGTCACTATCATCTCTTTGAGAAATAGAATGGTTCAGTTTTTTTAATGCCAAACTATTTTAACTATGATAGACATATGAATCTTAAAGTTCTATATAAATTATTAACTATTATCATTATTCAAATTTCTTTGCTGTTCATTTATATTATAGCTTATAATTATTAATACTAACATTGATATTGATTTTGATATTATTAATATTAAAATTAATGTTGAGATATTTGACATATATTTGTATAGCATACATAATTATACCTGACCTTTACCACCTATGAAGTGGGCAGGACAGGGATTAATATCTTTAATAATTTCAACAGCCTCCTAACTGTTCTCCATTTTTCCAGTTTGGTCTTTCTCAAATCTAAACTCCTTATCACTGACAAAATAAGAATCATGATAGTAAATAGGATAAAGTGCTGGGCTTGGAATTGGGATAGTTTTGTTTCTAGTTCTGTCTCTTAACACTCAATTGGTACATGTCTAGTGAGAAAGTTCCTTGGTGTAATCACTTTTTGTCCAAAAGGAAATGGAGACTCAGGTTAAGTCAAAGGAATAAATTCCTCCCTTCACCATAGATTTGATGAGCATACTATTTCTTGTTCTTCCAATTTCCTATGTCTTTATTCCTTTATGTCTAAATCAGGTACATATTTTGCCCATGGTAATAATGGTAAAACAAAACAAAAAGCCTTCTATTTGTTATGCTTTATAATCATAAAACACTCTATACATAATGTTGTTTAGTTGCTTCCAGTCATGTTCGACTCTCAATAACCCCTTTTGGCATTTTTTCAGCAGAGATACTGGAATGGTTTTGTCATTTCCTTCTCTAGCTAATTTTACAGAAGGAAACTGAGGCAGAGTGAAATGACTTGCCCAGGGTCACACAGCTAGTAAATATCTGAGGCCAGTTTTGAATTTAGTTATTTTGATTCTAGGCCTGATGTTCTATCCACTGTGCCTTTGATCTTCACAATCTGGTTAGATAGGTAAGACAGATAAGGTTATATTCATTTTACTAGAAGACACTAGAAGACTAGAAGTATTTTGTACAAAGGTATATAGTTCATAAATGGAAGAATTAGGATTTCACCCTAGGTTTTAAATTCAATTCTCTCTCCAACATAAAATGTTGCCCTAAGTTAGAGAAGAGCACAGAGGGCATTAATTACCATGAGAATCCTTTCCCCCTTCTTTGATAGATTTATCAAAGAAGATAGATCTTCTATCTTTGATAGAATATATCAAATTCTATTTGAATATAGATTAAAATCTATAATTTTGATATATATGTGAATATATATTCACTGTGAATATATACATATATCTTAGACTATCTGATTTTTGTCTCAATTTTCCCTTAGTTCTTCTATAAAGCCCCTTTCCAGAACACTGAAGAACTTTGAGGGTACCATCTTATGATCCTATGTTGCTTCCTTTCCTTACAATGTGAGCTGAATTTGATTGATATCCTAGATATATGTGCATATATGTGTGTATATAGGCATTACATATATATCTATAAAAACTGAAATAAATAAATCAAGAACATTTCTTTAACTAAAAAAAAACCCAGATAAGTAATTGCATTTCTAATCAATTCAATAATTATTGACATGGAAAGTAAGTAAAGAGATTCTCAAAGCAATCAAGGGACCTTGCGGGTTCCTTTCAGCTTATACAAGAGGTTCTCTGAATGTTTCATGTTCATAGGCTCACAGAATTGGGCTGGAAGAAATTTTGGAGATTATCTAGGCCAATAGTGTCAAATGCAAATAGAAGCTGGATCCTTGCTAGCTGCATGTGGACTTAGAAAATCACAAATTAGCATCACATATATACATATACGTGTGTGTATGTGTATGTATTTCATTAAACATTGAAATCATTAAATTTCAATTTAATTTGGGCCCACTCTGGTGTTTTATAGTCTATATGCTTCCCTGATAAATTTGACACTTCTGATTCTAATCCAGCTTTGCTCATTTTATTGATAAGGAAACTGAGGCCCAAAGGTGAAGGCAACAAGGGAAAGGAATAAGCATTTATCAAGTGCCTACCATGTGCCAAGTGCTTTTCAAGTATTATTTCATTTGATTCTCACAGTTTCCACATCTGTAAAATAGAAATAATAATGAAACAGAGTAGTACAGCAAGTAGTACACTGGACTTGGAGTCAGGATGACCTGGGTGCAAAGCCTGCTTCATATAACTTATTAGCTGTGTAACTCCAGGCAAATCATTTAAACTCTGGCCCTTAGTTTCCTCAGTCTGTAAAAAAGAAGGTTAGACCTCCCTTTTAGTGCCAGAACTATGAAAATAATTGTTATAATACTTCAAAATAAATATAGCACTTTAAAAAGTATTCTGTTTTTTGAAAGTTTCTAAGCAAATTTTATATTTCCATCGAATCTAAAAGATTTGTGCTACATTTATAAAGCAGTGAGTTTGGCCTTCTTGGAATTCATTTAAAGACTTGAGCTCATTTTACAATTTACTTGCCATTGTCCTGAAGTGATCAAACCTGCCATTATTCACAGCTGTCAATTTTGTTTTGTCTTTGTTTCTTGACAGAATTTGCTTCCTGAGAGTGAAACTTGTTTGTCCTATTATACCCAAATATAATACAGAACAACAAAACACAACTTCCTTCTAGAGAAAACTTTCCCTAATCCCTCTTAATTACAAAGCTTTATTTCTTTTAATTATTTCCTATTTATCCTGTACATAGCTTGCTTTGCAAATATCTATTTACTTCCATTAGATTGGAAGCTCCTTGAAGACAGAAACTGTCTTTTGCCTCTTTTTGTATCACCAGTGCTTAGCACAATGCCTGACACATTGTAGGTGCTTAATAAATGTTTATTGAATGAATGAACCAAGGGTGAGAAATTTAAAACTTTCATACAGTTCCTTTTGCAATCAAATTGTTGAGAAGGAAAGCATTGGAATATATTTAACCCTTCACCGAGAAATATCCATGTCTGATATATATTCTGGCCTTTTGATCCTAGGCAAGTCTCTTCAATGCCTTGGAATCTTGGGCAGCTTTCTAAGACTACAGGATATAGAGCACTTGCCAATCTATATTACTCACCACGGATTCCCCACAACAATCAATTCACAGGCCCAGACAGAAAAAATCATAATAAGATTTTATCATAAATCAATTGTTTAATTACTCCATTCACTATTCTTTCTGATTTCCTCATCTCAAACACTCCCCCCCTTAGCCATCACTGCCCTGCATGTTTTGCTGTCTGTTATTACAATTACAATACAATGTAGGGATGTCTAGTTTGCTAGTATTTGTATCTCCTATACTTAATACAGTTCCTGGCATGGCATAAATGCCTAGTAAATGTTTCTTCATTTGTTCGTAGTAAGATTATTACGTTACTACCTGTTGTAATGTTTCATCTAAAGTTACAATTAACAAGCTAGGGAATTGTGGGCAATGCCTCTATAATGAAACTTCCCTGCGTTTTTTTTTTTTTTTTCAGTACCATCACTTTTCTCCTTTCCCTGTAATGTCCAGGCTACCTTTCTGGGGGTTCTCCAGACAGGCCTTTGTCTCAGCAGGATAATCACCATAAGGATAGTCAGTAATAGAGTCTAAAGTCTTTATTCTCATAGTCCATCTCCTTCACAGTCTGTGTCTGTTACAGTCTGACCCAGTCTTGATCTTAGTGGAGGAGTGCAGGAGGCAGGAGAGCCACCAGGAGAACCATTAGAACCATTATATCACCATATATTCCATATATACTAAGTATATGTGTGAACTAGAGAACCATCATCTTATCAATTCCACTGAGTTAACACCTTGTTGTAAGTATTCTTGTTTCAAGTACACTTCTCCAGAGTTCTGGCCCTCTACATTTCCCCTCTAAAATCCTGTATTCAAATAAAATCCTGTTCTTTAAAGAACATTCACAAGATGAGGCATTTGTGGGGTAACGTTTGACTGACATTTTGTTTTACATTATCTTGATTTTTAAATATATGCATATTCTCCCACTTATATTCAGTGAACTATCCCTTGTAATAAAATAACACTTAAAAGAAAATAAATTCATCAAAAGTGACCAAGTCTGACATTATATTCAATATTTCAGATCCATAGTCATCCTATCTTCTCCCTCTTCCCTGCCAAGTGCAAAGAAGAGAGAAAGGTTCATTTTTTCATCTATTCTTCACTTGTTTTGGATAAGTTTGGTCATGAGAGTTATGCAGCAGTTATTCAATGAGGGGATTCTTGTTCGTTCCATTTATATTGTCATAGTCATTGGATATATGTGGTCTTAGTTCTATTTATTTCACTTAGTATTAGTTCATAGAAATCATCCCATGCTTCTCTGAATTCTCCATATTCTTTGTTTATTGTGGTGTAGTTATTATTATATTATATTCACATATATACTTAATACATTACATTCATGGACCATGACTTTTTTTAACCATTCCCCACTTAAAATGTAAGCTTTTTGAGGGTAGGGAGTCTGTTGTCTCTTTTTGTATCCATAATGCTTAGTACAATGCCTGATATATAATAGGTGTTTAATAAATGTTTACTACTTTATTAAATATCTCCTTCTCCTTTTCTCTTTGCCTTTTCATTTGTTTTCTCCTTTTCCCTCTTTGTCTCTGCTCCCCTTTTTCTTTCTTTTCTCCTTTTTTTCTCCTTTTTACACCCCCTCACTCTTTTCTTTCTCCTTACTTTGTAATTTCTACTTTAAAAATGCTTACACTGAAACTGCTACAACACACAAACTGCTTAATCTGTCTCCCTGCTTTAAATGCAGTGTCTTCTGCCTCTACATTCTTGTTATTCAATGACTAATATTAAAGTTATTTATTTTATTATAGATAAACCTTCAGACAAAAAAAGAATTGTTGTAGCGGGTGAACTTTGTCCTAGGCTCGATGCCATGTGAATGTTACTAACTGAATGCAGTTCAACATTTGTTGTTGATATCATTGAATTTTCCATGCTAGAAGAGGGAAAGGCTAAGAGCCCAGCACAGTGATCTCCCACTAAGCCTCACTACTTAAATTCTTGCTTCTCCTTTCCCTCCAGGAGAGATTGTCATACCTGCTATATCATGTCCATTTTTGCTTGATCTTGCCCCACAAAATAAATCACCCTAACATTTCAAGCTCAAGCAGATAGTCCTGTTTCTATTTAGACTAATATTTTGACAGTTACAGAATGACAATTTCTTTTCATTTAAGGGCAAACACTAAATATTGGATATAAATTGTGCCTTTTTTCTTGTCCTCATAGTGGAAATGTTTCATATGCCTTTGAAAGGAATAATAGAATAAGAATGGGAGCCAAATCTTCTTTGCATGTCACAAAGCCCCTTTTATACGGTTGGCATTCAATAAATATTTGTAGAATCAATGAAACTAAACAAATCTGAACCTGAACTGAAAAGAAGTGCCTCTATAAAATAATGAAAAAATCAGTTGGAATTGAGAAAGTAATGAGGTAGAATTGGGGTACTTCTTTGGGTCTCAGTTCCCTCACCTTTAAAATGGAGATGAGAATATTTGTCCCAAATTTTCTCACAAACTTGTAAGAAAAGTATCTAATGAACTGGATAAGTGCTATAAAAATACAAGCTATTGATGGGATTTTTACCTCTCAGCTTTAGGAATTGCCACAGATTTTTTAATTTTCATTTAGGGATAAGAGCTATTTTTGTTGAATTATTCAAAAAATGCCTGTCTTAGTGGACTGAAATGATTATTTTTGTTTTTTGTTTTTATACAATATTATATGTAGAATATTACATATAATACTATATATTACATATGCTACATTTATACTACATTTTATACTACAATTAAAAGGTCCTAGGTCAAGAGTTTTCATCTTGAACTTTGTACTATACTTGGCCCCACTTTTATGTCAGCAGTTAATGTTTATTGTTGTTAGTATTACATCATTAAATGTGATATCATTTTATTGTTTTATTTTGCTTTTATTACCAATGCTGTTGGTTATTTCTGAAAATAAGTTTTTAGTACTTTTCTAGTGGCCCCAAACTCTTAGAACCAAGAATAAGCAACATTAGTCAGGGGTGTGTGTGTGTGTGTGTGTGTGTGTGTGTGTGTGTGTGTGTGTGATTACATTCTATTTTAAATTTCTAGCTTAAAGTCATTGCTAGCATTTTGTACTAGTTTGTAGATCATTTTCCCATCTACCAACCTAACCTTTCTATGAGATCCCAAGCTTTTTTACTCAGTTCTGCAATTTAACTTCTGTGTCTATGACTTATTAAGTCATATAAAATCATATGCTTCTACTCACTTATTTTGAAAAATTTATTTATGTATATGTAAATAGATATAGTTTGTGTATATATGTGTGTGTAATTTTATCTTAAAGCATTAATAATGATGATACTGTCGATTGTATAATGTCTACTATGTGACAGGTACTATACAAAGCATTTTACAAATATTATCTCATTTGATCCCTACAACAACCCTGGAAATTAAATGCTATTATCATCCCCATTTTGCTGTTGAGAAAACTGAGGCAGGCTTGCCTAAGATTACACAGCTAATAAGTGTCTGAGATAGGAATTGGACTCAGTTCTTCCTATGTCTCAGTGGGAAATAAAACAAATTATATGAGTTAATCAGTATTCACAGCTCTTTTAATTCCTTCAGTCCTTTAGAAGTCTTACTCTGAAACAACCAAAATAGCCCACCATTCATTCATTTATTATGCACTTACCATTGTGCTAGGTTGTGAAAAAAAAGATTCAAAGTTTAATTAAGATAGTTCCTTAATTCCAGGAACTTACAGTTTAGTAGGATATGACAAATGCAGATTACTATAATACAGAAAATTACATGATAATTACATGCATGAAGTTTAAGTGAGGCTAGGAAAATTCTGAGTGAAGGTAAAATACTAGTTAAACTTTAAAGCAGGGTTGGGGAATGTCCATCCCATGGGACGTATAAAATCCATGAAATCATTTGCTAAGGTAACTGCAGGCAATGCTGAGCTAAAAGCTAGGTACAACAACTTCCCACTGTTTGAGTTCTAGAACTTGATAATTTTGTATGGCCTTCAAATGATATAAATATCCAAAATAAATGACCCTTGGCAAAAAAAAGGTTTCTTTGCCCCTGATTTAAATGATGAGTAGAAAAGAGAGGAGTACATCCTAGGAACATCCTAGAAGTACATCCATAGGAAATACTGTAAGTAAATTTATAGAGGTGGAAGAACTTTTATTATGTTTTGGGGGCAAGAGGGAAGTAGAAGGTTAATTGGTTGGACCCCAGGATATGTGCAGTGCATCATTAATGAGATATGATTATTTTGCCAAATTAAGGAGGATCTAAAATTCCATGAAAGGAATTTGCATTTGATTCTTGAACTAAGAAGAACATGACTAAAACTATGCATAATAAAAATTATTCTGGCAGGGATATAAAGCCTGGATTGGAAGTGGCATTGGCTAAGGAAGGGGATACAGAGAGGAAGATGAGGGAGAAAGATTTTTCAGGAAGCTATTACAATAGTCCCAGCAGTTGAATAAGGGTCTAGGATGGAAAAGTGGGCATAGAAGGATGGGGGGAAGGAGAAGAATACTCCAGAGCTGGAATTTAACAGGCTTTTTGTTAATTGATTGGATATGAAAGGTAATAAAGACAAAAGAATCAGAGGTAACTCTAAAGTTTTGAATATGGGAAATAAGGTGAGTGGTACTATTACAAGTAGAAGTGGTCCATTCAGGAGAGCCAGGTTTAAGGAGAAAGATTATAAATTCAGTTTGGGGCACTTTGAATTTTAGGTGATCATGGGATTGTCAGATGGCAGTGTCTTGTAGGTAAATGGAAATAGAGTTATGGAGTTTAAAAAAGAGACTAGGACTAGAGATTAAGGTTGACAAGAAAGAGTGAGGAGAGAGAGAACCAGAACAGATCCCTGGGGGTAGGTACATAATAAGGAATTGGAAAGAGGTCAAAGAACCAACTGATGAAGTAAAGAAGGTGAAGTCATGTAGAAGAATACTCAGAAAAGAGAATCTAGTAGGTGAGGGTAGCAAGCATGGAAAGTTTACAAGGAAGATAAAGACTGAGGAAAAGCCATTGAATTTTGTAATCAGTAGGTCACTAATGATCCCTGTTATCTCAGTGAAGTTATATCATATATTTAAGTGTAAGTGGTAGGGATATAGTTTGTGGTGAAAAGAGCAAAGAAAGAAACAGATGCTGTGGATGAGATTAGGGAGTTAGTAATAATGGTAGATGAGGCTTATTGAGCATCAGTGAGATCCTCATTACAGTTATATAAATCTATAATATAAATTGAAAATGGGCAAAATCAACTTGATTTTTCCCCAGAAACATATAGTTATCCTTGAATAGATTCAGAAAAAAAGAGAACAATAGGTCTTAACTAAGAATGATTATTGATTTGGCAAATGGCAAAGAGTATATTTTGGGGGACAGGGAGTATTCTAAGGCAGTAGTTGATAAAACAGTAAAGTGGTTAACTGTGGGTTCATAGCTGGATGTAGAAGAAAATGAGGCTCGAGTAGGAGAGAAGGACCAGGAAAAGAGTATGGGTCAAAGAATCAGAGATTACAGTTAGGGCAAAGAGCATGTCTAATGAGATTGCCGGAGTAGGAGAGGTTCAGTTCATAGTTCTGCATCTATCAACAGCTCAATGAATATAAGCCACAAGAGCTAGATCTGCTCTGCAAAAACAGGACCCTTATACCTAACTGAAACCCCAGCTCCAAATAAATTTCTCCCTTATCCCTTTTATAGATTGCATTGAGTTCCACCTTCTGGAAGAGAGACTACCGGATACTTACATCACAGAGAACATTTCTTTAGTAGTTGAAGATGATCCTTCAAATTAAATGTTGAGAATACGAGTAAGAAAATAACTCGGAGTTAGTGCATAGTCCATAGTGATCTATTTATAAAACTTATCTTTAAAAGATGGAGGTACAACATAGTGTATTGAATAAAGAATTTGCCTGGATGACCTAGATACCATTTCCTCCTCTGACATATTGATAGTGTAGCTCCAGGCAAATTAGTTAATGTCTAAGAAATCAGGGGTCCTCAAACTGCGAACCACGGATCAGATGTTGCAGCTGAGGAGTTTATCCCCCTCACCCAGGGCTATAAAATTTCTTTATTTAAAGGCCTACAAAACAAAGTTTTTATTTTTACTATAGTCTGGCCCTCCAACAGTCTGAGGGACAGTGAACTGGCCCCCTATTTTAAAAGTTTGAGGACCCCTGGAATGCTCAGTAAAAGGAGTTTTCTGATCTTAGAGTGAGAAATCATAGTTCCAGTCCATATCCTCTGTCCTTAAAAGAATAAATAACCATATTGTTTTAAAAGATTAATGGTTTTATTGGCAAGGACAGACCCTCCACCAGAGCAGCTACCAATATCTTCATTTCTCAATAGATAAGTCATCATGAATTACAGTTGCATCCTCCCAAAATTCATCATCTGACAACTAACCTTCTGGTTATGAGAATCTATAAGACACTCGTTGGGTAATAGAAAACATAGCTTATCACTGAGCCTATATTTAAAGTTTCTCTAGCTTGGTAAAAAGGATTTCTCAGTGGATATAACTAGCCTTCACTAACAGAGGTAATTTGGGGCCATAATGAGGAATCAGGGGATGACTTTACTATAGGACATATATATATTATTATGAATAATTAGAGGTTATAAACTCTACTGTAACCTATCTTTGACCATTAATTATTGTTATTTTATGTTAAAACTTTCTATAAATCTGTTTTTTAAAATGAAGAATTCAATCATGAGAAGTAGGTGATATTACTTTCACATCATGAACCCTTGTATTTACTGGATTAGGAATATCATTTTCCCTCTGGTTGGCTACATTACTGTCAGCCTATATTGCTCAAAAAATTAAAAGAATAATAGCCAGTCAACTTTGAGAAAAGGTGCTACTATGACTGAAGTGTTTAGGTAGTCATTAGCCCAATTTTGCATTAGTCAGTTAGGTTTTTTGTTCATTCAACAAGTATTATTTTATCTTCATTCTTGCAGAAAAGAGAAAAAATGAATTTCTTCCAAGAACCACCAGGAGCACAGAGGAATCTTTCCATCTGTCCCTCTTGCCTAAGTATGATGTGAAAAACAAAACACTTAAAATTCGGAGAGTGTGTTTAGTCATATTTTTTCCAGTCAGTGATTCTTGCTCGTTCTGGCTCTACCTAGGGACTCTCCCTTTCTCAGAACAAACCTGGCTTTGCTAGCATTTAAACAGCAACATTTTCCTCCTCCTCCTTATTAATATCAACAAACATTCATTAAGTCCTGCTCCTTACCAATTTAGTAAAACCTGCTTACATTCCTTTGAAAGTCTTAAAGAACTCAAAGTCATCTCTGGATCCCTTGGTAAAATCTGCCATAATCTCTGATCTCATAATCTGCATTGGGAAAAAAAATCACATGGATGAAGATTGTACATGGTCCAGATTTTGACATGCTCATATCTTGGACAGGCATTACAGACAGAGACTGAACTGAACCTGGAAGGAACTTGAAGGAGAAAAAGCTGGAGTACATTTAGAAAACTGCAATGCTTTCAATAATCCCAAAATGCTCTGTGCCACCCAAGTCCATTTTTAACATATTTTCCTGATAATTCTTTATAGCTGCAAATTCCAGGGCATGATGATCTAAAAAGAACCAGTATTTTAGGTGATCCAAAGAGTTGTGGAAGATTCAAGAAGTGCCATCAAGGATCACAATGAAAGTTGGATGACCAGAAAAAGAAGTGAATCCCATCTCTAACACATATAACTATGTGACCATGGATAATCCAAAACTCATTAAGCCTGATCTATAAAACAGGAATAATGCTAGGTGAGGTACCTCTTTCACAAGGTAGTTATAAATATAAAATGAAATAATGTATATGAAACACTTTGCAAACCTTAAGTGCTACATAAACTTCTGTGATTGTTGTATATATATCAGGAATAAAAACTAATTGATAGATTGCCCAAGTATTATTGCACTTGTATCAGAGGAAGGCCTCTGGTACATTGAATAGATCTTCTATGGAGATTTTTTGTAAAGACATAGACAAGAATTGCACAAGATGGGATGGCATTGTTGGGTTGCTGAATCATCAGGAAGAGTTATTCATATCAGTGAGATCTTATATCAGTGGATATATCAAGAAATAAACTTCACTTAACTCATCTGACTTTTTCATGTTGTATGAATCCTCATGAATGTGCTTGTATCTTTGGGTATGGTTGGTATCAGGTATCAATATTCTAAGGCAGGGTGAAATTTTAAATGTATGTGACCGAATGTCCCTCGTTCTAGCTTCAACCCTGTTGTATTTTTCTTTCTCCACTCTCTTCTCCCATTCTTTTTTATGACCAAATACATACACAGCCCATCTAATACCACTAATCCACAAAGAAGGCAGTGCTGGGTGAAATAAGGTGACTGGGGAGAATTAATTTCTCTAGGCATGATGGTTACGGGTGAATGAACAGCTGAACCATTATAGCAAGAACTTGTGACTTTACAAAAAAGTTAAAATTGTACAATTTTAACAGCATTTTTAGAGAAGCTCTCTGGTCAGGACCACTTTGTGTATGGGATATCTGTATGAAAAAGAAATCATTCTTCAGGATAAGTTTTAAATCAAGCATCACTTTGATACTTCATGACGTTATAGAGAAAATGTATGATGTATAAATGAATGAAGTTGGTATGTGCTTCTTCCCTATAGATCTCTAAGAATAAAATAAGTTTGTCTTTTAGTGTGAAATAGAATGTGTTAGAAAGTACATTGGAATAGGGTGAGAAGATATGAGTTCTTACCCCAGTTTCATTATTTATTATTTATTTTAGCTTGAGTTTCCATATCTAAAAAAATAGGACTAGTATTATTAATACCCCTCCCCACCACATACACACCATTTGCCTCATAGAATCTAAGAGTAAGATGAGAATTCAGGAGCCATCAGAACTGCAGAATTAATGTGGTAAAATGGATGAAGCATTAACTTTGAACTCAGAGGACATGGGTTGAAATCCCTCCTTTCACTTAATATCTGTGTGATCTTGGATAAATCACTTACATTCTCTGTAAAATGAAGTAATTATTACATGACTTTTAAGGTTCCTTTCAGCTACAAATCTATGATACTATAAACATATATCTGGGGGAAAAATCCTATAACATCCCTAAAATTAGTCATCTATCCTTTGTAGGATGAAGGATTGTGCACCCCACCTACCCCTCTGGAGAAGACCATCCTACTCTTGGATGGACTTAAGTCTATCAGAGCATCAACTAGCAATTGTGGTACCCTGAGCAAGCTTCATAAAATATGCCTAGGGAAAACAGCAGGAAAGTGGCCTCCAATCAATCTTTAAGACAAATTCTATGGAGCATAGGAAGAGACACAAGAACATCAGAGTCCACAGTTAGAAAATGTTGCAGGGAAAGATTTTTCCCTGATTGAGGGTGATAAGACAAGGTCAGACCTGAAAGGAGCTTGTCTGGAAGGGGAAGGAACATGTACCTCTACTAGTTCCCATTTTAACTACTGCTAAGTAGACACTAAACCCAGTTATTTTTCCTCTTGTAAAGAGCATGAGTGCTGTCACATCAAACAAACAAGCATTTATGAAGCATCTCCTATGTACAAAGAACTTTCAATAGGCTCCCAAATACAAAGACAAAAATAAAACTTTCAAGGAATTTACATTTCACTGTTATAGGATACAATATTTATATATATGTATATTCAGAATAAATATGAAATAAATACAAAGTTTAGGGAGAGAGGACATTAAGGAGAGAGGTTTAGGAAGGACTTCATGTAGAACAAAGCTTCTTAAATTTTTTTTTACTTGTGACGCCTTTCCACCTGAAAAGTTTTTACATGACTCAGGGTATGTAGATATGTAAAATAGGTATACAAATCAAACATTTACTGATAATAACTCATAATTTCACAACCCCCATGTTCAGAAAGCAACTTCATATGGAGCTGTGACCTGCCGCTTAAGAGGCTGAGATGTAAAAGGTAAAATCTGAGCTGAGTCTTGAAGGAAATAAGAAATTTTGTGAAGTAAAGGGGGAAAAGGAAGTACATTCCAGACATCAAGGGCAGCCAATAAAAAAAAGACAGAAACAAGAGCTGTACCATGGGAGCAACACTAAGAAGGCTCTATAAATTTTGGTGTCTTAGGACAAAGCTGTGGTTTTCAGTGATTTCTGTGCTCCTAATTGCTGGATAGTTTTTCCTTATTTCAAGCAGAATCAACCTCTCTGCTACTTCCAATCATTTCTGCCTTCGAGGGCCAAACTGGACAAGTCTGGTCTCTTTTTGACAAGAAGGCCCTTTAAATACTTAAAGATAGCTATGTGTTCAGTCTAACTATGAATTAATAGATGAATGAATAGGAGTGAATGAAAAAGTACTTATTAAGTGCTTACTGTGTGCTAAGTACTGGGGATGCAAATAGAAAAAACAAGACAATTCCTGTTCTCAGAGAGTTGTTCAATCGTTTTTCAATCATGTCCTACTCTTCTTGATCCTATTTGGGATTTTCTTGACAAAGATTCTGGAATGATTTGCCATTTTCTTTTCTCAAAGAGGGAGAGAATTCATATATGAGAGTTCAGCTTCAGGGCAGATGGAAAAGTCTAGGAATCCTAAGGATGGAATGAATGGCAAGGTGCAGATGTATTGATGGTGTGTCAGCAGTTCCAATGGCAGTGTCCAAGATCTGAAGAGTAAATGGTCTTGCCAGAGGACCATGGGATACAGCAGAAGAGCAGATGTTAAAGCCTTCAGATCCTCTACCTTAGTGCAAGGATTGTAATTGGTTACTGTTTGTTTACCTGAAAGGTGTAAGCCACCATAATAATTCTGTAGTGTGAGGAGGTTTTGGGGGGCCTGGCTTATTCTCCACCACTAGAAACAGGGAGGGGGTCCAAGGATCTGAGTGTCAAGGGAATTCTAGGTTTTATCTGAAATGACTATAAATAGAATGGAAAAGATTAGTATCCAGTCATTTAAAAAAAAAAAAAAGGAAGGGGGACATTTGAAGGAAAGTTGGAGAGAAGGCAATTAATGCCCATAGGATAAGGGAAAAGGGTACCTCAGGTGATAGCTGTTCCCACTCAGTGACTGGATGGGGTCTGGACCAAGACCTAGGAAGAAGGACAGGAAAGGAAAGGGAAAAGAATTTACCCTTTCCTTCCCACTCCATTGTTGTTGTGAACTGTTCACGCCTAGCAGCCTTATGGGGTCTAAGCAGCCTGGATACAGGGAGAGAGCAGGGAGAGAGGGAACTGATCCTCACATGGTATGATCTTGCAGCCATCCTGGTCCTCTTAGAACTATTGAATAGATTAAAGGCAAATGTAGGTGGAAAAACTGGATTGTAAACAACTATACCAATATAATTATTGTCTCAAGATAAAAGAAATATAAATGAAGAATTTTTCCCAGCACCATATTTTTTTTACTCTTTCAAATAATCAAAACAAGTAGTTCTTTGGACATTTTCATTCTTTCAGAAATTAAAATATGAACTTCATTTCTGATTTCCCTCTCTTTCCCTCAAGCAGGTATCATTAGAGACAGATTCTTCTCCTCTGAAGGTACCAACTCACCTCAACTGGGCTTCTTATGAATCACTAAGATACACAAAAGCCAGAGTCCAAATGGTCACACATCACTTTCAGGAGCATCATAGACCCATTCAGGCTCCAGAGCTGAAACAGAATTAAAGCACCAAATGCTTTTATTGATACCACAAGAAGATCTGACTATATTTAATGAATAACTGGCTTTTTACCCTCCGATGGAGATCTATGCAACTGAAGTGTCGTATTTCCCCAAAATAATCCTACAGAATGTTCCAAGCTCTGATTTGGAATCTGAAAACCCAGATCTGACTCCCTGACTTTGCTATTTATTAGCTCTGTGACCTTAAGCAAGTCACTTATCCCTACTCATTTTTTCCCCTTATCTGTTAAATAAGGATAATAGGATCTCTAAAGAGGTTGCATCTCTGAAGCTATGATTCTATGTTGTATGTATAATTCATATGTTTATAAGACATTTACAACATTGAGAGAAATGTGATTGATCATTCACATTTTCGTGTACTAAGACAACTAAGTGAGATTATCAACACTCATAGATGAAGCAAAATGGGATAGTGCCTCAGCACAATTTTGTCAGGATTGTATGCTGCAATCATGAGGAAATAAAATGATATTTATAGCTTGCTTTTTAAAAATCTGCAACATGCTTCATATATATTTCACCACAATCCTGTAAGATAAGTACTGAAGGTATTTTTCATTCTATTTTTCACATAGAGTAACTGAATCTCAGAAAAGTTATCTGCTCATGATTATAGGGTTAATAAGTGACAAGATATGTGAACCCAAGCCTTCCTGATTCCAAAACTCAGAGTAGATATAAAAGGAATGGTGAACCAGAACTCACCATGCCAAAACATTGGCTATTCATCAAGATTTCCATTTATTGAGATTTGGGGGATGGAGTACAGGTAAGAATTCCTAAGCAAGAAAATCTAGGGCCATAACCATTGATTACAATGGGTTTAGGACCATAGAAACATAGTGGGTCTTAGAACTCAGAAGGATTTCTTCTAAGCCTGTGGAGAATGATGAGGGACTCAATTTTTCAAAGTGCTTTACTTAGACAGAGGTCATCAATTAGCAAGTCTCAGACAAGTGCTGATGTGTTTGCATTCCCTGTAATCTACAATTGTTTTTTGTAATAGAAGTTTAGGTTCAAATAATTGGAATTAGTGTTCCAAGAGCATTTATATATTTTAATAAACTATTAGAAGTGCAGGGACATTAGAGGAATGAATGCTTAAATTGAGTCATCTGACATTCTACAAACACAGATAACTATGATACTTGACAAATATATCTCATGATAAAGCTGGTTATATGATATATCTGAGTCAGAAGTTAATAGGATACTTATTTACCTGCAAAGGGTAGAGAAGTAATTCAGCAACAATCTTGGGTGTGTATCTGTCTTTTATATGTTGTTCTCCCAAATGAATCCAGATGATGATGGGTTTTTGAGTATTTGCTTCCAAGAATTATATGATGTCATAATTTTCATTGCAAATAAATATAGCTATTATAAAATGTCTTTCCATTTTACTTAAAACGCTTCATATTCATCTTTGGATGTTATTCCATTTCCTTCCTCCTAGCCCAGTCTGAAAAGGACTACGTCAAGACTTCTTATAGGATACAGGTGGGTGGGTTTAGGAGAAGAGAAGACTGGCACAGCTGGGAAGTTTCCACACAGGGAAGAGCTAGAAATATTCTTCGAGGAGCCAAGGTTGGAAAATGGGATATGGATCAATAAGCTGAAAGGCTAGAAGCAACTAATGATGTACAGAGGGGAAGTGGGATAGATACGGTCCAAAGGGGCCCCAAGATGTTCGATCTAGGGTTGGGTGAAAACGTTTTTAGTTAAGAAGCAAATCTTGGGTTTAGCAAGTCTTTTGTAGATTTGCTGTTTTCAACGTCCTGCAAGCTGTTTTTGATCTCCTGATTTGCCTGACTGGCCCCCTTCTCCAGTTTCTTCTGAAATTAACTTCTGGATTGCTCTCGTTTTTCACTTGTGCCTGACTGGGACCCCTTTGGGGGTTTTCTTGGCAAAGATACTAGAGTGATTTGCCTTTTCCTTCTCCAGCTTATTTTATAGATGAGAAAATTGAGGCAAACATGGTTAACTGACTTGCTAGAAAGTGTCTGAGGCCAGATTTGAACTTGAGAAAATGAGCCTGATGCCTGGCACACTATCCACTGCACCACTTAGCTACCCACTGCCATCTCATTGTTCATGATAACAATAGTCTCTGAATGACAGTGGGTCCTTGACCTGGACAATTGTTACTACAATGCTTGGAGAGTCTGTCAGGGAGTTAGGAGTTTTTGTGTGCCCTTGATCTTGTTATAAAATGTCTCTTTCATGCCCTACCTCAGGGCTTCTTAAACTTCTTCCACTTGGGACCTCTTTTTGCCCAAGAAATTTTTATGCAATCCCAGGTATATAGTTATATAAAATCGGTATATGAATTAAACATTTACTGATAATAAATCATAAAGAAATTTATTTTAAAACAATTCTTTGGTATAGATATGATTTTATCATTTATTAAAGATAAAAGGAAATTTACATATTAATGAAATGGATATGCTTGTTTATTATTACATAAATAATTAAATTTTGTAGCATATATTTTATCTATATCAGATTACTTGCTATCTTGGGGAGAGGGGAAGTGAGGGAGAGGAGGAAGAAAAATTTGGAATACAGAGTTTTATAAGAATGAATGTTGAAAACTGTCTTGAAATCTATTTGGAAAAATAAAATACTATGAAAGGTAAAAAAAAAAAAGATATTTGCTATTTCAAAAAATAAATTTTGATGGAATATTTGATATTTCAGGATGTAAAGTATCTTCAACATTTTTCAGAGTTGATTGATGTTTTGATATTTTGAGACCTCCATATTCAATTACACAAGAGGGTCAGATTGAGACCCACACTTTAAGAAGCTTTAATCTACCTCACTACCAATCACTTTTATTCTTGAGTGACCAGTGTCTGGCCCTGTCTAGAAAAGGGGTTCACAGGAGTTGCCTAGACTGGGCAGATGGGAAAACCATGTGCCTTTCAGGGTAGTGTCAGTCTTACAAGTACAAATGGGCGAGTGAATGTATTTCAATAGAACTAGAAGAACAGAGCCAAAAGATTTGTGGATACACAGATCTATATAACCAGAAACCAACCATGGTGTTAAGGAGCTTAAAGAGAAGCTTTTTGATTAAGCCAGCAGGTAGTCAAATCACTCAGCAGCAAACAAACAGAGCAAGATTCAATGATAGAGTTTGCTGAGATCAGCTGCCATGGACACACCATCCTTTCCTCTGCAGGAGCTACTCTTCTGAACTCCTGAATATGGCACCAGCCATGAATCCTTCTCTCCCCTCAGCTGGATGAACCACAGGGGGACAATTCATCTGTAATCAATCTAAGTACCACATGGTGACTGTGGATCACTGACTGTATTTTAAAGTCTAATTAAAGCTTATATACAGAATCATATAGTTAACCATGAATTGACATAAAACATCTCCACTCTCTCACCCCCTTCAGTTTCTAAGATGATCAAAAATTAATTATTCAAGATTGTCAGAATTGGTGATTGATTTTTTTCCTCTATTACAATACCAATAAGCACATTTTAAACAATAACAACAAAAAATGAGTGGGTATTAATACTGTCTAAAAGAGTTAAGGAGGTTGCACTAAATAGAAGGAGGTAACACAATGGATAGAGTCAAGAAGACATTTTCCTGAGTTCAAATCTAACTTTAGACACTTACTATCTGTGTGACCCTGGGCAAGTCATTTAATCCTACTTGCCTCAATTTCTTCATCTGTAAAATGAGCTGAAGAAGAAAATGACAAATCACTCCATCTCTTTGCAAAGAAAATCCTAAAAGTGGTCATAAAAAGTCAAACCAACTGACAATAAACTAAATAGATGACTTAGGTTCCCCTTAACGAGGAAAGTAAGAGAATATCAATGAAACATTTTTAAAAAACACACAGAAGGGAAGGATACTAGGAAGGTGATAGAGTAGGTCAGCAAAATTTCAAGCTCTCCAGATACCCTCCAAAATAGAACAAATTTGCACCTCAGGGCCAACATAGACTGGTGAAAGATCAAGAAGACAGAGCAGAATAGGGGTTCTCCAAGTACAATCCAAGAAGATCTGAAAAAAAGACTCAGACCAGGGATTAACCCGAATGAGGTGCACACACCTCCCCGTTAGCTCCTCACAAATACCAAGTGGGGACTAATTTGGGTGTGGCTGCAGCCTCAGCAGGAGCCCCAGAAACTTCCACTTCCACAGTGTGAGGATTTGGGATCTGAGTCTGGGAATACTGAGTGAAGCTCAGCTGATTAGCATCACCAGGTCCAGCTGTGCTGCTGAGAAGTGGCCCTGACTGGGAAGGAGCTGGCCCCTGAGTGTAGAGTGTACAGCAGGGACGCTGCTGGCTGGGGGCACTTGCAGAAATAGGTGGCCCAATAGATAAAGTACTAGGTCTGAAGCCTAAAAGACTGGAAATAAAATCTAGCCTTATTATTATTCTTATTAGCTGGACACATTAATTAGCTTCCATTTGCTTTATTTTTCTCAACTGTAAATTGGGTTGCTGTGAAGACCAAATGAAATAATATAACAGAGCATTTAATAGTGTCCAACACATCCTAAGTGCTATCTAAATGTTACTTCTTATTAGTAGTAATAATAATATTTGCAAAGTACCTGGAAATAGTAATAATTACATAAACTATAGTTATTGTTGTTATTATTATATTCACCTCAGAAAAATTCCATTCCTATTATCTAGTGAATTGGTTTTTTTTTTTAAGCCTGTATTTTCTTTAGCATAGAGGAAGAAAAACAGGATCCACCTGGTTTGATCTCTCTGTTTGGGGGAACTTTATCAAATGTAACCATTAATACAATTTTCTGGCTGGAAAGAATCCAGCCAGGTGGGGATCCTGATAACTTAGAGGGTCTGAACCGCTATTCATTTTTCCTCTTAAAGATAGTATGACATTCAATATTCTTCACTTGTTTCATTGCTCCCTATTCACAAATAATGAAACACTTAAACCATTGTCTTTTTGAGACTACATTTCCCCTAAAATTAACATGAGGAGGCACTAAAGACTATCCTCCGTCCACAGAAACCAGTCTGTAAAATACTGAGCCTTGGGCTCCTCCTCTTGTCAGTGGTCATCTGCTTTGATGCAGAAACTTCTGCTTTGAGTCAGTTGCATTCAATGGATTTCCAGAGCTCTTGAACTCATAATGTCACCTCCCAAGCTGGAGACTTCCATTTTTGAGATCAGTGTTTGATTATTTAGGATTAGGCCAAAAAAACATAAACACAGAAGGAATGGCCCCAAATCCAGGCTTAAGCCTACCTAGGCAGGACATGTGTGGAGTGTCATGTGCTAAACATTTTGTCCTTTACGAAAATCTTACTATTTACTGAATATAGAAATTAATTTTTTTAAGAAAAAAACTTCCTAGCAATCTGAGCTCTCTGAACGTGTGGTGGTCTTTAGAATCAAGTCAAGTTAATAAATATTTATTGAGTACTTCCTATGTTTCTGGGACTGTGCTAAATACTGGAGATACCAAGAAAGGCAAAAATAGGGTCCCTGCCCCAAAGAAGTTCACATTCTAATAGGAGATATAACATGCAAATAACCATGTGCAAACAAGTTATACACAGGATAAATTGGAGACAATCTAAGTGAATGTACAAAAATGGATGAACTATAATGGAGAACTAAAAAAGACTTCTTTTTAAAAATTAAATATTTTATTTTTCCCCAAATATATGTTACATCAATTTTTAACATTAAAAAACTTTTAAGTTCCAAATTTTATCCCTTCCTCCCCCCACTTGGGATGGTAATATGATACAATTTATACATGTGCAATCATGTAAAACATTTCCTTATTAGTCATTTTGTACAAGAAGACTTGATTTTAAAAAAGAAAAAAGAAAAAGAAAGTGAAAATGATGTGCTTCAATACATATTCAGATGTATCAGTTCTTTCTCTAAAGGCAGAAAGTATTCTTTATCGTTAGTCCTTTGGAATTGTCTTGGATAATTGTATTGCTGAGAATGACTAAGTCATTCACAAATGATCATCTTAAAATATTGCTGTTATCAAGTACAATATTCTCCTGATTCTGTGTACTTCATTTTGTATCAATTCATTTAAGTCTTTCCAGTTTTTTCTGAAATCATCCTACTTGTCATTTCTTATAGTACAATATTCCATCACAATCATATTCCACAGTTCATTTAGCCATTCATTTCTCAATTAATGGGCACAATCTCTCAATTTCTAATTCTTAGCCACCACAAAAAGAGCTGCTATAGATATTTTTATACAAACAGGTCCTTTTCCCATTTTAAAAATTATTACTCTTTTGGATATTGACCTAACAATGGTATTGCTGGTCAAAAGGTATGCACAGTTTTATAGTCCTTTGGGCATAGTTTCAAAACTTTCCAGAAGGGCTTCCTGTAGGATGTGAGAATTGAGCTAAAATTTGAAGGAAGCCAGGGAAATTAAGAGATGGAAATGAGAAAAGAAAGCATTCCAGACATGAAGGACAGGCAGGAAAAAATGCATGGAGTAAGGAGTTTGAGTATTGTATGTGTGAGAGAACAAGATGGCTAGTATCCCTGGGAGATTAAAATAGATTTTTAAAACTTTTTTTATTTAAAGTGGATTTTGTATTTAATCTTGGAGGTAACACGTCATCAGACTGGAAGGGTTCTCACTCATTAGAGGTCTTTAAGCAGAGGCTACATGACCATTTGTTAAGGATATTGTAAAGGAGATTTCCAATCTCAGTCTCTATAATTCTGTGACATCATTTGTGATATTTGATAGACATAGGGGACACAACTTTAAAAGCTTGACCAATAAAGCTGTTTGTGCAACATATGGGACCAGAGGAGTAATGTAAAAACATTACATAGCAGAAAAAAGCTGAAATCAATAACAAAAAAGAGCTGTTATCAATGTAGCTGAAGAATAGTGGATACATTAGAATGAGTATTGACTCTTTCAAAGTAGTGGCCTTGTGAGATAATTCACTTATATCAATGATCTTGTCATGACTCAATTTTTTCCCAAGCATTTTTAGAGTTCATCTTTGGGAATAGCCTTCAGAGGTATAGTACTTAGAGGCTTTGGAATATCTTCAGGCATAAAACATTTTCATCCTTCAAGGATGAATTTGATTTAGGATAACAGTTCAAAGTCAGAAGGCAGATTGGTTGAATAGTATGGGTAAAAGAGTTGCTGATACCATCAGCATGGGAGGAGCTTCCCTGGCTTTGACCACAGATAATTTTAAAAGGGATGTTAGTTCTGAAAGTGTGATGAGTAAAGTCAGCTTAGTGAAGGAAATATATAGACTGCTACAGTGATACTGTAGCTACTTTGGAAAGACAGGATTCATTTAGTAATATGTGAGTTCTAGCTTAGTGAGTTAGGGGGAAAAATAGTCCCATTATTTTATAGTCAAAAGTAGTGATTCAGAAAAAATCAAAATATGAGCAATCTGAATACTGAGATATTATCTTCATTTTAATGATGTTTTCCATTCTGTGTTGAACTCCCTCCCCTCATTTGTAATTACTTAGTAAATGTTCTGTTTCTCTGTGCTTAAGTAAATAAATTGTCTAAGAAAAAGTATAATATGAAAGTGAAAAGCACATTTGACTGTACAAAATGTTCAATGGGATATAGAAATTTGAGGAATGGGATGTAGAAATTTTGCGGGATTGACCCCACTCCTACTAATGAACTTAATTTTTGATTAGGGGAATAACTTTTTGTTGATGTTCATGGCCATATTCAGCTGTGTCCTTCTTTTGCCTTTTTCATACCCCCAGTGCTAAGTATAATGTTTAGCATGCAGTAAACACTTAATAAATGATTATTAACTGATTGATTTTTAAACTTTAGTTCTAAATTGCTTACTAGAATGGCTGGATCATATCCACAGCTCCACCATCATTCAACTAATATATGCATCTGTTTCTAAAGTGCCTCTAATAATCTTCATTTTTACCTATCTGATAAGTGTGAGGGGGAACCTCAGAGTAGTTTTAATTTGTATTTCTCTAATTATTAGTGATTTGGAGAATGTTTTTTCATTTTTCTGTTGATAGTTTGTATTTCTTCTTTACAGTCTTTGACCATTTATTTGTTGAGAAATGATTGTCATTCTTATGAATTTGAATCTTGGCTATCAATCTTTTATCAGAGAAACTTGCTACAAAGATTCTCACACACCCCACCCCCGGAGAACTGTAATCTCTTTTAACTTTAAATGCATTGATTTATTTTGTGCAAAAACCTTTCAATGTTATCAATCAAAATTATATTTTACCTTCTATGAGCCTTTTTTTTCACTGACTATTCCTTATACCTGGAATACTCTTCCCTCCTCATCTCTGCCTCCTGGCTGCTATATCTTCCTTCAAGTCTCAGTTAAGATTCTACCTTCTGTAAGAAACCCTCTCTGATCTTCCTTTCCCTCAATTATCTCTTATTTATCCTGTATAATCATTCTTGTGTGTGTGTGTATATTAGTAGGATTAATACATATACATTTATATAAATAATGTATAATTATTATATACACTAATACATATACATTCATATAAATAAATATAGATATAGGATACACATACATGACTCCTATGTGTATATGTGTATACATATATACAAATATGTACACACCTATGTATATATATGTACATATTCATGTGTGTATGTGTGTGTGTATACTTGTGATAAGTTAAAAAAAAAAACATCATTTCTGATAACATCCAAGTTCACATTTGTACATAGTGGTGTGTATATTGTATTCTTCCCACCATCACTATCTGTCATTTGACTGTGAGCACTTTGAAAGCAGAGACCTTCCTCTTTGTATTCTCAGAGCTTAGCATCATGCTAGGCACATAGTAGGCATCTAATAAATATTTATTGATTGACAGAGCAAATAAATAAAGATAGAAAAGGATTGAAATCAAGTAAAATAATCCCATTAGTGCTGCATAAAAAAACCATGTGGAAGTTTTTCAAAAGTTAATGACTGAGGGGCTCATTTTCAGAAAGACATTCACAAGCTAGATTACATCCAGATCAGGAGAGACCAGAATGGTAAAGGAACCGGAGATAATGTCAAATGAGGTACATTTGAAAGAACTGAGGATGTTTAGTGTGGAAGTGAGAAGACTAGAAGTGTGAAGTTGGAGAGGAAACAGAGGCAATGTAGAACATGACAATTATCTTCAAGTGTTTATAGGGCTATTACATACAAAAGAGATTAGCTTTGTTCTGCTTGTCCCCAGATCAAAACTATAAACAATGAAGGAAAGCTGCAAAAAGATTAACTTAGGTTTGCTGTAAGGAAAGACTTCTTCAAAGAGCTATCCCACATGATAACGGTTTGCCACTAGAGAGAGAAGTTTCTGCTGGCAGAAAGTTTTCAAGTGAAAACCACTTGTCAGGTAAGTTGTAGAGGGGATTGGCCTGCTCACATTGAACCACATGATATCAGAGGTCCCTTTTCGAAATTATTAGATTTCATTTTTGTATAATCATTTCTAAATATATCCCTCCTTTCCTCAGAGGACCAACCCTTACAACAAAGCTGGAGGGGGAGAAAAGGAGAGGAAGAAGAGGAAAGAAGCAAAGTTAAACAATAGGTCAATCTATCAATCAATCAGTAAACAATTATTAACCCTGTGGTAGGCAGGGATGCAAATACAAAAAAAAAAAAATACTTCCTATTCTCAAGAAACTGATTGTATATACAATATTCCATACTCTTAAACCCTTACTTCTGCAAAGAAGGGAAAGAAGTGCATCTCTCCTTCTAGATCGAGATGTTCATTTTCACATTTCCCCCCAAAGGTCACAGCTAACCTTGAAGTTTTGTAATTCTCATTCTCTCTCTCTCTCTCTCTCTCTCTCTCTCTCTCTCTCTCTCTCTCTCTCTCTCTCTCTCTCTCTGTCTGTCTCTCTTTCTCTCTTTCTCTCTCTCTCTTTCTTTCTCTCTCTCTCTCTCTCTTTCCTTCTCCCTCTCTCCTTCTTTCCCTCCCTCTCCCTCTCCCTCTCCTCTCCTTCTCCTTCTCCTTCTCCCCCTCCCTCCCTACTTCTTCTCTTCTCTTCTCTTCTCTTCTCTTCTCTTCTCTTCTCTTCTCTTCTCTTCTCTCTCTTCTCTTCTTCTCTTCTCTTCTCTTCTCTTCTCTTCTCTTCTCTTCTCTTCTCTTCTCTCCTCTCCTCTCCTCTCCTCTCCTCTCCTCTCTTCTCTTTTCTTCTCTTCTCTCCTTTTCTCTCCTCTCTTCTCCTTCTCCTCTCCTCTCTGTCTCAATATCTTTGTGTCTTTTTCTCTCTGTTTCTGTGTCTCTCTGCCTCTCTTTCTGTCTGTCTCTCTGTGTGTCTTTGCTTGTCTCTCTCTTTCCATCTTTCTCTGTCTGTGTCTATTTTTCACTCTGTTTCATAAGAGATGAAACATCATGTTTTGATGTAAAAATAATGGCTTCCATTACCTTCCTATTTTCTATTCTTTATTTTCTGCTATGAGTTCAACAGTCCACAAGAGGTCGCTCTTTTCCCTTCAGTCTGTATCCCTAGTGTCTGGTTAAATTTAGTTTTCTACCCAAACTTTCAAAGGCGGATACTTTCTGGCGGCCAAAATCTACTTTTTACTACCTGTATAGAGAGAGTTTAGGGAAACTAACTGGATTTAGACCTATCTTGCCTTCTAGAATCAGCCAGTCTGTGGGCTTTCATCCAAAAAGGCAATCAATAGTCCTGAAGTCACAGCTGTCTATTTTACTGTTGAGCTTGTGCACCTGGTACTGAAACAAAAATGCTGGACTTTCTCTAAATGCATCCTGGATATTCCCATAAGGTCACAGCATCATAAATTTAGAGCTAGAAAAACCTTAGAAGTCACTCACTGTAATTCTGTTCTACTTTATGTGTTTTCTGTCTGCTTGTTTGTGTCGCTGTCCATTTAACATAAGATATATTTTGCAAAAAGCTGCCCCCAACTAATGCCATTTCATAACAATGTCATCTATATATTATTACCAACTCTGCTATTAACATCATTTAAGCAGACAGTCTAATTTCTAATATCATTCCAATGAGATTAACTGCCCCTGTAATCTTGCTTTCATCTAAAACTTTCTTTCCCACAAAAACTGAATGAATAAACCTTTATATAGCACCTACTATGTGCCAGACGTTATGCTAAGCACTTTTTACAAATATTGACTCTTTTGAATCTCACAAGTCTGAAAATAGGTGCTATTATAATCTCATTTTATAATTGAGAAAAACAAGGCAAACAGAGACTAAGTATCTTGCTCAGGTCACACAGCTGAATCGAGGCTTGAAACACTCTACATTGTACTTCCAGCTGCCTTATATTAAATGGAATATTTCTACATATTTTGTTGGGTTTGTCTCACCTTTTCTAATAAGTTCCTTGAGATCAGGGTCTACTCTGTATTTGTCTTTGTATATGTCTCAGCTTAGTGTTTGCCACTTTAAAAGTCAGTTACTTTAGGGAGGGGCCTTAGGATAATTTAATTCAATCCCTTAATTTTTAAATTAGCCATTGATAAGTTAAAAAAAAAAAATACCAAACAGGCTTATACCCTAGACGTCAAAGAAAGAAGAAAAGGACTCATGTGTACAAAAATATTTATTGAAGCTCTTTTTGTGGTAGCAAAGAACTAAAACTAAGGGGATACCCATCATTTATAGAATGACTGAACAAATTATGGTACATGAATGTGATGGAATTCTACTATGCTGTAAGAAATTATAAAAGGGATAATTTCTGACAAACCTGAGAATTTTATGAACCGATCAATCTAGTGAGGGGGAAGGAAGCATAGTAGGGCCTGAAAGTAGAAAAAAGTACAGGGAAATCACTAATGGACAGGATGTCCTGAGAGGCCATCCCCCTTCTGTGATAATTGCCACAGATGTGTGTCTGCCCAACAACTTCTGTTTGGCATTGCCTTTGCTAAGCAGTGAAAGGAGACTCAAGAATGACCACTTGTGATAGTGAGAAATTGGTCATGAAATTCTTCAAGCAGCAGTGAGGATTATGAAGAAAGATGCAGGTACCCAGAGAGATTGGGAACAAAGCAGTACAGACCCAGACCTTGGCAGCCCGTGTGTGTGTGTGTGTGTGTGTGTGTGTGTGTATTTTGTTTATTCTTCTTGTTGCTCTATGTCAAAGGAGTTGTATTTGTGTCCCAAGGCATTAGTCATATTCCTGGCCATGTTCACAATTGCCTGCTAAACAATACGTCTGCACCAAGATTGAGGTCTAGGATGACAAGATGTTCCCAGAAATAATATGCTGTGCCTTGAGAAACATTCTAAACATGCATCGGTGCTGGTGGTTAAGGAACTACAAAGCTAGAACCTATATCCCCTCATACCTCATCTAATATAGTTTCCTATCCGTCAGGTTTGTTGAATGAGTGGATTCAGTTTCCCTTTTCCCTCCACAGGGACTCTTCTTCAGAAATCCAAACATGAAGGCGGACTCAAATGACCATAATTTAATATCACCTATTATACAAAATCTAATCTTTTAACCTTTTATCATTTCTCTACACTAGTATATGGTGCCAAGGGCATGGAGGATGAAGAGAAAAGCTTTAATAATGATTACAAGCCCTACCTTAATATACACACTTCTTCCCTTGAACAGGTAGACACTCTTCCAAAAGTGGCTTTCAGGAGTAGGCTCCAGTCCTGATTTCATTTTCACCTGTTAGTCTACACCTAAACTGTGATCAGAGCCTCAGTATCTACACTTGCTTACCTGAACTCTCAGGCCATCTCCCAAATCAAAAGAAAAAACTAGTAATTTTTTTTTTAATCTGGGGCAAAAATAGTTGGTGTGATGGGCATGGAAGTGCAGCAGTGGGATATGGAAGTGTGGCAGGGAGCATGGAGGTACAGAAGACATTGTGAGGATGACAGCAAGGCAAAGGACAGTTCCCCCCTACAAGTAAAATGTTTTTCTAAGCTCCCTCCTGATCCACTCCTTAGGGGCAGATTCTGGCTTATGACTGTGGGATAAGAGGGGAAAAATGCACCCCATCTCAGCAATCAACCCTCCTCCTTGGTAGTATAGGGGCAAAGGTTTTCCCAGATCATAGACTGTCAGAGGCCACTAATCCAACACGCACCTGAACAAGAATCCCCTCTTTTTTGTACATTGTAGCATAAAGGTATGGCACTGCACGTGGACCATGGTCCTGACCTCTCCTCTTCTTTTTCTACTTTCTGCTCTGGCTCATTCATCCAAATACCTCATGCCAACAGATGGAGGGTTCCCAGAGGGGATGGCCCTGCTGCTACAACTCACTTTCAGGGTCTCAGGAGTATCCCTGATGAGGGGAATACATTCCTACTCTTCACAACAATAGCTCCTAGACCCTCATTGGTGTGCTTCTCATTTAGTAAATCAGATAAGATGACACTACTCTAAATCAGAAACACTAAATAGAAAGCAAGGCAAAAAAAATTCAAACATTCCACCATGAACCTGGAGCACATTCTCCCACTAATGGACACAGAGGCCATGGGTGAAAGTGGTCATAAATTCCTATAGTCATAGTATAAAGGTACATAAGTAGGGTACATTGTGATTGGGGCAACTTACAACTCAACTTGAGGCTTTGATCTTCTTGTCTCCTTCAAGTAGCATCTATACAATATTGTTAGATTAATTATTTATACATTATTGTATACATTTATACATTAATTGATAAGGCCTCTCTAATCCCCTACTTGGCTACTATACACCACTCCTGAGCTGCTAAGGCAGTATTAAACTCTTTCAGCAAGCAGAGTCCTCAGCCTGGGAACCATAATTCTGCTCATTTAGATGGCCTTTGAGAACTTTCCACCTTTCTGAAAATTGATATAATTGCAAGCCAAGGTAATCATTTCTCCTGTAATCAGTTCTATTCAGCAGCAAAAATTCTCCCCCAGTAGCAGATGGTAGTGCAAGCTCTGGGACTAGCAGTGACTCAGTTTTGAGGACTCTTCTCAGAACCAATAGAAGATCTAATCTTGTCCTTTTGGAGGTCTGCTATTGATCAGCTTTAATCTAAATCAAAGTATTTTAATGTGAAATAATTCACCCCATAATGATTAGAAACCAAAATCTTTATCTTTTAGTCATACTACAAAAAGGCAATATATAGTTGTCCCATGTAATTGTCACCAAATAATTTAGGTATCAAGGTTTTCTAGTTTCAAATCTTAAAGTCACCATTTCTGTCATATCTAAATTATTAGAAATTAATTTTCTACGAGGATCAGTGATATCACAGGTGATAGCTTGACTTGCTTGTGAATTGGATTTAAGTGAAGCAAAGTTGCACAAAGTTGTCAGCCTCATGTTTTTTGAGTCATTTCAATCCAGTAGCAAGACAAGTCAGGATGACTGGCAATGGCCAGCGATGTAGTGATGACCTTGGTGACTTTGATGTCTACTCAAGTTCTAAGTGCTTCCTTGTGTTTACTTTAATGACCAATGGCAAAATTGTTCTCATTTGCCCACTCTGCCAGGGGAAGTCTTCACATGCATGGGGCACATCCCCCTTACTCACCACTGGGTGTGGGGCCTGTTGATTATACTCAATCTGGTAAAGTCCAGTCTGCTGAGAAAGTTTACCAGAGTATAACTACTGTGCATGCTATAGTTTCTTGGATCCACAAGTTGGGTGACTGGTGAATATTAATAATAGGGGAACAGCCCTGAAAAGGGCTTACCAAGTCCTTACACCAGAAGTGCTTATCTTCCTTGGGAGACAAGACACTTTGGCCATCTTTATTCTGAGTATTACTTTTTGGTGGGACTGCTTTTTCAAATGTTCCTTTCACAACTGTCCTTGTTTTAGTATATTTCTATGAATAAACTAATGTCAACACTCAGAGTAAAGCTCTGCCTGGATTACAGAAACTCAATATTGGAAGTAATTTATTTCAAACTATTTCTGAACAAGAATTTCCCTCTACCATACATCATAGCAGATGATCAGTTGTCTAGCCATTGCTTGAACATCTCCAGCAAGGGCAAATCTATTCATCCTCAGGCAGACCTCTCAACTTTTGGATCATTCTCACTTTTTAGACATATTTCTCCTAATACTCTCATTTTGCCTCTTTCCAGCTTCTATCTATTACTTATAATAATGCTTTCTTGGGCCAGATATCACTTAAGACTCAAGCTCTATGGTCAATTATTCTTATTTTTTACTATCAGGCCACACTTGCAGCACATATTCACTATATTTTCTTGTGCCTGTTCAACATACACAGTAGGCAAGCTATTTTTTGATACCCCTTTCAGAGAATTGAAATCACTCATTCCCTTTTGCAGCTGCTGGTGCAGTAGCAGGATATGGAAGGAAAAATCTTTGCATGGAAGGCCCAATATTTCCTTTTGCCTTATTCTCTCAAGTCAGCTGCATCCCAAGCTCATGATCTTGTAGCCTCTCCCCTAGCTTTTAATGCATGATATATGATTTCTCTCTAGCACATGGTACCTTTCACTGACCAACAGACATTTAAGAGAAGCCAATGGAGAGACTCGTTAAAGAATGTTAGCGGGGAGGTGATAGATTTTTTTTTTTTCAGCTCTAACAATTGTCTGATAAGACATAAAGAGATTGTCATCTGTATTAGTGGAGAGTGTACCCACATTGAAGAAACCATAATTCCTCAAAGTATTGCTGTATTGACAAAATACAACTTTATAATTTGTATAACTAGTTCTTAATAGATGATAGAACTTAATTTTTTATAAGAACCCAAAAAATATCTCCCCCAAAACAAAACACTTTAGTTTAATAATAGTTTTTTTTATTTTTCAAGATACATGCAAAGATAATTTTTAATATGCATTTTTGCAAAATCTTGTGATCCAAATTTTTCTCCTTCCTTCCTCTCCTCCCCACTCTCCTAAACAGTAATACAATGTAGATTACATATGCGCAATCCTTCTAAACATATTTCCACATATATCATGCTACACAAGAAACATTAGATCAAAAGGGGAAAAATGAGAAGAAGAAAAAACCAAGCAAACAAATAACAACAAAGGTGAAAATACTATGTTGTATATCACATACAGTCTCCACAATCCTTTCTCTGGATGCAGATGTCTCTTTTCATTACAAATCTATTGGAATTGCCTTGAATCATCCCATTGTTGAAAAAGAGCTAAGTCCATGTAATTGATCATCACATAATCTTATTATTGCTGAAAACACTTCACTTTAAGGGAGCACAGTTAACTTCCTTACATTATCCCTAAGTAGATCTTTCATTTCTCTCAAAGATATGGATGTTCATATTAAGTAACTTCTCTTGATCAAATTTCCTATAAATGTCTCTCTGATGGAATTTCGGCTTTCAAATGCCTTGTGGATCATCAGAGTGAAGTATGACGCCTGCTGAGTCAGGGAGTCTCTTACTTTTCATTCAGCTAATTAAGTACTTAGGTTTTCTGAAATGATCTGTTCTCACTCATTACAGGTGTCAAAGCTGCAGGCTTATCTCTGCCTCTGCTTTTTTCAGCTTCCAGTCTAAACTAAATTAATTCTCACAAGCATCTGAATGTGGTTATTTCTTCCCATTCACCTCTCATACCTTCTCACTCATTCAGACTTCTATCTTCTAATCTTCTATTAGGGAAAAAGTTTGGCATGAACCAAAAATTTGTCCTTCTGGTCCTGTTGTTGTTGTTCAGTCATCTTAGTCCTGTCTGACTCTTTGGGACCACATTTGGGATTTTCTTGGCAAAGATACCAGAGTGGTTTACCATTTCCTTTTATAGCTAATTTAGACTCTTTTTAAAAAATTGTATTTGTTTTAAATAGCCAAAATCTGACTTCTTGTCTTTCCCCCTAATTCTCCCTCCCCAACTAAGAATATAAGAAAAACAAAACTCATTACAAACATGTATAGTCAATCAAAACAGATTTCCACGTTGCTCATGTCTAAGACCAATTTATCTCGTTCTACATTCTGAATCCTTCACTCTTTATCAGGAGGTGGGAAACATATTTCTTCACTAGTCCTCTGGAATTGGATTGGTCATTTTGGTAATAAGAGAAACACAGTAGTATTTCATAACATTTATATATCATAACTTGTTCATCTATTTTCTAATTTATGTACCCCTTCAAATTCCCATTCTTTCATATCCCCAAAACATAAAGTTTGTTTTGCTTAGGACTCATTTCTTTCTTAATATATCTTCCCTCCAATTCTCCCTCCCCTCTTCTCCCCTTTCCCTGCCATTTCCCTGTTGAGTGAAATATATTCTTGTGCCCCACTTTTTATAAATATGTTCTTCCTTCTTTTAATCAATTCAAGTAAGAGTGACATTCAAGTGTCAACCATTACCCTTTATCCCCTCCTCATCATTGGTATAGATATCTACTAGAGGGTACCTTGATTATGTGATATAATTTTCTCTAACTTTCCTTCTTTTTCCCTACCAGTATATTCCTCTTTCCCTCTTTTCCATTCTTTTTTTTTTTTTTTTTTTTTTTTTTTTTTTCAGATCATGAAGACATAAGAGACTGACTCTCAGGCTTTATCTAATTAGATTCCCACTATGAACTTTGATGATGATAGAGATCAAAGGGAATACATGTACTATCTCTCCATATTTGTATGTAAAAAGTTTATCCTTGTTTAGTGCTTTAGTCGCTCACCATTCAGGATTACCTGGAAATCATGATTTTATATACTTCTTCATTCCTATGTTTAAGTTTCAAAGTTTCTCCAGGTCTGGTCTTCATCTGGAATGTTTAGAAGTCTTCTATTTCTTCAAAAGTCCTTTCCTTTCCCCTACTGCCTCCCTAGCCCCCTTCAGTTTGCTGGGTAAGTTATTTTTGGCTGTAAACTCATATTCTTTGCCTTCTGGAATATTGCATTCCAAGTTCTTCTTTCCTTTATAGTGATAACTGATAATGGTATATGATTCTGATTGTTTCTCCCCTACACTTGAATTTTTTCTTTCTGATTCTTGTAGTATTTTTTCTTTGATCTAGAACTTCTGGATTTGGGCTATGATGTTCCCAGAAATTTTTATTTAGGGATTTATTTTTTGGAGGTGACCAAATGATTCTTTCTATTTCTACTTTGCCCTCTAGTTCTAAAAAATCTGGACATTTAAGATTTTTTGAAATAGGATATCTTGGCTCTTTTTTCAATTACAGTATTGAGACAGTCTATTCTTAATTTTTTCCCTTTCTCAATCTGTTTTCTAGGTTAGTTGTTTATATTATAGAATAACTTATACTTTCTTCTATTTTTCAGTCTTTTGGCTTTGTTTTAATATTTCTTATTGCCTGACAAAGTTATTAGCTTTTACTTAGTCCTTTCTAATTTTCAGAGTTTAATTCTTGGGCAAGGTTTTATACCTCTTATGCCAAGCTGTTACTTCCCTTTCTCATTCATTTTTCTATCTCTCTTTTTTCTTTTTTTTTTCTCAAGTGCTGTATTCCATTAAAAAAAAATTTTTAAACTCTTTTTACAATTCTTGCTTCATGTCTTCCAAGAAGTCTAGCTGACTGTGCCCAAGCTGAGCTTAGTGCTTATAGATGTTTTAGAATCATTCTCTCTCTTTTTTTATATCCTGAGTATCCCTATCATCATAAAATAACTCATTGATGAGGGAGTCTTTTTTTTTTTTTTTTTTTTTTGGTGTTTGCTTGCCCATTCTTCTATCTTATTTCCTAAATTCAGATTTGACATTATGACTAGATTCCGTGATACTTCTGGAAGGAAAGTCTAAGCTGATCCTATTGCTGCTTTCTTGGGATTTGTAGTGAAGTTGTTATTCTAAAATCTCAGAGATAGATACATTAGGGACCTGCAAGCTTTCAGGACTCCCAAAGTGTTCTGAATCAGGACAAAGTCTGATTGCTGTTTCCCCTTTTTTACTTGAGTTTGGACCTGAGCTGCTGGATGCAGACCCTAGGAGCCAACTAGAAAGCTCTGTTGCTTTGGAGGTTCTTCTTTGGTCAGGAATTCTTGTCTTGGTTATCCATATGCAGGCTGAGCTAGATGCTAGAAATGAGATGGAGCTTTGTGTCTCAAATCTGAGCCATACTGCTATTCCAGCAGCTAGATTCTGAACTTCCCTCTTTCTCTCTGCACTGGGGTATCATTCAGAACCTCCTGGCTGAGGGCATTCCTCTGCACAAGTCCCCTTTCATTTTGCCCTAGATCTATGACCAGAACCAGCTAGCACTTGTCTACACCACAGTGCCTTGAGGGGTGGGGTAGGGAGGGTCCTGGTTCAGGTCTGAGGCCACATCTTGCCCAGTGCACAAATTTTCCTTGGGTACCAGAGTGCTTAAGAGCAACTTGCTTTTAGCCCAACCCCAGCCTCCACAGATCTCCCTCTCTGTCTTCCTATGAAGGATTGGACAAAAGACTAACTGTGATTTTTTTTCTGGATTTCCTCATCAGGATTCAGTATAGTGTGTTTTCTAGGTCTATTTGGAGGAGGTTTTTGTGAGAAAGTTCACCACACTCCCTATCCTTCTGCCATTCTAGATAGGCTTCTACCATTACTGGTCTGGTATCCTTCCTGGTTCTAGCTCTACCCCTTTTGTATTTTTAAAAATTCCTTACCCCAAAGAGATACTAAAGAAGGGAAAGGGACCTGTATGTGCCAAAATGTTTGTGGCAGCCCTGTTTGTAGTGGCTAGAAGCTGGAAAATGAATGGATGTCCATCAATTGGAGAATGGTTGAGTAAATTGTGATATATGAATGTTATGGAATATTATTGTTCTGTAAGGAATGACCAGCAGGATGAATACAGAGAGGACTGGTGAGACTTACATGAACTGATGCTGAGTGAAATGAGCAGAACCAGGAGATCATTATATACCTCAACAACGATACTGTTTGAGGATGTATTCTGATGGAAGGGGATCTCTTCGATAAAGAGAGCTAATTTAGTTTCAATTGATTAAGGATGGACAGAAGTAGCTACACTCAAAGAAAGAACACTGGGAAATGAATATAAACTGCTTGCATTTCTGTTTTTCTTCCTGGGTTATTTTTACCTTCTGAATCCAATTCTCCCTGTGCAATAAGAGAACTGTTCAGTTCTGCACACATATATTGTATCTAGGATATACTGTAACCTATTTAACATGTAAAGGACAGCTTGCCATCTGGGGGAGGGGGTAGAGGGAGGGAGGGAAAAAATCGGAACAGAAGTGAGTGCAAGGGATAATGTTGTAAAAAATTTACCCTGGCATGGGTTCTGTCAATAAAAAGTTTTAAAAAAATAAAAAAATAAAAATTCCTTAGGACCCCTCTCCCCTCAGAGAACTTTTCTTTATATGAGGATGTGTATAACACACACATATTCATATTTGCTATATTATAAATTAAAATACCTTCATATTATTATGAAACCCATTTTGGCCTTTTGGATTCCACTGAAAAGGTGTCAGGGACATCCAATAGCCCCTAGTCCACAGTTTGAGAATTACTGGCATATTGGTTAGTAGTTCAGCCATAAAATCAAGAAAGACTTGTTTAAGTCCTGATTCTGACCCATATTAGATGTGTGACTTTGAACAAATCACTGAATTTCTCAGGGCCCTGTATAACTCCATAACATTATAAATTATAGCTAAGTTCTTGTTTTGTATTGATGAAGGGAACTTTCAGACTGGGAGTATTCCTACCAGTGAAATCAGAGAGTTGGACAAAACAAATACTGATTCCTGACAAAGCTTAGGGAACTACTATCATCTCAACCAAGCATCCTAGATTTTATTAAGAAGGCTCGGTTGGGTATTATCATAAACATACACTGGGTACATCAGCATGTTCTAGCCTCATCAAACCAATGAAGGAAAAATAGCAATTGAAAGGTATCTATGAATCTAAAATTCCCACTAGAAAAATTACGACAACAGTAATAAAAAAATAATATCCTCATCCTTTGCAAAGAGACAATGGGGAAACAAGCAAAATGAGCAGAGAAATGGTTATGGGAACTCTGGAATATGGTAATAAAGAACACAGGACACTGGGAAAATAATCTATAAACAGGGCTTAGCTAGACAGTTAAAAAAAAAAAAAAAAAAAAAAAAAAAAAAAAAACCCACCAGGATTTAAAGATAAGAAAAGATAGGGAAAAAAATCTCAGCATTAAAAAAAAAATCTTTCTATGATCAAAGCTTTTCATTTTTGTCTGTAATTATTTTTTTCAATTTATTGGTCTAAAATGTTCCTCCTCTAGACTCAGCAAATTATCTATATATCTATGTCTTTCCTAAGTGACTTTTAGGAAGATAAAGAGATAAGATCAAAAGATAGCCTGCCTCTTCAATATTCTTACTCAAAGGAGCAATTTGCCAAATGTGCAAGTAAATAAAAGGCAAAATGACCAATAAAACTCAAAAGAAAATCTGAAAATTGCTAAGGTAGAATGAATAAAACAAAGACTAGCAACAAAATAAAAATACAATATGATTAAAATAAACAGAAGCAAATATTCCAAGAGAAAAATGTACTAAAGCAACAAAAGCAGTAATAGCAAAAGAAACTCTAGAAATTCCTCAAGATTCCAGAGACAAACTTATTAAGGAAATTACAGAAAGGTGGGGGATTATTTTTTTAATCAATAGAAATAATGAAATGGAATGTTGCTAAAGAATATAGCAGATGATGAAAGAGTGTATCAACACATCAGTGGAATCCAAGAAAAAAGAATTCTTCATTTGGATTGAATTACAAGGGGTGAAGAGGTGGGGAACAGAAGCTGAAAAGCACACCCAGAATATAACTCAAGTAGGAAAATATTTGGAAGGAGTACTGAAAAAAATGACCAACTTGGAATACATCTCAAGGAGGGGAAATTTAAGAATTATTAGTTTTCCTAAAACTGAAGATTAAAAAAAATCTGAGTCTATTTCAGGAAATGATATAGGAACTTCCCCATAGGCATTGAAAATGAGGAACAGATTACAAATGCATTGATTTTACAGGAGCCCAATGTTGGGGGGAAACTCTCACAATTCAAATCACATAGACCAGAGCTATTATTGGGAATTTCTGACACCTGGACTACATGCTGTTTGAAGGCAGTGGGAAGCTGACCTTCGTTACACCACAGGAAAAGACCTTGCTTCCCATTGGGAAGGAAAGATATTGGGAGAGGGGGCACAGTGAAAAACATCAGCAAGGATATACTGGTATTTAGCTTTAGGGTTGGTAGATAAGGCTTCTTACTTTCTTTTGAAAAGGAATCTGATTAACAGAGTGGAGTATGGTGACTTATAGTCTCAGGCACCTATCAAGTTTAAGAGAATTGGGCTTGATAAGGAAGAGAATTGGGCTTGATAAGGGTAGAATATTTTTATGACCTGAAGGTCACAAGGAAGCCGCATTTCAAGAAAGGCAGGTGTTAATTAGGTCCCAGGAATGATTTTTAACATCTTCTAGGGTCCTCACAATAGAGAAGAAGGAAGAGGGGGAAGAAAAAAAATGAATCTAACTTATAAAATTGAGGGGAGAAAAGAGGCATGGCTTTAATTCATGTTGTGGGAAAAACTTTGGTAGATATTACATGATATTGGATGTATCGAATACATGGCTTTTAGTCTGAATTCTTTATCAGACATATTCTCCTAGAATATGTATTATTAATCTCATACATAATAATTTTTATGAATATATATTATTAATCTCATACATAACAATTTTTATGAAATTATCAATTCCTTAAACTTATTTTAATTATTATTTTAAAGGAGGAAATATAAACTGTTAATAACTGTAAGCATAGATGCTGAAATTCTCTAATAGAAGGACCCAAATCAAGATTAATTAAGGGATTATATTACATTTACTATAATGGGAAGAAAATTATAAAATTCAAAATTGGTGGAGCACTGGAGAAATGAAAATTCTATTACCTTGATGATAGGACTGAAGTCTGTACAAACCTCTGGAAAGCAATATGACAATATGCAATGAATCACAAAGCTGATCATAGCCTTCAAAGTGGCAGTCCCATTGCTAGGATTTTGCCCTGAAAATATAAAAGAAAAAAGAATGCACATCAGTTCAAAAATATTCACAGAGCTTCTATTTATAAAAACAAGGGAAACCTAACAATTGAAAAGTAGCTGAATAAATTATGGCATATAACAGTATTGGAACAATGTGGAGCTTCAAACAAACAAGATAAAATAAAAAGCATACTGAAAAATATGGAAAAATTTGCACAAAGTGATACAGAAATAGAATGGCATAAATGTTGACTATGATGATTTATAAAACAAGAAGAAACACAAAGACAAAGGTAAAACTTCAGCCAGACCTAGAAAGGGATATAGAAGTAAAGCATATCCTCTAATTATTTACCAATTCATTGGGTTTTATTTTGTTAAATCCTAAGGGCTTTATGTGAGTTTTTATTCCTACCTTTGTGAGTATTTTTATTTATTTTTGCTAATGACTAGTAAGTTTATGATAATTTTAAAGCATCATAGGATTTAATTTCAATATAGATTCCCAAGAAGGATGAACATTAAAAAAACAAAAACCTTACCTTTACCAATATATTTGGTTTTTATATCACCTTCATTTCTCAACAGATTCCTCTCTCTGCCCTATCCAGAAAGCCACTCCTTATAATAAATAATTTAAAAAGGGTGGTGGCGGGGGTAGAGGGGGAGAGAAAGAAAGTAGTTGAGCAAAATCAACATTTTGTCAACTATGTTACATATATATATATATATATACACCAGAGTATATGTAATAAACCACCCATTATTTTATTTTATTTCATAGAGATTCCCCATGTCTTGGAAAAAAAGAGAAGCTACATTTCTTAATCTTTCTTCAGGGACAATTGAGAAATTATAATTACACACATTTAGTTTTAGGTTTTTTGTCTTTCCATATTTCTCTGAATCATATATTCCTGGCTTTTTATAGAAATAGGGACTGAATTCACCTAGTATAATTTTTTTTTAAGATAATGAGCATTAAATGAGAATTGAGGCCAAAAAAAGGGTCCCTTATAGCTTTAAATCTATAACCTACTTTATTTCCAATATGTAACCTCAAAAATTGCTAGGCAGTTAGGTGACACACTGACTGTGTGTGACTCTGGGCAAGCCATTTAATCTTTGTTTTTTTCAGTTTCTTCATCCATAAAATGGGAACAACAATAAGAATAGCACCTATCTCCAAGCATTGCTGTGAGGGCCAGATGTGTTAAATGTTGTAAAGCACATTAAATTGTGCTTGACAAACACTTGCTGCTTACCCTGCTATAAATTTTTTTAGTGTGTGTAGAATATTTTTTCTGTCTTTGACCTCCATGAAGGTACTACTCCATGAAGTACATAATTTTCAGTGGTATCATTGTTTTTTTTTTTTAATTTAATTTTATTTAATAATAACTTTGTATTGACAGAATCCATGCCAGGATAATTTTTACACAGCATTGTCCCTTGCAATCACTTATGTTTCGTTTTCTCCCCTCCCTTCCTCCTCCCCCCCCCCCCAAGATGGCAAGCAGTCCTATATATGTTAAATATGTTGCAGTATATTCTAGATACAATACATATTTGCAGAACCGAACAGTTCTCCCGCTGCACAGGGAGAATTGGATTCAGAAGGTAAAAATAACTCGGGAAGAAAATCAAAAATCAAATAGTTCACATTCATTTCCCAGTATTCTGTCTTTGGGTGTAGCTGTTTCTGTCCATCATTTATCCAATGAAACTCAGTTAAGTCTCTTTGTCAGAGAAATCCACTTCCATCAGAATACATCCTCATACAATATCGTTGTCGAAGTGTATAATGATCTCCTGGTTCTGCTCATCTCACTTAGCATCAGTCCATGTAGGTCTCTCCAAGCCTCTCTGTATTCATCCTGCTGGTCATTCCTTACAGAGCAATAATATTCCATAACATTCATATACCTCAGTGGTATCATTGTTAAAGTGAATGGACATTTTAGTCACTTTTTACACTTTATCCCAATATTGTTGGATGAATTTACAGCTCTACCAACTAATTATCTTATACTAAAGGAGAAAGAAAGATAAAGGGAGGGAGAGAGGGAGGGATGGAGGGAGGGAGAGAAAGAGAAAAAGGAAGAGGAGGGAGAGGAAGAGGAGGAGGAAAAAAAGGAAGAGGATGAGGAGGAAGGGAGGGAGGGAGTCAGAGACAGAAACAGAGAGAAAGACACAGAAACAAAGACAGAGAGATAGATAGAGACAGAGACAGGAAGACAGAGAGATAGAAAGAGACAGAGACAGAGACGCAGAGATGGAGACAGAGATAGAGAGAGTTGCAAGGCGGCCTATGGAGCCTAACTTCAGGGTACAGAAAGAGAAGTGATATATAAGGCTGGAATGATAGGTTGAGGTCAAGCTATAAAAAGGGCTTTAAAAACTAAACAAAGCACCTATATTTGATCCTAGAAACAACAGAGTTGGAGTTTATTGAGTAGGGGAGGATTCCTGTGATCCTTGAACTTTAGAGAAATCACTTTGGTACTTGTATGGAAGAAGAATTGGAGAGGCACAGAAACTAAGTTTGCAGGCTTTACAATAGTTCAGATGAGTGGCCCTATGAATGGAGAGAAGGGAATAGATGCAAGAAACATTGTGGGTACAGAAACAAGATTTGATGGTTGCATATGTGGGATGAAAAAGAAGTTATAATAATAATAATAATAATAATAAACTTTAACAATAATTTAAAGGCTACACACCTTAGAAGGATGTGGTAATCCTATTAGAATAAATAGAGATGTTTGCAACAGAAATGGTTGGATAGGAAACATGAGTTCAGTTTAGCTATGTTGAGTTTGGGATGCCTAGGGGACATCTAGTTTGAAATATTCAATAAAAAATTAGTGATTTTCTACTAAAGCTCAGAAAAGAACTTGGGGGGCTAGAAATAAATACATCTGTAAGTAACATAGAGATGATAATTATAACTATGGAAATTGATAAGGTCTCCAAGTGAAAGCGTGTATGTAGAAAAAAGAAGAGGATCCATACTCCAATATTGTGCTCAAAAAGAAAAGAAAAGTCAAATGTTATTTAAAGAAACCCCATTTGTAATAAGCAAATATTGGAAACTATTCTTCCATGCAATATTGAGGAATGGCGGAGTAAACTGTAAAATAGCAACATAGCTTCATAGGTTTAAAGCTGGAAGAGACTTTGGAGGTCAATTGGTCCATTCTTTTTTTTTTTTGCAGATGAAGAAATTGAGATCTAGTCTAGTCACATGGTAAGTAAGAATCAGAAGCAGGATTTAAATCCATGTCTTCCTGCTCCAAGCCCCACACTCTATCCACTACATCACACTGCTTCTGGTAGAATATCACTGTGTATTAGTATCAAGAAATGCCAAAGATGAGGACTCCAAATACTCTAAAGAAACATGGAAAGATGTATGTGAAGTGAAGCAAGATGGAAAAAAGGCAAAAACAGAACAATTTACTCATTGTGATTATAGAAATAATTTCCCCCACAAAGCCCTCTTCATCCATATTTTCCTTTATTCCCTGGTCATCTTCTCATTACCTGCCTCAAGTATTTTAGACCAGAGCTTTTTAAACTTTACCCACTCACTATCCCCTTTCATCTGAGAAATTTTTGCTCAACCCAGATATATAGGTATATGAAATAGGTATACAAATAAAACATTTACTGATAATTTAGCAACCCCCACATTTGTCACCCCAGATGGGGGTCCAACCTACAATTTAAAAAGCTTTGCTCCATACTATTATCCTTCATTCTACTGCTTTCCAGTTCCAAAATCAAATCATGTCTGCCGTTTCTACAGAAAATATGCATCATTCTATTCACTTATGGTTCTACCCACTATTCCTGTCCTTTACCAAATTAAAATACTTTTGTGTCAGTCTCATTAGTTAGAATGTAAGTATCTTGAGAACAAAGATTGGTTTTTGCTTTTATATTTCCATCTCTAGCACTTAGCTCCATGCCCAACTTATGGTAAATGATTAATCATTCAGTCACTTTCAATTACTCTTCATTTATTTATTCAGTCAGTCAATAAACATTTATTAAGTTCCTCCACTATTTCTGGTACTGGGCTAAGATGCTGGTGATACAAGCCAATCTGCTTTATTGGGGGGAGGGGTGGAAATGGGGAAGAGGGAGGTGGTTCTAGCTAAGATTGTTGTCTCCAGTCACCTCCATCAACCCCTCAGCTGCTTCTCTTTAAGTCCACCCCATCCCTCCCAAAAATCAGTGTTCCAGATTTTGTTCAAAAAGAAGACATCCTCTACTAAGCAAAATGGCAATAATTCGGCCTGGGGCTGGGGCGGGGGGGGGGGGGGGGGGGGGAGGGAGAGTAAAAGGAATGCAGATTAGCCAGAAGAATTTTAATCTCTGGGTCAGGGGCTTGATAAATGAAGAGACTGGACACTAAAGAAAGCAAAGACAAAGAGCACCCGGAAGGGTTATTTAATGCTTTAAACTGGAGTCAAGCAAACATAGTACTGTGTATTTACACTTGTGAGATTCCCCAAATGTGTGTATTTTTTCTCTCCTTTTTTAATTCTCACACACACTGGTAGTAAATTTTTTATGCCAGGACCAACTGGGTATATTGGACTACAATGGAGAGAGTATTATTTAGATCATTAACTGTGTTTCTGAAGTCAAAAAGAGTGGGCAAAGCCCGAGAGACAAGGGTTTGTTGTCTAATAAGTTCAGCTCATAGCAAAGGAATGTGGCCCCTAGTTAATGCCTTCTTTTCCCAACTAGCAGCCCTAGAGCAGAAGGAATGCCTTTATCAAGAGACTAGTGAGGATTCTGAGATCTCCTTGCTCAAAGACTAAGGGAATGCTAGATCCAGACAGAACAGGAACCACTGAGAACCAATTGGTTGCTAAACTTTCAATGGGAGTATTTTTACTTGTGTGGTTGTCGTTGAGTTATTTTTAGTCATGTCCAATTATGTATGATTCCATTTGGGGTTTTCTTGGCAAAGATACAGGAGTGGTTGGCCACTTCCTTCTCAAACTCATTTTACAGATGAGGAAACTGAGGCAAACAGGAGTAACTGACTTGCCCAGAGTCACACAGTGTCTGGGGCCAGATTTAAACTCAGAAAGATGAATGTCTGATTCCAAGTATCCAGCTCCATCCACTGCACCACTCTCAGCAAATGCTACAAATAAGGGCTTGATTGGTTGTTTTGTGGGGATTTGATGAGAAAATGCTGATAAAATAGATTAATTTTAAAGAATGTATCTGGAGTTATAGAGAGTCAATTGTTAAGCTTTTATTAGCACCTTGCACCAGGATCACTTCTCCCATCTCCATCTCCCATGGAAATTGCACCTAATTTATCACTCAATCAATATTTATTAAATAGATTCCATAATGGATAGAGCTGGGGCCTGGTGTCAGGCAGTGCTGAGTTTTAATCTGGCTTCAGACACTTGTCAGCTGTGTGATCCTGGACAAGTCACGTAACCCTGTTTGCCTGAGTTTCCTCATGTATAAAATGAGTTGGAGAAGGAAATGGCAAACCACTCCAGTGTCTTTTCCAAGAAAACCCCAAAATGAGGTTAGGAAGAGGCAAACATGACTAAAAAATGACTAAACAAAGATGCCAGACGTTGTGTTAAATACTAGGGATACAAAAGGAGCTCACAACCTAATGGAGACAACACATAAACAATTTTATACAAAACAAGCTATATACAGGATAAATAGGAAATATTTAACAGAGTACCACAGCCCTCCCTCCATTTCCACAAAATGCCTACTTAAATACTTTAAGGCTTTCAAATATTTAAATATTCAAGATATTTTATACATATTTCCTCATTGACCACCATAACTCTGTGAGGTAGGTACTGTTCTTATTATCATCATTTCCATTTTAAACTATCAATTTGCCCAGGGTCACACAGCTAATAAGTTTTCTGGGGTAAGATTTGAACTAGGTCTTCCTGACTACAGGTATATCAATCTTTCCTCTTCATCATTTAGTAGGTTCTATAATAATGGCAATAGCCTGTCATGTTTTAAGATCTAACTATCTCTTCCCATGAAACTCTTTACTGATATGTAAATAACATGACCACTGATAACACCTAAATCACCTATTTGTTCCTACTTCCTCCATTTCTTTTACTGGATCTGGGAGGTTGGAACTCTAACCTTGCCTTTTTCAGGATTTTGGAAGCTCCTTTATTAGAGATGTATCTACCAAACATAGAGAGGCACTGTTTCATCCTACAATGCCTTAGTCCTTTACGACTGTTGAGTGTCCAGACATTAGGCCTCTTGATACTAGGAATTTCCATAGGATTAGAGTATCCATGAGTGGCATCAGGCTTTACTGGAGCCATGTACACACTTCGCATTTAGGTAATCATCTGACACAATCATCATCACCCATTATCTTCAGATGATGCAAAAAACAAACAACCCCAAACTCCCATGGTCCTGAATATAAATTTGCTTAGACCATTGGGGACCTGACTCCAATCTCATTTCCCTTTGATTCAACCCCTACTTTTCTGTTCTTTGAGAGAAAACAAACTCATCAACACAGAATTGAGAGTAGGAACTCCAGTTTGCTCAGTTCCTAGTCATATGCAAACCCATTTCCCCTCCTCCTCTAATTACTGTCATTCAAAGACATTGTAGAATCTGTCAGTGGAAGTAAAAACCTGTTACCAGGCCAGCACACTTGAATCTCTCATCCTCACCTTTCTCAGCCTTACCCCTATACTGCTCGGTTCTTTCTTCCATTGTGCCCTGCAGAATTTTATGCTACTGTTAAGAAACTTCCCTTCATGGTAGACATTTTCCATGAAACTTCTCTTTTTCCTCTTACATGCAATCTTTCTATCTTCTTGCATTCATTGAAATCTGGTTACTTCTGGATGACACTGTACTCTTAGCTCTCTTCTCCAGCACTAGATATTCTTTCTCTCATCCTCCCTTCTACCTCCCTCCCAATATTCCCCCCATATATACCCTGGACTAAAAAAAGAAGTAAATTTACCTCGTGCCCCTTGTGTCTGGGTTTAGCATCCTGTCACAAAATACAAATTGAGACAAGAGTACAGGAATTCAAAGGTCACTTAGATTTTACCGACTTTAACAACTGGATACCATATTGAGGAAAAGGAGGGAAGAAGTAATACTGTGATACACATGCTTCTTTTCTTCAAACCACAGGAAAAGAACTGTTTTTAAGTGGAAGTAGTTAATCTAGCTTCTACAATTATAAAAAGTGAAAAGGAAAGAGATGACATAAGGTTTCAAAATGGCTAAATAGTGGTGCAACTGACAGAAATGTAATAGGCTTGAAAAGTTCAGTTTTGGACACTTTGAATTTGAAGTGATGTGGGACCTCCAGTTAGAGATGTGGCTCTATATCTCTAAATTTTCTGCAAGTTTTTCAATAGGCTCCTCTATCTTCACCACTCTTACTCTCTTCTGGCAATTGGGCTTTCTGACTTATCATTCCAATGCTACTGAACTCTCCAAAATTACTAATGATCTCTTAGTTGCCAAATCCAGTGACCTGTCTTCAGTCTTCATTCTCCTTGATCTCTCTGCAGCCTTCAAGACTGTTGATGATTCTCCTCTCCCTGATGCTCTTTTTTCTTTGGGTTTTCAGGAAACCCTTCTCTCCTAGGTTTTCCTCCTATTTATATGACCATTCTTTCTCACTCTTCTTTGCTAGATTCTCCTCTGTGGTGTTCTCTTCTTTTATATAATATATGATGGTTCTCTGTGGGAGCAGGTTTCTTGGGGAGGTTTTCTGGAGGCAGCCTTAGTTTCGGTTCAGAGTAATATCACTCCAAATGCAGCCAGGTGTTAAAAGTTCACATCTTTTATTGCTTACTCCAAAATAGCCCTGTTAGTTTTCTTGGTGTCCTATCTCTCTGCTTGGTTCCAAGAGCTCCCTCTGAATGTCTCCACGTCCAAAGGTTTGTCCTTCAGCCTCCAGCCAGCACAAAGGTGGAAAATGAAATGAATCTGACTCCACCTTTGAGAGTGGGCTTGTGGGCTTCCTCCCAGAGTGCCTCTGTGTCTATCCCAGAGTGCTCTTTGGCCCTAAGAGCTTCTTGCTTATATGAGCTCTCTAAAGGTGTGAACACAAGCATTGTTTCTATCAGTTCCACTTAGTACCTTGTTTCAAATTCTGGCCCATAGCATCTCCTTGTAAGATCAGATCAATCATACTGAACCATGCTAAATTAGATAATTATTGTCTCTATTAATTCTAATTACAACAGTTTGTAAGGATTCCAACACTCCTCCCATGAAGTAATTTGTCCTTCAAGGTTGTCTTGGGCTCTCTTCTCTTCTCCCTCTATACTACTTCACTTGGTGAGCTCATCAACTCCCAAGGATTTAATTACCCACTCTTATGTTGATGATTCTCAAGTCTTCCTATCCTGCCCCAAACTCTCTGCTGACCACCAATCTTGCATCTTCAACTGTCTTTTAGACATCTCAAACTGAATTCAGACATCTCAAAGACAACTTAAACTCAATATGTCAAAACCAGAACTCATTCTTTCCCTTTAAACCCTTCCCCAATTTTACATTCTTTGTTACCATAGAGAACAACTCCATCTTCCCAAACCTTGAGGATCCAAACCTGGAGGCATCCCAGATTTCTTACTTTCCCACCCTACCCCTTATCCAAACAGTTGCTAAAGTCTAAGATTTCACCTTTGTAATATCTTTTTTATAGAGTCCCTTCTCCTTTCTGACACTGCCACCACTGTAGTGTAGGGCCTCATCATCTCATACTTGGATTATTGCAATAACTGATGGTGTATCTGCCTGCCTCAAGTTTTTCCCCAATCCAGAATATCCTCCAATCAGCCACTAAATGATTTTCCTAAAACAGGTTTGATCATGACTCCCAGTCCCTCCCTCAAAAATTCCATTGGTCCCCAAGATCAAATACAAAATCCTTTATTTGGCATTCAAAGCTCTTCATATCCTACCCCTTTCTGCTTTTCCAGTTTTCTTACAGCTTATTCACCACTGCTCTTTCATCCAATAACACTGGATTTCTGACTGTTCTATGAATAAGATACTCCATCTTCCAGCCTCTGACATTCTCTCCAGCTATTCCCCATGCCTAGAAGGTTCTCCTTTCTCCATGCTGACTGCTGACTTCCCTAGTCTCCTTTAAATCCAACTAAAATCCCACCTTCTACGAGAAGCTTTCCCCAATCCCTTTTAGTTCCACTGCATCCTGGGCCATTGCCAGTCATCTTGACTTTCATTGTACTTTCATGACTCTGGAGGAGAGAATAAGGCTGATGAAGGATGAACAATAACAACAATTACCTGCTTAATTAATTAATTAAATTACTTCCCATTTATCTTGTAATATCTGCTTTATATATATTTGTTCACATATAGTCTCCCTCATTAGGTTATAAACTCCCTGAGGGGAGAGATTGTCTTTTTACTATTTTTGTATCCCCTGTGCCAAGCATAGTGCCTGGCACATAGGAGCCACTTAATAAATGCTTTTTTTTTTATTGATTGATTGATTCAATTTCCATATCTTTAAAATGTGAATAATACTTATATTATCTACCTTATGGAGCTATTGTGTAGAAGGTATTCTGTGAAAACTCATATAGATATGAACTGGTTATTCAAGTTATTCAGTTCCCTAACATGTGTTAGGTCTTTCTAATCTCTTTAGACCATTGGATAAGTACCTAGCATGTAGTGGGGTACTCAGTAATTGGGTGTTGATGATCTCATATATAGATAAAAAATAGAGCAATCATTTCAGGATTAGGTGATCAGGAAAAATAACACAGAAGGAGCATCTAAACTGATCTTAAAGGGCAAGATTTCAATAAATGAAGCTAGGGTGGAGACATGAATGAGGGTAGAAGGTAAAGCATTCCAAGAGAAAGAAATGACACAATTGATGACTTGGGAGAGGGAAAGCATGGTATATTCTGGAAACAGTGGTAAAGCTAGAGTGGCTAGAATAAAGAGTTAGTGCTGGGCAGTAAGACAACAATAATAGCTTGCTAGAATTTTATGTAACACTCTGAGAACTACAATGTACTATCAGAAAGAAAGGGCTGAAGGACTTCAATGTCAAGTTACTTTAGAGTGTGTAACTGTTCTTTCAGCCACTTTTCTAAAGTTCTTGTTGTAGTTGTTATAGAATTCTCTTCTTCTGGAGTTCTATCTTGGGATTTTTAAGCCAGCAATTTTCAATTTTTCTGGCCCCAGGATCATTTAACACTAAAAAATTATTGAGAATTCCAAAGAATTTTGTTTTACATGAGATATATATCAATATTTATTATTTAGAAATGACTACATCTCAGTATTTTTTACATCGGGGATTCCCTGAGATTCCCTGAGAGAATTTCAGGGGAGCCCTTATAATGCTTTGAGAACCACCATTTTATACATACTATTTTTTTTTTTTCCTTTTCTTGCTCCTTTCTTTAATTGCGATCCTGGTTTTGACTTTATTGTTTTCCTGCATGGATTTAACTCATGAATTTCCTTCTGTAGTATAGTGGAAAAATCTTCAGTGAGCAGAGAAAAGAGACTAGCTGCAAATGACATTGAAGGAGTAGAATCAACAAAAATTGGCATCTGAGCCTCAAACTAGGCTGCAAATCTGTTTGCTGAGATTCAGCAGTTGACTTCAAGCCTCTTCTACAAAGTTCTGAAATCTCAACTTCTCAGCAAAGGCAGCTGCAACTGTTACCTGCTTAATTAATGAATTAAATTACTCCCCATTTATCTTGTAATATCCTGCTTTATATGTATATTTGTTCACATATACTCTCTTGGTGGGGGGTTCCCCCACTTGCTGATAGTCACAGGAGTCTCCTAGAAGTACCTGTAACCTTGGCTACCCCTATCCAGAGTCCTGATTTGAGAATAGTCAGAGAAGAGTGCAAACCACAGAGCACCCCTTTCCTGTATTTTTCTCCACTGATTTACTTAGTAATCATTTTTCCCTCCCCTTTATTTTTGTTGTTCTTTTAAAATGTTAATTGGTATATTTCTTACGGTTCTGAGGTTATGACTGGGAGCTGGGTTTAGGCACAACCTCTCACTCAGCCATAACTTCCTCACTCAAGTTTTTTTTCTAGTGAGGGAAGTGGTACTTTAGGAAAGTTAATCAGGATGAAGTATGTAGCATGGAGTGGGAAACAGTCTGGTGACAAGGCAATCAGTTAAGAGGTTCTCGAAATTGTCTAGACATGGAACTGATCTTAGTTGATGGTACTGGGAATGGAAAAGGACAAGATGTATAAGAGATTTTAAAAGAACTGTTGCTACTTGGCAATTGCTTGGATGGATGAGGGATAGGGCAAGGAGGGGAAGTTAAAAAGAAAAGAAAGAATTCAAAATCACCTTGAGATTTCCTAGCTTGACTGACAGGGAATGCTTACTCAATTAATAGAATTGGGAAGTCATAACTGCTTGTTGTTTTGGAGTGGGAAATGAGTTTGTTTTTAGATGGCTGTTTGGGGTATCAACAGAACATCCAATTGGAAATAAATGTTCAGTGGGAAATGTAGGGCTGGAATTCAGGAGATAAAGCAAGGCTGGGGATAATAGATTTTTGATTCATGTGCAAAGAGGAAATGTTTGAAACCATGGATGTTATCTCTTCAGGGAAGTAATATAATAAGGAAGGTAAAAGACCAAGAATAGAACTTTGGAAAAAGAAAAGGGAAACACCAGTGAAGACTGAAAATGAGCAATCAGAAAATAAAAACATTTAAAAAAGGGAATTGTGGATGAGACCTTGCTAAAAAAAGATCAAATGAAATGAAGGCTATCATATTTATGGGAGGAAGTGGTGGGACAGGAAACAGACTGGAGAGTCACTGACAACAGTGGTAATGCAAGAGATGAGGTGCTGTTGTTCAATTGTGTCCAATTCACTGTGACTCCATTTGGGGTTTTCTTGGCAAAGATACTGGCGTGGTTTATTATTCCCTTCTCTCCAGCTCATTTTTGCAAATTAGGAAACTGAGGCAAATAGGGTTAATTGACTAGCCCATGGTAATATAGCTGAGTAAGTGTCTGAGCTTAGATTTGAACTCAGGAAGATGAGTCTATCTGACTTCAGGCCTGGAACGATCTACTTTTCTGCCTATGTGGCTAGAGACAAGGTTATATAAAGGGAAAAGCATTCTCATTTGGAATTATTAGGATGTGGATTCAAATCCTACCTGCTGATACTTAGTTTAAAAATTCTGAACAAGTCACTGACCCTCCATATCCACAAAACCCCAAGGATTGTCATAAGGCTCATATGAGAAAATGTTTGAAACCTTAAATCACTCTATTTTCTTTGTGAATGAGAATGTGGTAAAGGGGAGGTAAATGAATATTGCTTATAGAAATAGAATTGTAAAGCTGAAAGGGATTTTAGAGGTCACACAAAAAAAGAATTTCCTGGAAAAGTTTGGCAGTGAAAAGAGAGTGAAAGGGAAAGGCTAGAATATAAACTGAAGCTTCAAGTCTCTTGAGTCTTTCTGTTTTACTTTGGGTTAAGGGTGCCAGAACGGGACAGGGGGAGGGATTTAAGAATTCAGGATTGAGTTCCCAAGGCCTTACTCAGGTATCCCTGAGCCAGAGACTAGCACATTTTATCCTTTTGTTCTGTCCAGTTTCCTTCATCCTCTCCAAGGGACAACCACTTGAGCCTACATCACAGGGTATGTATGTCTCTGCACAAGCAGGTGCCATGTCTGCCATGTTCTCCCAGTCCTTCTCTTTAAGTTTCTGTTCAAGTACCCTGACCAAAGGCTTTAGTTGGTTCTGCTGTTCGTCATTTCATTTGCCCCTACTCATAATCATTTTGCATTTACTTAAAAATTGTGCTTTACAGTAGAGAATATAAATCCTTTGAGGGCAGAGTTAGTTTCACATTTGTCTGCCACCTCAAACTCAGCACCCTGTAACATAGAAGAACTTAATTTATGCTCTTTGATTGACTAACACAGAAGGATTAAAGTTGATGGAAAAAACTTCAGCCATGTCCAACTTACTGTGATTCCATTTGGGGTTTATTTACCAAAAATATGAGAGTGGTTTGCCATTTCCTTCTTCAGTTCATTTTGACAGATGAGGAAATTGAGGCAAACAGAGTTAAGTGACTTGCTCGGGACTACCCAGCTAGTAAGCATTTGAGGCCAGATTTATCTCAGAAAGATAAATCTTCCTGATTTCAAGTCTGGTATTCTCTGCACTGTGCTACTTAGTTGCCCCAGTGGGAAGATGGGTTAACTGATATAAAGTTTTTGAAAAAGTAGAAAGTGAGGGCTCTAGAGCACAGGCAGAAGTAGAGACAAATTCAAATGTTTTCATTCAACAAATATTTAAGCACCTACTGTGTGTCAGGTGCTGTGCTATCAACTAGGGTTAGTCACAAAGACAAAAAAGGGAGTCTTTATTCTTTTGGGGGAGAAATACATGTATGCAGATAAATAAATATAAAATAATTAGTGAAAAAGCTCTAGCAGCTGGAGTGTGGGTGAGCAAAAGGATCATAAGTGAGCTGAGCTTTGGAATTCTTCAAATTTGAAATGAAAGGAGTCTATTTTTCTGACAGGAGATAAGAAGACATTTTGAAAATACAGTGCTAATAGAGGTCTCTGGTCCCAGGTGGCAAAACTACTTGCTGTACAAAGAAAACATTTCTGGGGCCTGTTGCTGAGGCCTGACCAACAGACCATAGCCAGGCTCTGGATAGCACCCCAGGGGGCTGCAAATTCCTTCAGACGCCTACACACTGCTTTGTAAATCCTAGCACACTACAGAAGTGTGAGTTATTCCTATCCGCTCAAAAGAGGGAAAAACTGACAAGTGCTTTTTCTTCCCATAGCAGAGACCCTACAACCTCCAAATACGAAAAGATTCTCTTATTTAAAAAAAAAAAAATCATTCTAAGGCTCAAAAAAGGCGTTTCTCTGGACAAAGGCACAAAAAGAAATTCTAAAAACAACATAGACTTCCCACTAGTGGCAAGAGACAGTTTTCCTGGCTTGCCATTCCTGCCTGCTTTCAACCCCAACTCCCCCCCAACCTCCCAAGAGTGGAATGAGCAAGGGGAGGGGAGGAGGTTGGAATGGCAGAAGCTCCCCCCTCCTCTGTCCCAGCCCGCTTCTAAGAAGGAGCCGGACAGAACGGCAGAAGCAGCAGCAACAACGTGACGGAGCGCGCGTGCTCGCAGCTCCCCTCCACTTCGTTCCTCCCCCTCTCCCAGCCCAATCCTGGTCCTGCCAGGAGCAACCCGGAGCGGGTAGGGCGGAGGCAGGAGGGGGGCTGTGGGATGTCCTGGCGAGGTTCCTGTGTCTTTCACGTGGTCCCCAGCACGTCTGCCGCGAAATTCCCTCTCTTGCTCTGCTGGTATCCTCTTCGGTCAGCGCAGCCGGGTGCGTAGGGAGCGTAGCGCGTAATTTCTTCTTGGTGGGGCTAGTGTTTGTACTAGATTCCCTCCAACCTCCAACTAAGTTCGTGATTCTCCTCCTTCTCCTTGCAGGGTTCTGAACATAATGTTCCCTTATCCCAACCCCCAACCCCGATCCTTCGGAGAGTGGAAAATGATCGGAATGAAACCGTGCCCAGACTCCAATCTAACATGGAGAAAACCGTCTCGCAGCAAAGCCTCCCTAGTGCGGGGAAACAGGCAGCTGGCGTCTCCACCCCCTGGCTGGTGTGGTGTTAGGGGGAGGAAGTGAGGGCAAGGATTGTTGGCTGCCAGAGAGGGAGCGTGAACTGCTGGGGATCCCGTTCCATTTGATAGGTACATTCTAAACCGCCTCCTTTGAGTTCAAGGCACGTATACAATAAATAAGGCAGCCCCTGGCCTCAGGAAGCAGTAAGATGCAGAGCGTTCTCGAAAACCAGCCCTGCGCAGAAAGGGGGTAGTTTGTGTACAACTAAGAGAATAGGGCTGCTTTAAAACAGACTCTGCCCACTTCACTCCCAGCTCCTTTACCCTGAGGAGGTAGGAGGGGCCAGAAATTGGATCGGAGTGGCAGTCCTCCTCCGCCTCCTCCTGCTCGGTCTCTTACCCCGCTTCTCTCCCTCCCCCATCCTGTTTTCTATTGGAAGTCTTTTTTTTTTTTTTTTTTTTTTTTCCAGCCACCCCCACAGAGACTCAGTTCAGCTCCCTTAATTTCACTTCATACCCCAGACGAATTGAACTGAAAGGAAGTGTAGGCTTTGGAGAGAAATTACATCCTGAACCCAGGAGTTGGAGAAAAGGTTGGGCATCCATTGAAGTGGATTAGGATGGGAAGAATATGAGTAAAAGTCAGATACGCTGGATTTGAACCCTGGCACTTGATATCTGTGTAATATTCAGCTAGTCAAATTCAATCTGACCCAACATTTATAAAGCACCTACTTTGTGCAAAGCGTGCATGGTTCAAATTATATTTAGACCTCCAGGCTCTCTTTTCAGCTGCCACAGCTGGAGCAGATGAGTCCAAGTGACTGAAGCACCAAGGCCTTATGTGCTAGTTAAAGTAAACCTCCTCCACCACCACCTCCTGTCACACCTGGCTAGACACATCACAGCACCCGGTGCAGAAGAGACCAAAGATAATAACAGCTGCCCTCCCAGACAGCCCTGCTTTTAGATGGGCCTGAAGTCACTCCAATCCAGGAGAACAATCCCTGTAGCAATACAATGATCAACCTGCCGCTGAAGTACACCTGGAAAAGACCAAAGTCCTTGGTTTTGCCAAATGATTCAGAAATGGAATGTTTTGCTCTTTTTTTTTTAATCAATGGAAATGGTTTCTCAATGGAAATGACTTTAACAAACTTGGTGAATATCTCCATATCTTCTCCCTGCACAGCAAGGACCACAGATGGATCCTTTTTATCTTTTTTACTGCTCAAACATCCTAAAAGTGTAATCACTTCCATTAGAATGTAAATTCCTTCCTTCCTTCCTTCCTTCCTTCCTTCCTTCCTTCCTTCCTTCCTTCCTTCCTTCCTTCCTTCCTTCCTTCCTTCCTTCCTTCCTTCCTTCTTTCCTTTCTTCCTTTCTTCCACTATATTTGTGCCAGATTTAAAGAGGACATTCAACAGCATTAGTCTTCTCCTGCATAGAATTGATAAACTCAAACCACCCATCTCAAATGAGGAATTATAAGTGTTTGATGCCATTCTCAGCTACCATCTTACTTTTCTAGTCAAAGCTGGAACTTTTAAGCAGAGTGCTTTGCACATAGTAAGAGTTTAGTGGGAGGTTTTTTTCAATTATTTCATTCAGTTTATTGTTTGATGTTTACCTATTCCTTTGCTGATTGAACACTGCCTCATATTTTCCTTAAGATAAGTTAGGGAGATTATAGACCAATCTCCCTAATGAATATTGATGCTAAAATCTTAAATAAGATACTAGCAAAAAGACTACAGAAAATCATCCCCAGGATAATATACCATGATCATGTTGGAGTTATACCAGGAATTCAGGGCTGGTTCAATATTAGGAAAACTATTAGTATAATTGACCATATTAATAACCAAATTGACAAAAACCATATGATCATCTCAATAGATACAGAAAAAGCATTTGATAAAATCCAACATCCATTCCTATTAAAAACACTTGAGAGTATAGGAATAAATGGACTTTTCCTTAAAATAATCAGTAGCATCCATTTAAAACCATTAGTAAGCATATGTAATGGAGATAAACTGGAACCATTCCCATTAAGAACAGGAGTGAAACAGGGTTGCCCACTATCATGAATACTATTTAATATTGTATTATAAATGCTAGCTTTGGCAATAAGAGTTGAGAAAGAGATTAAAGGAATTAGAGTAGGTAATGAGGAAACCAAATTATCACTCTTTGCTGATGATATGATGGTATACTGAGGGAACCCCAGAGATTCTACTAAAAAGCTATTAGAAATAATCCACACCTTTAACAAAGTTGCAGGATACAAAATAAATCCACATAAGTCATTAGCATTCTTATATATCACTAACAAAATCCAACACTTAGAGTTACAAAGAGAAATTCCATTTAAAGTAACTACCAATAGTATAAAATATTTAGGAATCTATCTGTCAAGGGAAAATCAGGAACTATATGAGCAAAAACTATAAAACACTTTCCACACAAATAAAGTCAGATCTAACCAATTGGAAAAATATCAAATGCTCTTGGATAGGGTAAGTAAATATAATAAAGATGACAATACTACCTATTTATTTAGCGCTATACCAATCAAACTTCCAAAAAACTATTTTAATGACCTAGAAAAAATAACAACAAAGTTCATATGGAAAAACAAAAGGTCAAGAATTTCAAGAGAATTAATGAAAAAAAAAATCAAATGAAGGTGGTCTAGCTGTACCAGATCTAAAATTATATTACAAAGCAACAGTTTCCAAAACCATTTGGTATTGGCTAAGAAATAGACTAGTTGATCAGTGGAATAGGTAAGGTTCAAAGGACAAAACAATCAATAACTTTAATAATATAGTGTTTGACAAACCCAAAGACCCCATCTTTTGGGATAAGAACTCACTGTTTGACAAAAATTGCTGGGAAAATTGGAAATTAGTATGGCAGAAACTAGGCATTGACCCACACTTAACACCATACACCAAGATAAGGTCAAAATGGGTTCATGACCTAGGTATAAAGAATGAGATTATAAATAAATTAGAGGAACACAGGATAGTTTACCTCTCAGACCTGTGGAAGAGGAAGGGATTTATAACCAAAGAAGAGCTAGAGATCATTATTGATCACAAAATAGAAAATTTTGATTACATCAAATTGAAAAATTTTTGTACAAACAAAACTAATGCAGGCAAGATTAGAAGGGAAGCAATAAACTGGGAAAACATTTTTACAGTCAAAGGTTCGGATAAAGGCCTCATTTCCAAAATATATAGAGAATTAACTCTAATAAGAAATGAAGCCATTCTCCAACTGATAAATGGTCAAAGGATATGAACAGATAATCCTCAGATGAAGAAATTGAAACTATTTCTAGCCATATGAAAAGATGCTCCAAGTCATTATTAATCAGAGAAATGCAAATTAAGATAACTCTGAGATACCACTACATACCTGTCAGATTGGGCTAGAATAAAAGGGAAAGATAATATGGAATGTTGGAGGGGATGTGGGAAAACTGGGACACTGATACATTGTTGGTAGAATTGTGAATATATCCAGTTATTCTGGAGAGCGATTGGAACTATGCTCAAAAAGTTATCAAACTGTGCATACCACTTTGATTCAGCAATGTTACTACTGGGCTTATATCACAAAGAGATTTTAAAGAAGGGAAAGGGACCTGCATGTGCAAGAATTTTTGTGGCAGTCCTCTTTGTAGTGGCCAGAAATTGGAAACTGAGTGAATGCCCATCAACTGGAGAATGTCTGAATAAATTGTGGTATATGAATATTATGGAATATTATTGTTCTGTAAGAAATGACCAGCAGGATGATTTCAGAAAGGCCTGGAGTGACTTACACGAACTGATGCTGAGTGAAATGAGCAAGATTAGGAGATCATTATATACTTCAACAACAATATGATGATCAATTCTGATGGACGTGGCTCTCTTCAACAATGAGATGAACCAAATCAGTTCCAATAGAGCAGTAATGAATTGAACCAGCTACACTCATTATAAGAACTCTGGGAGATGACTATGAACCACTACATAGAATTCCATTCCCTCTATTTTTGTCTGCCTACATTTATGATTTCCTTCACAGGCTAATTGTACACTATTTCAAAGTCTGATTCTTTTTGTACAGCAAAATAACTGTATGGACATGTGTGTGTATATATATATGTATATATATACATATATATATACACATATATATGTATATATATATATATATTTAATTTATACTTTAACATATTTAACATGTATTGGTCAGCCTGCCATCTGGGGGAGAGGGTAGGAAGAAGGAGGAGAAAAGTTGGAACAAAAGGTTTTGCAGCTGTCAATGCTGAAAAATTACCCATGCATATATCTTGTAAATAAAAAGCTATTAAAAAAAAAAAAAAGATGAGTTAGGAAGACTAGATGTGGATACCTCCTTTTTATAGAAGAGGAAATATGCTGTGATGAAGCAATGTCTGTAAAGTACTTTGAGATTCAATTTGGTTCAATTGAATTTATTAATTTAAGTGCCCAATAAATGCTAGGTACTATGCTGAGTGCTAAGGTTACAAATGAGAGAGAGAGAGAGAGAGAGAGAGAGAGAGAGAGAGAGAGAGAGAGAGAGAGAGTTAGTTAGTTCCTATTCTCAAGAAGAGAGTAATATTATACTCATCTCTTTTGGGCAAAAAGTTTGCCTACTAAATGTAGGACTCCTCTCCCCTATAGTAGTACCTCTCTTTTCATAGACATTTATATTGTCTTAAGGCTGAGGGGATAGTAGTGCCGACATTATTAGCCCCATTTTGAAGAAGTGGAGACTAAGGCTAATAAAGTTTAACTGACTTGCCTAGTATTTATATGGTTATTAAGTAGCAAAACTCCAGGTCTTGTGACTTCAAGGTCAGTGCCTTTTCAGGACCTGGAAAAGCATCTCACTTAATAGTGGCAAACTAGGACAGTATAGGCAGGATTACCAAGGCGCATGGGGCCCCTCCTAAACTACAACATGTCCCAGAATCTCGTACCCTTCCTGTCCCACTATCAATTTCATCCAGCCTGACTGACACACAGGCCAGGTGAGGAATCTCAAGCCAGGAATAAAAGGTAACCCATAACCCCATCAATTAGATGGATGGTGGTGTGATAGTGGGCATCTTCCTGTTTCCCTTAATTTTGGTTCACATTCTCTGTCAGGAGAGCACTCTGAGTCTTATATGTCTAGTCTCAGGATCATAACTAGGAGCACTTCTGAAAGCTAACACCAGAGGCTATGAGAATAGAAAGGGAGTGTTGAAAAAGAAATTGTGTCTACAGAGAAGTGCTATATGTGTTTAGATTCCTTTCCAAGATGTATGCAAGTTAATGAAGCACATACATGTTTCAGATGTCTGGGTGTATATAAATGTGTGTATATATGTATATGTATGTATGTGTATATATGTAAAATATAAATTTGAACCAATTAGAAAACATTTGCCTAAGGGCCTATTCTGTTTAAGCCTTAGTATATGCCTTCAATAGCTCCCATAACTTAAAGATCACATAATTGAAAGTGGAAGAAACCTGTAGAAAGGAACAAAAAGTTCCTCTATAACCTCCAAGAAATGGTCATCCAGTGTCTTCTTGGATGGTGGGTGGAGAGGATTCCATTCCATTTTTTTGATAGTTCTAATTGTCAGGAACTTTCCCCCTTAAATATACTAAATCTGTTTCTTTATAGTTTTCATCTGTTTCCCTCTGGGCTCAAACAGAACAAGCCTAATTTCTTTTCCACATGACAACTCTTTAAATATCTCAAAATTGCTACTATATTCCTCTACATTATTTTCTTTATCTCCAAGATAAATATCTTAAGTTTTTTTAATTGATCTCTCATCATAGCATAGCTTGATCTCTAGTTCTCATATCATTTTTATTCTCTTATTTTGTAGTTTTCTTTTTTTTTTCAATTTTTTCATAATTATAACTTTTTATTGACAGAACCCAGGCCTGGGTAATTTTTTGCATTATCCCTTGCACTCACTTCTGTTCCGACTTTTCCCTTCCCTCCCTCCACCCCCTCCCCCAGATGGCAAGCAGTCCTATATATGCTAAATATGACACAGTATATCCTAGACAATATATGTGTGCAGAACCGAACAGTTCTCTTGTTGCACAGGAAGAATTGGATTCAGAAGGTATAAATAACCCGGGAAGAAAAACAAAAATGCAAACAGTGCATTCATTTCCCAGTGTTCTTTCTTTGGATGTAGCTGCTTCTGTCCATCATTGATCAATTGAAACTGAGTTAGATCTCTTTGTCGAAGAAATCCACTTCCATCAGAATACATCCTCATACATACAGTATCGTTTTGAAGTACATAATGATCTCCTGGTTCTGCTCATTTCACTTAGCATCGGTAGCATCAAGTAAGTCTCTCCAAGCCTCTCTGTATTCATCCTGCTGGTCATTTCTTACAGAACAATAATATTCCATAACATTCATATACCACAATTTACCCAACCATTCTCCAATTGATGGGCATCCATTCATTTTCCAGTTTCTAGCCACTACAAATAGGGCTGCCACAAACATTTCGGCACATACAGGTCCCTTTCCCTTCTTTAGTATCTTTTTGGGGTATAAGCTCAGTAGTTATTCTGTAGTTTTCCAGCTTCTCTATATCCTCAAAATGTTCTGCCTTCAAGCATGAATTGATATTTTGCTGAAATTTAAGTATATTATGTCTATGGTATCTATTGTCTGACCTACTATTAGTCAAATTATCTCATTCCCTCAAAAATGAGATTAGTTTAGAATGACCTGTTCTTGATGAAGCCATCACAGCTTTTAGTGATCACTGCTGGTTCATCTCCTTTTTGAAAAAAATAATTCATTTTATTACTAATCAGCAAGAAATATATATATTTCCATGTGCAAATAAAAACAGGAAAGAGGATTTTAATTACATATTACTCTTTAATATCTTTCATATCACTTCTCTTACAAAATTCAAGGTGCCTTCTCATGCCCAATATGCATTTTGCCATTGTTTGCTGGGTGATTTACAACTTCAATTCTTTGGAGACTGTGGAAGGGTAGTCTATGTTTTATACCTATCTAATCTTATATCATAATCTGAATAATAGTCATTCTTCTTTACCTTGGTTTTTTTTCCCCTGTAGATAATTATGCTTAATTGGCTTATTACTATCCAAAAAAGTGATCAAGAAAATGTCATAGGCTTATAGCATAATAGATCTAGAACTGGAAGGAATCTTACTGACCCAAATTCATTTTCCTGTCTCTCCAAAATTTTTATGAGGCATTAAGGGCATTCCTTGGCAGAGATCTGAAATAGGAATAGACAGACTTTCACAAATAAGATTCTGTGACAGACAACATCTTTATGGTCATACAATTGATGAAAAGATGTAAGGATATAAGATCCCCCTTTGCTAATTGCTTGTTGAGTATAAGAAAGCATTTAATTCAGTAGAAAAAGATAATACCTTAAAAGTTTTTTTCCATCAAGATGTCTTTCATACATATATAAAAATTATAGAAGATTTCTTGGACAAGGGTGACTTTGGTGATGTTTTGATTATTAATGTGAAAAAAGGCATAAAACAAAGATATAAATTCAATAAAAGGTGTTTGCCACTATCCTATAGAATATCCACCATGGTGTCCAAATCTAAGACAGATTTCCTATAGATGATAAGGTCCTCCCAATCTCCTATTTGTGGATAACATTATGCTGATTGAATAAAGTTCTGGAATGTCCTAGAACTTTCCCATCATTAAATACACAAGAAAAAACAAGTAGATGAAAATAATACTTATTGTACAGATTGCAAACTGAAGTTGGATAGGTAACCTATAGAGTTTGTTCATAAGTCTTTTTTTGGAAATCTGTAGTATCTTTGATAGACATTGTAAATGGACTATAACTAGACCCTAAATTGAATAGGAGTAGCAGTACAAACTAAAATGCTTTGAAGGAAATAATATTTTTAATGACTTAAAATTTCTCCCTGGAATAAAGGTGATGTGTAGCTGAGTCAAGGAATACCTTGGGCTCCAAAAAATTGAATCATATGTTCACCCAAAGGATCTGGGAAGAGCAGACAAAGGGAGAAATACATAACAAATGAAAAATTGTACTGGAGGAGATGCCTTGGTCATATAATAAGAGCAAGAGATGACAGATGAGCAACTTGCAATGTTAAGAGCTCTAGAGAAAGTAGCCCATATGGCAGATTTACAGGTTATGAATAAGAGATGTACATAATAGAAAGCATGGAGGGGATGCAATCTCAATCACTGGAGAAAAGTTACATTGTTGAAATCACAGATCCATTAAGGATTAATATAAAATGGAATGAATGATTAGATCTTTCTTTTCTTTTCTTGGTAATCTTTTCTTTTTGAATCACCGTTACTTCCCCCAAAACTCCTTTTCTTTTGTATTCCTTACTCCCTACTTCAGAAATCTTTCCTTTTACAGAGAAATATTAGTCGAGCACAACAAATCAACATGTTAGCTAAGTCTGAAAATGGATCTCTCATTCTACAACTATAATTGATCAACTTTCTTTGAGAGGTCATCAATCAACAAACATTTATTAAGCACCTACTATGTGTAATACTGTTGGATTAGGATACAACTGAAGATACAAAAACAAACAAACAAAACAAAACAAAACAAAAAAACAAGGCAAAGGTAAGTCCCTGCCTTCAAGGAGATTAGAATTAGAATCTAATGGAGGAAGACGACATGCAAATAAATATATACAAAGCAGAGTATAAACAGATAAACAGGAAATAATAGGTCATAGATCAAAGTTTTGAACTTTTTCAAAACTTTTGCTTTTCTTCTTTTTTCTTGATTCTGCTAATTTTACTCTGTATCATTTCATGCAAGTCTTCCCAAATTAATAATTTTGGTTTTATTATTAGTTATTTAATTGGTAATTAAGGGAAAGTGGTAATTAATTGTTCTGGGTTAAGACTTTCTAATCTCTTTCCCTAGATATAACTACTGCCACTGCCTAATCCTTCTCCTATCCATTTTTCTAGATTAGCCTAGGAGCAGCATTATGTGTTCTTCAAAATTTACCTTATTTCTTCCCTCACTGTATGATCTGGTAACATGGGTTTTCTGAGTCTGTTTCACTGCCTGTCCTTTCATTTTTTAGAATGTTTGCCCTCTTCACTTGTGCCTTCTGGCCTACTTTTTGAAGAAGCCTTTCCAGGTCCCCCAGTAATGATAATGCCTTCTTCCTGAGATAATTTTCCACTTTCATTGTAAATATCAAATATATTTATAACATGTTGTCTCCTCTATTAGAATGTAAGCTCCAGAGAACTTGTTTTTGCCTTTCTTTGTGTCCCCAGTATTTAGTACAGTACCTCATACAGTAAATGCTTCATAAATACTTATTAGCTTACTTATACCAAGTACCAACCACACACATCTTACCCATTCCGATACAGCCAAGGCCATACTGCCCTATAGACAGTGTCTCTCGGCTGGATTCCAATGCCAACTATCTGCTCCAGTCTGGTTCAAGGTGAGCTAAAAAATATTTTAGAAGAACTGACAGTGAGCAGAGGGGTGAGGTGGTAATAATGAATCCCTACCATCAAGGGGGAGAGGAGACACAAAGTTTAAATAAATAATAATGAATCCCTACCATCAAGGGGGAGAGGAGACACAAAGTTTAAATAATAATGAATCCCTACCATCAAGGGGGAGAGGAGACACAAAGTTTAAATAATAATGAATCCCTACCATCAAGGGAGAAAGAAGATACAAAGTTTAAGTAAGAATGATTCTACAGTCTAGAAGAGGGATGAGACACATAGGCTTAATGTGTTACCTCACATTTCATAGTGCTTCTGGATTTACAAAGATCTTTCATCTCACACATCCTTAAGAAGCAGGCAGTACAATTACTGTAATTTTACAGTTAAGGAAATTGAGGCTTACACATAGGTTAAGTCACTTTCCTTTGGCCGCACAGCTAGTAAGTATAGTATCCAGGTATGATTCGATTCTAATTCGCCTTTTCTGACTTCAATTCTAGATTCTGTATACTACACCAGGGATCATGGGTACATTGAAAGAGTAGTGCAAAACAAAGTATTGTGTGACATCTGATCTGGAAAGCCCTTACCATCTTCTGTCTGTTTCAGACCTGTTTTCAGCAGTCTCTCCCTCCTGATTCCAGTTCCCAAAGTCCAGATCTTCTGACTTAGCTGCTGGCTGCCAAGTGCAGACGGCCCTGATGTTGCCTCAATAGAGGCATCTGGAGATGCATTCTCCTGTATATATCTCCTATATTACATAGAATTGTTTACAGAAATAATGAGAAAAGGTAGAAAAAATGAGAGGATTATTTTTTTCCCAAAAAGGAGCCATTTGGAAGATGTTCTTAGGGGTGGATTGCTCACTTCAATCAGTCAGTAAGCACTTATTAAATGCTTACTATATACCAGGTACTGGGGATACAAAAAAAATGCAAAACTAGTTCCAGTCCTCAACAATCTCACTTTCCAGGGGACTCCGGCTCCAACTACTATGTATAACAAACAAGATATATACAGGGTAAATTGGAGGCAGTATTTGAGGAAAGATATTAGCATTGAGGGCTAGGGGGAATTCTTGCAGGAGGGATTTTAGCTGAGACTTGAAGGAAGCCTGGGGAGGTGAACCGCGCCCACCTCTGAAAGTCCTACAGTTTTAACATGACTTGGGGAAAATTTGAGCCACCTCCCTCAGGGTGATATTCTGAACTAGCAAAGTGGGTTCAGGAAAACTGAAGGTAGTACCGGTCTGTGCAATGAGCCTTCATATGCATCAAGGCAGGAAGGCAACCCATTAATGCAGCAGGAAGAGCTGCCAGTTGGTTTAGCTTCGGGGGAGGAGAGCCTATTTACATGTAGAAGTTTCGTGCAATGTCGGATGCTTGCATATGTAGCGGGAACTCCAGCGGTCGAGGAAGAATGCGCTTTGCATGGTGGCAGGGCGTGGTCAGGGCCGGTGGAGCTGTAGGGATGTGAATAATGTGGCCTGTGTGCCCACCAAGATCATTGGAGCGCACAAGGGACAGGGTGTGTGTGTGTGCGTGCGCGCGCGCGTGTGTGCAGCAGGGGAGCAGCGGCCCAAACCTGATGCCAGCGGGCTGGAAGCCAGCGCGGGGGCCCAGGCAGGCAAGCAGGCTGCAAAGGAGGGAAGAACGCTAGGCCCCAGGCGGGCTCTAGGGAATGTAAAGGGGGGCAAGGCCAAGGACATGCCCCCGCCCCTTCCTGCAGCTGACGCTCCCGACCCCCCACCTCCCGTCCCCAGCCCAGAAAGGGAGGGAGGGTGGCAAACACGGAGCCTCCCACCACAACTCCTGCAGCCTGGGGGAAAGCACTTGGACACCCCGGGGAGGAGGGCGGTGCTTTGCCTCAGCCGGGCTAGGGGGGTGGGGAGGGGAGAAGAGAAAGAGGGAGAGACTGGCTACTCCGAACAGACGCGGGAGCGCTGAGGAGAAGGAGGCGGCGCGCGCTGGACCCGGAGGGTGCCCCGCCTCCCGGCCAAGACGGGCGGGAGGGCGGGGCCTGTAGTTAAGGGCGGAGCCTGTTGCTAGTTTTGGGGCAGGAAACGGGAAGAAAGGGGCAGGTCCAACCGGGCTGCTTGGTTAGACCGCTTGTTTACTCCCGGCGGGGGAGCTTTAACCCTGGGGGCGGAGAAGGCTGGAGAAAAGCAAAACGCGGATTCCGGAGTAGGTGGGATTGGCAGGAAGGCGGGGAAAGGAGCTAGAGTTTATAGAACGGTGCTATGGCTGGATGGATCGATGGACGGAAGGATATTCAGCCAGTCTTTTTCCCTCCTTTCTCCAGCTACAACTCTTCCTGCCTTTCTGTAAAGGATGTGTAATAAATTGGTGCAATCTTTCCCATCTTCCCCTTAAGATGGGCTTTGGGAGGAGGACTGACCCAGACAACCCAAGTTGCTGGCAGTACCCCTAGCCTTATGTGGGTGGATGCCCGTGAATGTGTCCCTGAACACGTTTTTACTGCTCTTCAAATCCAGGAAATTATTCAACTGCAGTTTCCTCATCAAAAGATGGCATTTTAAGTAGCTCAGTGTGGCCACAGTTTGCGCAAATTGAATTCCTCATTTTTCATACCTGGAAGTCTCTTGACCTCAGTTTTTGGACTAAAGCAACTCACAGCAGTCAACAGAGTACAGACATTCAAAACAAGAAACAGACTGCAGGCTGCATGCATAGTCTGTAACACTCCAATAATTGTATTTAGAGGGCAATTTAAATTCCAAATAAGCAAAGTCTTCACTTTCAGATTCATCACAGACTTGTAAATTACATTCCATCAGCCCACATCCGACTTTTGCACCCATGGAACAGGTACTTTCAGCTTTTGGGAGGAGGGAAAGCTTTTTTCCAGCAAAACCGTATCTGGATAGAAAGATAAAAACATCCAACTTGTAAATGACCAGTGTGTAGCAACATTGCTCTCTGGCATAGGAGGAAAAAGGGGGATCTTCAGGTTCAGAAGTAGAGGAAGATAAAAATGTGTCAAGGAGAGGAACAACTAACTAAAAGAAGCTAACTTGGTGTTAAACTCTTGCTCAAAGTTGACCTACCCATCTGGTGGCCCCCCTGCCCCAAAATATGTTTTATCATATTGCCAGAATAATGTCATTTGATATTCTCCTTGAAGTTTTTGAACTTTTTTTCCCATTTTGATAACTCTCTTAATAGAAGTGGATGCATAGTCTGTAACATTCCAATAATTTTTAATTTAATACTTTTTTACATTTACATTTTTATACATTTAAAAATTTTTAGAAAGGATTATTAATTAATTAATAATATTATTAGAGGTTTATTTGTTTTGATGCTGTTTAAGGTCTTAATCAACCACACTAAGTGACTGGATAAGTGTATATAAATTACTTTCTTCCTCACTCTTGGAAAAGATTGTCCTTCATGGAGGGAATGAGAAAGAAAAATATTGTCATACCTTTCCCATTTTTTGACTGTTCCCATCTCAGATTCTGATATATTGAGGGTTGGCAGAAGAAATTAAATGGGAATTTTTTTGGTGTTTTTCAGAAGTCACAGTTGATGTACAAAGGCCAGCAGATAATAGAAAGTTTTTAGAAACTCAGAAATGTATAGTATATGTGTATGGTATTAAATAATATCAATGTATTTAATCTTTTAATATCATAATAATTCAGGCTTCTTCTCTGGTACAAAGGAAGGGTCAAAAAATTTACTTACATCTTCTAGATCACAAGCTCCTAGGATATGGAAGGTGTAACCGTAGTTGATTTTGGAAAGAAGGAAAATAGGTGATTTGGGAGCTAGGACTAGAACCCAAGTCTCAACTCCTAATGATGGATAAAGTAAAGGCTAACTGAGATGTTAAACTGAGCAGAAGGAAACAGAGGAGCAGTCCCTTCTTTCTAGACTGTGAGAGAGCAGAAATAGATCTTTCAGAACAAGGTCATATCATGAGAGAACTCAATGGTAAACTCAATGAGTGAGAATTAATGGTCAGAACTGCTAATTGGCCTTCAAAATATTAAGAGAAGCAGGTGGCTAAATTTCATCTCCAGTCCTTCTCTAGATTGATTTAGCTATCTTAGGTTTCTGTTAGCACCAATCTTAGTCTCTATAACTGTTTCTGCCTGTCTTCCACCTCTACTCTTTCTTCTGGCTTGTTTGGTTAATATTATTTATTTTTCCCACAAGTAGTGATAGGAGTTGGATGGGGGCCATGGCTAAAGTCTATTCAACCTCCCATTATACTTGATGCAGTCAGGTATAGTGAAAAGAATACTGGACTTCAAGTTAAGGGTTTAAATTCTGCATTTATCATTTACTATGTATCGTGTATAAAGTTATTTAACCCCTCTATGCTTCAGTTTGCCCTCTGAAATGGAAATAGATATTCCTATTTCCTGTATCCTAGGGATATTGTGAGCTTCCATTGAGATAATTTTAAGTGTTGTGTAAACTTTATATCTCTTCAGCTATTAATAAGATACCTAAGAAATCATATTGTACTCTATTACCTCCACATTTAAAAAAAGTACCCTAATGTCTGAGCAGAGAGCAAGAAATTAGATTCTATCACATGATCTCATGCCACACTAGGCAATTTTCTTTTAGTTGGTGCAATGGGAGACAAATGACTTGAGTCAGTGAAACCCACTGATACTAAAACTCATTTAAATTGATAATTTCAAATTTTACCTGAAGTATTAACTTGTAACAAAACTAATAATTTTGTGTCTCCTTTCCTTTTCTTTCCTTTACCTGTTATCTGGAGAAGGTATTAATGAATAAAGCAGAAAACAGGAAACATTCAAATTAATGGAGTAAGCCTAAATTAAATAACCTCAAACAATCCCAGAACTACAAAATCCTAAGAATTTGAACGGACCTTAGTGGCCATATCTTGTCCAATTCTCACACAAAAGGCATCCCCACTATAACATACCAGACAAAGGGTCATCTAACTTGTGCAAGACCTCTATGGAGAGCTACCACTTCTCAAAGCAGCTACTAATTGGACAGCTCTAATTGTTCAGAGGCTTTTCCTGAAGTTTAACCTAAATTGACCCTTTTACATCTTCCATTCATTGTCCCTAGTCCAGTGTTCTGAGGTCAAACAAAGCAAGCCTAGTCACTAGTTGATTATAAATGAGCTATGGAGCTATGAATTGTTGAGATAAAGCATTTAAAACTAAGACTTGAGTGGTCAGCGTGGAATGCAAAAGTTTTGCTGCTTCTTCTTCTTCTTTTTTTTTTTTTTTTTAAAGTATGGCACAGCTGGAAACAAGACTGAGAAATACTGATGTGATAAGATTATATGAGGGAGACAAAAGAATGAATGATCATAGGGAATTGGAGGATATGAAGAGAAGAGTGGAACTAATGGATTTCCAATCTAAAACCATGTTGCTTTGCTTTTGCAAAGCTTCTTAAATTATGGGTTGTGGGTTGCAACTGTAGGACCCTGGGCAAGTCTGTTTGTTCTGTTTGCCTTAGTTTCTTCACTTGTAAAGTGAGCTGGAGAAGGAAATGACAAATTATTCTAGTGTATTTGTCAAGAAAACCCCAAATGAGGTCTTGAAAAGTCAGACACAATTCAAACAGCTGAACCAAAAAAACAAAACTAATACTCTAAAAATTACACAGCTTACATTCTAAGGGACTTCGCATTTTACTTGAGCACAAACTATCCAGAAGCCTTTGAAGGGAACTGTGATCTTGAAAAGTGGCTTGATAAGTGAGGTGGAAGCTATCCTAAACAAGTAAAACAAAACAAAACAAAAAAAAAAAAAAAAAAAAAAAAAAAGAGGAAGAATCTGACCTTGGCAAATTAGAGAAAGGTAAAGATAAACCAGAGTCTCAGCTGGAGTCTGCATCCTGAACTTGATCACCATGCTTTCAGGTGAGTGTTTCTCTCATGTAAGACCCCTCCTCTCTACTCACATAGCTGCCATCCTGGTACAGGTCCTCAAAACCTTACATTTCGACCATTGCAGTAGCCTTCTGATTGGTTGCTGCCTCAAATCTCCCCTCATTCGATTCCATCTTTCACTTGACTGCCAAACTGTTTTTCCTAAAGTACAAATCTGACCATGTCACCACTCCCCCCACTCAATACATTAATTACTTCTAGGAACTTGAAATAATATTTAGCTTTTAAATTCTTTTATAACCTGTTCCCTTCATATCTTTCCAGTCTTCTTTCATTTTATTCTCTTTTACATGCTACATTGGTTTACTCATTATTCTTCTCAAGTGATATGATAACTCTTGTATGCCAATTCCATGACTTTTCACAGGTTGTCCTCCCATGTTTAGAATTTTTTCCTTTCTCACTTCTGCCTCTTCCCTTTTCAGGCTTAAGACTCTGCCCAAACTCTACCTTTAGCAAAACAAAATAAAAAACTGGCTTTCTTCCTTCCCATCCCAACCTAAGTGCCTGCCCTCTGAGAATATGTTTTTACATCCATTATTGTATTTTGGATTTTTTTTTGTATATTAATTTTTTTTGTCTTACCATTAAAAGATGAGCTTCTTGAGGATAGAGGCTCTCTTTTTTCTTTTTCTGTATTTCCAATACTTGTTGACTGACTGACTTCCGTCAGACATTGAACTGACTCAAGAATAGTGTTCAACTTTGGAGATCTCAAATTAGTGTGATATGGTGAAAAGACTACTGGTTTTGGAATCAGTGTTTAATCCTGTTCAGGAGCTCTCTACTGCTAAACAGAGATGGAGCTTTCTGTAGATTAGCCTTAAGGAAGAGACTCCAGGTTGACTCCAATTCTCCATTAGGAAAAAATCCAGCACATTATTATTAAATAATTATAAGTAATGTCTTTTGTGGACTTAATTATATGGGCTCCTAAGTCATATAACTTCCTGGATTATATCTTTTCTAATTTTCTGATCAGAAATGTTTCCAATGATGTTTCAGGGAGCTGTGCCGACAATGAAGGCCATTACATTTACTCAAATCTTTTGTTTATTTAACATTTCATATGTTTATGGCTGTGGTTATAATTCAAAGAGACTATGGGCAAGTACTATTTTTATTTCCTTTTATCTCCCTAAAGTATATAATTCCATGCTTTGTTCATAGTTGATGCTTAACATTTGTCTAATTGAATTAGGGTCCCAAGGAGCAAGATAGGATTCTTGGATTTCTCAAAGACCTAGGTTAAGAAGAGCAGGAAACACCAGAGTTCTGAGGTAGGTAAACAACTTAACTTTATGAATTTGTCATGGAGAGTGCCGCATAATGTGAATCCTATTTTTTTTTTTTTAAATAAGACTATAATCTTGGCCTGAATTTCCTCTTTACCTCCACCTGGCCTTGGTTTCTTTTATGCTTTTTTTCAGCATGTATCTGAAACTTTGAGGCATCTCTTATGCAGCAAATCTCAAGTCTGGCAGATTATCATGTCATTGAAATGCAGAATGTAAAAATATTTCTGGCACAGTTGGTCTGGGCTTTGAGGATCAGGCCTTCTTACCAGGCCCCATTTAAAGGGTCCCATACAGATAGAATATCTTGAATTTAGCTGTGTTCTGAATTCTACTCTGATTTTAAAAAATGTTCAAATTAGGGTACTGAATCTGGGTTGGTGAGCACAATTAGCATTTTCCTTTGCCCAATTTGATTTGGGGCCAAGGTTGTGTTTAGTTAATCTTGCAAAATCAAACACAATCTCAGAGACTAAAAAGGCATTAGGGGCCACCCAGTTTAACTCCTACTTGACAAAAAATTTCCCTCCACAATGTTCCCAGTAAATCATCTAGTCTTGAAGGGGAACCCCTTAGTTCTTGAAACTTTATTCCACTTTTAGATTGTATTATTAGGATGTTTTTTTTCTTTCACAAATTCTAGATTTGTTTCTCTGCAAACTTTTTGCCCATTACCATTAGATCTGCCTTCTGGGGGTTAAGTAGAACATCTTGTTTCCTTCTTCCACATGACAGACTTTCAAATATTTAAAGACAGTTATCATCTTTCCATCATTTTACCCTTCCCCCCCAAACTTCTCCAACTATCCTTAGTTCCTTTAACTGAACTTCATATATGGCATGATCTTAAGACACTTTACCATCCTGTTTGCTATCCATTAATGTTCTCTAGATAATCAATGTTCTTGCCAAAATTTGGCACCTGAAACTTAATATGATATTCCAGGTATAACATAATACCACAGAATAATGATCAGAATGAAATGGGATTATCAATCACTTTGCCCATTCAGGAGACTGTGTCTTTTTTTTTTTTTTTTTTTAAATGCAGCTCAAGATTACATTGTTTTTGTTTTTGTTTTTTTTTTGTTTTTGTTTTTTCTTTTCTTTTCAGATGAACTGCTTTCTAGTCAGAGTTCTTGTATTGTGTAAAGCTGATTCAAAAAAACAAATCTCAGGTGTAAGCCTTTGCATTTATTTCTATAGTGGAGGGATTGATTAGAACATTTTTAATGGGGCTGAGCACGCATGTTTTAGTTTCATGAGAAGGGATTCATGTTTCTTGGCCTTTTGCTAAAAAGGGCATGCTGGACCAGAAGCTCTTGGTTGGGTCACATGGTACTTGTAATTGGGCTTTCATATCAATGAGAAATCAGTGACTAAGTCAGGGTGAACAATCTATTCATTGAGTTTTTAAAGGAAAGGATAAAATATCTGCCTATCTTTTTTTTCTCCTCTATTTTGAGCATTTTACTTGGGATTTGTTTAGCTTTCTTCTCAAAGTCTACTGAGGGAAGGAATTTTCCTTTCATCTCCCTGGTAGCTACACACATGTAGCAGTGTGAACATGTTCTTTCCTAGATGAGCTTAGAACTGAATCTCAAGCCCCTAACTGCCTTTTCTACTGCCTCTTTCTTCCTTTGGGCATAAGAGACAGAACAAGCATCTTGAAAGATGGATGTTTCTAGCCCTTAAGGCTAATTTGAGAGTTTGAGAGGTCAGCAGTTCTTAGGTACCCCAGTCATGAAGCTTCAACTATAGTGCTTCTGAGAGGAAAAAAAGAAAGTATTACACCAAGAGGATTCTGTAGCCCAAGAGATAAAGCCTCAATTATACCCTGGCTTGTCAAGAAATCTGGACTTGTGAGCAATATACATTGTGTTGGTCACAGATGAAAGTGAAATCCCCACTCAGCAACCCCACAAAGAATTTAATCTTTTAAGTATTTGCTAATATGCACTTATGAATGTTTTGTATTTCAGATACTTTTTAATGAGAGAAATAATTGTTTTATACTTGATATTTTGTGTAGTTTTATATCTTTATGAAAGTGAGCCTGCTAGTATCTTTTGAGTAGATCGTAGATATGAGACACTTCTAATCTTTGTTTAACAGATTTTTCTCAGTCTTCAGTCTACTCAAATTGAGAGCTGAAGACTTTTGTCGGATAAAGTCATCCTCTGGACCAGTAGGTAACATCTTTGTTAAATTTAATCTTGTTAATTAGAAGGGAAGCAACAAACTGGGAAAAATTATTTATTTATTTTTCTGTCAGGGTTGGGGGAGTTTGGTTCTCAAATAAATATGTTGCTCAACCATTTCCTAGTCAAAGAAATATGCACTGACTTGGTCTGTGTGTAGTTAATTCTTTATTTACTATTGTATGAGTGATTTTGTCACTTGAAAGGGCTGTATCAAAAACACATCTATAGCATCAGTTGTCACATTTTCAGTTCTTTTTTTTAATTTTTAAAGCTTTTTATTTTCAAAACATATGCATGGATAATTTGATAACATTGACCCTTGTTTCAGTTCTTTTTCCCTCCACCCCTTCCCCTAGATGGCAAACAATCCAACATATGTTAAACATGTTAAAATACATGTCAAATCCAATATGTATAAACATTTATACAATTCTTTTGCTGCACAAGAAAAATCAGATAAAAAAGAAAGTAAATGAGTAAGAAAACAAAATGCAAGTGAATAATAACAAAAAGAATGAGAATGTTATGTTGTGATCCACATACAGTTCCCACAATCCTCTTTCTGAATGTAAATGGCTCTCTTTATCACAAGATCATTGGAACTGACATCAATTATCTCATTGTTGGAAAGAGTCATGTTCATCAGAATTGATTGTCATATAATATTGATTTGCCATATACAATGATCTCCTGGTTCTGCTCATTTCACTCAGCATCAATCATGGAAGTCTCTCCAGACCTCTATAAAATCATCTTCCTGATCATTTCTTATAGAATAAAAAAATTCATTCATATGCCATTCATATACCATATTCATATACAACATTCATATATCATAATTTATTCAGCCATTTTCCAACTGATGAGCATCCACTGAATTCTAGTTTCTTACCACTATGAAAAGGGATGCCACAAACATTGAAAAATTTTTTACATCCAAGGGTTTTGATAAAGACTTCATTTTAAAAATATGTAGAATTGACTCAAGTTTATAAGCCATTTTCCAATGGATAAATGGTCAAAGAATATGAACAGACAATATTTAGATGAGGAAATTAAAACCATTTGTAGTAATATGAAAAAATACTCTAAATCACCATTGATCAGAGAAATGCAAATTAAGACAATCCTGAGATATCATCACATACCTCTCAGATTGGCTAAGATGAAAGGAAAAGATAATGATGAATGTTGGAGGGGATGTGGGAAAACTGGGACACTAATACATTGGTAGAGTTGTGAATTGATCTAGCCATTCTGGAGAGCAATATGGAACTATGTCCAAAGGGCTATCAAACTGTGCATACCCTTTGATCCAGCAGTGTCTCTAAAGGGACTCACATGTGCAAAGATGTTTGTAGCATCCCTTTTTTGTAGTGGCAAGAAACTAGAAATTGAGTGGATACCCATCAATTCAGTATGGCTGAATAAGTTATGGTATATAAATGTTATGTTATGGAATATTATTATTCTATAAGAAATGATCTTCAAGATAATTTAGCAGGATGATTTAGAAAGCCCTGAAGAGACCTATGTGAACTGATGCTGAGTGAAGTGAGTAAAACCAAGAGATCATTGTATACTAGCAAAAAAAGATTATATGATGATCAGTTCTGATGGAAGTGGCTCTTTTCAACAATGAGGTCATTCAGGCCAGTTCCAAAGGTCTTGTGATGAAAAGTCATCTACACCCAGACAGAGGACTGTGAGGACTGAGTGTATCACAACATAGTATATTCAATCTTTTTGTTGTTTGCTTGTATTTCCTTTTCTTTTTCATTTTTTTTTCCTTTTTGATCTGACTTTATAGGTTATCTAGTCTAATCTTCTCATGTATAGAAGGAACTTATTGAGATTAGGGTAGTAAGTGGCAGAGAAGGAATGTAAAATTGTTCCATTGACTTCCAAGTTCAGTAGTGCTTTTTTCCATAGCATCTACCTTCTAAGGTTATTGTCTGGATCAAATGAGACAATACATATACATCATACATAGTAAGTATTTAAGAAAAGCCTATTTCCCTCTTCATTCCTCTTGTTCTTTCTTTCCTATTTTCTTGCCTGCCTTTACCTTCCTCCATTCTACTTTTTCATTATCTAAGTCATTGGTATAATTATTAAAGGAAGGTCAGATTTTGAAATTTCCTTCTAGAAATTAAGCTGAAACTGGGCTTGATCTGATAAGTTTCAAAGTCTGGTCCCAGTTCTGAATTTACCTAATTGTACTATCACATAGCTCAGAATTGTTGAACACTCAAGTTCTGCCAAATATGGTTACAAAAGTCAGGGGTGCTGCTGAGCCAGATTAAAATGTAATTGAGAAATATTTTAAAAAATAAATAAAAGTACAATAGAACATAGATAATGCTAATATGTGGTTTTCTAAGTCAATATGTGGGCCAAAGATATCCTTTGTTATTATTTAATGGTTTCTTTTTCTATTGGAATGGCTCCCAATTCTACGCACCTAAGTAGTATAGTGAATGAAGTGTCAGTCTTAGAGTCAGGAAGACTCAATTTTCTGAGTTCAAATCTGGCCTCAGACACTTATTAGCTTTGTGGCCCTGGGCAAATCACTTAACCCTATTTGCCTGAAGTTTCTCATCTGTAAGATAAGCTGGAGAAGGAAATGGCAAACCACTTCAGTACTTGTCAAAAAAAAAAAAATCAAATGAGGTCACAAAGAGTCATACATGACTGAAGAAATGACTGAACAGCAACAATTTCTATTTGAATTTGATATCACCAGCCTAGCTCATCTATTTTTATTTTGTTCAAAAGGATAAGAGGGACTTTGTTTGCCGTTTTTTTTTTTTTTTTGTTGTTGTTGTTTGTTTGTTTTTTTTTACCCATCTAGCTGTAGACCTGTCTAATCAAAGTCAAAGTTACATTCCTCTAGGAAATCTTAAGCCTGACACTGAATACTATCAAATCAGAGAATCATAAATGTTTGTATTACAAAGTAGCTCCTTGGGGCACCTAGGTAAGTGTAATGGATATTACATTAATACTAATTGGATACTAGTTTACATTATTACTATTTTACATTAATACTAATGGATATTAGTTTTCTTAAAAGCTATAGTTATTAGAATTGTAAATAGAAAAGTTAATATCAAAATTGTAAGTAGAAATGAAGTCTCTCAACTTGTTTTATCTACTGTATTCTTTATTATTTATTCCAAGAGCATGTTAAATTCTAGCTACCCCTTAAAAGCATTTAGGGACATAGCCTATGATAAAGTCCATATTCCTTCATCTTCCTCATAGACTTCATCCTACACTTAGTAGAGAGAGAAATCCTAATTTGTTTCCTATTCCATGCCTAAAAAATCAGAAATGTTTTACAGTAGATTTCTTACTTCAAAGACCTAAGTAAACTGAGACATAGATGAAAAAAATGCTAATATGCATACAGATAAATGTTCTGTCAACTAGTCAATCATCAACAAGGGTTAATTAAACTCCTGCTTTGTACCAGGTGCTAGGCATTGTACCTAGGCTAAAGCTAGGTGCTATTTGCACTTATTCATTTATTTGCATGCTCAACAAGATATGTAAAAATAAAAACTTAATTGTCCAATGTATTTAGTTTTTCTCCTTATCTGAGTTTACATACGTACGTCATAAGAGCATAAATATAACTAACAATTTTTCTGCCTAGGGCAAGCAGCATGAAGTATATCCTCTGTGGGTGTGTAAATTATCTCATGAGATCAGTTAATCAACAAGGATTATTAAATATCTGCAGTGTTAAAAGCATAGTGCTAGGTGCTGGAGAGATAGATAAAACAGCTCCTTTGACCAAAGAGCTTAAATTCTATTTGAGGAAAGATGTGTGTTTGTATAATGTATGTGTGTATGTGTATGTATACACACATATACACACAGACTCTCTCTCTCTCTCTCTCTCTCTCTATATATATATATATATAGAAACATGCACACAAACATATGTGACATATAAAATAATAGTATAAAAATGTAGCCATAAAATAAATATATAAGTACAAGAGGGAAGGGGGAAATTACTAGCAGAATGGGGAAAAGGAAAGGTTTTATGCAGAAAGTAATGCTTGTGCTGACTTTGAAAAAAACTAGTGATTTATGAGGTGGAGGTAAAGAAGGAGTACATTTCTGGAAGGGGAGGCTGGCCTATGTGAAAGCACAATTACGGGGCATGAAATGTCATGCATTGTTGTTGTTGTTCATCCTTTGTTCTCAAAGAGAACTGATGATGTCACATGGGTGATGTTTTGACTTGCAAATGAATTGGATTGAAGTGAGGCAGAAGCACATTGTCATCTCTCTCTCTTCCAGAGTAATGGAAGTCTGGTGGCTAGATAAAAATCGAGATGACTGATGGTGGCCAGGATGCAGTGGGTAATCTTGACCTTTCTAAATTAAAACCTCTCTTAGATCTCATTTTATCTGAGGTAACTTCTATTGAATAATTGAGGGCTAGGTAAGAATTGAGACAAAAGATGTCCTACTTTACCATCATCAAAGTATCAGCCTGGGAGAAGACCCTCAGAGTTGTAGGGCCAGGAGGATTGTTGACCTACAGTGTACATGAAAAGAAATAATGTAGAATCTGAAACAGAAATTCCAAGTCATTGGCACAAAACTGCTGTGGAAGCTATTAAGCAGAATATGGATGAGAAAGGCAGGGATGAGGAAGAATTCTGGTTTTTTTTTTTTCTTTCTTAATAGCATTTTATTTTTTCAAATACAGATAAAGATGGTTTTCAGCATTCATTTCTGTAAGATTTTGTGTTCCCGATTTTTTTCTCACTCCCTCTCATATCTTTCCCCTCCCCATGACAGCAAATAATCTGATATGGGTTAAATATGTACAATTTTTGAAAACATTTCCATATTTGCCATGTTTTGCAAGAAAAATCAGAACAAAAAGGGAAAAAAAAGAGAAAGAAAAACAAACAACAACAATAAAAAAAGAAAATTCTATGCTTCAGATCCATATTTAATCTCAATAGTTCTTTCTCTGGATATTTTCCATATCCAGATGGTATTTTCCATAACAAGTCTCTTGGAATTATCCTGGATCACCACATTGCTGAGAAGAGCTAAGTCATAGTTGATCATCATATAATCTTATTGTTACTGTGTACAATGTTCTCCTGGTCCTGCTTTCTTCATTCATCATCAATTCACATAAGTCTTTTTAGTCTTTTCTGAAATCAGCCTGTTCATTATTTCTTATAGAACAATAATGTTCTATCATATTTATATACCATAATTTAGCTATTCCTCAGTTGAAGGGTATCCACTCAATTTTCAATTCCTTGCTACTACAAAAAGAGGTGCTACAAACATTTTTGCACATGTAGGTCCCTTTCCAATGACGAAGAATTTTTAACTCAATGTCCTGGCTGCTAGCTTCCTATTTTAATTATTTTTTCTTGCTATTTGGTGTTAAGTTCTTTTTTTTTTTTTTCCTATTTTGCCAGAGGATCACAAGTGCTGCAATGTTGAAATTAGGTACACTTTTCCATAAGTACTTGAAGTCCCTGGGGACAATAGATTCAAGCTTAGAGAGCACATGTGACCAAAAGATAAATTCACAACTCCTGGTTATTGGAAATCTTTTTCTTTAATTTGATGGAATCTTCATCAAGTTCCCTTTAAGTGGAATTCTTTTCTGAGATCCATGCATTGGTTTCTTTGTAGAGTACTTGGTTTATCTATTTTGTTCTTGGTGTGCACTCAACTCCAACTGCAGATGTGATTGTCATTTCTACTTGCTTCAGGAAGTCATTACTGATTACTTGAAGACATTGCAGCTGACATAAAGGAGAATTCTGGATTTTCCAACTTTTCAAAATATAAAACTCTCTTTTCTCTTTTCTTTTTTGGAATAAATCTCTCCTTAGGATTTTTCTGCTTTGTGTTTTGGCTGCTTATCTCTTTAACCAACCAGAAGATATTTCCTATGTGATATCATCTGCTTTTATCCAATGACTTTAAACCCTATAGTCCTTTCAAATTGATTGAAGACTTATTCATCCCCAGTTTACTTTTGATTGATTATTGATTGATTCAGCTAAAATGTCTGGAATTTTTATGATTTATTAGGGGTTTAAGAGCACTCTTATATTCTCTTCCCAATTAAACATTTCCTGCCCTCAGCAAATCAACTGAAGTACTTTTAGTATAGTTAGTAGTCCCAAATTCTGAATACTTCCTTAGTGATTTGAGGAGATTTAAACATTGTTTTTTTTTTTTTCAGTATTTGTTGACTTAATGTCAAAAAGTGCCAAAAAGCTTTACCATATCCCCATTCTAGTAATAATAATAGCAATAGTATTAACATCTCACATTTCTATAATGCTTTAAGTAAGGCCTACAGAGCGCATCTTACTTTTCATAAGCAGGACCCAATTGGTGATATGAAAACAAGATCTTAGGATTGAAAGTGACCTCAGATATTATCCCATCCAACCCAAACTTAAAAATCACCTCTATAACATCCCTCCAAAGGAGTCATCCAGCCTTTCTTTGGAGATCTCCATGAAGAGGAACAAACTCTGTATTGAGGCAGATCATTCTATTTTTAGACAATTCGTTATTAGGAACATTTTCCCTATATAAAAACTTTTTAAAAAGTTTTTTCCCTTTGTAATTTCTCCCCATAATTCCTAATTTTTCCCTCTGGGGCTCAGCAGAGCAAGTATAATTCTTCTAAGTGTCAGTCCTTAAATACTTGAAGATAGCTATCATGTCCTATCCCTCCCCCTTTCTACACCCCCAATCTTATCTTCTCCAGACTAAACATCCTCAGTTCCTTTGACTGAATCTCATATCATATGACAAGATCTTGGTGTCCCTCATCCCTCTGATCTTTTTCTCCTGGGTGCTCTCTAGCTATCAGTGGCCTTCTTGTAATATCCAGTTTTCAGGGTAATAGGAAGGAGTGTTGCAGGGAGTTTTCAGTGAGTGACCTTTTGTCTTTCTAACCTGACTCTAGGTTATCCTTTATAAAAGACCCTTCCTACCCAGGAGAACAGATTAGTTCTAAGATGGTCCCAAGGATTGCAGGCCTAGTTTAGATGAGATTTAAGGATTTTGTTAAGTTTGTAAACTTCAGAGCCAACTTACACTAGTCTTAAAATTGACTAGAGGCTCTAAGATAGCTTTGAATTAGCTTTCCAACTGAAGGAATGTAGGATTTCCTAGAGCCCTACGAGGGTGTACTGGAGCTAGCTCGGATAGCTCCTGAAGACTGATTATTAAATTTAGTGTGAAAGTTTATACCTTCAGAAAATCAGCAAGAATGTTTAAGAAAAGCAGCACTGAGCTTGGAATCAGGAACACTTTTCCTGAGTTCAAATCTGGCTTCAGGCATTTCTTAGCTGTGTAATCTTAGGCAAGTCATTTAACCCTGTTTACCTCAGTTTCCTCATCTGTAAGATGAACTGGAGAAAAAAATGCCAAAATACTCCATTATCTTTGCCAAAACAACAATAACAACAACAACAACAACAAAAACCCTAAATGGGACCATGAAGAAGCAGACAGGGCTGAAATGACTGAACAATAAAAATTTAAGAAAATTGTGGAGATTGTATAACTATGTAGATTAAATTTTACCTACTCCACAGGACTATTTTGAAGAGAATTCTTTGAAAACCTTAAAGGACTCTATGAGAAGCAGTTGATGTAGTAAGTAGAGAGGATACCTTGAAGCATGCTTGAAAAGATCATTGGATTCAAAGTCATCCTACTGTCTTTGTGACCCAGGCATTTACTCAGCTTCTGGGTGATTTCCCAGCTCTTAAAAATATAAGTTGCAAATGTTGATTTGCTTTGACAGAGGAGTTTCCTATGCTAAATAAATTGAAGATCTAGTTATTTTAAGTGCTTTGTAAGCAGGAGTTATTATTATTATTCTAGGAGGGAAGTGGAAAGAGGCCCAGATTTTTTCTAGCCTTCTTCTATTTTGTCACATTATCTATTTTCTTAAAAAAGATAGAGACTGTCTTGCTTTTGTATTTGTATATCTAGTAGCTAGTCCAATTTCTGGCTTATAGTCAAATTTAATAAATGTTTATTGATTGATTGACTGATTGAGATACAAGACAAAAAGTTCCTTCTAGCTCTAGACTTGTAATGCCATTACACACATTACAATGTGTTGAGCAAGAGTGATCGCATTTGCTGGGAAGGCAGAGATGCTCACAGTACAGAATGGGAGCATAAATTTGTGTTGATTTATACAAGTACTCCTTACAGGAAAATGCTACTTTGTCTGTTTCTCTTTTGATATGTGCATGTGACTGTGAGATGATTGGTACTAAGCTTTTGTGTCAGCAAGAGCTTCCCATCTTCTGATTCTGACAAGCTCTGAGAAAGCGGGAACAGTTCAGAGGGGACTATTAGGGATTCAGGTTATGCTGACCTTGGGACAGAGATTCATAAGATTATAGCCAAAGTTGGAAGGGACCTTGAATATCATCTTCCTTTTTCATCATCTCCAGCTGGCTTTAAGATTGAAAGCCTCTAGTGAAGAAGAATCCATTATATTTTGAGGCAAGCTGTTCCATCTTTGGACAGGAAGCATTTTCTTTATATTGAGGGCCAATCTGCCTTTTATAACTGTTGCTCTAGATTCTTTTGGGCCTAAGAAAAACCAATCAAATCCTCCTCTCATATAACAGCCTTTCAAATATTTGAACACATCTACCCTGTCCATCCCAAGTTTTCTCTTCTCCAGCCTAAACAGCTCCAATTCCACGAACATATCTTTGTATTACAAGGTTTCACGTCCCCTTATTATGCTGTTTGCCCTCCTCTGGAAGCTTTCCAGCTTATCAGAAGCCTTGATCAATGCCATGCTGAACACAGCCAGAACTGAACACAATACTTTAGATAGGATCTCACCAGGAAAGCTATAGAGTGAAGCTATCACCTCAGTCATTCTGGACACTGTTTCTGTTAATGTAGGCTAATGTCATGTTAACTTTGTTGTGATATGACTCATTGAGTTAGGAGCCCGCTGAAAATCTCCAGGTGTTCTGTCTCCCAAACCTAATCTTTCCTTTCTTAATCTCAGATAAACTACAGTTTAAGCAGCTGCTCATTTACTTAAAAAACCCCCACAAACCTTCAAGTATAGCAATATTGTAGAATAGAAGGAGTACTGAATTTGGACCCACAAGATTTGAGCAAGCCTCTGACTCTCAGTTTGCTCATCTGCAAAATGGGGATAATTCATTCGTTCATTCATTTTTATTTATTTTTTCTAGTAAATTTATTTATTTTTTAATACATATTGCTTTGTGAATGATGTTGAGAGAGAAAATCAGAACAAAAGGGAAAAACCATAGTAGTGATAAAAAAAAAAAAAACCCAGAAAAAATGAAATGAACATAGTATGTGTTGATTTATATTCAGTCTCCTTATTTCTTTTTCTGGTTGCAGATGGTATTTTGTGTCCAAAGTCTATTGGGATTGTTTTAGATCACTGAACCACTGAGAAGAACTAAGTCTTTCATAGTTGATCGTTGCACATTCTTGCTATTATTTTGTACAATGTATTCCTGGTTCTGCTTGTTTTGCTTGGGATCAGTTTGTGTAAATCTTTCCAGGCCTTTCTGAAATCAGCTTGTTCATCATTTTTATAGAACAATAATGTTCCATTACCTTCAAATACAACAACTTGTTCAGCCATTCAAAATAGGGATAATATTTCTACATACCACAAGACTTATGGGGCACCTGGAGGGCATCTCCAGTTGTCTTGACCTAAGCCTTGCTACTGGACTTTGATGACTTTGTAGGAGAGAGTGAGGTTGGTGACTTTGCACAGTCCTTCCTCACCTATATTCAATTCAATTGAAAGTCAAAACTTCACTCTCCTGATGTTATTGGTCCTCTCTGACCTCAGTTTCCTCACCAGAAAAAATGAATTGGAAAAGGAAATGGCAAAATCCAGTTGGATACAATTGAAAATGACTAAATAACAACAAAACAGCACTTAACGGTGTGGTTAGGAGATTCAAATAGAAAATGTAATAGAGCTGAAAAAGTTCTACAGAAATATTAGTTATTTTTCTCCAATGGGACCTTGAACAACTAGATTAATTCTCTAAGCCTCAATTTTTTAGAAGAAGTATAAAATGAAGACATTGGACCAGATTTCTGAGGTCCTTTCCAGCTCAGTCTATGTTAGTCAGTCAATAAGCACTTATTATGTGCCCATTATGTGCCAGACACTGTGCTAAGTATTAAGAATATAAAGAAAGTAAAAACATAGTCCTTGTCCTCAAAGAATTCACGGTCTATGATGCATATACCCCTATTAAATTGATCTCATTAGATTTCAATCCATTGTTCTAGCTTGTCATTTTTTGGGTATTAGCTTTATGTCATCTATAAATTTGATGATAATGTTATCTAAGAAAATAAAGTTAGACTTAAGACAGAGCCCCATGGTGATCTACTATAGTGAGGTGCTTCATCTTTTCTTGTGTCACGGGTCCCTCTGGCCAACTGGTGAAATCTACAGGCCCCTTATCAGAATAAAGATTGTTGCTTACATTCATAATGGAAATAAATGCTAAACTTCAGTTAAAGGCTAGTAGAAATAAAGATATAATTCCTCCCTCCCTGATCTGAGTTCATGGACCCCTGAAATGTATCCACTGACCTGGAGATCCCCTGTACTGGGGATTTCCCTTCAAAGTTCACACTGAACCATTAATCACCACTGTCTAGGTCTGGTCATTCAAACAGATCTGATTTCGCCTAGCTCTACTGGCCTTCAGCCCATATCTCTCCACTTTGGGCAAGAGTATGTTATTAGAGACTTCTAGGATTTAAGATCATTAGCTTTAGAGCCAGCGGGAAGCTTAGAGGTCATTCAGTCTACTCCCTCATGGAATAAATGAACAGGAGACCTAGGAAGTGATATGTAGCCCAAGATCACAAAGATAGTATAAATTGCAGGACTGGGCTTGAACCCAGGTCCTTTGATCACAAATATAGTGTCCTTTCCACTGTTGGAGGAGTCTTTAATGGTCATCTGATTTTATTCAGCATCATTGTTTTATACATGAAGAAACTGAGTCCTAAAAGTTTTAATTACAGTGTCCAAGGTCACATAGTGTAACAGTCAGGAGTAGAATCCAGTTCCTTTATCTCCTAATTCCTTCCTTTTTATGTCTCTTTTCCCTGTACTGCACTTGCCTCTTTGTCAAATGTCTTGCTGAAACTGAGGCTTATTTAAGTCATAGTATTTTCATCTATGAGTTTAATAACACTATTGGAAAGGGAAATAAAGTTAATCTGTCACTACATGTTCCTGATAATTGTCTAAACTAAGCTCATTGTGATCATCTCTTGCTAATCCAAACCCTCATAAATATTCCCTTTAATGATGCATCTTGGAATTTTGTCAGGAATGAAAGTTAAATTTGACAGTATAGAATTGGAAGATACATTCTTTTTTGAAAATTGGCCCATTTGCTACTGAATGTCATCCATGTCCATCCTGCCTGCTATATGTATGTTAGCTCTACCTGAGGCTCTTCCCTTGGATCTTTTTTTCCCCCTTCCCGATATTTCCTTTTTTTTTTTTTTTTTTTTAGTGGTCTCAATTCATTTTGATTATCTCTAAACAACTGATTGTCAAATCTTCATAACCTTCATCTCTCTCTTGAACTGCAGTCCAGTATCATCAACTGCTTGTGTTGAGCCTGTGGACTCAACACATTTAAAACAAAATTCCTGCTCTCCCACTCTCAAAGAGACCCTTTCCCAGATTTTGTTAATTTCTGCCAAGAATGCTACCATCTTTCAAATCAGTCATTCTGGTATGCATCCTTTATATCATTTTTCAAACCATCTTTCCCCTCACAAAGCCCTTATTCTAGTTCACCCTCATTACCTCTCATCTGGTTTATTGCAATAAATATCCAGATAATTGGTCTCCTTGTATCTAGCCTTTCCCCTTTCTAATCCATCTTCCACGCAGCTGTGAAGTTGATATTCCTAAAGCAATATCTGACCACATCATGACTATCACATGGTTTCCATTGCCTTGAGGATAAATGCAAACTCATCTGTTTGGTATTTAAAACTCTTTACACCATAGCTCCAAACTGTCTTTCCAGATTTAATATGCTTTAACTCTTCCTCATTCAGTGTATGGTCCTAGCAAATGGAGCTTGAGTTTCCCTATCCATGATATTAGTACCTGACATACAGTGTTGTTGTGAGGATCAAATGAGATCATAATTGTAAAGCACTTAGTACAGTGCCTGGAATATGGTAGGTGCTTAATAAATGCTTATTTCCCATCCCTTCATTTATTTTTGAATCAGCTCATTATGTTTCTAATTAAGATGTACAAATTAAGCCCTATTCCCTTTCTTGTGTTCTAGTCTCTTATTATCAACTGCCTATTGAAGATTTCAAAATAGATGTCTCAAATTAAACTTGTCCACAACAGAAGTAATAATCTTCACCATACTCTCCCCCCGCCCCAATCCACTTCTCCTTTCCCTTTTCCTTTTCCAGACATTAATTTCTGTTGAGGGTCCTTTTACCTACTTTTTTTGTTTCATTTATGATTCCTTATCCTTACCCCACTTATCTATTGTCATTATTGCCCCTACTTTGCTCACATTTAGACAGCCACCAGCCTTAGTCCAGGCTCTCATCATCTCTCTCCAGAATTATTGCCATAGCCTCCTAATTGGTCTTCCCACTTCAAGTATCTCTCCACTCCAGTCCATCTCCACACAACTTCTTAAGTGATTTTCCTAAAGTGCTCCTTTACTCTATAAACTCCAGTAGCTTCTTTATTGCCTTTAGGATTAAATATAAACTCAATTTGCCATTTATATCCCTTACCAACATGGTCTCAATTTCCCTTCTAGTCCAATTATTCTTTACTTCCCTTCACATACTCTACAATCCAGTCAGATTGGCCCTATTGTCCTATAGGAAGCATTTCCTGATTCTCACAACTGCCCCATTATCTCAGATTTATTGTGTGTGTATGTATACATACATAATATGTATATATATATATACACATATAGATATATATGTGTATATATATATATAGTTTAAAAAACAGATTTGGTGTTATCCTTTATTTTTACACTGCCTCTTTTTTTCTCTGTATAACTCCCATTCTCTTTCCTTGAAAAGCCTCTTTTATAATAAATATCTTTTTAAAGGAAGAATAAGAGGGAAAAAAGATCCTCAAAACTACACTGAAAATGATCTGACTTTATACATGGTCCTTCATACACATGGATCCCAACCTCTTCAGTGAAGAAGTGAGCAAAGTGTTTTCTCATATTTTTTCTTTAGGATCCAAGTTTTTTCTTTTCAATTTTGAAAATTCAGTTTTAATTGTTTTGTGGTGGTTGTTCTATTCAATTACATTGTTGAAGCATATGGTTGTAGCATCATTATGCATAATAGTTTCCCGGCTAACTTTTCTTAATGTTAGTTTACAGATCTTTCAGTGTATTTGCTATGTATTGACTACACCAATAGAATGTAAGATCCTTGATGTCTGGGATAGTTTCACATTTGTATTAATATCCTTGAATAGTAACTGGCATATTGTTGTTTAGCCAATTCACATCTGACTCTTTGTGAGCCTATTTAAGATTTCTTCGACAAAGATACTAGAATGCTTTGCCATTTCCTTTTCCAACTCATTTTACAGATGAGAAAACTGAGGCAAACAGAATTAAGTGATTTGCTCAGGGTCATACATCTAGTAAGTATTTGAGGTTAGATTGGAATTTCTAATTCCTGGCATGATACTTTTTCCACTTCACCATTTAGCTGCTTTAACTATATTGTAGATAATAAATACTTGTTGATAGATTGTCTAGTCTATAGTGGGTGTTTAATAAGAACTTCCTTTTAAATGAATTTAGAAAATCTAGGGTATATTTAGATAGCTGAAGTTGCTCATCATCCTAAATGCCAATTTTGGGATCTGCTTCTAAGGTTTATTATCCATTTTCTTTTTCTAGAAGGCCTATAACATTTTCATATCTCAGTATCATTTCTATTATCCCCCCATTGACCCTCACCCAAATGTACTCCACCATGCTTCTATATCCCTGTTTCATGAATTTTCCTAAATGAGTATATCTTAGAGAAATCCCAGTACCCTTTTTATCTAATCTCTTCCTTTGGAATGCTCTACCCTTCTGTGGCAAAATTCAATTGTGAGTCAGATCTTACCAAGTCTTAGTAATGACACTTTTGAGGTCAAATTCACTTTCTTGTGTTAAAATCTCAAGTGGCCCTTGAGACAGGGTTTACTCTTCAAAGTTATTCACCACAACTGTCGCCTCCTTGTCTCCACAACTCATCAGCATTCTACCATTTTTATTTAATGGTGCCTGTGATGAAAGAATAGGTATTCTGGGTGTGATGGAAGAATCTATTCTTTCAGTGTATATTCTTAGCATAGGACTCAAACTCAATAAAAAAACTCCTTTGATCTTGGACTTGGAGACTTTCAGGATATTTTGACATTCTCATTTTGTTGTTTTAGTATTGTTTAGAAAATGTATAGGCCATGCCTCATAATGAGGTAAAAATTAACCTTGGATTCTCAAAGGCTACACAGTCTTGGAGGCAGCTAGATGGTATGGTGGATAGAGTTCTGGACCTGGAATCAGGAAGACCTGAGTTCAAATCCAGCCTCCTATATTGCTTAGCTGTGTGACTCTGGGCAAGTCATTGAACCTATGGTTTGCCTTGGTTTCCTCAACCAGAAAAAAGGAACAATGATTCCTACTTCCCACAGTTGTTGTGAGGATTAAATGAGCTAATATATGTAAAGCACTTAGCACAGTGCCAGACACATAGTTCATTCTTCATTTTCAAAGAGGAATGACATCTTGAGTGATGTCTTGATTTGCTTGTGAAACAAATTTAAATGAGAGAGATTCTCTTCCTAAGTCATCGAGATCCAGGGGCAGGACAAAAGTCAAGATGACTGATGATGTCTCAGTATGCAGTGACGGTATCTTTGATGTCTGACCAAGCTCTAAGTGCTCCACAGAGCCTGCTTCAGCTGCCTTCATGGATGTTGGAACAAATTAATCTCATTTCCCTATTCTGCTGGGGCATGTCTTCACATGCTAATTCTCCCTGAATATTCCATACATTCTTGGCACATAGTAGGTGCAATATAAAAATGTTTTATTCCCTTTCTTTCCGTCCTTCCCCCATATCAGTAAAGTAGATGTCCTGACTATTCTTACTAAGGTGAAAAAGTTTTGACTATGGACTCAATAAACCATTGTACACCTGTTTCTTAGCATCAACTTGGATAAATTTAAGAAGTTCTGGTTGGCCATAAGGTACAGAATTTTTTGTCCATAATCAGAATCACAGCTCAAGTGGATCAACTGGGCAATGATATCTGGGTGGCTCTCCAGTCTCTCAAGTCTATACTTCATGATCCTTTCCTAGCCATGTTCTTTGACCCTCAGGCTACCATTGGTAGTCTTATCACCATTTGCACACCTCTCCTAGGGCTATGTCCCCTACAGCCAATTTTTTTTACTTTCTCCAACTGAATTTTGTTATGGCATGGAAATAACTAGTTATAGTTAGTTTATGTGGATAAAATTAAAGAAACTGGAAGTTTTAAAATTTACATATTTTGTGACCAGTTCAAACTGATTTTATTTTTGTTTCCTTAAATTTTATGTAAGAAAAAAAAAAATCATTGACAGACAGGCACAGAAGTCCATTTGCAAGATTACATGTTTTGTTTTGTTTTTTTCTTAAAGAAAGTTTTATTATTTCCTTTTGTTTTCATATTACAATCATTTTTGGAAATATTCTTCCTCTCCTCTGACTTTCAATGGGTCTTCCTTTTAACAAAGAAAAAGTTAAAAATGAAACCAGCTGACATAGTGAATGTTTAACACCATATGGAATATCCCATACACATAGTTCCCACCTCTTAGGGAGAAAAAGGAGTATGCTAATTGGTCTCCTAGCCTTCAAGGGTCTAGCTAGGTGGCACAGAAGGTAAGAGTACGGGATCTGAAGTCAGTAAGACCTGAGTTCCAGTCCAGCCTTGGATATTTACTAACTGTGTGACTTTGGGCAAGTGACTTAATTTCCTCATTTGTAAAATGAGGTGCAGAAGGAAATAGCAAGCCAAATCTTTGTCAAAAAAAACCCCCAAAACAGACCCAAATGGAATCACAAAGAGTTAGATATGATTGAAAATGACTAAACAACAACAAACACTCTCCAATTCATCTCTTAATTGATATTCCTAAAACACAAGTCTGACCATGTAATGCCCTCTTTTCAGGAAGCTACAGTACTTTCCTTTTTCTTCCAGGATCAAATATAGATTTGTTTATTAGATGTTTGAAACCTTTAACAACTTGGTTTTGGACTCCCCTTCTGGATTTAATATACATATTAATCCCTTTCTTACGCTGTATTGGGACCAGACTGGCTTATTGTTGCTTTTGAGAACATGAAATTCCATCTCTTACCTCCATACATCTTTGTAAACTGTTTCTCTAGAATTGGAAGACACTCCTCACTTTCATCTAGTAGCATCTCCAAAAACCCAATATAGGAATAATCGATCAACAAACTTATCATGAAGATTGAAATACAGGCATCTCCAACTTTTTTCAAAGTTCATGTTAAGTGGTATCAGGGAAAATAATGGAAATGGGGCTTTTTCTGATACCCTCCCTCCCCAAGCTATTAATTGCCCATTCCCCAATTACTTTGTATTTTGTATCTATTTATGATGGGTAAGTATCATTTCCTTGGACAGAATGTGAGCTTCTTGCTGACAGGAACTATTTAAATGTCTTGATTAACCTAGTCCCTAATCTAGTACAGGGCCTGACCCTGTATTTCAATCTTCATGATAAGTTTGTTGATCGATTATTCCTATATTGGGTTTTTGTTTTGCCTATTTCCATGTTATTTTACATACTGGTTGTATCAAATCACGCCTCTACCACAATATTCTATTCACTGGTGTGTGTGTCATCCTGGACCCTCTTCAATATCATTTTCATCTTTCGTCATCTTCTCTTGATTTGCATGTTGGGCAAAACCTCAGTGTTGTTTTAACGGGCTTTTCTCTCATTATTAATGATTTGGAGTAACATTTCCTAGTTGCTGATAGTTTGCACTCATAAAAATCGTTTGTACATATCCTCGGATCACTTATCTAATGGGAAGATTAGATAACCTTCTTTCTGGCCTAGCTGTGGTCCGGTTTTTTTGGCCAACCTGGTAGTGATTGAGCGTTCTTTTCTCTGAAGAGCTTTTAGAATTTTAACATTGAGCTGTGCATCTTTTGGATTCTACTTCAATTGTTACTTATCTTCAGTCCTCTCTTCAGCTAGACAGGGAAGGTCCATGAGTATTGAGAATGTGTCATATTCCTTCTGTCTTGTCCTAGCACCTAACACAGTATCTATCCCTTAATCCAACTGGAAAAATATCTGATGACTTAAGGAAAACTTGAGAACAAGGAACCTAAGATGCAAATGGGTCAATAAGAAAAAATAAACTAATATTTGAATGATAAATAATAAAAATAAACTTCAGTTCTATTGTGGGCAGCAGGGAGATGTAGTTGGTTTGGAACTGTTAGTTATTTAATTGGTGTAGAGTATTCCCTAATTTAGAGTAATAATTTCTCTAATCTAATTTTATATAGTTATCTGGGGGGCATTGTAGATAGAGCCCTGGGCTTGGACTAAGGAATACTAATCTTTCAGAGTTCAACAGCTTCAGACACTTAACTAGCTATATGATTCTGGGCAAGTTACTTAACCTGTTTGCCTCAATTCCTCATCTGTAAAATGAGTTGAAGAAGGAGATGGCAACAATTCTAATATTTTTGCCAAGAAAACCCCAAATGGAGTCATGAAGAATTGGACATGACTGACATGACTGAACAACTGAGAAGTTAAGTGATTTGTGCATGGTCTCACATCTAGTGTGTGCCAGTTGAGGGATTTGGACTGGTTATTCCTGACTGATGAAGCAGCGAGGTGGCTCAATAGATATCGTACTAGGCCTGGAGTCAGAAAGACCTGAGTTCAAATATGACCTTATTAGATGTGTTACCCTGGAAGGTCTCTTAAATCCTGTTAATGAAATGACAAACCATGCCAGTATCTTTTTCAAAAAAATTCCATGGACAATATTGGTATGGCTTTTTCCCCAGAGACATGACTGAACAAATTTCTGATTCCAAGGCTATGTCCACTAATGTTGCCTCTCAATTCTATATTTTGGTCAAGTAATGGAAATAATATAAAATGAATTACCTTAATGCTTGCCTTATCGGGGAATGTTTTAAACATTTGTTTATTCAGGATGCTGTCTTAAGTTTGCACTGATTCCCGTTATGACAGGAAGGAAAAAAAAAAACTCATCTTAACTAGTGATTTGCTAAATAATAATAAATCCTCCATAGGAGTTTAGGCTCTGTCCATGTTTTTCCTTTTTCTTTTGGATCTGTGACTGTCATTTGGGAAGCCTTGATATGGAATTCACTCCCTTATAGAGAAAGGCTGCTCATCTGTAGTTCAGCCTTTCATAGTTGCCTTGGGCCCTGAGAAAGGTTAAGTGATTTGCCCGTAGATACACAGTCAGCATATTACTTCCAAAAGAAATTTTTTTTAGGGAGAAAAATAACATGCAAAACACTGAACTAAATGGCTTATATATAAAGAGTGTTCCCGAATTATTGCCAAAGTATTTCTTAAGGGGTGATGGTGGTGGTCAATATTTTGTTAATTGTAGTGAATGATTTGTTTTTATTTAAGTATTCACCTGGACACCCAAGGGGAGACCCCAGCTGTTTGATCTGGTCTAGTCTCTGCAAAGCGAAGAATCGAACAGTTACTTCTGCTAGTGTCATCAATTCTCCCTAGGTCACAAATATTCCCGTCACACGGTGGGGGGAAAAGGAACCAATATTGTGTATGAAAAGGCTTCCTTTCCCCTCTCCTATCGGTTCTAGGAACAGTAAAAGAACCTTCCTGGAAAGGCAAACGAGTCAACCCAGCCTGATTCTGTTAGGGAAAGAGAAGGAGAGAGAAAAGAAAGAGGCTGGTTAGCCTTCCACCCACCCCCGCCTCCCTAAATCACCCCTCCCCCCACAGCTGGCCAGCAGCCCAGGTCCAGCCCGGTGGCCTGGGCCCCTCTCCCATCCGAGACACAGAGTTTCTGGCTTTCGTCCTGGCCCCGAGCCTCAGCCCCATACTCAGGGAAGGAAACGCCTAAGCACGACCATTATTATTTTTTCTTTTCTTTTTTAAACACTAAACTGGACAACCAACTTTGGTCGGGTTTGTGATTCAGCCAAAAAACAACAACCCGACACTTTGCTGAATTCAGTTAGAGGGTTCAGCAAATCAACACGCCTCCTTCCGAGTTTTGGCTCCCAGTGCGGGCAGGTTTGGGCTTAGGTTTCAGCAGGAGGGGAGGGAGGAGAGGGGGCCCAAGTCGTGCGTGCAGCGCATGTGCAGGAGGAACCGGGAACACCAGCACTTATTGAGCGCCCGCTGTGTACCCGGGAGCCCGAGCCGGGAGCTGCTTCGGGGGGAGGTGTGTACGAGCCGCCAACTGCGTGCGTGCGTGTCCGGAGGAGGAGGCGTGGGTCTCGCTCGCGCGGGGCGGGGAGGAGATGGAGGAGGAGGGATAGGGAGCAGACAGGGGGAGGAGGAGAGGGGTGGGTTGGGGGTGTGTCTCTCCTCCGCTCCCTTCCCGGGGCGGGAAATCCGGGCCGGGTTGTGGCCGCGGCCGCGTACGTGAGCACTGTGTCCCGGCGAAAGGCTGGCCAGGTGGGCGCGCACGGAGCCGAGGCGGGCGGGCTGCGCGGGGCCGGGCCGGCGGCGCTGGACAAGCGGGGCGAGCTGCGCGGTAACTTCCCACGCTCTGGGACCCGGGGAGTGGCGCGGGATGGCACAGGCCCGGCGTGGCCGGAGCAGAGGCAGACTGGGATGAGGGTCGGGACTGGGGTGGTTGCTGGAGGGGGGGGGGGGGCGATGCGGCAGTGCCCCCGACAGGCGGAGAGGTTGGTGGGGGGGAGGGTGCCTGTCCCTCGCCTGCCGCCCGCTTATCTCTCCTTTGGTACCCGACACCGGCTTCCTCCTCCTCTCCAACTTCGCGCCCCTTTTCTCCCCCTTCCCCCGAGGGCTAGCGTTCAAGGGCGCCCCCGGCCCCCAGGCGCAGCGCTCGCTCCTCCCGCCCGCTGCTTCCAATCTCCACCCACCCTCGGGAGCCTGGCTTCTGGATGCCTCCCGCCGCCGGTCCCACCCTCCTCTCCCGCCCTTCCCTTCGCTCGGGGTCCCCTCCCCGCCCCCACTTTGCTCCCCCTCGGCCCTCCGCCGCGCTCCCCGCTAGCTCTGCACAGTTTCCTCCTTCCTCCCTGGCCCCTCGACTCTCGGCCCGGGCGGGGCGGGGGCGGGGAGGGGGGGAGTTGCTAGAAGGGAGTTTGTGCGGTGCAAACAGCATTGGAACCATAGAATTCCCCTGCTCTCCCTTCTGGGGGGAATCACTTCGAGTTGGAGGTTTTTAACTCCTTCACCTTGGGCTTGGCTCTGAACATGTTCAAGTGTGGGTGGGGGAGTGGGGTGTGTGTGCTGTGTGTCTTAGTGTTTTCCCTGCAGGACTAGGCAATTTGTAACAGCTAACCTCCGCTCCCAAAGGGGCTGATAGCATTTTGACCAAGCAGGCCGGTCACATTCCCATGATTTTAAACCATTAAGGCACCGAGGTTACAGTACTGCTTACTACTTTTCTGAAAATGAGCAAAAAGTCCATTCCTTCCGTCAGTCATCTGTAGATCCTGGGTAGAAAAAGCATTTATTAAACACACTGTGCACAGAAAGACTCCTGAGAGCATACTCTGAGCAGAGTCCTGGGCTGGGGAAATGGAAGGCCTGGTTCCTATTGTCAAAGGAATTTACAATTCAAGATTCTGAATTAAGCAGCTTGGCTCCAATATTTATAGAGTGCCTACTATGTGCCAAGCCCTGTGGGGATACCAAAAAAAGTATTAAAAACCTCAATCTCTACGTGAGTACACTATTTGAAGTAGACGAGGGAAACGGGGAGGGAACAGGTATTTATTAAGTGCATACTCTGTATCAGGCGCCGTGCTAAGGGCTTTATGGATAGTCTCCTGACAAGACCACTGCAAATGATGAATGCATAAATAACTTGAGGAAATAAAAAAAAGAGAGCTCATTGGAGTGAGTTTTATCAGGAGAAATTTACAGGAGGAGATGAATTTTGAAAGATACACAAACTGGAAGAGTAAAATAATCTATGGAGGAGATGGTAAACAAATTTGTTTATCAACAAGCATTTATTAAGCACCTACTCCGTGCCCAACATGCATTAGGCTCGGAGGATACAATGAGAAAATTTAAAATATTTGCTTTCAGGTGAAATTTCTCTTGGTGAAAGGATAGGTACATGTATTAAATAGAAAGTCATTGTGGTGGGGGAGCACCAGCAAACTGGGGGAGAAGACTAGGAAAGACCTCATGGTAAGAGTTGAAGAGCTATTCATTTATTTAAAAAATGAGGGCTACAAAAGAAGTATTAAGGCATAGTTATAATACTTGAAGAGTTTATAATCTTATTGAGGAGACAATAAATGTAGTACCAATTAACATTAAAAGGCATTATAAAATTAAATGTTAAAACTATGTTACCAAAATATGCAACAGCAGTTAAAGGAATGGATTGATTGTTATAAGTAAAAAATAGACAAATTATTGCCTCAGCTTTTCAGCAATTAAGCAAAAATAAGTACCTAATATATACAGAATACTAGGCACTGGTGGGAGATATCAGTATAAATAAGACAAGTTCCCACTCTTCTTGTAACTAATAGTTGAATAGGTGAATGTAGCACCTACATATGTGATCTAGCCCTTTCCAGATCTAAATGTATAAAACTATAAACTAAGTAACTAATGCAAAAATAGAATGTATTAAAAGGACATGAGATTTGGAGAAAGGTGAGATTTCAACTGGGTCTTTAAGGATAAATGAGATTTCATTTGAGACAGGGAGGAGGTTGTTTTTGGTGTGTTGGGTCTTGTGGAGGTGGAAATAAACATGACTACTTTGAGGCACAGTGAACTGACCACCTTGGCTGTATCAGAAGATACCTGTTGAATAGGTACTTTGGGACTAATTTGAGAAGGTACTTGAATGCCAGACTGAGATTTTGAACTCTATAAGTAACAGTGAGCCATTGATGGTTATACAGTATATGGGGCCAAATGTAAGAGAAATAAATAAGCATTTATATAGCAGCTACTATATGCTAGGTGTGCCTGAGTGCTTTACAGATATTATCTCATTGGATTCTTAAAATAACCCTGGGAGATAGGCAGTATTATTATCGCCATTTTACAGATGAGAAAACTGAGGCAGATAGGTTAAGTGATTTGCCCAGGGTCATACAGGTAGGAAGTATCTGAGGCTAGGTTTGAACTCATATCTTCTTAGTTTTAGTATTAGCTTTTGAACTCTGACTCATTTAAAGGAATTGTTTGTAGGATATTCCCCTGAAGGCTTCTGATTCCTCATTGTGGCTGGGCAGTGACCCTGGGTTCTAGAAGGCATTGTCAGAGGACAAATTTAAGTTCTGGGTAGGACTCTTAATCCCCATTGACAGTCTGTATGTTTGTCATCCAAAGATCAGCCTTCTTTGGGGAGGCTTAGTACCAGTTGACAGTAGGAGAATGTAATTTTTTAAATCTATAACAAATCATGAGGTGTCTATGAGGGCAAAAAGGGTTACCATCTGGCTTGTCTAATCTCGCTGCACTAGAAAAAGCATTGATCCTTGTATTGCTTTTAGGACCAATTAGAACAGCAAGATCTTGGAAACAACCAAGAAGAAAAGAGGTTATTATAATATTCTGGGTATAAGACAATAAAGCCTTGGAGTAGGGTGAAGATTGTAGAAATGGAAAATTAAGGCAAGAAAGAAAATGGTGACAATGAGTAAAAATTGGTTTCAAACTTGGGAGACTAGGAAGGTGGAGTTACTTTCGGAGGTAATGGGGAAATTAGGAAGGCATGTCTGTTTGGGGGAGGTATGATTGACCTGAATTTTAGAAGTTTCAGCTGTTTGGCAAAGCATTTACATGGAAGGAAGTGTTTTTTAGGCACCAGAAGATGTCACCTTGGTGAGAGGACAGAACTGCAGATGTCAGTTTTTTGAGTGGCATTTAAACTACATGAGTAAATGATGAGCCCTTGAAGGGGAATATATGAAATGTATGGGATAGTACACAGCCCAACTCAAATTCATTAGGGCCAAATTTCAGCTTGCTTTTAGCTCCAGTCCCAGGTTCAGTGTCAGCTCCCAAAGGATATACCTGGCTGAGACATGGAAGTGAGGCAAGAGTAAGAAAGTTAAGTTGAAAAGGAGAGGAACCTAAAGTCAGGAAGCTCAGCAACTGCCTTGGGATTTGGGATTTCCTGAGAGAAAGTTGACTACAGCTTTTGGAAGTAGATTGGCTTTAGGTGATTTTGGCTGAGTCCCTAGCATCTCCAAATTCTTAACGGAGGTTTGCAGATCATTGACAATAGTTCCACTTGATCCTATCTTGGGAAGTAGAGTTTGGAGATTTGAGGACAGGAGGAGATTTGGTCAAAGGCAAAAGTTGGTGGAGAGAAAAATAAATACTATTCCATACAATCTTTGTTCCTTTTAGTCTTTTATCTTGAAGTGTTCATTTTCTCAATGGGAAGATTGTTATATAGGTATATGTGTATGTGTTTATATATCTTTCTTTATGTGTATATATACACAGACATTTATGTATGTATATGCACACACATACATGATCTATGAGGGACATAATTCACTAAAGACCTACTGTAGTTAAGGAATCTAAAGTTCTTTGCTTTTTCTCCTTTTAAAGATTTGAGAATCCTTATATTGGACTTGGCACCCCACCCAGATTGAAGGGTTGGAAAAGGATCCTAAGTCTAGGAAACACTGTACTCTCCAGGGCTGGTGTCTTTCCTGTTCCACACTGTTTGCTTATGAACTGGGATTGGGGCGATCAGTGGCTTAAACACAGAGGGGGACTGTACTTCCTGTGGCCTGAGCTCTGCCAACCTTTCACTAGGTTGATTTAGTATTGCTTAGTTGCTTCCTTCAGTCTCAACTTGCAACATCTGAGAGTTGAGGGTTGTGGGGGGATGTTTAAGAAAAGATTGCGGAATAAAGATCAAGGACTTTTGCTGATCCTGACTCCGGCTGATTCTAAAGTATCCAGGGTGCTAACGTGGTCACCACAATTGCGGAGTTGCAGGATGAGCAACATGCTATTCTGTTGTGGAGTTGGATATGAATTTGTGGCTACTAATCCTCTTGTCTTTCTGAGGACAAGGGCAGTGAATTGTCAAGTGAATAGTACTTTACACAGTCATATGTTACTCAGTATTATGAAAAAAAGTATTACATGAATGGCAAGAAATATAAGTCCTACTGGATTACTCATTGTAAAGGATTTTCATTCCTGTTTGAGTGTCTGTTGCTATTCTTCCTGGGTGTTGTAAGAGAGGAAGTACAAGAAAAGGGCCCTACCCTCGATGAGCTTACATTCTGATTTGGATTATATCACACTCTGGGACTCAGTTTCCTCATCTGTAAAATGCACAGGTTGGGGTGGATTGTTTCTAAGCTAAGGATTCAGTGATTCTACTATAGAAGTTAAGGGAAAGAGTGGAGAGAACATTTTTAGGTTAAGGTCTTATATAAGAGGTAAGATTTGAATTGATTCCCTGAAGAGTAGGTTTAAAGTCAGGGTTGAGTGTAGCATATATTTGAATCAAGAAATAGAGCTAAAACCCTTGTAAATAGTCATAGGTAGCATTTATGTTAACCTTTAGTTTGCAAGTTTGCAAAGCAGTATACAGATGTTACTAGATTTAATCCTCAACAATAACCCTGGGAGCGAAGTGCTATTATTAATATCCCCATTTTTCCAGAAGAGAAAGCTGAGGTCGGTGGAAGTTGTGACCTGTCCAGTCACACAGTAATTGCCTGAGAGTATTTTTGACCCCAGATCTTCCTGATTCCAGGTCCAGTGCCATAACTACTGTCCCATCTAGCTGCCTTGCTGGGGAGTGATGGGAAACAAAATTAGTATGATTGGTGAAAGCTGCGTCACAGAGGATCTTGAAGGCTAGGTCAAGCTTTATTTACTTCATCTGCTAGGTATGAGGAGAATATTACAAGTTCTTTAGTTGTAAAGTAATTTTTTGAAAATTGGCCAGAGAGAAGAAGAAAAGGAAGAGAAAGAGGAGAAAAAAATGAGAGACAGAGAGTGAAGAGAGAGGGATTGAGGAAGGGAGAGAGAGAAAAAGAGGAAGAAGGGAGAGAAGGAGGGAGAGAGAAAAAGAGGGAGGGAGGGAGAGAGAGAGTGTGATTGATTGATTGTGTAGGATTGATATGTTGTAATCAGATCAGTGGAACACTGGACCATTGGCTGAGATTTTTGTAATGTTTTTGGTTTGAAATTTTCAATTGAAGTGGTCATTCTAGGGGGATTTGATCAGCACTTTGTATTTTAAAGGTTGCCTCTTGTGTGCTGAAGTTACTGTCTTTCTTTCACATGTTCATAGAATGATTCTTGTTGTGCACCAACTCTGTGAGGTCATTCAGTTGTTTGGTGTGTCCAGATTGCTGGGCATTAGATTCTCAGGAGTGATTCACAAGGTATGAAATTCACCAACTCCTAACCCCCCCTTCCAGCATGAAAAAAATGAAGTCAGGAAAGATGATTATATGGCCATCTCTCTCTATACCCTTGAGAAACTGTTTCATTACAGGGTAAGTGAGGATTGAAGTCCTGCAAGGCAGACAAATACAATTATATAAAAATTCAGAGTTTCTTCAGAATATCTGATTCAACCCTAGGTTATTTCTGGTCAGGAAACCAGATTAATTTTGGTTTGTAATTAGGTTGGTTTAGAGTGGAACTGCCATGGCTGTCTAGAGAATCAAAACCTTTTCCGTGGCTCTAGAACTGATGTCATCTTCCAGATGTTGTGATAGAGGAGATATCATGCTGCCATTTGTAAGGCAGAAAAATTGAGGGTTTTAAAAATTGAATTTTTAAACATTTTCATGAGAATATCTTTTAAAAATTACTTTAGTTAAAAATACCCTAACAGTTATGAAAATGAAATATAAAGCTAGATCACTAGAAACTAACATGGGTGCATTAAGAACAAATCAATGCTACACTAATTCATTTCTTCTTCTAAAATTTATAAAGGACCTCATTAAATTGTTAGATTATGGAAAGGACATAATGGGTTTTGTTTTGAACAAGGTATTTCACTAGCCATGTAGAGTTTTTTTTTTTTTTTTTAATGTGTATCTTTTTTAGTCTATCTGTGGCTATTTTAGTTAAACATGAATTAGTAGTTGTGCTCATTACATTAACAGGGAGATGAATTACTTTGGGCATTGGGTTGCCAATATAGTAGGTAAGTAAAGTCTTAGGATTGGACTACTACCACCCTACCACCATTAGATTGTTGTACATGGGCCTCTTCGTAGTTGTTGGCCCTATTTACATGTGTTCCTTTCCCTTTTCCACCTTGACTTCCTTCTTACTTTCATTCTCTCTTGTTCATATCTCATGCATGGAGGCCCAGGTTCTCTCTGCTTTTCAAAGTGACAATTAGCTAATTTGATTACTTCATGGAGAAGGATCTATTACCTCCCCAAAATTCTTGATTTAATTCCTGAGCAGCACATTCATATTATAACAAGGGCCTTTTGGAGTCAATCAGCAATTGATTTGGCTTTATTGTCATATTAACTTGTATAAATTAAACAGAAAAATAAAAAGCTATAAGTAGATATAAATAAGATGGTAAAAAAAATTTTCTGGTGTTGTTTGGAAAAAATATAAAACATAATATGGCTCTTCAAAAAGACTTACTTTTTTTTTTTTTTTTTTTTTTTTGCGGGTGGGGGTGGGGGAGTGGGGGAGTGGGGAGGAAAGAGATGCAGGTAGGTGGTGTAGTGGATAAAGCACCAGCCCTGAAGTCAGGAGGAACTGAGTTCAAATATGACCTCAGATACTTAAATATATCCTGGTTGTGTGACCCTTGGCAAGTCACTTAACCCCAATTGCCTTAGCAAAAAACAAAACAAAACAAAAAAAGACTTACTTTTGAAGAACAGTATAACTCAAGTGAGTTGCTGATAGCTTTGTTAGGGGAATTCAAAACTTGTTCAGTTCAGTAAGTTATATTCAAAAAATGTTGATTAACAATTCTTTGTCAGGAGAGAGTGATATTTCCCTAGCAGAGGGACAGAATTCTGTATCTGCTCCTTTTTTGTTTGACAGTTTTATTATTGACTCCCTTAAAAAAAAGAAGAAGAAAAAGAAGAAGTTCTGCTTACCAGATTGGCACTAGACAGAAGGTTGAAAGGGCTGGCTGATGACATATTAGAGATAGTTGATATGATAGATGACTGAATCAAGATGCAAAATGATCCCTGCAGAATGGAATGTTGGGTCAAAACCAACATGGAATTGAGCAGACCTAAATAGAATATATCCAGTTCATGTGGCACAAATCTGGGAGGTATGCTCATGTATAGATCACAGGAAATAATAGTTATATGGCATTATTATTTTGTTTAAACTACACCTGGTTTCTTGGGTTGAATTTTGAAATATACTTTTTAAGATGAAAATGCACAGAGTCTTGAGAAGAGTCATGAAGAAAGGATGGAAGAACTGGGAATGTTTAGAAGAAAAGGAGTTGGTAATTAACTTCAAGTACTTAGCAGGTTGTCTTGTAGAAGACAGCTCAGAATTGTAGGCTGTCAGGGCTGCAAGAGCTCCAGATATTGAGATTAGGACCAATGGGTGGGTTTTGACACAACTAAATTTCCTTTCAATGTAAGGAAGAAAAAGCTTAAAGTATACATCAGAGAAATGAATAACTAGAAAAGAGAAGATTATGTAGTGAGAGACAAGATGACTGATGGAAGAACTTTAGTAATGGGGAGCCTACAGCCTCCTTGGACAACCTGTTTCACTTTGGACAACTCTCATTTTTAGGAAGTTTCTTACATTTTAGGAAGGATGTTGATGAGTTTTTGAGGGTGTTCAAAGAAAGGCTACAAAGGTGGTGGAGGATCTTGAGTTCTTGCCAGATGAAGATCAATTGAAAGAACTAAGAATTATAATTGTCTTCTATCCTGGAGAAGTAAAGACCTGGAAAAGTGTGATTGATAGCCATAGTAAAACATTAGAAGGACTGTTATTTGCATTAGGCCTACTCTGCTTGGCTCACAGATTGAATCTAGGAGTTAGAACTGGAATCTTAGAGGTCATATAATTAATCCCTTCATTTTACATATGAGGAAACTGAGGCTCAGAAAGGTTTTGTTGATTTGTCCAAGTGTCAGTAGTGGCAATTGGCTCCAAGTCCATCATTATTTTTACCCTTGTCTCCAGATGTGAGCTAAACTAAGGCAGAGTACAACAGAACTATCACCTCTCACTATAATAATCTTTGTAACAGATTTGAGTTAGCTTATTTGGCTGCTGTATCGCACAACAAATACGAGTACTTTATAGCTTGAGTTACCTTACCAATGTCACTTCCTTGTTGAAATCCATCAGAATATATTGGAATGACTACTTTTGGTCTTGAAGTTGGAAAGATTAGATTCAAGTCTTGCCTCCTGAAAGCATATTGCAGAAAGCTTACTAGGTTGGAATACAGTAGGGCAATTTCCTCTTTAGTCCTAGCTGGCCTCTTTGCCACTCTGATTATAGCCTAAGGTCACATTAGGTTTTTTTGGCTCCTGCATATGCCACTGTTCTCTCATATTAAACTTGTCATCCTCTCAAAACTTTGAGATCTTATCTAGCAAACTGCTATCCAGTCAGACCTCTCCTTCTTGTACATAGGAAGTTGTCTTTTTGACAGGATAAGACTTCACTTTTATTCTTGATATTCTTCACTTATCATTCTGCTAAATCTAGCCCAACATTCTAAATTGTCAGGATGTTTTTGGATCTTTGTGCTATCATCCAGTATGTTAGGTATCTTTCCTAGGTTTGTTAAAGTGAAACGTGATAAATATGCCTAGATCCTTATTCAAATTTTTTATTATGACAACAGAGAAACAATTATAGATCCCTGGGACAATCCACTAGAGCCTCTCCTACGTTTCTCTTCCCTTAATCATTAAGGTTTGGCGATTCAATTGCTTCCGAATGTAGACAGGTAGACCATCATTGGGGTGGTGCTGTGGATAGAACACTGGGCTGGAAAGCAAGAAGATTCATTTTCATGAGTTCAAGTCTGGCCTCAGACACTTACCAGTGTGACCCTGGGCAAATCACTTAAACCTGTTTAATTCCTCTTCTTAAGATGAATTAGAGAAGCATAAAAGGTATGCTCTAGTACCTTGTCAAGAAAACCCCAAATGAGGTCATGATGAATTGGATATGACTGAAAAACAACTGAACAGGTAGCTCACTATTTTCTTTGTTGTCCTCAAGGATATCATGAGATCTTTGTCATGTTTTGCTGTAATCTGGGTAAACTTTATCCTAGAGAGCAGCTGCTAGATGTCTCAGTGGACAGAATACTGGACCTTGAGACTGGAAGATGGGAGTTCAGATTTGAACTCAGACACTTAACTTAGCACTGTGATTCTGGTCAAGCCACTTAACCTGTTTGCCTTGATTTCTTCAACTATAGGATAGGGACAATACTTAGCACATACTTCACAGGGTTGTTGTGAGAATCACATGAGATAATATTTGTAAAAGTGTTTGATACAGTGTCTAGCACATACTGTAGGCACTATGGAAATGCTTATTTAAGTTTCTGATTTGGAAGCAGGAAGACCCATTCTAAATTTCCCTCTGATGTTTATTAGCTATGTGACCATGGGTAAGACATTTATTTAACTTACTTGAATTTCAGTATCCTCATCTGTAAAAAGGGAATAATATCAGTAGTACCTTTAGCAGGGTTATTGGAAAGGTCAAATGAGATAATGTTTTTCCTCATCAAAAAGGAAACACAGTTAGGCTGGCATGATTTGTTCTTGATGAAGCCATCTTGTTTCTTTACCATTACAATTTTCATTTCTAGATGTTGCTAATTTAATAATTACATTCTAGGATTTTGCTAGAAATTAGATTCAGACTCATTGGCCTATAGTTTGTAGACTCCACTTTCTAACTTTAAAAAGAAACAAAAAACATGACATTTGTACTGCAGCTTCTTTTATGTTTTTTGCATTATTCCAAAGGTCATTGACATTGTCTCAGCAAATGTTTATGTCAGTTTTTTTCCCCCTGTAAGTATCTTGGATTGTAGTTTGTCCTGCCTGGTGAATGAACTCATTGAGAGTTAGTGGCTAAATGCTTTCATATCACTTCACTTATCTTGAGTTTCAACTCCTTGTTAACCATTTTCTGCCCAATTCTTCCTAGTCTATTGGGAGCCAGAACTCATTAGTTATATAATGGGAGTGGATAGCCTATAGTCAAAGGCTATATTTGCTACTTTATAACTTTACTAACTTAAAGTTACACCAATACCTTCAGGACAGTCTGTGTTTGATTTCTTAGGTGACATGTCATTTCTGCCTCCCTACTTTGTGTATAAGTGGTCCCGCATGTCAGATATGTGCTCCTTCCTCCTATCAGTCTGATGGGATCCTTAGATTCCTTCAAAGCACACAGCACAGAAGCCACCTGATGTAATCCATATGCATTCATTAATTGCTTACTATATGCCAGGCGTTGTACTGTAGATAGAAATACAAAAGTGAGAGTTCTGCCCTCAAAGAACTTACATTTTGTCTGGGGGTGGGGCAACATATTTGGGAAAATATAAACAGAGACTTTATACAAAATAATTTAGAGGAAAAAGAGATAACAACTAGGTAAATCAGGAAAGGCCTGTTGAGAAACATGGTTCCAATGGGGTACACCTTGTACAAATAAATATGTCTTGTATGGGTTAGACTGTTTTGGCTGGGATGTCGAACATGAACAAGAGTAATGCATAATCACTTGGGAAAGATAGGCTAGACTTTGGATTGTGAAGGGCTTTGAATGTCACTCCAGGGAGTTTGAATTTTAGCCCAGATGTAATAAGGAACCACTGCAACTTTTTGAGCAAGAGAATAATAAAGATTAAACCCATGCTTTAGGGAAATCACATTAGCAACTCTGTGTTGACTTGATTGAAGAAAGGAAAGCCTAGATGCAGAGAGATCATGTAGGAGCCTCTTGTAAATCATCTGAGTGGGAGGTGATGTGGAATTGAGGAATTGTTTGTGGAATGAGTGAAAGGAAATGGCCAGACTTGGCAGCACTGATTGAGGCGCTAACATTGACAGTAAATGACATTGGCTGTAACATTTGCCAATTGGTTAGATGAAGGAGGCTTTCCCCCACATTTGTTAGCACTCTTTCTTGAAATTACTTTATATTGCTTTCTATGTACTTTGTCTTCATTTATGCATATGATGTATCTTCTTTTCTTTTTACCAGAATATAAATCCTTTGAAGGCAGGGACAGCTCATTTATTTATTTATTTATTTGTTCATTTGCTTGCTTGCTTCATTTATTTATTCGTTCATTCATTCATCCATTTATTTATTTATTTGTTTGTTTGTTTGTTTGTTTATTTTTTGTGTTCCCCCTCTATAAAAGTATCTTACATAGAGATGTGCCTAGAAAATTGTTCATTGAATTCAGTTTGTCAATTCTTTCCCCTTAAATAAATGAGTTAGGTATTAGCATTTTGGGAAGAAATGAGATTATTGTCAATGCTGGTGAATTCTGATCTTATCTTTTGTCTAAATCAACAGTTCTCAAAGCTTTTGGTCTCAGGACCCTTTTAAAAAAATTAATAGACATATCCTTAGAACCTTTTGTTTACATGGATGCTATATTTATTAATATTTACCATAATTGAAATTAAAATTATTCTTGTTATAAAAATAGTTTTGGTTCCACAAACCTCCTGGAAAGGGTCTTGGGCACTTAGCACTCTTGTTCTAGAGTCCTTTTGAGCATAAAAGGTATGCTTGGTTTCATTGTTAGAGACATTATTCCTATTAATTGCTGTAAAAATTTATATACATACATATTTTTATATATGACTGAATGAAAAGCAATATATTCAATCACGAATGCTTTTTTTCCATTTTTTTTTGTTTTTTTTTTTTTTTTTTAGTAAAATAATTGAATAGGGAATTATTGGACCACTAGATATGGGCAAAGATAAAGTATGGAGATAAAAAACTGCAAAGAAGAAAAGGTATTGAGAAACTCTGAGTAAAAATATTTCAAAAGAATGTTACCTTCTGTTTCTTCTTCTATGAAATATGGGAGTTGGACTTTGATGACCTCAAATGTTTCTTCCAGCTTGAATATTGGACTTCTTATTTAGACTATATCAGAAAATGAGATTGTCAATTGATTTGAATCATCAGTCTTTTTTATGTTTTCTTTCTTGACTGGTAGGACAATTTAATTAAATATAATCATCTTGCTTCATTTTAAATTTGGTTTACGCATATGATTTATATAAGATCTTTCCTGACCTTTTTCTTGGTTGAACTTCAAATATGACCCTTAAAAAAAGGCAGGGAGCTAGAGAACACAAAGCACAGGGAATATATTATAGAGAGAAAGCCCTGTAAGGTAATGGGAGTGAAGGTTTTTCAAGTCTAAGCTCCAACTTGGGAAATGTTCAGGTTGACTTCTCAGCAAAATGTCTTTCTCTGTTTCTATCTCCTTTCCTTCTTCCTCTCTTTCTCCCCCTCTTCCCGCTTTTCTTCTTCCCTCTCTTTCTTCCTTCCCTTTCTCTTCCCTTCTCTTTGCCCCTCCCTTCCTCCTCTTCCACTTGGAAACATACTGTACTGTACTTGTAGTTAGCAACCTCAAGAATCAGAGCTTCATACTGAGTAAAATAATAATGGGGAAAGAGCTGTGGGAAAGGAATGAATTTAAGAAGTCACAGCTTTTAGAGAGAGGTGGATTTATTTCAAGTTGAAGTGTATAAGAAATCAACAGGTATATCTCATGTCCTAGGATAAGCATTAAGAATCCTTGCTGTATTTTAGTTTGCCAGTGCTTTGCTGGAATGGACTCAGTGAAGAAAGTGTGTTGCTTGCTGTTATTGCTTGCTGAAAAAGAAAGCAAAAAGGGAGCAAGAAATAATAGAAACACATGACCATTATTATTATCCATTGAAGGTCAGGAGACTATAAGCTCTTTTTGACAGGAGTAACTAGATCTAGGGAGAATTTTTCATAGTGTAAAAATTCATAGACATACATCTTTTTTTTCTTAACGAAAATGAATTGCTCTTGGTGTGCTGTTTTTAAATTCATTATGTCCTCCATCCAATTTAATCTTATTGCCTATTTTTATGGTGACTGTCTCCATGGTACTCAGACTCTTTGCATAGCACAACAGAGATTTCACATATTGGATAGGGCAGCTCAAAGTTCTCCTAATTCCTGAAGGACAGTCTCTAAACATTCTATTAGAGTTATTCTGCATTTCTGTAAGACTTTTTAATTATGTACTGCTTATAGATTTTTAAAAAAATGCTTGGTCCTATACAATATTTATTTAAGGCAGGTAGTCAGTTTTATTATTTTTAATCTTGTCTGGAGGAGATGAGATCCTCTATGCTTAAAAATCTTGGACCACTATTTCTGTTTTTAATTCCCAATTATTTGATGATGAACACTATGGTAATGTGCTACAAATGTTTGAGACTTGATGATAGCAAAATAATAGGTGTAGTGCTATGCAGCTTTTCGAAGCACTCATATACATTTCAGTTAAAGATTGCAGCTCTATGACAGATGGTTGGGGGGTATCATTATTATCATTTTACCATTTAGGGGAAACAAGACCTAGCGAGGCTCAGCCACTTTTTTTTTTTAATAACTTTTTATTGACAGAAACCATGCCAGGGTAATTTATTACAACATTATCCCTTGCATTCACTTCTGTTCCGATTTTTCCTCTCCCTCCCTCCACCCCTTCCCCCAGATGACAAGCAGTCCTATACATGTTAAATATGTCATAGTATATCCTAGATACAATATATTTGTGCAGAACCAAATAGTTCTCTTGTTGCACAGGGAGATTCAGAAGGTAAAAATAACCCGGGAAGAAAACAAAAATGCAAACAGTTTATATTCATTTCCCAGCGTTCTTTCTGCTGTCCATCACTGATCAATTGAAACTGAGTTAGGTCTCTTTGTCAAAGAAATTCACTTCCATCAGAATACATCTTCATACATATCATTGTTGAAGTATATAATGATCTCCTGGTTCTGCTCATTTCACTTAGCATCAGTTCATGTAAGTCTTGCCAGTCCTCTCTGTATTCATCCTGCTAGTCATTTCTTACAGAACAATAATATTCCGTAACATTCATATACCACAATTTACCCAACCATTCTCCAATTGATGGGCATCCATTCAGTTTCCAGTTTCTGGCCACTACAAACAGGGCTGCCACAAACATTTTGGCACATACAGGTCCCTTTCCCTTCTTTAGTATTTCTTTGGGGGCTAAGCCACTTTTTCAAAATTTAAAAAGGTAATGGCAGCTCAGGACTATAATCTAGCTTTTGTAACTCCAGATCCATTTTTATTATTATATACCTTTTCTTATTATATACCAAATTGTCTTTATTGGGCCCTCTGAGCCTTCCAAACTCTTGGAATTAAGTGTGTTATTTAGTTTGGCTTGAGTATGGTTGGGACTGAGAGTTGCTATAGAAGGTATGTATGGACTTCTCAGAATGACAGGAAAAGATAATGATAAATATTTTAGGGGATGTGAGAAAACTGGGATACTAATACATTGTTGGTGGAGTTCTGAACTGATTCAACCATTCTGGAAAGCAATTTGGAACTATCCAAAGAGATCATAAAAAAGTAGCAGCCCTTTTTGGAGTGGCAAGGAATTGGAAAGTTAGTAGATACCTATCATTTAGGGAAGGAAGAATAAGTTATGGTATATGAATGTAATAGAATATTGATCAGCAAGATGATTTCATAAAGGCTCTTGTTGCTAATTGAAGTGAGTAGAACCAAGAGAACATTGTACATAACAACAAGAAGATTGTGATGATCAAATCTGACGGACTTGGCCCTTTTCAGTGGCGAGGTGATTCAGGCCAGTTCCAGTAAACTTGTGGTAGAGAGAGCCATCTGCATCCAGAAAGAGAACTGTGGGGACGAAGTGTGGATCGCAAGATAGTGTTTTCACCTTTTTTGTTGTTTGCTTGTTTTTCTTTATAATTTTTTTTCTTTTTTGATCTGATTTTTCTTGTGAAACATGATAAATATGGAAATATATATAGAAGAATTGCACATATTTACTATATATTGGATTATTTGCTGATTAGGGAGATGTAGGAGGAAGGGAGAGAAAAAATTAGAACACAAGTTTTTGCAAAGGTGAATGTTGAAAACTCTCTTTGCATGTATTTTGAAAGTAAAAAACAAACTTATTTTTAAAAAGAAAGTATGTATGAAATACTAGAAGAGAGTTGGAAAAATTCAAAAAGCATTGGAATATTCCTGTATGATTCCTGTGACACCCCTTTAACATTCTCTCTGTCTCTGTGTGTGTCTCTGTCTCCGTCTTTCTCTCTCTCTGCCTCCTCCTTGAACTAGCAATAAATTTCACAGTTTGCAGGGCTACAGGGCCAGGCATGTGATGTTGAAACAAGATCCTGTGTTTCAAAGCATAGGGTCGACTAGAACCAGATGTGTTCTCCATTGTTGAACTCCTTGCCTCTTTGAATCATGGTGTCAGGTTATTGTACTCTCACTAGCCCCTCCCAAAATAGAAAAACCTAAGAAATTTTCTAAAAACAGTACACTACATCAGCATCTCATTGTTTCTTTGGACAAGTTCTGCATTTTAATAACCTGGGCAAATAAATTATACTCTGAGGGATTCTCTGAAGTTGGTATGACTATGGAATGAAATGGAAGAAATATTTAGGAAGCATCTATTACATTCAAGATATTGTGATAATCTGTAAATATAAAAACCAAAATGATTCCTTTCCAAAAGAAATTTCAGTTCTGCTTAGAGGTATTATAGGAGGGGACTTATAGGAGGAGGGTATTTAGCTAAGAACATAGGTACAGGTATATTTAGTATATTTTCAATGCATATTGAGACCTTCTTACCATAGTGTTTCATTCAGCCTCTGGGAGAGGTGGGTGAAAGTAGAGTGCTGTTACTGAAAAAGATTTTTCTGTGTGTCTTACAATTAACTCCATTGTCATGGCATGCCAGCTTTCTATAGGACTTTGGCCCCTGTCTTAGAGGGTGTGTAAAGGAAAAAAGCTGGACGGTTAAGCAGCCACCTGTAACTCTTTGTCTAGAAATAATGATACTCACTTTAATTTAAGTGGTTAGGGCTCCTAGGAAGTATGGTAAAGATTTTTGCTATTTTGGGGAGCAGATTTTCCACATGGGTTATTTCATTAATTATTTATTAAAAGGTTATGGTTCTTACCTCCTTTGTTTTTTCATTTCTTAGCATCATTAAAATTAAAGAAATATCAGAGCCTGAAGAGATCTTAGAGATCATCTCTGTATTTTATAGGAAGCAGAATAACATGCTGTATTTCATATTTTTATCTCTTATCCCTGCTTTGATGATGTTTCTACCTTGTCTTTGGGATTTGATGGATAATTTTTTGCTTACCTTATCAGTACTATTCATGATTTTATATTCATATTCTTTTCAGTATTCTATCTTTTCAGGCTAGAAAGCTCCAGACTTTTTAATCTTCCACATAAAGCAGTATTCACCCTCAACTCTTTCCCATTTCTATTATAATTTCATTTGATTTTCCTAGCTCTATTATGCCTTTTTGGAAGAATTAAAACCACAAACAGAGTTTTAAACATCCCCTCCAATATTTATTGTTTTCCTTTTCTGTCAGATTAGGAATCTGATAGGTTTGAGATTGTAACTCAGTTGTTTTAATGTGCATTTCTCTAATCAATTGTGAGTTAGTAATTTTTCATATAACTGTAGCTTTGAGTTCTTTAACAAAAAAAATTAATTTTTAATTTTTTGACTATCACTTGAAGAATGACATATTCTTTAAAAAATTGATTCTTTTCTCTATATATTTGAGAAATGAGGCATTTCCCAGAGATACTTGCTATTAAAAAATTTCCCCTCATCTTTCTTCTATTTCTTCCAATCATGGTTGCACTGTTTTTTTTGGCAAAAACTTTTACATTTAATATAATCAAAATTATCCATTTTATATCTTGTAATGCTCTCCTTCTTTTATTTGGTAATAAATTCTTCTCCTCATTTCCAGGACTGAATATAAAATGCTGTTTGGCATTAACAATCAAACACAACCTGTCTCCTTTCTACCTTTACGGTTTTCTTATATTTTTGCTCCCCATATACCCTATGATCTAGCAATATTGCCTTCCTTGCAAGTAACACTGTCTCCCCATCCTAGACTTTTTCAGGAATGCTCTCTACATCCTGGCTTTTCTGGTTTTCTTCAAGTTCAAGCTAAATTCCTACCTCTCTGAAAAGTCTTTCTCTATTTTCTTTACTGTCATTCCCTCTGTTGATTATTTCTAATTTTTTCTAAAGATATCATGTCTCTCATTAAATTGTGAGCTCTTTGAGAGCAGGGCTTGTCTTTTGCCATTACTTGCACCCCCAGTGCACATAATAAGCACTTGGTGAATGCTTGTTTGACAGACTATTAGATAATCATCAGGTTGGCTACTGGAATTTCCAACCATAACACTTCTTAAAAGACTGTTTCCAGAATCTTAGAGGGGTTTCAGCAGACTTTTGAAGTGTTTATTTTGCTTGATGATGTTTGGCATTTCAGTAGTCATTTTGCAAGCCCAGTGTAAGAAAAGGCAGATTTTCTCAGGAAACAGTTGACCATGATTCTTGGGTCTCAGCCTCTTGTCTTTCATTTTGTATCTATAAATAATTTGGGTTTTTAAGTCCTTATGTATTTCTCTGTTGTTACTTCTCTGCCTGGTTTATTGTGAAATCTGGTTGGGCTCTGATTCTGCCACTGATAACAACTAGCTTTGTTAGTGTGAGCATTGTTAGTCTGAACCTCTAGTGTACAGTACTTCATTCACAATATTGTTTGAGATTCAGATAAACATAAAATGCTGGTTAAATTGTCATAGAGACTGACCCATTGGTTTGGTGCTCCCTGGAGAAATCTTCTGTCTCCCCATAAACTTAGAGATTTCATTGTGTATCCTTTCCTTTAGATTATTTATGGAAATGTTAAATAAGACTGGCCCTATCACCAGTTTCTAATTCAGACAAGTGCCCACCTATCTCCTGGTATTTGTTTCCTATCTCTTAAGTCAGTTTCCTCTCATCAGAGAAAAGCCTTTCCTAGCTTGTTTCACTTTTTTTTTTTTTAAATAAACTTGGTGTAGAAACTTATCAATAACTTGGAATGTCTATGGGATTTATATCCACCGATAATAACTTTTGATTTATATGTGTATTTATGTCCTCAAAGCGCTCTACTGAATTGGATATAATTTCCTTATAGAAATCATGTTGCCTTTCCTCAGTAGGTTCTAATCTTTATATTCAATAATTCTATCCTTTAGGATAGATTTTATTAGTTTTTTTGGTATGGAGGTAAAACTCAGTGGTTCACAATTATCTGAATTGGCATTTCTCCTCAGGCTGGCTCCTTTCCTCCCCTCTTATAAATAAGGAGTCCATTTGCAATCTTGAGTCCTTTGGAATAGCAACAGATTGTGATATGTAATTATACACTTTCCCAGTTAGATCCTTAAGAACTCTCAGGTAGGGTCCCTGGTGGCATATCTACATTTATTTTCATCCCGAATATTCAAGACTGAAACTATCATAGGTGCATAGTTTTAGAATGTGAAAGGGTCTGGAGGTCATTTACTTGACAAAAGAAGAAACAGGCCTTACAAGGTAAAGTGATATACCTGTGGTTTCTTCACAGGTAGTAAGAGGCAGAAATAGGATTTGAACTCAAGCCTACTGACTTTAAATCTAGTAATCTTTCCACTATACCACACGACAAAGAAAGATTCTCAGCTCTGAGGTTTGGAGAAGGGGCTGTCATAGTTGGGTAGCTGTAAAGAATTGAGGAGAATTTATGCTCCTTTGGATATTGATCTTTGAGACTTAGCCCCACTTTAGTTCTATTTCTGAGTTCTAACAGATGAGTAGCAAAGATTAATTCTTTTGCTTCTTTATCATTCTGCCCAATGATTGACATATATTGAGCAGCAAATAGTTAATGGAGAGAGAAAAGGGGAAAAAAAGGGATAAAGGGCTCATGGAAATGCCAAAATAGGTAAATCTGTTATAATATAGTATAATTATTTATTCCAAGAGTATTGAAGGAATTTGTTAGATTAATTTTCTCTTGTAAGGGTAAGTGACTTATTCTTTTCTTTTCAAGCCTTCTAAAGATGGGAATTTTTCCTCAGAATAAAAATTGCCTCTGAAATTTCCCTAGCACAAAATCTAATTTGTGATGTAATTGAATATAACTATTTGTTGTAATAATAGTGTTTTTCTACTTAAGAGGATACTTTGAAAAGAGAAATATTATTAATATTCTCAGCAGAGACTAAGGCAGAAAATTTATTCAGCCTCTCTGTCTCCTTCTTCAACTGTAAGAAGAGTATAGTTTTATTAAGGAATCCCATGCAGAGTGATCTCTAGAGTCTCTTTTGGCTCCTTGGTTTCTGCTTTACACATGAGTTTCTATGTTTTTTTCACTTGTACTTTGCAAATACGTTTCCTGACATACTTTGTGAGTTTGTCAGTTCTTTCTGCTTTTACCTTGCAGTAACTTCTTTTTCTCTCCTAGTTCAAGGCATTGTTTGGAGATCCTGATTTTTTCTTAGTTCTTAAGCTACTCTTTTTCTTGCATCTTAAATAGTGTCTGGGTTTTTATGGGTTGTTGTTATCCAAAAGTCCTACTTTGATACCTTATTGTGGTATAGGATGACCATGTGTTCTTAAAGACCATACCACTGAAGCACAAACTCTGGCAGGTTCTGCCATCTGTGTTGGACAGGTTTCAAGTATAGTCCTGCCAACAGATTGAGTCTGTTATCCAAGTCCCAGCCTAGTTAAGTAGGATGAGGCTCATCACTGATAGGCTGGCTATTTGGTGACAAATTCTTTGACCATGGTAACCATTGAAACAAAGAAAAATACAAAATGGCTCTCAGTCCTGTATGACCCACTTTTGCTTCTGTGTTGATAATGGCTGAGTGGTGGAAAAGGGTATAGAAGGTGATAAGAATTAGGTTTTTATCCAGTTTACAACCAACAACAGTTTTTTTGGTTAATGTAAATTTGACTAAGTGGATAGGGTAGCATTAAAGCAACTTAATCATATCAGTTTTGTCATTCTTACTATAAGTGGACCTAGAAGACAAAATGAAGTAATAACTAAATGGAAATATTAATTAATAGGTTTTTCTCAGAGAAACAAAGGATTTGTCATAATTAGTTTAAATGAGTATCCAATGCCAACATGAAACATTTTCAGGTGATGCTTAATTATCTCTTATTGAAATACTCAAATGTTTTCAAAAGGACCATGAATCTATGAAATCTCAGCTTATGCACCAGTATCTGTTGTAGAATATGAGGAACAGAAATTCTCAGAAGAGCTTACTAAGTCCCTCTAAATGAAGTAGTTTTTGTTGACTTGAATACAAAAATGGATACAAGGGGAAAATGGCAAAATGCATGATTGACATTTGGAGTAAGAAATGAAACCGGACAAGGTTTAAATCTATACAGAAATCTTTTGTCTATAGGTCAAAAATATCTCCTTCAAGAAGAGAGTTAGGCCTCTAGATATGGCAAGTACCAAAAAATCCACCAAAATGAAATTGATTATCTTTTGAAAGATGAAAGAAAAATAGTTTGTTACTGATATGATAATTATTTACAACTGTTCTATTAAGTTAGACCATTGAATTGTTAGAGCAAAAATAAAAATAAATGTCAGATTAGAATTGAGACTAAAAATGAGAAGCCATTGTGCTGAAATGAAGGAATTCCAAAATGATTTAAACAATGTGTTGATGATTAAAAGCTCAGAAAAAGTTAATGGAACAGATATTGACACATTAATAAGCATTTCCTAAAATACCCAACATAATTGTTATAATGAGGAGGCTAACAGGATTAAAAAAAAAAATAACCTTAACAAGCAAGGACTTCTTATGGAATAGAAAAATATGGCAGACAAGGACAAGAACAAAAAATGAGAATACTACTTATACAGGATAGCATATGTCCAGAAAAGGTAAGTGCTGAAGGCATTGAGAGATTGATTTTCAAGATGCCTTATTTTAACCCAAAAAAGGGAGCCAAAAAAGTATAAATAACTGAGAAAGTATAAATTAATACCTATTTTTCTGTCTCTGAAAAATCTTTGAAACTTATCTCTGTGTATATCAAAAGTAACTTTGTTGCCATAAATTTTCCCTAAAATCGTATCTAGTTTGCTCTCTATTCTCTTCTTCAGTTTTGGGCCCAGTTCAGTGTCTAACCAGGACATACAAAGAATTGGACTAACTTGTATAGGTTGTCTGTCCATCTGAATAACACAGTCTGAGCATTCAGCATTTTATGCTCATGTGGTTTTTCCTATGTGGATTACTAGGCCAAACTCTCTTGAGCAATTATGGATCTCATTTCATAAGCTGTGTAATGCTTTGGGACTTGATGTAATCTTCAACAAAAAAGAGCATCTAGAGAACCTGTCATCTATGAGGAATCACGTGTTTATTTGGATTCTGTAATGATATCCTCCATGATAGTGATAGATACCTTTGACAAGCATTTGTCTCCTATTTTATGCCTCACTTGATATTAATAATAGAGATTTTGACAAAGTTATCCCTGTGTTACACATTATAAGGAATACTGTATGCTTTTAACATGTGCAAGATAATTTGCTGCTCTTCCAAATAATTTTTTTAAATAATAAAAAGTCAAGACTTTTCTGTTAATCTTGTCTTTTTTTTTTTTTTTTTTTTTTGGTAAATGTGGTTAATTATAAAACACAGTTTGTGTTGCAATCACTGTTATTTAGTAGCTCACACATGGGCACTTTCTAGATGGGTCTCATTTTCATTATTTAGGACCATATCTTGCATGTTCTTCTTTAGCAGCAGCCTCTTAATTTGCCAGTTCTAGAACACAGTTACCTCCACTTCTTCCTAATGCAGCATCTGGTAGTTCTATGTTTAAAGTTTCCCATGTTCACTGTCCTATCCAATTTTGAAGGTTTTTTAAAAAAAATGTCATGTAGTGTTTTTATATAATGGCACTAGTCTAGTCATATAGTCTTTAATGTATCCCTATTGTTAAGTTTTTATTATATGAATTTAGAAGGTTTATCTCAGAGATTTCATAATTTGTTCTTTCTTTTTTTCCCCTGGATACTATTTTTACCCTGTTACGGTTTATGGTAGCCCTCCTCCCATCCACCTGTCCCTATCCATCTGTGAACTCTGGATCCTGCAGCCACTGAGTCCCATTGACTACCTTCTTGCCACTGCATCTCTAAGATGCCAACTATGTCAAGACTCCTGTTTGTTGCCAAGCATGCCAGTTCAGCCATCTCATTTTGACTTCTAGCATGGACACAGAAGCATTTATATAGCCTAGCTTGGCTATTTAGCTTTTTTTCAGTGCCCATTTAACGTCCACTTTGATGGATTGACTTCTCCATTTCATTTATTTTAATATTGCCTGGGGCTTTTTTTCTCAGCTGCTCTAGTTGAGTTTACATGAATCTGAGATGCATTTTTCTGGGTTCTTATTCCTCCAATTTTTGGTTTGAACATTATCCTGTAGATCAGTTTTTAGTGCTAGCACTATGATGTCATTTTGGTTCAGGAGGACATCTTGCTGAGATAATCCTTCCTTTTCTAAGAAAACCCCAATACCCTTTCCTTCATGATCTTGTCATCCATTCCTTAACTCTTTGTCTTGCGGCGTGGTATGGGGAAAGGGAGTTCTTAGGAGGATATTCCTAAGAGTAGGGGTTCTTTAACTTTTTTTGTATTGTGATTTCTTTTGGCAATATAAAGCCTGTAGACCCCTTCTCAGAATAATGTTTTTACATGAAAATGTTTTACATGAAAATAATACAATACATAGCATTACAGAAGAAACCAATTTTATTGAAATAAATAATTGAAATTAAAAACAAGTTCATAGAGTCCCAAGTTAAGAGCCCCTACTCCAGAGATCTTAGATTCTAATCTTCTTTCTATAGCTTAAATTCTCTTCTATATATATATGCTGATATGTATAACTGTATATTGCAATAGTTTTCTCCATCTGCACCTCTCTGTCTCACTCTGTCTTTCTGTCTGTTTCATTCTCTCTTGTCTCTCCCCCACCAATGTATACCATGACCACTAAATCCTCCTGTTGTAATGTGGCATTTTATAATTGATAGCATATTGGACTTGGACTCAGGAAGATCTGGATTTGATGTCACTTCAGACACCACTTATTTGAGTCTGGGCAATTTATTTAACCTTTCTCTATCTCAATTTCCTAATTTGTAAAACAAGGGATTAGATTCTGTGACCTACAAGATCCATTTCAGCTCTAAATGAGTAATCTGTTAAAAAGCCATTGATTCTTTCATTTAGGACTTTACTCAATCTTACTCAGATTGCTTGCACTTTGAAAGGATTATCATAAACTTGGGTTTATGTTCTCAGCTTGTCAGGTTCAAAACTTTCTTTCTGTTAACCCACTTAGTGAGTGATTAGGCCCTGGGAAGTTGGCTTGAATGTAACTGTCTCAGTAGAGAGAGATTTAGACAGTAAAAATCAGTTATTAATTTAAATGAAAATATGACTGCCAAGGAATCTGGAATGTTCATATCAAGTAGTTAACCCAGTCCCTTCATGGTGGGAAAGTCCCACTGGGAAACCCAATTAGAATTCAGAATTGCTTGTTAAGCACAGTCAGAATACTAGACATTAGCTGATCTTAGGGGATGGTATCATTTAAGCCTTGACAGCCTGGGGAAACTTTCTCCACTGCAGTGAAAATATTTGCCAAGTATCAGCTTGTGTAGGACAGTAAGTAAGTGCCCTTTCGGCAAAACTGGAAAAACAAATTGGTCCTGTCAATTTCCTCTTCAGTTTTTCACAGATCACCAGAATTATTTGTTCTTCCTACTACTTTGCTTTATTTATATCTTCCTTAAAAATTCCTCCTACCCCATATTCATATCTATTTTTATAACATAATAGAATTTCCATAAATATAGTTTTTATATATATAATAGATTGCCAGTTTTAATTAGATTCAGAAGGCTGGTCATTGTTAGGGCCTTCTTTCTATCCCCCATTTAGTTGGGGGAACATTTCTATAAATGCTTAATTTCCATTCATTATGTGTTTGTTGATTTTTGTTAGTTTCTCCAACATAGGGTGATATTTTCTCATTTTGATTCCAGATGATAGGGGAAGTACTTTATTTAAGGGCTCTCCCTACCATAGCCCTAGCACTATACACAACTCATCAAGAATGATAAGTTTTTCTCTTGGTAATCAAGTTACCAGTTTCTCTTGTGTGTATTAGAATATAAAAGGTGTTGCAATTGGGGGATGAGTGATTCAAGATAAATATATTTTCCAGATAGCACTGCACTGTCTGAGAGAAAGAGAGAGCTCCTCACACCAATCAAATCACAAGTTTCATCAAAAATTAAGTTTAACCCCATGTAGGCTCCCATACTACTCCCCTTCCATTTTTAACTGTCCTAACCATTTTATCCTTTTAGAAAGATAGAATTTTTCTGAAAATAATTTGCACTATTCTTTGTTTTCTTAAACAATATACTGAATGTAATATAAACATTTCACGTCATTATCCTTTGTTGAGTCAGCAGAGTTGTAATGAGCTTTGAGTTAAGAAGACTTGGATTCAAATATTGTCAGATCTTTGACTTAATAAATAGCTGTGATTCTGGGGAAGACATTTATTTTTGTATCCCAGTCAGCTTCCTAGGATTTAATAAATTATAGAAAGTTAAGATCTGCTTTGAAGGGTATTGTTGGGTAACATTTCCATATAGGAGCCTGCTAGGTATGAATACTCATTACAGTGATATCCTTAGGAACTTGACTGGAAAAACAATTTCTCCCTGTATTAAATGACCTCATACTGACAGTTTTTTGGAGATCTTTCAAATCAATAAGCATTTATTAAGTTCTTACTGTGTGCTGGAGATTCAAAGAAAAGAAAAAACAAATCATGCTCTGAAGACATTGTTCACAACCTAAGGAAGACAACATGTAAACAAGTGCATATAAATAATAAATTGTAGATAATCAAAGCGGGAAAGTGCTATAATGGAGGACTGAGAAAGGCTTCTTGTAGAAAGTGGGGATTTAGCTGGGACTTAAAAGAAGCCAAGGAAACCAGGAGCCGAAGATGAAGAGATAGTGAGTGAAAATTCTCAGAACTGAGAACTGGACCATCATGTTGGAGAAACAGGAAGGAGACTGGTGTCCCCTGATCAGAGAAAGTTGTAAGAAGGCTTGAAAGGTAGGAAGGAATCAAGTTATAATAAAAGACTAAAAATTAAACCGAAGATTTTCCATTTGATCTTGGAGGCAGTAGTGGGCCACTGGAGATTATTGATTAGTGATGATCTCTTTGCCTTAGGAACATCAATTGGATGACTGAGTGGAGGGGTAGCCTAACATGTGCACAGACTTGAGGTAGGAAGATCACTTAGCAGGCTGCTGTAGTAGTGCAATTATAAGATGATGAGGACTTGTATGATGGTGGTAGCAGGGTCAGAGAAGAGAAGGACGCATAAATGAGAAATAATAACAAAGATAGAATTGGCAGAATTTGGCAAATGATTTGATATAGCTAGTGAGAAATTGATGACCCCAAAGATGGGAGCCAGGGTGATTGAAGAAAAGATGATAGTATCCAAGAGAGTAAGAGGAAAATCAGGAAAAAGGAAGAATTTTTTGGGGAAAGAACTTGTGCCTACTTTTTATAGTTTTCTTGTTTTTTATTTTACTGCTTTATCTTTATAAATACTTTACTGCTATATCTTAATGCTATTATCTATCTCCATTAACACCTCTCCTCTCTCCAATTTTGCTTTTTGGAGTAGAAATTAGACAGTTTATTAGGATTGTATGTAAAGTAATAAATAGAATTTGAGTGAACAGCTGCCCTGTGATTAAAAAGGTGGTACTTGAACTTTGACATTTAGTCTAACTTCTCAGAGACTTACTCTTCTTTCTTTTGCTTTCTTCATTGAATTTAAAATATTTAGTCAATTTAAAAAATAAATATGTTGCTTTGAAATTGTCTTCATGAGCTAGAAGTGAAATGGAATTGAGGTCCTGCTTCTCTGTAGTGATTCAACAGCTGAAAGTCTTCCTTTTGGAGAGTTAGAACTCCCAAGTATTTTGTGCATTCTGTAGTTATTTTAAGTAGAATTTCTTTATCCTTTCCTGCTTTGTTCTATTAGTTTTATGTAGAAATGCTAAAATGTGTGGACTTGTTGTATATGACGCAAGTTTTTCTCAAGTTAAATTTTAATTGACTTTTAAAGAATCTTTGAATAAACTTATCATATCTTATCAGTGATAATTTTGTTTCTTCCAAAGATAGGGCGGTGGCTCTTTGGGATGAAGCATTGGGATAAAGTTCTGATTTGTCCTTAGATGCTTACTATCTGAAGGTCTCTGGCCAAATTAAAAAAACAAAAACAAACAAACAAACCTCAATATATCTTGTTTTCCTATCTGTAAAATAAGACTAATAAGAGCATTTCCCTCATAAGGTCATTGTAAAGGTCAAATAAGATAATATTTATAAAGTGCTTAGCACAGTTCCTGGAACATATTTAGTGCTTAATAAATGATTATTCCCCTTCCCTTTCCCTTCTCTACCTATGATTATTTCTCAATTTCTTTTTTGTCTCTTTGTTATAGTCATTTTTTTTGGTACTGTGTCAAATAGAAGTAGTGACAATGCACATCCTTGTTTAATCCTTGATTTAATTGGAGAGAATATCATTTATTTCTGTTACATATATTGGTAGATTTTATTTATTTTAATGAAAAGACTATCTATTCCTATGTTTTTAAACAAACTTTTTTTGTTTAATACCTTCATTTCCTAATATAGTTTCCTGCCCATCCCCACTGAACCCTCTCACTCCAAAAAAAGAAAAAAGCAATTTAGCAAGACCAACACAACCTATAGATAAAGTCTTAACAGACTTGGTAAAAGATATAATTCATTTTTAAAATAAAAAAGAGTTAATACAAAACCTTTTAAAGCTTAAATTCAGGTATTCAGTAGTATAATTTCTACCTGATGGAGTTGAGAAAATTATTTATTTCCCCATCTATAGTAGGAACAGAACTTTCTTACTAAACCTTTTTTCTCGTTACAAACAGGGCCAAAATAGACCTTTGCAAAAGGGGGGTGTGGGTGTTGTGTTGTGTATAGCTATGTTCTTTGATTGGTGATGTGTTTGAGTCTGTTCATACATGTATTTCTTTATTGTCCTTTTGGGGAAACCTTAAAAAAAAAAAAAAAAAAAAAAAGGAATTCACTGTGAACTTCAGCCCTAGTGCTTGATTTCTTTCATTGTACTAAAATTGTATTCAAATGGACATATTTTATTGCTTTAAATTCCCTTTTGAGGAACTGGTCTTTTTTTGTTTTTCTTTGTATCCCTATGGCTTAGCATAATACCTGGCACACAGTGGGTGCTTAATGAATGCTTCTCGATTTGACTGAGTTAGAGATGAAACAATTGATGCCCGGGTTTTTTGAAGTGAATTAGCAAGTACTCTAAACATAGGAGAAAGAAGAGAGATATGTCATATATATGTATACCTTTGAATCTCAGTCCTTTTCTTTTCAAATACCTAAGTGTTTATCTCAGAATTTGGAACAGAATTTGGGGAGAGGAACAAGCATTTAAGGACCTACTGTGTGCCAAGCACTGTGCTAACGGTTTTACAGATACCTCATAGGATCCTCACCATACCCCTGGGAGGTAGTTACTGTTATCTCCATCTTATAATTAAGACCAGGAAGATCATTCACTCCATCCTCTTCATTTTACAGATGAGGAAGCTCATGCCTGAAGAAGTTATGGCTTCCCAAAAGTCATCCTCCTAGTAAGTTATAGACTCGGGGGTCTAATCTAGGACCAAATCTAGTATTCCACCTTGCCATGTGTTTAAGGATGTATTTTTTCATGTCAGAATGTGTGATTGAAATATTGGATTGGGAAGAAAGTAAGGGAAGTTGGGTAATTGGAAAAATAATAGGCATAGTAACAGCTATTCCAATGAGCCATTAAGAAAAAAGTTATATTGCATTCAGTTTCTTTTAAGAAGTTGGTAAAATAGATAATCCATTTTAAAAACAAAAAGATGTAAATAGAAAATATTTTAGCATTTAAATGCTTAAATTCAGGTATTCAGTAGTATAATTTCTATCTGGTGGAGTTGAGAAAAGTATTTTTTTTCCCTTCTATAATAGGCACAGAACTTTCTTACTAAACCTTTTTTCCTTCCTTGTTATGAGCAGGGCTACAACATAGTTTTCTAAAGGTATGCGGAAGCATACTTGTTTCGGGGAAGGGAATAAGATTTATTAAGCTCCTACTATGTGTCAGGCACTGTACCGGGATATGCTATGAATTATAAGGAATTTAGGCTTATAATTAAAAAAAAAAAAAAAAAAAAGGAGCCTCACTAGAATTGTAACACTGTGTTGTGAGCACTGGGTTAAAGAAAGTATTCCTTGAGCCAATATCATTTGTTGTAGAGAATTTATTGTAATCAAATTGACAAAAGATACTGTTACTATGGCCCATCTGCCATAATTTGTTATAACATTGTTATTCTGGATAACCGCCTATTGTTACATTATCTGTTCACTATAGAGGAAACATTTGCAGTCAATCAACAAGCATTTAGTAATATAACATAGTAGAAAGAACATGATGAATTTAAATCCAAATAGGCTTAATTTGATTCAATTTTGGCGTCTTGAGTATTTTTTATATTGGCTCACAAAGCCCCATTTTGAAGGCAACATGACCATATAATGGCTTCAGAATCAATAAAAATGTGTGTATGTATATATATTCTGTGCATAGTGTGTGTATACATACATATATGTATATCTGCATGTGTACTTCTACGTTTAATCATTTCAGTCTTGCTGACTTTTGTGACCCCATTTGAGGTTTTCTTGGTAGATATTGAAAGGGTTTGCCATTTCCTTCTCCAGCTCATTTAATAGATGAAGAAACTGAGGCAAACGAGATTAAGTGACTTGCTCAGGGTCACATAACTAGTAAATGTCTGAGACCAGATTTAAAATCAGGAAGATGTGTTTTTGTAGTCCAAGGTTGGTACTCTATCCAATGTGCTATCTAAATGGAATGTGTGTGTGTGTGTGTGTGTGTAGTGTATATGTTCCAATTTTAATAAATGCTTCTTAATTGATGGATAGCACTTATTGGAGCAAGAAGTATCCCACAGAGCAAAGATATCCAAAGATATTCCCTAATTCTGAGAAAGCATCCCACCAGATGTCAAGTTTGAGAACACTGAATAGTAATGGTGGTGGGGAATTTAGGAGTATACTAGTTAGAATCTTATCATGTTAGAGTTGGATGGGACCTTCAAGATGATTGAATTGAATTCTCTCTATTTGTAGAAGCAGAAACAGAACCTAAGGGAAGTGAAAGTAAGTGGCTTTTCCCATGGGCACTAGCCAAGTTAGTGGAAAAACTGTCTTTTGGTGATGGGGATATAAACTGTTACCATTATTCAAAAATAGGGAGATCTCAGATGAATTTTTATGTAATGAATGTAATCCCCTCATGAAAAAAAAAACTTTAAGGAAGATTTAATGTTTGTCAAGGGTCTATCCCTTAGTAGATAAATCCTTAGGCTATTGGACTGTCAGAAGTAGGATTTGAGAGACAGTATGTTAAATGGACGAGAGTGCAAGATTAAAAGTTGGATTTGAATCCTGCTTTTGACCTTTTCAGACTGTGTGGTTCTGGGTAAGAGTTTCTTAATCTTTTAAATGATTGGATTGAACTTGACGACCCTCTAAAATCTCTTTCAGCAATTAAATCTATGATCCTATGACTTGATGAATCCAAATCTTTCCCATTCCATGCTGAGCCTTCTACAGATTTGTTCTTGGCTTACTTTATCCTTATTAGAAGTATTTTTAAGTGGTTTTGAGTGGATTGTGTGAAGTGAAACTTCTCTTTTGAGGGTTGACATCTGTTACAAAATCAGAAAGTTTGCTCCATAATATTTTGATCTTTGGAGATATTGTTTCATGATGTTAAACTCTCATCTTTGGAACTGGAGTCTAAGGCCTTTGAGGTATTGCAGTACTTGCTGTGTGTTCCCATCGTGGATTCATCACTGCAGTCCTGTTGGTCAATAATGACTGATACTTGGCTTCTTTCTAGACATATTGCTCACTAACCACTATAACAGTTGGTTATAGTATCTGTGGATGAATGGCATGACATAGTAGATAGGGACATTCAGTCTTTTCCCTACCTTCTTAATGGACGCGTTGTCTAGTGTCAGCTGGGACATGGACTTGTCTGGCACCTGTTGAATGTCAAATAGCAACTGGACAGATTATTGTAGTAGATGGAGCTTGTTCTTACTCCTGTTCCTTTTATTCAATTGATGGTGGGTATCCTCATGCTTTTAATATAACAAACTGATATTTGTTGAGCCTGAGAAAATATTGATCATTTTGGGGATATTGTCTAGAACCTACATATTAGGAGAGAGGAGTGAAGTGGTACCTTCTTGTTATACTTTTAAGTTTTGGGAAGTATTCTTAGGAAAACATTGTAGGTATGTAGTGTGTGTGTAGTGAGGAGTCAAGAAGCCTTGACTCCCATTTCAGATTTAAAAAAGATGATTGCAATGAAGTGGAAAGAGTGTTGGTCCTGAATTTGAGGTCTTGGATTTGAATATTGGCTCCTATAAGTTTAGAATTCTACTAAGTGAATTTCTATTAGTTAAGAATGCCTGAAGTGGCTTTTCCCTCTTCCCATTCTTGCCAGACTAAAATGTGACCATTGCTACCCTGCAGGTTTAGTCCTCTCTTCTCTATCCTGTAATTGCGTGGCAGAGTCTTCAGATAGATGACTAGGTAATGTGGGCCACCTATTAACTCTAAAGAAAAAAGATGGGAGATGTATGGAGGAAAAGAGAATAATTGGTATAAGGGAAGTTGTATCATAATTTAAGTAAGGTAGGAGAAGTACAGACTAGGCACAAAACAACAGGAGATGGGTTCTGTAAAATGCTGGATGGGCCTGAAGTAACTTGGGAAAGAGGGCATTATTATTTGTTTTTATATTCCTAAGGAACACTGATCTGTTGTTTTCTCTATAGGGCCATATATTTTTAGTAAATATGAAACTGTTTGTTTCTACTATCATTGTTCATTAACATAAAGAAATAAATTCTGTTAATATTAGAGGATCCTACCCTGCTTTTCTTCTAACAGACCCTTAGCATTTGTTTTAATTGAATTGAATTTATTCCTGGAGATTTTTCATTGTCTTACTCTTACCATAAAATTGGCTAAAGCTTTGATTAAAATTTTAGGATGATCACATTTTCTCTCAGTGCCCTTTAAGAAAGTAAGCAATGTTTAAAGGTCTCGCCAGAGCTACTAAATCATTAACAGTGATTTAGTCTGTTTACCAATGTTGGCATAAGGCATTGACCTTTAACTTGAGGGTAGACAGTTGGTAGAGTGGAAAAAGAGACCTTTTTTTTAATAGAAGGAAAATGCATGAATCAATTAAATTATAAATTTGTGGAATAGTTATTCTTTGGGCATTTAATTAGTGTTTTGATTTTTAATTGAGGAAACAATATAAAGGGACCTATTTGTTATTTTAAAAGGTTCTATTACATAAATAGGGTTTGTTAAAATTCTATATTGTGGTCAGTAAAAATAAGATGGGGGCAAAGAAGAGGAAGAAGTATAAAGGGAGAGAGTAACCTGGTGGCAGATAGGAGCTTAAAGAGAACTGGTAGAGTCACTAATTTTGCGGGCAGATTCCATAAGATAATAAGGTAATAAATACTCCACTGAGTCTGTATTTATGAAAATAAAATTGAAGGGCGAAGAGGGAACTCATTTTCTGTATTGCCACAGGTAGACCTTATCCATGGTTCTGTGAAAACAAATTAGGTCAAACAATATTCTAGGGAACAGTGCCATAGATACAAATTGTGTGCCTGAGGCACTTAACTGAGACACAGCTTTGTTTGGATTGTAATTATTGCTTTGAAAGAATTAAGATCTTTTAATTTTGTTTTAAATGTTATCTGCAAATTATTACTTGTTTTTTGTCCTGCTTAAGATTTAGAAGGATAAGTATTTTCAAAATTTTCAAGATGCTTTTTTCCCTCTCTTATTCTGTGCAGAAGAATCCTAACTTTTTGCCCAAGAAAATGTTACATTTTATTTTGTAGAGAAAAAAATGTCTGCTTTTGTGGAGTAACACTGCCACCTTGTGGTCATTTGGGTTACACCAGCCTGGGCCATTTGGATGGAGTTAAATTAAGCTAAAATTGAGATAACTTCTGGGTCAGGAGGAATGAGATGGGAGAAAACATTTTTCGGGGAAAAAAGTAGTCTGTTCCTCAGGTTAAAATGTTTGTTTCTACTTTAAATTTTGAAATTCTGGATTCCCTTTTTATTCTTTGGAAGTTTTAGGGGAAAGTATACTCATTTTATTGAATATACTAATTCACATTTTATGTAGTTCTTTTTAGAGTATTTTAGTCGGGAATTAGTATAATTACGCTTATTTTACAATTGAGGAAACTGGTTCTCTGGGAGATTAAAATGATTTTCAACAGAGTTATACTAAGTAACACAGCTGAACTCATGCTCAGGTTTTCCAATTCTAGTATTCATTCCATTAGACTACAATAGTTTCTATGGATATATAAGGTCAGACATCTAAATTGGAACTAAATTGTTTAGTGACACTGATTTTTGTTAATAGTAACATTCATAGGGTTTTTCATAGGGTTCATATTAAGCCCCTTTTCAGTTCCTTACTCTGTCTCTAATTATCTCTGTGACTATAAACCAGTAACTCTCTTTATCTGGACCTTAGTTTTCCCATTTGTAAAATGAAGGGAATGAGATAGATATCCTCTTCCAGTTCTAAAAATCTTGTGCCGTCTATTCCTTGAGATCCTGAATAGAATCCAGGAAGAGAAACTTTTTTTAATGATACTTTACTTGTGAAGCTTAATGTAACAGTCTGGGAAGGATATGGTATATATATCCTTCAACTATGAACTCTTCAGAACTAGAAAGTACTCTAAAGACAAAGATCATAGCTGAAAGCCTCCAATCTCTATGATTTCTATTTAAATTACATCCTACAGAGTATTGTGTTTCTTCTATGTCTCATTCTCTTCATGCACATACCACTTTTCTTAGTGTTTATAGTTGAATTATTATTATTTTTTTTTAATCCAGAAATCAACTTTTTGTGTAAGCTCTCTTTCCAAATAATGATGCCATCACCAATGTGGAGTAGAGTAGAAGTGAGATAGGATCCATAAAGTTAAAAAAATAATAAAATAAGCTAAGAAATATTTGGCCCCATATCGATCATCATAGTTGAAGCCTAACTTAGCAGTTGGTAAGGATCTTGTATTCTAGCCAGTTATCCAAACTGATGTCTATCCAATTCTCCTATCAACTGTCTGCCTTATTCTGATTTCCTGTAATTTGTAAAGGTCATAAATGTGAATAATAGAATCTGAGCAGTCTTGAGATCTTAAAAAAAATTTTTTTTAAGATCACAAACTAAGTTTATATATGGAGTGTGAAAAGTATTTAACTTTATAGAGCTTAGCCAAACAAGTTAAAGAGAGAAAACAATGAGAAATTTCAATTTGTATCTGCTCAGTATCTCCCCACTTTGAAGCGTCTTAGATGTAGAAAGAGAGAAATGAAGATGGATGAACTTTTTTTTGACCCATCCTCTTGCCTATCAGTCATATTGTTTATGTGATATTGGCAATTTGATTTGACTTCTATTACTTTATCTGTAATATAAGGCTGTACCTAACAACAGCCTGGAGAGGATGTAATGTATACTTCTTCAGCTATGAAATCTTCAGAATTAGAAATTACTCTACAGATAAGATCATAGTTGGAAGCCTCCAATCTCTGGATGGTTTCTATTTAAATTACATTCTACAAAGTATTGTGCTCTATTTCTTCAATATCTTATTTCCCCCAAGCAGAGTGGAAGTTTCTTAAAGGCAAGGACCACATTACCAATTCACTTGAATTGAATTAAATTCAATCCAACATGTAAATGGTATGTGCAAGGTTCCTTCCAGCTTGAAGTCTATGATAGATCTAGTGAGACAGACATGCTTATGATGGTACAATAGGGAGGAGATCATTTTTTTTTTTTTTTGTAAAACTGCATTTTATAGGAAGATTTATTGAACATTTAGCAGGGAAATGGAACTGGGTTGGGCTGCAGGGCTGGATCAGTAGTTTTATGAAACCAAAGAGAAAGGAGTTGGATTCACGACATATTCCCAAATAGACTGAGAAGACATTAGAACCACAAAAATACACGAGTCTGTTTATATATTAATGATCATTAATACAGGATGGTTCATATAAGTTAGGCTTTGCCAAAGTCTAAGTTAGCATCTAAAAGAACTTGGGTTTTGTTTTTTCAGAAAACCTGGATGCAAGTGTGGCTTGTTCCATGGAAAGCAGCATGGTGGGATAAGAGTGCTTCATTAGGAGTTGGGAAGATCTGGATTCAAATTTTGTCTCTCATACTTATTATATACAGATTACTTAATCTCTTTGTCTCTTGTCTCTCCCTACTTCTACCCCCGGCAGTCAGGGTTAAGTGAGCGTGCCCAACTTCTCCTTGCTAGTAAGTGTCAAATGTCTGAAGCAGGTCTTTCTGACTTCAGGCTTAGTCCTCTATCCATTGTGCTAACTAATTGCTCCTCACTTAATCTCTTAACTTCAATGTCCTCATAGGACCTTCCTCATAGGGTTATTGTGAAATTCAAAGAAGATAAGAGTGTGTAAAATATTACATGTGTTATATACTGGTTTTCATCTCTTATTTAGTACTTTGTGACTCTGATCACATTTTTCCCCACTCTGTACTTTTTTGCTGAGATCATCACATCCTATAGGTCAGTTATCATTTCTATTACACATAAATCTTGCCTATTGTAGGAACTAAAGCCCTGCATGTCCAAGTGTCCGTTGAACATCTCCAGTTGGATGTCCCATAACAATTTAACATTTAAGAAATTTACAATCAGCTTGGGGAGAATGAGACATAGAAGAAACAGAGACAGTAATTTTAATAGAAACCATCTGAGATTGGAGAGTTCTAGCTGTGATCTTATCTGCAGAGTACTTTTTAGGTTGAAGAGGTCATAATGGAATAAAAGTATATACTGTATCCTTCCCAGATTGTTGTATTAAGCCTAAAAAGTATCATTAAGTGGACCTGTGATTGATTGTTATTTTGGACTGAGTAGTTGATCTGTTTATGACTCTATACATAGAATTGTTGTTTGGGAGATGGAAAAAGCCTTTGACATATTTTAGTCCATCTTCCTCATGAAAGTGACTTGCCCCAAGACCAGTTTACTGGACCCATCTCAAGTTGGTGATCAGTTTAACATTGTAGAAAATTCCATATAAACTGTCTTGCTTCTCTCCCCTCCCCCCCATTAATTAAAGCTCCTTCTCCTCCCACTCCTTTCACTAGGGGAAGTGTCATTTCTTTGTTACTAATCTCATTCTTATTCTCATTGTGCTTTTATATGCATCTTTTCTTTATATCATCTTCTCCTTTGCCATTTCTTGTATCATAAGGCAGATTCCCAAACTATAGGATTCTCATGTTTCCTGGGGCTGAAAGAGAATATCAGAGTCAGGAGTTTCCTTAGAGAAAGAATCTACTTCAACCATATCATTTTATAGATGAGAAAGAAGGTCAGAGAAGTGAATTTTCTTGCCTGAGATAGCTGAACTGGGATTTCGATAGTTGATAGAGGTTGTGGCTCCTAGTCCAGTAACCTTTAATCCTCTGCTTTAATCTTTTGGCACACCAATCATTTCTGTGCTTATTTCCTCTCAAAAAAAAAACAAAACAAAAAAAAAAAAAACCCAGAATATGTGGCCATTAGTCATTTTGTTGATACTGCATAAATTCTGTGGGCACAGGATTGTGAAATCAGGGGAGGGGAGCTCAGAATTCAAGCACGTAGACTTTTGTTCCATGGCATAGTTTTGCTGATACAGCACAAATCACATATGTACGTAGTCCTTAGGGTAGGAAGGCAGTTCTATCCAAATTAGGTGACAGTTTGTCAGGTTATTTGGAATACTTCTGATCTCTCTACAAACAGAAAAAAGAATCAATGAAGGTTGTTGCTGATCTGGTCAGACCTCCTTTTGGGTCCAATTCTAGGTATGTTTTAGGAAGATATTAATAAACTAGAGAAAAAATGGAAACAGTGATGGAAAAGACTCAAAATTGCACAGTCCGTTGAGGAATGGGCGTGTTTAGCCCAAAGATAAAAGGAGCCTCATAGATTGAGTGAAGGTATCTCAGCGATCATTTAGTTGAATTTTCTAATGTAAAATTAAGACATTGAGGCCCAGAGAACACAAATAACTTGTCCAAGGTCTGAAAGGCAAGTTATATATTAAGGTCTTTGAAACTCGGGAACTAGTGTCTTTCAACTATACTCAGCATTTGAAGGATTCTCTTGTAGAAGAGGGATTAGGTTTATTTTGCTTTGCCCTAATGTAGCAGAATTTGAACTATTGAGTAGAAATGAGAGGAATTGATTTTGGGCCAGTATAAGGAAAAGCTTCCTAAAAAAAATAGGGCTGCCCAGAAATGGAACGGGCTACCTCACAGAGTACGGAATTATTAATGAAATTCTTCAAATAAAAACTTAGATGAGCATTTCTGTGGAGATTTTTCTCTGCTCTTATAGTGTATACCACAGAAGACATCTTTTTTTTTGGGGGGGGGGGGCAGGTCAGCAACAGAGGTCAAATGATATAGCTACCAAGTCTGAGGATTTGAACTTGGATCCTCCAGACTCCAAGACCATTGTACCACTAGATGCCCCTCACAGGGTATCTTTTAAAAAAAAAAAAAAAAAAAAAAAGGACCAGCTGAGATTAGGTAATCTGAGGGTTCTTCCAACTTTGGGAGTCCATAATTTTAAGTAGTCAGTCAGCAAACTTTTCAATTTAAGTAAGCACTGGGAATACAAAGAGAAGCAAAAAGAGAGTTCTTATCTTTAAGAAGGTCATATTCTATTAATTTATATCTTAGTTCAGAGAGGAGGAATAACCCAAAGATAGCATATAATTTCAAAAGTTAAGAAAAGAGATAGTTTGAAGAGTGAGGTGGTAAACTGTCAGATGCCTGTGATATCAAAGAAGACCGGAACTGAAAAAATACTATTGGATTTGACAAAAAGGAAGTTATTAATAGCTTTCAAGGCAACAGTTTCAGAAAGGAATGGATGCTGAAGCCAGATAAGTTAAGGGAGGTTAGTGAGGAAATAGGAACCAAGTAAACTGTATATTATAGCATAATCCTATAATAATATGTTACAGCAGTAACTACATTTTCATTTTAGAATTTTAACAGTGAAAGGTAGAGAAAGTCTTGCAATCAGATATATGAAGTCACAATGGGCAATTCGACGATGCCTCAGTGGTAGAATATATGCCTGTTATATAGTAGAGACTGTTGTATGTTTTAGGGATCACAAATCTGTTGTTGTAAAAGTTCTTAAATGTTGTCTAGTTCAATTCCCCTCTCGTTTTATACATGGGAAGACTGAGGCCAAAACATGTTAAGTGACTTGTCACTTAGCAAGAGTTAATAAGTACCTGAAAGAATTTGAAGTCAGGTTCTTTCTCTATCTGTTTCTGACAAGTCCAATTGTTACTACTTATTCTGGTACTTTAGTACTTTGGGGATCTTTGATTTCATCTGTGACAATTTTGATAACCTTCTTTGTTCTTTGCAAGTAGTTTCACAAGTTGCTGTGGTCAAAAAAAAATTCATCATCTAGTGGCTTCTGCTAATAGGCTTCTTTGCACCAAGCAAGGCTGGTCTTTTGGCAAAAGGCCAATAATCCATCATTGGGCATATACTTGATGTCTTTTTTATTTTGGGACCTACTAGAGTTTGTACTCTGTTCTTAAAGATTTTGAGATCTTAGGTTCTTCACCCAAAGAACTAACATCCTAGGACTGAAGGATTCACAGGTTAGTTTATGTCACAGACCAGTGATTTTTGCCAGTTTGAGTACTCCTTTTACTAACTCAGATTATAGTCTGTCTGTTACAGCTTTACATGTTACTGAAGCTCAACAAGAGAGCCCACATTTAATCAGTGAGGCAATATGTTTTTGTTAAATGCTAGGAACTGTGAATACAAATCCAAAAGTGAAACAATCTCTGCTCACAAAGATCATACACTCTAATGAGTAAGACAAATGAGAGCATATAAAAACATATGCAGCATAAATATAAAATGAATAAACAGAAATTTATACAAAATAGTTAAATACAAAGTAGTCTGGAAAGGAGGGAGGGTGCTAGCAATTGAGGGGAAATAAACATTTATATTGTGCTTACTATAATTAGCACTATATCAACCACTTTAAAAATGTCTCATTTAATCTTCATTTCAACCATAGGAAGTAGGTGCTATTATTATCATCCCAGTCTTACATTTGAATAAATTGAGGCAGAAAGAGACTAAGTGATGATTTGCCCAGAGCCCTACAGCACAAAAGCGTCTGTGATTAGATTTAAATCTTAGGTAGGACTTTGACTCCAGACCCCATACTTTATCCATCCTGTCACCAAGTGCCTGTAGGATCAAGAGAGACTTCATGGAAAAAATGGTGCTGGAGCTGGGATTCTTTGAGGTGGCACCAGGATTAGGTGTTGAACTCAGACCTTCTTGATCATTTCTTACCCAAATCTCTTTACTGAAATATGTAAGATTTGCAAAGCTCCTTATAGACATTATTTCTGTTGATCTTCATGAGGGGCTATTGTTGTCTCCATTTGACAGATGAGGAAATTGAAGCTTAACATGTTGTGGATCCCACAACATAGCTATAGCTAATAAGTCCATGAAATGAAATTTGAGCTTGAATCATCTTGATTCCAATTTCAAAGCATTAAATCAATAAAATCTTACTTCTTGTGGAGCAAGAGTATTAAAAAGAGATATATGAGGCTTATACAAGCCAGTGGGATATATTTGGGTACTGGAATGTCAGAACTAAACTCATGCTCATTTGATAACTTTGAGTCCCTGTCTTTTACTCTTTTGGGGGGAAAGTCAGTTTAATTACCATCATAACAGATTTATGATGTGGGCTTGTTTTTTAGGTGCTTGACTTCTCCAAGATTTTTTTTATAAAGGAGAGATGGTAGGGAGCAAGTCTCAACATCAGAAACACTCATTAAAGTGTTTCTTGGGGTAATTTTTGAAGCTGAACAAATATAAGATGGAAGAATAATCATTCTTGTATTAAAATGGCAGAAAAAGAGCTTTTGGTCAAAGTGATCTTCTGATCATGATATAGAAGCGCCACATTGTGTGTTAATCCCAAAATTAAGTCTGATATTGGAATATAAAAATTAAACCAGTCAGGCTGTAGGAACCGTGAGGTAATCTCTTTATTTTACACAATACTGACATTATTTAAAACATAATACTGTTTTAGAATTTTGCAGCCAAAGGGGAACCTGGGATATTTGGATAATTTTCAGAGAAGACACTACACAAATGACTAAGGGCTTGAAAAATAAGACTTGAGAGAAAAAAGGGCTGTTTATTCAGCTTGGAGAAGATAAGAATGAGAATATTTAATTATACTTTTCAGGGATCTGAAGGATTATTCTAATGAGAGCTTACCATACCCAGGCTAGTGACCAAATGTTCATCTCAACTGAGAATAGAATTGGATTAAACTTTAGTGTGAGGGATATAGGTTAGATGAAAGGAAGAATTTCTTTTTTGAGGAAAAAGTTATAATTATATTTGTATTGTATTTTAATCTCTCTGGGCTTCAGTTTCTCATCAGCAAAGTAAGGAGCTAGACTACATAGCTTCCAGTGTTTCTTCTAGCTCTAAACCTATGATCACGTTTGCATATTGGTGACTCATGTGCAGCACAGATATAGTAACTGTATTAATTAGGATATATTTTCTTTATTGAAATCCCCCAACTACTCTGAATAAAACTGAATTTATTATATAGATTGCCTGGTAGGGTTGGCTCTGGACTTGGAAGAATTTCTTTACAATGACATTTTAATTTTTTTCAGAGAAATTAGAGTTTTATTAAGTGGTCGTAGTGAAGGGATTCTCTTTTTTGGAAGTAATTAGGATTAAGTGATTTGATCAGTACCACACAGCTAGTAAATGTTTGAGGTCATATTTGAATTCAGGTCCTTCTTGATTCCAAAACCAGCTCTCCAGCCACTGTGCCTTTAGCTGCCTCTAGGGAAGGGATTCTTTTTAAAATTATTATAGCTTTTTATTGACAGAACATATGCATGGATAATTTTTCAATATTGTCCCTTGTACTCACTTCTGTTCCAACTTTTCCCTTCTCTCCCTCCACCCCCTCCCCTAGATGGCAGGCAGTCTCATACATGTTAAACATGTTAAAGTATATCTTAAATACAGTATATGTGTACAGATCCATATGTGTACAGTATATGCACAAGAAAAATCAGATTCAAAAGGTAATAATCTGGGAAGAAAAAAAATGCAAGCAGTCCACATTCATTTCCCAGTGTTCTTTCTTTGAGTGTAGCTGATTCTGTCCATCATACAATGACATTTTTAAACATGAATATGTATTATTGAAGGAATTTGTAGAATTAATTTCATCTGTTCAGGAGATATGATAGGCTCTTGAAAGTAGAGAGATTGGGTTGGGGACTGGCAATGGCAGGCCATGATGAGCTGAAAGCTAGATATAACAACCTCCCACTGCTTGAGTTTTTAAACTGATAATTTTGTATGGACTGTGAATGATGTAATAAATATCCAAATGGCCCTTGGCAGAAAAAAAGATTCCTTACCCTTGGGCTAAATGAATCAACAAACAGTATGAGGCAGGCAGCATACTGAACACTGGCAGTACAAAGACAAAAATAGAATAATCTTTACCCTCACAGTGCTTACTTTCTTTTGGTGATATGTAAAGTTAAATAAAGGAAACAAGGTAAGATGGCACTAGCAGCAGGAAGGATATGAAAAGGCCTCATTGGAGGGGAACTTTGAACAAAATTAGGGATTCTAATAAGTAGGGGTGAAGAGAGAATGAATACCTGACATGGAAATGGTTGTTCTGAAAACATGGAGGTAGGAGGTAGAATCTTCTACAAAAGAAACAGCAAGACCAACTTATTGGACTAAATTGTATGTGTATGTGTGGGGGAATAACATGATGCTAGAAAGGTAGGTTAGAACGTGTAAAATGCTTAAATTTTCAAACAGGAATTTTTATTTGATCTAGAGGGAGCTGTTGTGTTAAGCTTGGGCTTTAGAAAAATCATTTCAGCTGCTGTTTTGAGGAGGGATTGGACAGGAGAGATCTGAAACCAATTAGGAGGCTATTGAAATAGTCCAAGTAAGAAGTGATGAAAACTTGGACTAATGTGACAGTTGTGAATAGAAAGAAGGGGATGAATGTGAGATGTATTATGGAGGTAGCCTTGAGTGATGCTGAGTAACTGCTTGGACACATTGTGTAGGTTTGTGAGGTGTGGAGGATTACTCTAGGAATGGGAACCTTTCACATCCTGAAGTGGTGGTGTGCCGGTGACAGAAATGTGCAAGTTTGCAATAGAGATGACATTTTGGGGAAAGAGAATGAATTTTGTTTCAGACATGTTGAGTTTGAGAAGTCTCTAGGACATCCAGTTTGAAATGTGTAGTAGGCCTTTGGTAATGTGGGACTGACCCTTTGAAAGAGATTAGTGCTTGGCCACATGTAGACTTCTAGGAGAGAGAACCCTTGAATCTTGGAGCATGAGGGGATCAACCAGAGAATCAGAAGAGAGGGCGCTGGACAGAGGCTGGGGTGTGCCCACAATTAGGGAGTTTGATATGGATGATAAAATAATAATGAAAACTGAGAAAGTTCAGGTAGGTATGAAAAGAACCTGTGATTCAGTGAGAACCATTCTTAGATTATGTAAGCACTTCACAAGTGCTCTCTCTGCCAGCCACTGTGCTAAGCACTAGAGATACAAATACAAGCAAGTGAAATGGTACTTGTTCTCAAGAGCTCCTATTCTAATGAGAGAAGACAATTCATAAAGGGCAGCTGAAAGGTATAGAAGAGGTAACCAATCTGTGCTGGTAAATGTTTAATGACTGACTGGTTCTCTGGGGGGGAAAGTGTCAGTTTAATCACCATCGTTAATATTTTCTCCATTACTTAAATCAACAGAACAATATATCAAACCCTGATTTATAGTATTTGCCAATTTCCAAGTCGTAAATGGTCACACTGAAAATTTTACAACCTGCTCATTTGCCAGAGGTATAAATGCTGCTTGCATTGGAAGTTTAATAACTTGATCATTTGCTAGAGATGTAAGTGCTTACATTGACGATTTAATAAGCTGCTTGGGCAGGTAAAGGCTGGCTCCAGGACACACCTGGTTGGCATGATGTGTGGAAGGCAGAGAAGTGGTATAGAGGCTTCATTGGGAGAAAGAGAAGGTTGAAGCTCATCTATCAAAATCTGGTCCCAGGTGCAGACAGGGACAGGGAGGTCTCGATGGGAAGTCTAATAGTGTGAGTGATGGAGGAAGCATGACAGCTTTGGAAAACTTGCTGCTTCTCATTCTTCTGGCCTTGGGTCACATTGGACAGGTATTGTTCTCACTAGGTTTCTGTTTGTTTATTTATTTTTTTACTGCTAAAGTTTTCCTCTAGAAATGAGGGAGAACAAAAATGGTTTATAGGGAGACTGTTGCCCAAGTTAAGTAAGAAGATAATCAGATGAATTTGAATTGCCTAGTTCAGAGGAACTGTTTAAACCAGCAGATATGATTGGTATCAGGAGATACTGTGGCACTAGGGAAGGGTAGAATGTCCTGATTTTCAAAAAGGGAAGAATGCAAATGCTAAGTCAGTGAGATTGATTTCTGTTTTTAGGAAGAATCAAACATAAATCACTAAAGAGGTGGTTAGTGAATATCTAGAAAAGGAAGCAGTGATTACAAAAAGCTAGGGTGGTTTCATGATAAATTAGTCTTAATTTTCTTTGGAGACTTTTTACACTAGTAAGCTCAGGAAAATCTTGTAGATAAAATTTATCCAGAAAACAGTTAATAAAGAACTTCATGCTCTCCTTTTAGAAGAAATAGAGTTATGTTGACTTATATGATATTACATAATTAGTTGGGTTTGGAACTAGTCAAATGTCCAGACTCTAAACAAGCAGCCATTAATAATTTGGCAAGGTGGCTCTAGATCTTGCCAAGAATCTGTTTGGCTCTGTGCTGCTTGGCATTTTAATTTATTTATTTCATTTATCTGCCCATCTCCCGTTTATTTCAATCAGTGATAAAAGCATAGATGATTATTCTTGTCAAAAAACAAGGCTGAGGGGACAGCCGACACAAGTAGATGACAGAGTCAGGATCCCAAAATATCTTGATTGGCCAGAGCACATTGAGCTGAATCTAATAAAATGAAACCAATAGGGATAAGTGTAAAGTCTTACATTTAGGTTCAGAAATCATCTTCTAGGGAACTAGATGGAGGAGCTGTGGTAAGGAAGCAATTTGTCTGTGAAAGGTCTGGAAGTGTGGATTGCAGACAGTGTGATGTGGCAGCTGAAAAACTATTGTGATCTTAGGCTGAGTAAAGAAAGTATTAACTTCCAGGAATGAGGTAGAAAAGTTCGTCTCTATTCTCCCTTGGTCAGACTACATCTGGAATATTTGTTTAAATTTAGGCATCATGCTGATGGACATGGATAGAATGGACACTGATAAACTGGAGGATTTTGAGACCATGTGATAAGAGAATCACTTGAAGAACTTGGGAAGGAGTGGGGAGGTACTGTGTCCTGTAGAAGAGAGGTTATACTTTTTCTGTTTAATCCTTGAGGTAGAACCAGGAGTAATGTATGGAAGGTGCCAAAGAGTCAGATTTAGACTTGACATCAGCACCAAAAATTACTGAAAATTAGTGTTGTCTGGATTTGTAGGGGCTCTCAGGAGGCAGTGGATTTCTCTTCATTATTGTTGCATTGTTTCAGTCGTGCCCTGTTCTTCATAACTCTATTTGGAATTTTCTTGGCAGAGATATTGAAATGGTTTGCCATTTCCTTCTGCAGCTCATTTTACAAATGAGCTAACAGAGGCAAACAGAGTTAAGTGACTTACCCAGGCTCACATAGATAGTATGTATCTTAAGTCTAGATTTGAACTCAAGAAGATGATTCTTTCCACTGTGTTACTTAGTTGCCCTCGATGGTAGATTTTCAAATATTGGACTACTATTTGCTTGTTATATTATGGCGATTATTCTTTTTCTTGTATAGTTTTTGGAGAATTGCCTAGATAAATAAGTTAAAACTTACAAGGAGCCCATTAAAAGAAGGTACAATAAAATAGCTGTCATTAGTTTTGGGAAAAAGCTTTTGAAAACTTTTTACAAAAATGATCAATAAATTAGTTTTCTCTTTGATAACGGAACTGAACTGAGGTGGGTTAGGTATATTGTATTCTTTGATTTATATTTAAAGAAACTAGGATATTAGAAGGATGAAAAATGAACAGCATGTTTATTATAGTCATAAATTTTGAGTTTCTTCTGAATGCTTTTGAGCAGGGCTTCTTAAATTTTTTCCACTCATGACCTCTTTTTGCCTGAGAAATTTGTACTTGTCCCTAAATATGTAGGTATATAAAATAGGTATACAAATCAAATATTTACTGATAATAAAAATAATTATACAGTCCTCATATTTAGACCCTATATATGGTGGCAAACCAGTTTAAGAAGCTGAGTTTATTAGGACAAAGAGAAAAACACATCCTTATTTTTCAAATCTAAGCAATACATGAAAGGCTCAAATTCCTTCTTGGAATCTTAGACCCTGATGCCTTTTTGGTTGCTGGACATAGTTTCAATTATTTCTCTTCTCATTTTTCTTTCCAGTACAGGAGGCAGAATGGCAAGTGTATTGTCACGGCGCCTTGGCAAGCGATCCCTCTTGGGAGCCCGAGTGTCTGTCCCCAATGCTTCTGGAGAGGGCTTAGCAGCAGCAGTACAACCCTCAGGTTCCCATGCTGAGCTGGTTGGGGTGGTTGCCCCCCAACCCTTCCCTGCCTACAAGGACAACCATTGCCAGGAACATTCTAAGGAGATCCTCATGGCTCCTGGTGTTCCAGGTCTACAGCAAGTGGTATTTCAGCCAGGGCAAAAGGTAAGTCAGAGAACAGTATGGGTGGAAGTGTGGTTCTGTCTCCTTAGGCTTGGAGTTGGAATGCTCAGAATCTTTACTCTCAGTTTGGGGATAAGATTGAATATAGGGAGAGGAGTCATGGATGCTGTTTTTCCTCTCAAACCACTCATTTCTGATCTCTCCTACATTTGTCATAAGAGAAGCACACTTTCTTTACTGTATACAGTGATCTTTTGATTCTCCACATTTCACTATGTATCAGTTCATATAAGTTTTCCCAAGTTATTCTGAAACCATCCCCCTCATTTCTTATAGTACAATAATATTCCACCACAAATATATACTACCACTTGCTCAGCCATTCCCCAATTGATGGCATCCCCTCAATTTCCAATTCTTTGCTACCACAAAAAGAGCTACTACAAATATTTTTGTACATATGGATCCTTTTCCTTTTTTGTTTTTGGATCTCTTTGGGATATAGACTTAGTAGTGGTATTGCTGGTCAAAGGGTATGCTTAATTTGATAGCACTTTGGACCTAGTTAATAATTGTTCTCCAAAATAATTGAACCATTTCATAACTCTGCCAACAGTTCATTCCTGTACCTATTTTCTTGTATCCCCTAAGAGAGAAATTTTAGAACTTAAGTCTGGATATTTGTACTACAGACCTTCTGCTGCCTGTGGGTACACCATATTACAATCCATCATACCTCCTGCCTCTCTGTTGAATGAAGTGCTTCCAAAGTCCACTGAACTGAGTTATTGGTATGTCTTAGACTGTCCCAGAGTCTTCCCAGATACTAATGAAATGAATGATATTTGTCTTAAATATTTGTAAAGACTAGATGGCATATACATTGGTATAGGAGCCAGCAAACCTTTAAAAACTAGATACCATTGTTTTCTTTAATGCTTTTTTTTCCCTCCCTGGAATGTGTACCAAATGAACTTTTAACATTAGGGGTAAGAGGAATACTGACTCATTGTGGATAGTTAGCTGTAGGCTGTTTATGGATAGATACAAAGAATCTAGGTGCTGTGATGTTGGAAGCTGTGATGGTGGTGAATGACAGTCATTGTTCTCATGATATAGATCACAAAACCCAACTTTACTTTATAAAGTCTCTCTTTGACCATGCCTTGGAGGCTTTGGGTACATGTAGAAACTTCTGCTTCCTCTCATATATTATGACTTTTCCTTCCTCTTCTTTTGAGTTATGGGTAGGGTTGGATGTGGTGGAAGTTTTTTATGTTAATGCATCTTGAAATAAGTGATTGGCTGTGTGCCTTCTCTCTTTTGTGCTGTCAGAGTGCTTGGATCCTCCAATGCTGTGTACTCTTTTTGAGGAAGTGGGGAAGGGAAGAGCAAATGACTCTTTAGACTCAAGGAGCCATTTGGTCTTGAAGCTTGTTTGTTTTAAAGAGGTAGTTTGGGATCAATCTCTAGTCATTCAAGAATCATGGACAGCAGCAGGTGAGACTCGAGGGCTGAATGAGATTAGCAATATAGATTAGAGGTTAGTTTTCCCCTGTCCCCCAGGAGCAGACCTAGAGTAGAAATCAAAGGCCTTTTGTCAAGTCAGAACCAAGTACATCATCTCAGCCTGGGAATGTTGTCAGATATTAGAGAGAGTGTGTTGTGTAGGACAGAGTATTGGTTCAGGAGTGTGGGTCGGACAGCATTCAGATCCCGCCTCTGGCAGTAACAACTGCCTTAACTAAAGGCTTAATTTTCATGAGTCTACATTTCCCTCTCTGTAAAATGGAGATAATTCCTCTACTGGTCACTGCCTTAAATAAGGGCTTCATTTTCATTAGTCTCCATTTCCCTCTCTGTAAAATGGAGATAATTTCTACACTGATTACCTCACAAGTTCTTAGGAGTGTCAGGTGGAATTAATACTTACAAAGTGATTTGTGAAGTTTAAAAGTGCTGGGAAGATATCTCCATTCAATCCTCTCTCTGTCATCTAAAGGGAGAGTTGGTAGGCTATAGGTATGGAATAACATGACTTATCTATGTTTCTTTGTTTTGAAGAAGAATTCTTCTATTAGGTACAAGAAGGAAGGCCAGAAAAGAGTTGTTGGGAACTGATAAGGAGGCATTATTGTTGTTGTTTTTCTTAAAGAGCATCAATAAAACACATGTTTTTGTGAAGAACCTTTATGAGGGAGCCATTTCTTTGCCTTGACTTAGAACTTTTATGTGGTTTTTCTTGAGGCAAGAAGAAATGCAGGGTGTTTAGTGTGGGCCCTGCAGGTGGGGACCCCTGGCTAAGGGAAAAGGTGTGAGCATGGGGAGGCAGCAGGTGGATCTGGACACCTGAACTTGAGGGGGTATTAGAACCCCAGGAAGAAACCTACAGGACTGACGGTGGGTTTCCCTTGTTCTCTCCCCCAGGTCTGCGTGTGGCATGAGGGCCAGGAGTGTATGGGATTAGTGGAGCAGCATAGCTGGGCAGAGGATAAGGTGACTGTTCTGCTGCTGGACCAGAAATTGCAAATCTGCTGCAAATCGGAGGAGGTATGGCTGCCGGAGCTGAAGGGATCTGGGCCGCCCCCAGCCATGGAACAGACAGCTCCTACTACAGTGTACAGATCTGTCTCTCGGAATATTGATGTCCCAAAGAGGTTTGTATGGGAAGGACCTGCGTCCCTGCATGTGTGGGTAGCTGTGTATGTCATGGGGATGCTGAATGAGAAGAATTCTGGTTAGGATGACAAAGATTTAAGGGGGTCCCTTTAGCCAGCCCCTTGGCTGTGGGCTGTGTGCCCCAAGTTTTAGGGATGGGACCCTGGCTCGAGGCTCTCTCTCCCTCACCCAGATTTAATTTGAGGGAATTTTGATTTTGAGCTCTTTCTCTATCAGCTAATAATAATAGCTAACAAGGATATATAACAAGTATACAGCCCTTAGATTTTCAAAGTGCTTTATGTATTTTATCTCATTAGAGTTTTATTAACTCTATGAAATGGGTAACTATTGTTATCCTAATTTTATAGCTGAGGAAAGTGAGATTGAAAGAACCTGAATGACTTGTTCAGGGTCCCTGAGCTGGTAAGTGTCTGCTGTGGCAGGGTTTGAATTCAGGTCTTTCTTGCTCCAGGTCCAGTCTTTTGTTCCTAGTGACATATTGCTGCCCTGGGATGCTCACCTCACTGTAAAGAGGGCTAAATAAGCAAGTGCTTTATCACAGCCTTCTCTGAGAGGAGGGCGATATTCACCCTTCCTCTAGGTTCTTTCTCACCTATAATTGGCCATTGGTTTTTTGTCTTAGTAGAAGGGAATTTGGTGATATAGATGATCCTAAGCATCATAGAATGGCCACTTGGTTCTTTGCTTTAAGGCAGCTAAGTGGTGCAGTAGGTAGAATGCTGGGTCTGGAGAATGGAAGCACTGAGTTCAAATGCAACCTCAGACACTTACTAGTTATGTGACTGAGTAAGTCACTCAACTCTATTTGCTTCAGTTATCTCATCTATAAAATGAGCTGGAGAAGGAAATAGCAAATCACTCCAGTATCTTTGCCAGGAAATGCATTGGGTCACAAAGAATTGGACATGACTGAAATAACTGAACAACAACTTAACTTTAGGTTCGGTGGTATAATTTTTTTCTCCCAGAACTCCAAAAGATTTCCATTTTTAGTTGCCACATATTATAGTATAAATTGATCTATCAAAGTTAAACAAATTAAGGAACCTTTCTTTCTTTGGGATGGATATATTGGGTAGATTGACAGCAGAGGCTTATCCCATCCCTCTGTATTGTTAGCAGTGGCTGGTTTGTAAAATGCATTCTCATCACCTTGTTTTCTTCAGCTCTTAATATTCAGTTTATAATTTGGCATTAGGTGGTATTTGTGATGGTTTTATTGCCTGCTGCTTCATAGTCATAGTGGTGGCCAGATGGCTCAGTGGAGAGAGGGCCAGACCTGGAATCAGACCTGAATTCAAATCCAGTCTGAGACACTTACTAGTTGTGTGATCCTGGGCAAGTTACCTCTGTTTGATTCAGATTCCTCAATTGTAAAATTGGGTAAATAATAACACTTGCAAGGTTGTTGTGAGGGCTAAATGAGATATTATTCATAAAGCACTTTACCATAGGGTCTGGAACACAGTAAGTGCTATGTAGATGCTTATTCTCTTTCCCTCTAGTTTGTAACTTCTTTTCATCAAATTCATAAGATGAATTTTCATCAAATTCATCAAATTCCTATGAAATTAAATATTTGAGGGATTTTCTCTGAGAAGCAATATGGTAGAAAGAGCACTGGCTCTGAGGATAGATATCCTGAGTTCAAATCCCAATTCTGACACTATCTACTTGTATGACCTTCACCCCAAATCATTTAGTCTCTGTGGGCTTCAGTTTCCCTAACTGAAAAATGAGGGGATTGGGTTAGATAGCCTTCCCTTTCAATTCTGAATCCAGGATTCTATTGTGCTAAATGGCAGCTCAGTCTCTTGTTGCTTCAGATGCTATTAAAACAGTTTGATGTGCCTGGGTGTTAGCAAATAAAAGACATATTGTTTACTACTTTATATAACACATTCCTGTTACTTTTGCCTATCATTTAACCTTGTACACTGTTATTTATCATTCCTGGTGTGAGTGAAAGAGGAAAAACTTGCTCATAGTCTTTTCTAAAGCAAAATTTTACAAACCTTTTGACCAGGCAGCAGAAAATGATATGATGTATGGGACTTAAATTTGGGGACAAATATTTTTGTGTTCAGATCTACAAAGCACTATATGTGGACTAATATTTAGTAAATTTTTTTTTTTGTGTGTGTCTAGAAATTTGTCTAGAAAGTGTCCCAGTATGGAAATATTCATTCACCCATATTGTCAGTTCATGTATAACTTACAATTTCCTTGGGCATTGAGAGGTTAGTTAAGCTATTATTGATCCAGAGTTAGCTAGGATGTATCAGAAATAGGACTTAAATCCAAGGTTTCCTGGATTCTGAGGCTTATAGCTTCTCATTCAGTAGATATAAGTAAATGAATAAAGAAGCATTTAAGTGCTTAACTCTGCAAGTCACTGTGCTCACTACTGGGGATATAAATGGAAAATTGAACTCATGTTCTAATAGAGTCTTAGGAGGCAGTGGTTTTTATTGGGGGGAGAAGGGGGAATAGTGTCAGGACAGATGGAAATGCCTGGGAGTTTGGAAGACTCAGAAACAAAGCTGTGGTAAGATCCTGTGTTCCAGATGGCAAGTGATCTAGTTTGACTAGGGTGTAAAGAAGGGAGAAGATTAATATAGAAAATAATCTTTTTGAATGTCATTTTGATTAAGAAGATCATAGTAATTTCTGATATTGAACCATTTAATAGTGCCAAGGATTTAGGGGGTGAGAACTTTCTTTTTCAGGTTTTAAGTATCTGTGGTTTGGGGACTGCCATGTTAGCTGAGACATTTCTTATGGTCTTGAAACATCTCTAATGGAGTTGCTTGCTCTCCTGCATGATGGTGGCAGGATCAAACTGGAGATAGAGATAAGGGATACTGTTAGTCATAACATAAACATATAGGCATAAAATCCTAGGTGTTGTGTCTGTGGGGGGCTTGAGATGAGGTAGCATGGCTGGTAATCTGTTTTTCTTCCATGTCATAATGAAAGAAAATTTTAAATTATGTAACAAGGTGTTAATGTTAGCTTCATACCATAAATTATTATTTTTTGGTGGAATGAAATTTAAGGTGGATCTCTTATCAAATATTGGAATTCTGGAATGCTGTCCAGAAGTTTATTTCAAAATTGTCTCAACCTTTTCTTTTGGTAATTTCAAGTTTAACTCATAGCTATAATTTTATTCTCAAACAATTTATTATTATTTATTATTGTTATTATTATTTTTGAAAGAATTTTAAAGATTTTATCAGTGTGAAAGAATTTGATCGTTGAAATTTGGTTTAGGGAATTTTTATTTAAAGATCTTAAAATTTCTTTAGTTTGTGGGACTATTATCTTAAGAAATAGGTCCTGTTGACATTCACAATTGATAATTTGGTTGGTTTCTTGAAGGGATAAACCTAGTTTGTTTTAGTTATGTCCTTTTGTGTGGAAGTATAGAGCAAAACCTGCCCCTCCTCAAAAAGAGGTGGGAGAATGATTTGAATATTTAAAAGTTTCAATAGGCTTCTTTGCCATCATCTTTTCTTTTTCATCATTTTTGTCTCTGAATAAATCACTGTGTATCATGTAATAGAAAGATTAAACTGGGATTCCAGAAGACCTACATTCAGATTCTGCCTGTGACCTTTATTAGTTATGTAACCATGATCCATTCACTTTACCAGCCTAAGCCTCAGTTTCAACGTCTGTAAAATGGCAATAATACTTGCAGTACTAGCCTCTTGAGGTTACCTTGTTGATTTAATGTGAGTTTATGGGCCTTGACTCCAGCAGGTCATTTGGGATTGGTCTGAAGTTTGTACTTGTCTACTTACACTAGCAATAAAACTCACAACATGAGTTGTGAAAAAGTTGTGAAAAGAAAGAAATCTGATCGGTGTGCTGTACATGTCTTGTGCAAAACATGTTACATGTTAGGGACAACCAGGAACCATTGTGAATAGAATGAACCTCAGTTTTCTCATCTGTAAAATGAGGAAACAATAGTGTCTACCTGCGAGGCTTGTTCTGAAATATTTATGAAGTGTATAGCACAGTGCCTGGCACAAAGTAGAAGTTTAATAAATAGTTGTTCCCTTCTTTTCTTCATTGATTTTGGTCTTATTTCTTGAGTAACCAATAACGTTGCAGAATGTATCCTAGAATTGTAGGATTGCAGTTATCTCCAGAGTGGATAATACACATGCAAACAGTCATCAGGAGGATTGTGGAGCTCTTTGGAACCATCTTAATCTTTATTACACCCCCTTCCTCCTCTCTGTCTTTGAATTCAGGAAGTCAGATGCAGTGGAGATGGATGAGATGATGGCAGCCATGGTCCTGACTACATTGTCTTGCAGCCCAGTAGTGCAAAGTCCTCCTGGCATTGAGTGCAATTTACCTGGTGAGTCTTCCCACCAATCCCACTCAAGAAAAGGACTGATTGGGGATCTGATTTTGGAGGGGGCCCCTTAAATTTAACTTTTTTTTTTAGCCGCCATATGCAAGGAACACTGGCCTGGACATCAGGATTCTTGAATTCTATTTGCAGTCACATTCCACCTCATGCTTTTCTGAGTGATCCTGTGTTAGTTCCTCCCTTCTCTTTCCTCAGTTTGCTCACCTGGGGAGGAGGATCCTGGAGCATTTTGAAGATGAATGAGAGCACTGGACAGAGTCTCACTGGCCAGATGAGTAAGTTCTTCCATGGGAGTAAGTGAGGCACTTAAGGTGGGAAACTTGAAATAAGCCAGCAGAGGGATATTTGGTTTACTAGGAAAATAGTGTATGTGGCCTCCAAATGTTCATATCCCTCTCCAAGTGTCTTAATTCAGCCTTGTAAACCAGGACATTCCTGCAGGGCCTAACCCCAAAAGAAATTAATTTAAGCCTAAAATCAGTCCAGGTATGGGCAAAAAAATATTTTAATAGAAAGTAAAAATATGACCTCACAGCAAATTGATTTGGTTCTCTTTCTGAATGCTTTTGGTACTATTTGAAACATGCCATTGCCATAATTATGGGGAATGGTTGGTGAATATTAGTAGTTTGATCAGATTTGTTGTGTGGGCCTGAAGGTTTTAAATTAAATTGTAAGGCTGGCCTGAAACTTACTCCCAGGGAACAACTTTACTTACTGGAACAGTCAGTCTAATTTAATTGCCAATTATTCTGAGTTTTGTGGGGCAACATGACATTTTTTGTAAGAAAAGTGACTGTATAAACTCCTTATATTTATATAATTGATTAACTTATCAGTTACTTAAATAAGTCTGACATTCAAGAATTTTATTCTTTCTTAATATCAAGGAATAAGTTGATGTATATAATTAAGTCAGTAGAATGTGTTTTATTGGTTCTGTAAACACATCTTAACTACTTCAACAAGAGGAAGAATGTAGCCAAAGTTCTGAACTTGTAAGAATGGAGGATATGCATTCACATATGTAAGCATATATGCTATAATATAGAAATAGAAAGAAAAATGTAGTAGATATTATGATATAAATATTACATACTGTTATCATATTATATAAATACAATATAAATATATAAATGATAAAATAAGTATATACCATATATAACACATACATAATAAACATAATAAAAAATAAGGGAAAGTAGATGGTTATAAAGACATCAAGTCCTACCAATTCATTGTACTCTGCTCTTGTACTCCAACTGGCCAGTTCCAGTCACCATCTTATCTCTTTCTTTGAAATGTTTTCAGGTTCTCTTTAGGAATTAACTATTTTAAAATCAGAAAAGATAGCTGATTATCATTGGAATAAATGGGCAAATGGCATTTATTTAATGGCTAATTTTCCTGAAATGCATTTATTATATAAAGCAATATATAATTTGCCAACCTTCCAAAACTGGGTTCTATTTAAGAGTATTCCTTAAGTTCTGAAAGTTCTTCTTGGCTTTTTTCTTCAGGATTGCTACGTGAGCATTGATTTTTGTATAGGTAAAGACGGTAAGGATTACTGTAAAGTTAGTGGCAATAGAAATTATCTAGAAAACAATTTTATGTGTTATAAGCACATAAAAGTAACATCCATTTTTTTTTTTTAACAGATTTTCAGTACTTAGCACATAGTACTTACTTTAGTAACTGCTTATTCAAGGGCACATAGGCAGCACAGAAGATAGAGCAGCAGCCCTGGATTCAGGAGGACCAGAATTTAAATCTGGCTTCTTATTATTGCCCAGGAGGACCTGGGCAAGTCACTTAACTCTGACTCAAAAAAAAGGCTTATTTGTTCATTTACAGAGTTTTGATACTGTACTGATGATAAAAAGAATATATACATATTTAGTCCTGGTTTTTAAAAAACCTGCTAAGGTGACATGACATGTATATGTTATCTACATAATATAAGCAGAAATTACTTTTTGGTTTTTTATTTTTCACCTATTAAAAAAACACTTTATTTGTCCCCTTTAAAACTTCAAGTGTATATAGAGTTAATTCAAGTGTAGACAGTTGGAAAGAACAAGTATATATGGAAGATTTGGGATCAAAGTTTGCTCACATCTTGACCTCCTTTTATTTTTATCCCTGATTCTTGAACCAGATGCTTTCTGTGTTTCCTGAATTTTTCCTGATGGTCCCCATCAGGATTAAACTCTGTGCATGCTTCCTGATATTTGACTTAAACCAGGAATCAATATTTGAGCTGCTTTGGAACTCCTGTAATGCAATGGGTTGTGCTAGTTTCAAGGTCTAACAATTTGGAAACATGACTCATTTACTTAGCCTGCAATTTTCTTGCAAGGGGTGGGATTTGAGGGAAGCCTTAAGTAGGAAACTATATTCGGTATATGGGACAAAAAAGTGGGATAAAGGCAGGAATGTGTTGCTACCACAAATGTCGTGACAGTATGCTTTGAAATCCACTGTGAGGAGGTCTGACGTAATTTTAATGGCAATAGAAGAGTTGATAAGAGGTCTTTCCTATTTTATCTTACAGAACATTGGGTAACTGTAAGATTCTTATTTCCTGCCTTATTTGAAAAATAAGTCATTGTCTAAGCTTTTCAGACACATGATCTACTTATTGCAATGCTATAAATTATCCTGAGCCAAGCATTTGAGAGAAATTGGATTTACCCCTCAACAAGAAACAGGCAGGAGTGATTATAAAAACTGAAGATGCAATCTACACATTGGCACTGTGTATAAAGACTGGTGAATACCTGCATTCTTCCACTGTCTCTGAGTAGTAGAGAATGGAATACAGAAAAATTTTACAATCCCAAAACTTTCCCAGGGGAGATCATCTGAGATAGCATGGGGTAGTCTTCCCCTACAGTGCTGGTCTTCATTGTTTGTTCTATGTTACTATCTCCATGGGACATGTCACTTTTTTCTTAATTTCCTATCTCTTCCATATTACCTGACAGTTCTTTATTGTTAGTCCAGACTAAATCCAGAACAATAATAGTTTTCATTTTTACTTCATCTTTATTGTTACTTTCATCTCCCAGAATGGGAAGTCATTAATCTCCCAGATATTCTGCTTGGAACACAATTTGATTTCCAGAAGATATCGGAGAGTTAAAGTCCTTTTTGGCTGCCGTATGTTATCACTTGGCCAATTTTATAATCTGCATTAGCAAAGTGTCACTTATGTTTTCTGTGTCTGAACAGTCCAACAACATTTTCACACAATGTTATCATAGCATTAGAGCTAGAAGGAACTGCAGAAGTCATTCTAGTTCAAACTCCAGATGAAGAAAAGGGGGTCCAGAGAGGTTGTATTTTGCCTAAGGTCCCATAGATATTAAGCATCTAAAGTGAGACTTGAATCTGATTCTGGAGGGCAATGTCCCTTTCACCCTGCCACAGTAGACCATCTAATGTCTCCTGTCACGCTTCCTTTATCAAGTCTGTCTATGCTTTATTTAGATACAATGCAATCTTATTCCTATATAAATACATATTTTAAACAAAATATTTTCTCCACTTTTCTATCATTTAATGATATCATTATTACCTTGTACTTCTATTTTTTGTTTTGTTGTCTAAACTCTGTATTAGCGTGTACAAATCAGAGATGATATCTATTTAGCCCAAGTAACTTCCTTGTGTTTTTGCTTGAAATTTATTTGGTGCTACATTGACTAAGTTGCTTTGTTCTTTATCACGTGTTTATAGTATTATTTGGAACAGTTTATTTGGGCATTTTTCTCCCTCTTCTCTTTGTGTTTCAAAGTTTATCTTAAAGTCATCTTGATCAAGTTATTAAATCTTTTGCTAAATATGTTATTCCCAGTATTGATGAACTGTATTTCATTCTTTATCAGGAGCCATTATGGGATCTTAGACCAAATACTCTTTGACACCATTTATATAATCAGCTGTTCACTTCCCATATCATTCTTTCTTTTTCAATTATGACCTTTGGCTTGAAGAGGTAAAAATACCACCTGCTTCCCTAAATCTTTCTGATTCTTTATGTAGGACTTTGAAGGAAGGAGGGAAGGAGGCAGTCATTTATTAAATTCTTACTATTTTTCAGGTACAAACACAAACTAAAAAAAAAGTAACCAAAGGTCATTTTTACACATTTTTCTGATGATAGTTTTTTCTTACAAGAATTAGAGGAGGCAGGTAGCGTTTGGCGGATTTGAGAAATATTGGCAAGGCCTTTGCCATGTTTTGGATATGCACCCTGAGGAGACAGTACACCTTGTCAGCCATGTTGGCTTTAGACACAGCTGCTTCTAAATGTCTTAGAGGTGGGGTGCTCCATCTGTTTCTGCTGGGAGCAGTAACAAGATTTCTCCCACTTACCAGTGGTTCTTCAGGTGCTATATCCTATAAGACAGAGCCTTTTCAGTTTGCTCATGAATACTTTTTCATAAGGACAGCTTTCAGATCAATGTAGAATTCTCCGGTGGAAGGTTTATTTTTGTTTGTTTTCACATTTATGTCTTCTCCCTTAACCCTTTCTTTTTTGTTGATCAGAATCAGAACCCACAGTAGCACTTAACCTAGGTTACAACTTCTGTCTTTTGAAGAATCTTTAAAGCTGTCTTACTTTAACAATTTAAAGCCAGCCCTTAGAATATAAAACGCAGCTAAGTCAACGGCATTGTCTCATAACTGAGTTTGGAACTAAGATCTATTTATTCTCTCCTTTCCCTCTTCTGCCTATTTGCTTTTGGTGCCCTCCATTCTTTGATACCCATAGAACTTGGCTTGTATAGTAATAGCCAACTGTTAACTAATCAGCTGTTTGAGATTTTTCCTGAAGCCTCTCTGAAATTGCCTATGTCTACTTTTGCATGGATTTTGTATCTTCTTATATGTGTATGTAGGTTTTCCCTTAATAGGTTATAATTGTTTAGGGACAGAGAGGACTTCATTTTTGCTTTGTGATCCTAGCCTCTGACATATTGGTAAGCATTTAATAAATGCTTGTTGATTGATATCTTTAAACTTTGAATTATCAACTATCAAGTCTTCCATGTTGCTAGAAGTTTGCAAGGGTTTCAACTTGGGATCTGGGAATCTTTTTTTTTTCTTTATATATAAACTGGGAATAATAATGACTACAGAATTTGTCTTGTAGGGTTGTTGTGAGGATCAAATGAGATAAATGTGAAATACTGAAAAATTTAAAGCATTGTAGAAATGTTAGTAATTATTATTATTATTATGAATAATAAAAATAATGATATTTGTCTTGACTGTGATAAGAATTTGAATTGCTTGTAAACCATTAGCCCTTGGTAAGATACTTTTATATTTTGAAAATATTTATGATCATTCTTTTCAAGAAACCTGGTTGTAAACAAGATAACTTGATGTTTCCATCCTTTCTCAGGTGGGAAAGATGTTTATGTAATGCCTTTCCCAAGTGTTATTCCTCTGTATTTTAATTCTGCTCTCATTCATCCTTATATTTACCCTTAGGGGCCTGTGAAGATCTCTTCCAACTTTTTTGGGACTCAGAAAGATAAGTCACCTCCTAGAAGATCCAGTTAGCCAATATCATAAACAGGAATGAGATCTAGAAACCCAGACTTCCAGGCTAGAATTCATAGTCATTTTATCTCTGTCACCCAGTGTTTGGGGTTTTATTGTTTGGGATAAATATGTACATGTGGAAAAGAGTAAGCTGTTTCCAGTTGGCATGGAGACATGTGCCAAATCCCAGGTATTCTATGGGGTGACCATGCCTACAGCCTTTTGGGGCTCTTATCTTCTCTTTCTTTTCTGCACAGCATCCCGAACAGCTTGTGACCCATGGAAGGAGAGTGGAGATGTGTCAGATAGTGGCAGCAGCACCACCAGTGGGCACTGGAGTGGGGGCAGTGGGATCTCCACTCCATCTCCTCCCCATCCTCAAGCAAGCCCCAAATATTCAAGCGAGGCCTTTGGCTCACCAAAAGCGGACAATGGCTTCGAGACAGACCCGGATCCTTTCCTGATGGATGAGCCAGCCCCACGCAAGAGAAAGGTACTGGGGGAGTGTGTAATTTGTGTGTGTGTTTAACTTTACAATTTTTATTTTTCATTTTTCTCTCCTGCTTCAAACTTTTTTTTAAATTTATTTTTATTTTGGCAAGGCAATTGGAGTCACACAGCTAGTAAGTGTTAGGTGTCTGAGGCCAAATTTGAATTCAATTCCTTCTGACTCCAGAGCCAGTGCTCTCTTCACTGTGCCATCTAGCTGGCCCAAATTCTCTCCTTCTCGCCTTTCATTCCTCCCCAACCCATTGAGAAAGCAAGAAGTGTATTATCAGTTACACATATGAAATCATGCAAAACATTTTGTCCCCTTTTGCTTTAATGCCAGTTTCCTTAATCTTATAGCCTTCTTAGGACCTTCATTATCCTCTTCTCAAAGCTCTGATGTCCCTGTTGTATTTTTAGACTAATGCTTTTAAAGACAAAGATGGATTGCTTTTTTATTTTTTATTCCCAGTGTCTAAAAAGGAGCTGATGATTGATTTGTAGTTTTCACTCTAATCTCTGCGTTATTGCTCATACCCCTACATAGAGATTTCTCATATTTATTTTTTTCTCTTTGCACCAACCATCACACAAACCTCTAGGACATGTCTGTGGCCCAGGGCCCAAGCTTTTCAGCAAGCAGACCCCAGTCTTGAAAATGGACAGATGAAGCAGCATCTTACTGCACTGTCTCTTAGGTGGGAAAGGGATTATAAAGAAAAAGAAGTGTTCCCTAATGCCTAGGATTTCTTTTCTCTCCAGAACTCTGTGAAGGTGATGTATAAGTGTCTGTGGCCAAATTGTGGCAAAGTCCTGCGCTCCATTGTGGGTATCAAGAGGCATGTCAAGACCCTCCACCTGGGGTAAGTCAAGGGTCAGGCAAAAGGCCTTAACTTAGGCCTCATCTTTCAGGTGTTCCTTCTCTTTCCTATAGTTTTTCTATAGCCTTCAGCCCCAGGATGCTTTTGAGAAGTTGGCACATCTGCCTTCTTCTTCTCTCGTTCCCAGCACATGCTCCTCTTGGTTTCTGGTGCCTCTTCTTAGAGACTGTCAGAAACTATTTCCTTCATTCCCAATGGGAAAAAAAAAAGGAAATTTGCTGAATGAATGTCTGTATTATTTGTGTTGCCAAGGGCCACCCATGGATATCTTTTCCTTTCCTTGCTGAATTAACTTATTTTAATGGTCCCACTTTCTGAGTGGGGGAAGAGAGAGGAGATTTGATATCTCCTAACACAAGCTAGTTAAGGCCCAATAATTGGGTTCTTTGCTGGCTCTTCCTGAGGAAAACTGAGACTATTAATTTTGGCACTTTTAGACCAGGAGAAACTATTTTCCTATAAATCCGAGCCAGGCTCAGTAGAGCTTCTCATCATGGTGGAAACCCACTCACAATTCTTAAAGAAAGAAATACTGACTCAAGAAGAGGATTTCTTCTGAAGAAGAAATACTGACTCAGTGGCAGTTCTTTAATAGGAAATCAGATGAAGACTACAGTATTTTTTAGTATCAGGGGAAATAGTTCTTTGATTATTCTATAAATTCCTTGAGAGTAGTAGAGGCTATTTTTACTTAGTTCAGTGCCCAGTGTGCTTGCTGACTTGATGAATAATCTAAAACAGTGGTTCTCAAACTTTTGTTTTCAGTATCTTTATCCTATTAAAAATTATTGAGGATCTCTCCAAAGAGTTTTTGTTTACCTGGATTATATTTATAGACATTTACCATATTGGAAATAAAAACTATTTTTGAATTTGTAGACCCTCTAAAAGGGTTTCAGAGATCCCCAGGATTCTCTAGACCATACTTTGAGAACCACTGGTCTAGAACAATGGCATTAGGTGAGAGAGAAGAGTTCTGTTTTTCCTTTGGTTCTATCCCTGATTTGCTCTGTAACCTCCGTGCAAATTACTTCCCATTCACACCTGAGTTCCCATGGTATTGTGGGGTTAGGAAATTGAAAGTGAAGATGGCTAGTTTCTTCCTAAGGGAGATCCTTCCACCTTTGGAATAAATATAGAACCCATAGACATCCTTTATATTGCCAGTTTGGGATATTTCCCCCCTTCCCCTTGGAAGCCTATTGAGTTTCTCCTTTTACTTACTCCTCTGCCTCCATCTTCCTGGCAGACTACTCTGACTTTCCCAAAGTGTGGATGTCTGCTCTCTTAACTGAATCCTTATGAGACCTCCCTTTCCTTCTTCCAAAAGGGACAGTGTGGACTCTGACCAGTGGAAAAGGGAAGAGGATTTCTACTACACAGAGGTGCAGATGAAGGAGGAAGCTGCTGCTGTGGCGGTTGCGACTCCGACAGCTGAGACAGTTCCCGTCCAGAGTCTGACCAACCCACCCCTTGCCATCATACCACCGCCTCTGCCCCAGGCCGAGTCGCTAGTCCTGGAACACCCTGTCTTGGAACCTTACTTGCCCACTGGTGCTCTCAGCAAGTCAGCCCCTGGATCTTTTTGGCACATTCAGGCTGACCATGCATACCAGGTATGGGGAAACATAGGCTTGGACTGATTTTGGGTTGCCTTGAGTGATCCTGGGTACACATGGTAGTCATTGGCACCTGCAGACTTGATTAATATTTGGGCACTCTGATCTAGAATCTAAATAGCTTAAGGTTTAATCCATTAATCAAACTTCTAATCCAAATATTTGTAATGTATATTTTTATAAAATAGAAGTATTAGCTACTATAAAGTCATGTGACTGGTTTTAAAAAATATAGGATGTAGACATACAAATGAACATTATAATTACCTGAGGGGCTATGTACTTGTTTCAAAGATGCTGCCATTATTTATACTATTTTTGGAACTAGGTTTTGGAAATTGCCTTTGGAGCCAAACGCAATTCTTTTGAATGGCTTTAGTCTTATTAAACATTTGTGTTTTAAAAATGGTTTTGCTTTTTGAAAACCACCTAAAGTCATTGGAGCCAAATTTGATGACTAAGATGAGTGATGTTCTTTAGAGACTGTTGATGAGATTGAGACTGATTTTTCTTATCTGTCAGTCAGTAGGGCTTTATTAAGCACCAGCTGTGTACCAGGCACTAAGGATGCAAATAAAATAAAGGAAACAATCCCTGATTCCCAAAGAACTCATATTTTCATGTGGGTGTAAACTGCTTCTGAAGACACTTTGCAAAGAGGAGCTGTGAGCAGGATGTTTTGAGCAGGGACCTGGATCGAACCACTGCTGGGTCAGTGTGGTCTGGTGGATAAGGGCTAGATAAGATCTGAATTCAAATATGATCTCCTACTCTTAGTAGCTGTGGGAAATCACCTAACTTGTATCTGTCTCAGTTTCATCAACTATAAAATGGGGATAATCCTGGCACCTACTTCACAGAGTTTGTTAAGACGATAAAATGAGATAATTGTAAAGGGTTTAGCACAGTGCCTGGTACATGGTAGGCGCTTAATAACTCCTTCCCTCCTTCTCAATGTGTCTGTCCAGTTAAAAGTCCATTGGCCCTGCAGCCAGCAGATGTAAATGTGTATATGACTTCAGACTAGTTCTTTTGTCCCTCAAGCTTCAGGTTCTTTTCCTCTAAATGGAAGTCATCCTTTAAGAATCTCCACCTTCCAAGGCTGCTGGGTGAAAGGTACTTAGTTATTCCTAAAGAGATATAGACGCAGGAGATGGCAGTAGTGATGATGAGGTTGGTGGACCTTGGTGGTATGTTCAGATACATAAATTCTATCATTTTTTGCAGTGGTTGGGAGAGAGTTTGGATAAATTCCTACCTTTACTCCCCCATCTTGGCTCCTTCCTAGAGCATTTTCAATTCTATTATTTTTTAATAACATTATTGTGTCAGGTCTTGTATCTCTACATTGCTTATAAAATGAAAATTAGTTGGAAATAACTTTTTAAAAAAACTTCTCAAGATCTAGCCTTTACTAGATTTATTTATTACATATATTTAGCTTGATTATAATAATATCCATTTTAATTTTTTTTCTTCTCTCAGGCACTACCATCAATCCAGATCCCAGTCTCTCCACACATATATACCAGCATTAGCTGGGCTGCTGCCACTTCTACTATCCCATCCCTCTCTCCGGTAAGTCTCATTGTGGTTCTAAGGCAATTTTCAGATATCTGGAAGATGGGAGAAAAGGAGGTGATAACTTAGAAACAGATGAAACCTGCTTCTTTCTTCTGAAACACGAAGTCCTAAGAAGAACACCCTGTCTCTCTGCCAGGTCCAACCCCAATGAGACCAGAGAAAGTTTATCATTGAGAAAATCTTTGAATGATATAAGAGATCAGAGAACCCCTCTGGCACCAGATGATATTAGTGGAACTAAACTGGGCCTGTGGGTGCCAATGGCTGAGCTAACTTGCAGATGGCAGCATGGCTTAATGTACTAAGAAAGTTGGAATTGTTGGCAAATATGGGACACATGGTGCATCTCTCAGAAAAATGGTGAAAAAAGTAGAAATTTGGTATTAGAATAAAGGAAGAAGTTAGGGAAAAAATATTGATTGACATTTATGTAGTGGGTTAAAATTTGCAATGTGCTTTTTATACATTTTCTCATATGAGAAACACTTGAGAAAAGATACCAAAGGAAAAAAAGTAGGTAAGCACTTGACTCATTCCAGACAGAAGATTCTAGTTCTTTAGGGAAGGTGAGTTCAGTTCAGAAAATCCTAAGAAGGGACCTGGAAGCGAAATTTGGCCTACCTAGTAAGGAGATGGACCATTAAACAGCCTTTAGAGAATGCTACAGGATCTAGCCAAAGCAGAAGACAGGCTTTTCCTGCCAGTCCTGGACTCTCTAGCTGTTCAGTAACCCTTAAAGTAGGACTTCTTAACTTAGGGACCTTGGGTAAATTTCATTGGGTCTGAATTTGGATGGGAAAAAAAATTACAACTTTATTTTCTCTATGATTCACTATGATTTTCACTGATTTTCTTTGTAATCCAATTACTTTATTTTGTGCATTTAAAACTATTCTGAGAATGGATCAATTGGCTTCATCAATTACCAGAGGGATCTGTGATACACAAAAGATTAAGAGCCCTTGGTTTAAAGGCACACACCTCCCTTTTCGTTCCCTTTACACTCAGTTTCACAAAATTCTGTTCCAGCTAGACCCTATTCATCTTGAATATCCCTCACTAAGATGCTAGCTTTCCCGCCCCATAAAGAGATAATATTTAGCATCCAGGACATGGCAGGTTGAGTGAGTATTGCTTGATGCTTGAGAGTGTTAGCCTAGGTATGCATATTGCTTCCTAATCTGAAATCCATCTTCCTTTTTCTTGTGTACAGGTCCGGAGCCGGTCACTAAGCTTCAGTGAACCCCAGCAGCCACCACCTACGTTGAAATCCCATCTGATTGTCACATCGCCACCCCGATCCCAGAGCAGCACCAGGTGAGTCTTCTACTGGGACCCCTCTTAACTTTTGGAAGATTTTAGTATAAATAGAATTCAAATATATGGTAATAAACAGTGGTAGTCATTCCCCTGGACTACTCCACAGATGGAGAGCCTGATTAAGAACTTAATGATGGAAAATTCTTTTTTTTTTTTTTAAACACTCCACATTGCCTGTTCTTCAGTTGGCCAGGTTAGTAGCTGCCCAGCTGACATAGGGAACTTCCTGGCCCTCTTGGTTTATCTTTTGAACCATCCCATTGCCTGACCTTTATTTATACAGCCTTTCCCTTGGCCAGTCCCTTGGTGGATTAGTCAGGAATCAATGGGCATTTCTTTAAGTGTCCACTACATAGATACATGTGTGAGGCACTAGAATACAAATACAAAGAATGAAATATTCCCTGTTCTCATGGTACTTATAGGTAAAAACATATAAAAAGATGTGCAGCATCGATATTAAAAGGAAACAAATATATCCAAAGTAGTTAAATACAAAGTAGGTTTTGAGTCAAATCATCACACATTTATTCATTGGAGGATTAGGAAAGGGTTCATGCAAATAATAATAATGATAATAATGGGGCTCCTGGTGCATTTTGATCACAGATGTCTATCTCTCTCTACTCCCCTTTCTTAGGAAAGCCCGTGGAGAAGCCAAGAAATGCCGTAAGGTATATGGCATTGAGCATCGGGACCAGTGGTGCACGGCCTGTCGGTGGAAAAAGGCCTGTCAACGGTTCCTGGATTGAACTTGTTGAACCTGCTCAACTTCTTACTTCCCTGGTCCCAGGGCCTACCCCCCAGGCCCTGACCTGGCAGCCCAGAGGAGGAAGTGATCCAGCAGTGTCTCCAGAGACTCCAGCAGTGGCCTAACAATTCAAGTTCAGATTTTTGAGTGTGGGATGTTTTGGTCAAGGTTTAACTGGGTTTTTTCTTTCATTCTTCTTTTTTTTTGGTGGGGATTTTTTATTTTGTTTTTGGAAATGCAAAGGAAATGAGAGAATTTTTCCTTCCCATTGGTCACAGCAAACAGGAGAAAGTCAGAGCTGATGATTTGCGTGCTCTGTAATGACTCAGAGACCAAAGAATTATTTTCTTTTTTTCCTTCTGTTATTTTCCCCCCATGCCGGGACAGGTTCTTCTGATGTGCATAGAAAGAGCAGCAATCTTGGGGTTGCTACGGAGTTGGCAAATTTTCTCAGAAATCTTCCCAGAGGAACTGCTTGTTGCCCAGGAGAGGCAGGATGAATTTTTTTCAAAAGTGACTCCACTGGCCACATGAGGAAAGGAGGTTTTGATGCTGATAAAAATGGAAAGTCAAGAAAAAGGGTGCTTGGATATTTGACCAAGTGCCTTCTTTGAAGTGCGTGCTTCAGGAGAAGGAAAGATTTATCCTTTTTCATCAAGCAGCATCGATGGAAGTGAAAGGACATTTTATCTTTTAGTAATACATTTGTTCAAGCTATTTTAATCTGGGTTCTTTTAGACATTGAGTTTCACCCCTAGCCCATCTCATTTGGTTCTTGAAAACCTGGCCTAATGGATTTTTAAGAGTCTCCAAGCCAAGCTAGGGCAGAGGGTAATTGCAAAGGGGAATCGTCACTGCTTTGAGCATTTGTTTGTTTGTTTGTTTTTTTCTATTTCAGTGAGGAAATGCTGGAGGTTCTTATAGCCTTCCTTGAAACCTCTGCTGCCACCCAAAGTGAAATTCCTTTATCTTTTACACCTCTCGTTATAGAAATATGTCACATTAAAAAACAAAAACAACAAAGAACCTCCTTGGGGTTTTTTTCCTTATGTTTTATCTTGCTAACCTCATTTTCCCTTATTGATCTGTAAGAGAGACCATAGTAGATTCCTTAACCTCTCCCATTCTCATTTTGGACAGTTTTTCCCCTTTTATCTCTCCCCCAGCTGCTGCCAGAGATGTGACTGGTTCTAGCAGAGAGGGCAGGGTTGGGGGAAGATTAGGTGAAAAGATATGATAGATGGCAACTTGGGAATGGAGAAGGGAATTGAGGGGAACCCAAATTTGCCTCTCTGAAAAAAGAAGTTTTGGTATCCAGTGTGAGCATCCTATGAACTCCCAACTTAGTAAAATTTTACATTCTGTTATCTGTGCTTTGTCAAAACCATGTGGAAGCATGGGGTCAATCATGAAACTTAGAAAGTCCCAATTTCTAAAGCTGATGGCAAGTAGGGTGGATGTGGAAGAAAGGTTAACTCTAAGGGATGTGAGATGAAAGTTGCAGGACTTATGTAAAGGCCATGTGGGATGGACCTAGGGACCATTGGAATATAAATTCTTTAAAGGTCTTTGGGGACCAAAACCCTTAGCTGCAGTGCCTTGCTTCTAGTGGTAGATGAGCAAAAATGGTGCAAGTTTTGGCATCAGGAGTTTGGGTCACTTGGAGATTCTACTAATGACTTGGCAGAGTCATGGCTTGAGGGGGCTAAGGAAGTAAGGCACAATTCTTCCTCTTAGTTTCCTACCTTCCCTCTACTTTGGCAGCCTATTTGACAAAGCCCAGATGGCAGGTATTCTCTGGAGCTCATCTGAATAGGCTGCCCAGTGCCTAGTTGCCCTAGGAGAAAACCTGGATGTAATTATAGAGGGCTGAAACTCAGGGAACCACACCAAGCCACCTCAGCTGGAACTTTGTCAGAGCAGTGCCTGCCCCAGGTTCTAGACTGAGTTCTCACATCCCTACAAACACCCAGCCACCAAAGTTCATTTATTAACTCAAGTGAACTGTTTAAGTGGAAGTTTTGCTTAAATTTTCCCCTAACAAAACAAAATTGCAAAAGTAGCCATAGAGAGCATGCTATCGTGAGTCATCCGAGCAAGCTGGACTAGGGTGATAAGAAGGGAGAGAGGAAATCAGAGAAAACTGCCTTATAGCAGTGAAATATATTTTTGTAACTTTGTAAAATGCTTCTAAGTTGGAATTCTAGTTCCTGGTCAAGCTAGAAATTAGGCCAGAAAAAAAAAGGCCGCTTTCTTCCTCCCATGTGTCTGTCTTGGGTCAAAACTGAATTTGAGTCCAGAATAAAACTTTACCCAACTTATTTACTTTCTCCTCTATGTATGAGAAGAAACTAGTGTTTTCCTGTTACCTTGATCATCTGTCAAATCCCCCTGAAACAAAAGGATCATTCTGAGAAGTGGGAAAAGGTGGACCAACCTTCTCTTCCGAGGCCAAAATGTTCACTAGACCTCTCCTCTGAGACATCATTAGTGAAAAAGTTGTTTCTCAGGGTCTGGATAGTATAGATTATCTAGCAATGAAGATTTTTTTCCCTTGGTGAGTTACCCTTCAAGTGACATTGGTACAGCAGAAAACACGGGAGGCAGGAGAAGATACTAATGAAACCTGAAGAATAAAGATCCAAATAATTTTCAATTTAGCTTCTTCTTATTCCTCCTTTATTTCTTATTCCACTTTGGTGGTGGCGTATCTCCTGTCCTTCATTCTGTTGCTGTTGTGTTGATTCTTAACTTTTGGTCTGTCCTTAGGGTAAAAAAGTCTCCCAATGTTTTTCCTCTGTGGGGTTGGTTTATGAGTTGATCAAGTAAAAAACTGTTTCCTTCAGCTTTCTCTCTCCACTTCTCAGCCTCTCCAGGTGATGGATTCTGATTGTTGGAAGACAGGATAGAAGGAACACTTCTCAGTAGAAGGCCTCTCAGCACTTCTTGAGTGTATGAGGTGTGACTTAGAATAATATTGCTTAAAAAAAAAAAAAAAACACCACCACCATAAAAACTTAAATGTTCAAATGAACTACACTTCGCAGGAGTTACCTTAAGAGGGATGCACTTATTCCAGTGCTGCGCTCAAAACATTTTTGGAATGAAATCTGCCACCCCCTTTTGTTCAGTTATTTACAGATTTCATTTAGAAATCAGCAGTTGTGATAAATCCTTGTTTGGGGGAGAGGATGTTGCATTATAAATAACAAAAGGCATTTAGAACCATGCCTGGGGGAAAAAATTGGGTTATCAGGCTAGGTTATATACTATTTGCTTAAAAACAAGGTGTGATTATAAGGTAATGAAAGTAGAGAAAGAGAGAGAAAAAAAGTGATTCATTGTTGCTCTTTAGAGACAATTCTTTTTGTCCTCATTTTTAAAAAACTTTTAAATATCTTTTTTATATTCTCTATATTTCCTAGTTTATTCCTCAGGCCTCCTACTTCTGAGAGCCATCTCTTATAATGAAGAATAAAAAAGTAAGAGGGAAGAAAAGTTCAACAAAATTTACCAATACTTTGAAAAAGTTTGATATTGTCTGAAATATCATGGTCCCACCCACTTCTGCCAGTTGGAGACAGTTCTCAAGGAGGAATTCCAAAGCTGTTTTGAGCAGTGGTAACATCATTGAAATGATTGTGTAGCCTCCTAATTAAAGAGAACACTCACTTGCATGCATGAGTTCTGGTCTGTTTAAACAATCCACCTCATTCTTTTATAGTCACACCTTGTAAAAATCGTGAATACCATCCTAGGGACTGGCCATTTACTAGGGGCAAGGAAGAGAAAAGGGGGATAAATTCTGGATCTGTGAATTTGTCTTACTGGAGCTTTTCCCCTTCCCAGCTGTCTTCCAAGTATTATTTTTATTGTTAAAAATTTTTTAAATGTGAAATGTAATGTTTTTACTGCAGCAATATGAAATATATTTTATAAGGAATAAAATGGAACATTGGTTGATTTCCTTTGTGCTAATTTTTCTCCCATCATCCATAAAAACGTAGGTGGTTACTGGCATTGGTCTGACCAGCAGATGATACTTCCCCATACTTCTTTTAGCACTATCAGCAGAATTTATGCAGTCTTCTTAAGGAAATGATATGGGTTGAATCATCTACACTCTCTTGAATCATGTTGCTGTATCTCCTGGTAGCTAGGACCCAGTAATGGGCAAATCTAAGATAAAGTAATTGGGGGAAATTATCTGCTCTTTTGAGCAGCTAAGTTGCACAGTGGATAAAGTGTCAAACCTGGAGTCAGGAAGACATCTTCATGAGTTCAAATGTGGCCTCAGATACTAGCTGTGTGACTCTGGGCAAGTCACTTAACCCTGTTTGCCTCTATTTCCTCATCTGTAAAATAAACAGAGAAGGAAATGGCAAAGTGCCCCAGTATCTTTGTCAAGTAAAGACCAATGGGATCATGAAAAGTTAGGACTGAAAACAACTGAACAGCAACAACAACCTACACTTTGGGAGGCTGTAGCAAATCAGGGGCACCTGTCCGCATTGGTGGGAGGAGTACCCATACCAGCAAAATTGCAGATCCTCAAAATATTAAGTAGCTATAATGTATGGGATTATGTGTTCTAAGCTGTTAATTCATGGCTTGGTAAAGAGAACGTGGGCAGTATTGTAGACATCCTAAGAACATCCTAAGTGCTACTGTGGTCAAATTTTATTTAGCAATGAGCTTTTTAAAAAAAGTCTACTCACTATTATATAGATCAAGACTTATTCTGTAATTTATAGTCTTAGTTGCCTATAGCACAGAGAAATTATTTGGCTCAGGGTCACACAATCAATATGTAATCAGTATTTGAACCTGTCTTTCTGTCTCAGGCCAGCTCTCTATCCATTATACCTCTTTGACCAAAAGACCAAAAACTTGCTTGTTATTGGAATTAGAAATAATGCTTATTAGGAACTATTGGAAATAGAATAGAAGGCGGTAGCCGTATCTGTCCTTACTGTCTATTTGCAATTACTACATATCGAGACTAACTAAAGGAAGCTGCAGAACTTTGAAGGCACATCTGACATAATAAGGATATGTAATATAGGAAACCAATAGAGGAACCATTACACTTGTTTTGTTCAAGATTTTTAAAATGCTGAGTAGGGGGAAAGTTTGGGTCCTTTAAGAAAAGCTTCTTAAAAATAAAATTAATAGAAGCATGCAGGATTTCTAAAATCTAGTTATCTATATTTTAGTGTTAGATATTTTATGTATAGGAGGCATAAAAGACTGAATTAGTCACAGAGATAGGCTAAGTACCTGGCTTTCAAGAGAGAGAAAGAGCAAGAACTTGGAAATATAAGACACTGCTTCCATGAGAAACTGGTCCAAGGTTTTACTAATAGAGTTCTAAGAGGCAAGGAGAATGTGACTGCCAGGGATGCTTAAGGTAGCAAACACAAACTGAGGAGGAACAGTTGTAACATTTTTTGTTGGCTACTCTGTAGCTCTAAAATGAGAATGACTTCTGTTACTGAGAAAAACATTTAAATTTGCAACCCGAGATTAAGTTAGTAGCTGTAAATGAGAAAAGGCAAGAGCAAGAAGGTATTAATGTGACTAATAAATTTCTTTAAATCTTGCTCCAAAATGGCATTTCCCCCTTAGGTTTGGTAAATAAACATTGGTGATTATGCAAAAACAGTAATAGCTTAGTAAAAAAAAAAAATTAAAAATTAAATAGGCTATATTTTTAAAAAAATTTATGTAAAAAACAGGTTGATAGTATATGAACCTAGTCATCTATTCATGAGAACCCAATCATCATCAGATCATGAGTCTGATTCAGGAACATTTTTTTGTTTTTCTAAAGATCTTTAGGGTTAAACTACCTATGGGATGCATGTCTAGAGGTAGTCCTATTTACAAGGTTTTGTTTCCATTTTTTTGCTAAAGAAAGTTATGAAAATTTTTTAAAGGAGCTTCATAACATACAGCTGCCATTGCAGAATTTGTATCTTGAAGTCTTTTTGAAGATAAAAGTTCGAAGGATTTTAAATATGACCTTAATCAGTATATTTTGCTCATGGTGCAATAAAATTCCAGCTATCTAGATTCATGCTATAGGAAGTTTTCAACAGAGAATCCTTGAACTTGGAAGAAGTTGAAATTTTGTATTTCCTTTGATTATTAATTTAAAAGAAAACATTTAGAACAGCTAGGTGGTACAGTGGATAGAGCACCAGCCTTGATTACAGGAGGACCTGAATTAAAATCTGACCTCAGATAGTTAACACTTTCTAACTATGTGAACCTGGGTAAGTCATTTAACCCCAATTGCCTCTGCCAAAAACCCCAAACCAAAACAAACAAAAAAACATTTAGAGAAGAGATCTATAGGTCCAATATAAAAGGTTAAGCATCTCTGTTCTAAAGGGTCATTAAATATGTAACTGAAACATTATGTACCAATAAATTCAAATTTAACAAACCTGTATTAGCATCTATTATATGTAAGGGGTTTTCTCCAGGTGTTGAGGATACAAAGAAGAATTATGACAACTTTTGCTTGGGAGGAGGAGTTCATGAAGGGAGTCATACAAAAATAACTATAGGGTTACAGACCTGACTAATGGCCAGGCAAGCTATTGACAACCTCCTATAAATTATGGGGAATGTAGAGTCTCCCTTACACCAGTTTCAGTGCTAAGAAGGTGGCAGGCTCTGCAGACATGTCTGGAGCAATTTAGAATACTTGGACAGAAGTTTGCATTAGGGCTACTTACAGATATTCTTCTGGATCTATTAGGAAATCTTCCCATCTGCTTCCTCTCCAACTGATTTAAAGCAATTAATCAGATGGAAGGAAACCAATAGTACTCAGATGCTGATGGCACTGCAGGAGAAATGATCATGAAAGGTAGTCCCCTTTCCCCCAGGGCTCTAAAAGCTAATTCTGGCAGGTTATGTAGGTCATAGCCAGTTCTTTATTCCTTAGGTGCCTGACTATCTCTCCCAACTATTAATACCAACCAGCTATATGGTTTTAGGTAAGTAACTTCATTCTCTTGGCTTTTGAGTCTTCATTTGTAAAATAAGGAATTTGGACAAGCTGATTTCTTGAGATCTTTTTTAGTCCTAACTTTTTACAATGCTTTGATTCTATCTTTTAATAAAACAGAGCAGGCCAAAGGGGAAGTTTAATTGTATTCAAGAGGTGTGACTAATACAGTTTGATAGTCTTTGTGACATAATTATAAACGATAGTAAAAGTGATTGATGATTATAAGCCTGATCAAAGTAGCACAGTAGTGATGAAATCTGATTTAGTTAATTAACATGTCGAACCCTATTCATCCAACCAGAAAAGGTTTTAATTACAGAAGAGTAGGGAAAGAAATATGAAGGATGAATGTGACCTTAGGTCAATGTGGGAAGTCCAAACAGAACACAGTATGGAAGAAGCCACATTTGCATGAGCAATCGTGGGAAGATCAATGAAAGCAATTCCAGCTGCCTCTGGGAGGGGGTTTTAAATCCAGGATCACAAGATGGGAGGGCTGAAAAATCTGGAGGTTTCCAATCATTTCACTTCCCCAAAGAAACCTCCCTTGTAACAAATAAATATAGTCAAGCAAAAAAAAAAAAAATTCACCAATTTGGACTTGTCTGAAAAGTATACCTCATTTCACATTGAAGGATACTACCTCTCTATTGAGAGGAGGAGACATGCTTCTACTGGACTTTTACGAGGAAAATAGTGGGTGCAAAAGCCAGAATTCATAGGGTAGAAATGGACAAAATGGGTGTACACATTAAAGTACTATATAAAATGTAAGGTATTATTATAATGAGAATAACTCACACATAAGTACATAATACAACAATTTTCAAAGCACTATGCATATAATTATACTTTGCACAGTATATACATTAGGGTTTCTGGGGGCTGCAGATAATTACTGGTGACTATGAGTCTTATAGGCTTTCTAAGGCAGAAACCACCACCCTTACCAACTCTTCCATGACTCTAACCAGGGGAAAACTATTGTGTCTATATAAGAAAATGTGCCAGTGAAGAAATTGTTTTATTTTGCCATCTTGCCACCAGGAGACACTGTCTGCCCACATTTCACATTATTGAGATCTGTTCAGAAAGCAGATAGTTTTTGAGAAAGAAAGTGTCTAGCCTAACTTTCTTCATTCTCTCATCCCCATTTTACAGAAGAGGAAACTGAGTCATTGAGATTTTTAAAAACAATATTTTTTAATATATTACAAACCTTGGTATAATATAAATGCTATAATTAAGCGATTTGTCTAAAATCACACATGTATTATTATAAGTTTATGCTTTTCCTCTCTGCATCTTTTGTTATCAGCTGGTCAACAATAAATAAGCATTCATTAAGTACTTGCTATGTGCTGGATACTGTGTACTAGAAATACAAAAAAAGAGGGGAAATCCCAATACTTAACCCACAAGGAATGTATATTCTAACTCTAACTCTAACCCAGCTATCAGCTAGTTCTAAGGTCTTTTTCCTTTATGAAGGCATTTAAGCAATTACACTTTTTAGAGATTAAGAAAAAAACAATAGAAACTTCCAGTGCTTTTAATTCTCTGATTTATTATCTCCAGTTAATCCTGTTATGTATCTTATTGGTATATAGTTGCTTTCATGTTTTCTCTCCCATTATATTGTAAGTTTGTTGAGAGGAAGGGACTGTCTTTTCCATCTTTTGATGTTGTATCCCCTGAGGAAAGGTGGCAGTGGGCTGACTTCCATATGCCCTAACTTGACTTTGTCCTATATGGGACTTCTCCCTGTACCTCAAGACTTCCATCTCCTGCTGTGTCCACCTGATTTCCAGCTGTAGGAGATAAGGGACCTTTCTCTGATCTCTGACCAGGGACCATCTTTTCCTGAGGGAAAACTACTACTGCCTACTAGAAGGACTTCCATATGTTCCATTACAAAGCAACTACCACCTGCCCCTGCTAGCCTGATCCCCTAAATTCAATATAGAAAGCCTCCAGTGCAAAAAGGAGAAACCTATACTTTATCTCAGTCCCTCAGTCTCTATCTACTAGTCTCTATCTGTCTCTTGAGGGAAGAAGAGGAAAGATGGTAGAGTATGGGACTTATTATCCTGCTATGAGCTATCTCCTTCAGAAGGAGAGTATGAAGTGGAGATCCCACTTTTCCACCTGACCATGGGCTTTCCATCTCATGCTGTGCTTGTCTCCTACCTGATCTCTAACCTTCTCTGGGAAGAGCAATAGTTACTTTCACTCAGTGATGAACATTCTCACACCTACTCATACTTTACACACCCCAGTGATTTTGAACTCTTCTAGATCATTATCCAACTTCATTCTTCCTTCTCCATCACCTGATTCTTTTTTTAAAAATGCGTTTATTTTAAACTTAAATAGAAAATAAGAAAAGAAACAAAAACATTGTCACATATACAGCAGAACAAAAGAGAAGATTCAAAATATAAAGCAAAAAAATTTCATTTTAAGAAAGCCTATATAATAAATATTATACATTGTGTTCTGAGTTGTCTATCTTTGCTTCTTTGTAGGTTTTCTTTTGTTCTTTGGCGTGTACTTTTTACTTTATTCTTTTTCTCCCTTCTCCATTCACCAAAAAGACTATAATTAAAAGTAGATACTCCTACATACAAACAAACCCATATATATACACACACAAACATATATAAATACTTATACAGAGATATCTTATATAATCATTCACATATGCATTCATATGCATCCACAAAAGACAGTATTGCACTTGTTTATCCTCTGTTTCTCTGAAGGTGGATAACATCTTTCACAAGTTCAAATCTTTCCATATTTTTCTAATTTCAACAGCTCCTCATTTCTTACACCCCAGCAAATTTCCAACCTTATACTGTCCAGATACTTTAGATAGAAAAAAAAAAAAAACAATATTGATTAACATGGTTGAAACATAGTGTAGCTTCCCTATTTTCTCTTTTGATTAAATTATTTTAGCTTTAACTTTGAGTTCATGGATTATTACCCATTTTTTTACATAATAAATTCAACTTCTGACCTTTATTTTATGTTTGTGTATATCTCTTGTTTCCCATCCCTCCTGACTCCTTTGCTTGCCTTCCCTAGCTTACTTCTTGCCCTCTTCATACTTAACCTCTCTCCCTCCTCCAAGGAACCCTCCCTTATCCTCCCTCCTACACTTTTCCCTTGACCTCTTGTTTTTATCTGAATTTACAAGACTTTTATAGCCTTTCTATTTCCATTTCACTCTTTATCCCATTCCCATTAATCTACATACTTATCCCCACTCCCATTAATCTATATACCTTTCTATACACTCCCTTATCCTACTCCCTCACCTTCTTATTTCTTTATAAATTTAGAAGACTTTTATTTCCTCCTAAATGTATATGTTGTTCTCTCTTTAGCCGTGATCTGGTGTGAGTATGGATCTCTCTAAAAATCTCTCCCTTATCTCCTCTCCTCTATATATCTTCACCCTCTTATTTCTTTTTCAATTTAGAAAACTTTTATATCTATATATGTATGTATTATTTCCTCTTTAATCCATTCCTAAAGAGGTTTCCAGAACTAGCAGCTCTCCTCCTGCATTTACTCTGCCTCAGTTCTTCCTTTTGCACCTCATTTGTATAAGTACTCTTTTAATCTTTTCCTACACAGTTCCACTTTTTTAGAATCACATCATACTCAACTCTACTCCAATCTTTCTTTCAACCTACTCAATTACTAGTGTAGACAATCTTAGTTTATATTTTCACATATTAAAAAAAACCTGTTTGTCCTTACTGAGTCCTTTATAATTTATTAGTCTTTGATGCTTACCTTGTATTTCTCTAGAAAAAAATTTGTATGTCAAATTTTCTATTATGTTAAGGACTTTTTGCAACAAATTCTTGAAAGTCTGGCAATTCACTGAATATACATTTTTAAAATTCAGAATTATGCTTAACTTTGCTGGATATGATATATTCAACTTCCACCTCAATTTTTTTGCTTTTCAATATATAGTGTTCTAAGACCTGTGGTCTTTTAATGTAGCCACTTCTAGGTCTTATGTGATTCTAATTGTCTCTCTGTCATATTTAAATTATCTTTTTCTTGTTGCTCATAATATTTTCTTCTTGAGATAGAGGTTTTGGAATTTGGCTATGATATGCCTGTAGGTTTTCTGCATAGGATCTCTTTCAGGTAGTGATTGGTCGATTTTTTTTCCCCATTTCTACTTCCCCACCTCCACTCCCCTTATTCTAACACTTCGGGACAATTTAAAAATTGTTTCTTGAATTATTGTATCATCAAGATTTTTGTTTTTGATCATATCTTTCAGGTTATCCAATTATTCTTATGTTTTCTTGATCCATTCTCCAGATCTGTTATTTTTTTTTTATAAGATATCTCATATTCTCTTAAATTTTTTCATTTTTAATATTTTGTTTTATTATTTCTTGGTCACATAACTTCACTGGCTTCTCCTTGCCCGGTTTTAATTTTCAAGGAATCATTTTCTTCTCTTTTTTTTGTTTTTTCTTTTTTAAGGCAATTGGCATTAAGTGACTTGCTCAGGATCACACAGCTAGGAAGTGTTAAGTGTCTGAGGCCAGATTTGGACTCAGGTCCTCCTGACTTTAGGGCCAGAACTCTATCCACTGCCCCATCTAATTGCCCCTGAATCATTTTCTTCTTTTATATTCTGGATCTCCTTTTCTAGTTTGGCTGACTTTCTTTTCACAATCTTCTTGTTTTTCTTGAATTGCTCTTGTTTTTTTTTTTTTTAATTTCCCTCAATCTCTCTCATCTGTTTTTAAAGACTTTTGTGAATTTTTTCTGTGAATTTTTTTGGGGTAGGTGACTTTCACATTATTCTTTGGGGTAGAGAGGCTTTTTTTTTGTTTCAGTATTCTATTCTGAAGATGAACTCCGATCTTCTCTATTCCCATAGTGATTTTCTTTGGTTGGATTCTTTTTCTTTTGCCTGATCATTTCTGTTTAAAATTTATAAATAACTTATAAAAGTTATTATAATCCCCTCTAGTCCTGGGAGATGGTACTTCTAGCTTCAGATCTTCCTTCAGTTCTCCCCTTTGGTCTGGAACTGAATCAAGAACTTCACCCTTCTGCAAATCGCCACAGCCAGCAGCAGCCCTGCCCCCGCTGCTTTTGCCCTCACTGAGCATGTGCTGCCTTCTCAGCCAGGGCCATGTCTTGACAGCACAGCTGGGCCTTTCTTCCCTTATCAGCAGAGATTTCCTCAGTCTTTCCCCTCACAAGCGCATACTTTACACTGTCTGGGAAATGGAAATTCCTGTGAGGGGGGTCTGGGCTACCTCCCAGCCCAACTAGCCCAAGGCTAGCTGTTTCAGCTGAACTAGCCTGGAATTATTTACGTTTTACAAGAGCCAAATCTCCATCCTGGTATCTTTCTTCAAATCTTCTCTAATTGTTCCAGGAGGATCTTTGTTCTCCCCAACTCTTGCTAATGTTTAATCCATCATCCTGAGGTGATATTTTGTTTTGTTTTGTTTGTGGGGGAAATCTGGAAAGCTTGGAATTTTCTGATCTACTCTGTGGTCTTCCTAGAATCTTCTCCATTTGATCCTTTATTCCCACCCTTCTCAACCTTCCCATGCTAAAATTCCAACCAAATCCCACTTATCCATTCCATTGTGCCCTCTGTAATGCTTGTTTCACTGTCACTGTACTCCCTACTCCCTCCTCTTGCTTGCAAATTCTCCTTCTATCAACATCATTCAGTATCCTCCTTTAAGGTTCATGAAATTCCTATCTACTAAATCCTGGTAGCTGTTGATTATAGACCTTTAGATCACTCCCTTTTTTCTTCAGTGAGTATCTGGATCTCAATTTTTCTCTCTTCCCAACTTTTATCTTCATATTTGGTACTTTAACATACATATTAACTCTCCCTCAACTATTCTAATCACAGTTTTTCAACCTACTCAATCAACCTCTGCTGCACACTAAATGATGATACCACTTATATGTTCAAGAATTCCAAAACATCTTTAATGTACTGTACCCTATTGACTTTCCATCTGTCTCCTTGCCTTCTCTTACTAAATACTGTTCTTCTCTCACACTGTGACCTCTAATCCTTCAACCCCTCAAGTATTTTTCAGGCCATCATTTCTACACTAGCTATTGTCTCCTCTTCTCCCCATTTTGTCCCTTTAGTGAACTAGTTCATTTCTACTCTGTCTTCTCTTGAATTCTTAGTCATATTGCCCATATCCTATCGCCAACTATGCTGTGACAGCCTTCATCTCTGGATGCTCTCACTGTCTGTCACCTTTGCTCCTATTAACACGCTGCAGAACAAAGAGGGAGAAAATGATGCAACAATTCTGAGTGGATCCACCTCAAATTTGTTACACAACCTCCACTGGGCTCTCACAGCTTCTAAGCAATCCTAATATCCCTCTCCTATTAACTCACCCTCCCACTCTGCATAGCAGAATTCTAAATCTTTTCTTCTATCCTTAAGCTTTGCATGATTCCCCCTCTTCTCATCCTCTCAGCCAAGAACCCGGTCTCATATTTTACAAAAAAAAAATTAGGCTGTGTGCTATAAGCTTCCTCTTTTCTCCTCTTTCTCATCTCATATGCCTTAAAAGTCTTCAGCAACTGTCTCCTTTAATCTTCTCATACAGAGATGATCTTACTTCTCACTCACCAAGGCTAATTTCTTTACTTGCTCAAGCACTCCCATTTCATCCTGTCTCCTCCAACCTATTGCCTCCTCTGTCATCTCCACTCTATTATTCAGCTTCAGTGTTGATGATTCTCAAATCTACCTATCTTTCTCTAACCTCTCTGCTGATCTCAATTTTGCATCTTTAATTGCCTTTCTAACATCTTGAACTAGATGACTGGTATACATCTTGGACTCAATATATACAAAACTGGACATCCCCCTACCCTGCTCCTAATTTTTCTATTACACTCTCCTCCCAGTCTTGTAGGCTAATAATCTACATGTTATTTTCAAATCCTTATTATCTCTTATCCTGCCCCATTCTGCCTCTAATCTGTCCATTTTACTTTCAATATCTCTCTAACACATCCATTCCTCTTCTTTGACATTGCTACTACCATGTTGCAGTCCCCTGACACCTCATGATTGGACTATTATAATAACCTGTTAGTAGATTTATCTACTTCAACTCTCTTCTGCACCTCCTTCCATCCTCCATTCAGCCATCAAAGTGATCATTCTAAAGCACAAGTCTGACCCTGTCACCCTCTCCACTTTCTCCCCCTGCGCCCTGCAATTATATAAATGCTAGTGATATAAATCCCTATCACCTTTAGAAACAAAAACAAAAACTTCTGCTTCATATCCAAAGTCCTTTGTCCCCTCCTACCTTTCCAGAATTTTTACCTGTTACTCTCCATATACACTTTTCTACAAAATTAAAGCTTTTTAACTTTCAAAAAATATGCATGGATATCTTTTCAACATTAATCCTTTCAAAACTCTGTGTTCCAATTTCCTCACCCTTCTCCCCACCCAATCCCCTAGATGGCAAGTAATCCAATATCCATTCACACTTCGATCCACTTAAACTAGCTTCCTTACTATTCTACAAACACATTTGATCTCCTGGTCCAAGCATTTTTTTGGCTGTCCCTTATGCCCTCTCTACCCACTGGATTTCCTAATTTCTTTTTAGTTTCACCTAAAATCCCATATTCACAAGAAGCATTTTCTAACCCCTCAGTTCTTGTGCCTTCCCTTTCAATTATTTCTTAGTTATTTTTATTTTTTTTCCACCTATCTTTTAGCTTCTTATCTCCTCCACTGGATGTTGACCTTCTTGAGAATCACCTTTTGCCTCATTTTGTAAGCTCAGTTCTTAGCACAGTGCCTCCCACCTTCTACTGTTCAGTTATGTGCAACTCTTTGTGACCCCTTTTGAGGTTTTTCTTGGTAAAAATACTGGAATGGTTTGCCATCTTCTCCAGGTCATTTTGCAGATCAGGAATGGAGGCAAATAGGGTGAAGCAGTTTTCCACAGGTAGTAAGTGTCTAAGGCCATATTTGAACTCAACTGCCAGGCCTGGCACTCTATACATTTCCCCACCCCAGCTGCCCCTTACCAGCACAAAGTAGGTAGTTAATGAATGTTTGTTAACTGACTAACTGGTTTCAGTACATAGTTACATTATCTATCCCGTATGGAGCAAACAAAAATGTGTATACTTGAAAAGTTAGCGTTTCCTAATTAGTGAAACACCCCAAAGGTGCAAAGCCTTCTCCTTAGGTAGGCAGATTGTGGTACATAAACGTGCCTCTAGTCTGGGATGGGGCTGGGTCCCAGAGGAAGAGGATGTTGATAGGCAGTGGAAGCCATCAAGATTATAGCAGACTGGGACCCTCTGACTGATTCCATATTAATCAGGAAGACCTCACAAAAGCACTGCTCTTCCTGGGAGAGAGTGCTATTAGGAACTTCTAGACGGATGGGTACAGTGTCTGCTCTCTGGAGATTTAGAGCCTGCCTGCCCTGGCAGTCTGGATCAGTTAAGTATGGAACCTACAGAAGGCAACCAGAATTGTCAGGGATAAAAGAACAGCTCTGGGAAGCTTCAGGTGCTTGTCAGAGCCCCAGGCTCAGGAGCTGCCCGGGCTTGTCTGATTGATCTGTCTCATTTCTTACTTGTCTGCCTTATTCTCCTGCCTATACCCATCTTGTTTTCTGCTTGTCTAGTCAAGTCTCTTGACACCATGCCTGACTGACTGCTCTATTTCTATCTAGTTCCCCACCCATTGATCCAGGTTGCCTCTGACCCACCAGAAACAGAGCACCTCTCTTACCCCAGCTCCGTGGTTAACTTTCTCCCCTTCCCACTCTACCCTCCAGCATCAAAAGCACCATTTTTTCAAAAGAAGTTCTTTCAGAGGAAAAGAAAGTGGCCATCTAAATAGGATAAGGGCTTTATTCCTTTTGTTGGAGCTCAAGGGAATCCCAAAATGTTGGGGTTCTAGACCAGCATCTGGAGGTGTCTTAAATTTGCAGACTCGGACCCATCTCCAACTCAGGGGACAAACTTTATTATAATTGGAATGCCAAGTAAAGAGGGCTAAATGCCAAAAGAAATTAGCAAAGAACCAGGAACAAAAAGGCAAATTTATAAGGAAAAATTAAGAGACATCAGTGTGCTTCATGTCACCCATCTGCTAATTTTATGACTTAGAGGTGGAGTTGAAAAGTGGTCTGGTTCTGACTGTGTATAGATGCAATGCCCATAGTGCTCTGGACAGAACTGGGGATGGGGAGAAGGGGATGGGATCACTAAGTCAAGTGGGGGATGCTCAATTTTGTTCTGCACCTGAGTTAATTTTAAGCCCCTCATTATTGTTGCTCATTAGTTTCAGAAACTCTGTTATCACTGACCAACAGGCTGTTATCTGATTGCCAGCTATATTTGTGACCTTAGCATCCTGGTCATATAGAGATATATCATTTTTAACTAGATCTCTCCCGAGGTCAGGTGACCTTAGGGTTATTGCTACATCTTTCCTACGGGATGCACCATATCACTTTCTTTTTTTGTCTTCCCAGGCTATACCTCTCAAACTTCACAGTATGACTTAGGACAAAGTTCTTAACTTTTTTGTGTGTTGTGGATATCTTTGGCAGTCTGAGGAAGCCTATTCTTAGAATAAGAATTTTTTAAAATTTCATAATAGATGGAAATGTTAATGAGAAGTTGTTGAGAATAAAAATGTAATTTTTTCCTCCATCCAAATTCATAGCCCCCTGAAATTTGTTCCCAGTCTCCTAATGGATAATTAAAACAGTTAAGAATCTCTGCATTAAGGGAAAATCTTTCTTCCCCTGGGAAATTTCCCTCCCACATCCTGAAATCAATTGGAGATTTCTTTGGTTCAATCCAGAAGCTTAGAGAACAAGGGCTTAATGGGTAAGACACACTTCCATTTATACCATCTACCTCACAGGCTTTTTGTCTGGAAAGTTGTGTAAACTCAAAGCACTCTATAAATATGAGTTACTTGATGACCATCATTGCTGACATCCACCTTTCCCTACACTACCTCATTTGATCCTTGCTTCAGCCCTGCAAAATAGGGACTACAGGTATTACCATTTCTGTTTTGTAAATGAGGACATAAATCTCAGAGAGATTAAGGGATGTGTTTATAGTCTTCCGACTAATATGTGTCCGAAGCAGGATTCAATCCCTGTTTCTTTTAGCCCTGAAACTGTCTTCCTATTATGTGAACACATTAGAAGAGATTGATCTGCAAAAACCAATATTATAATGAACGGTGACTCTGGGGAGATTTCTCCCAGAACCGTTCTTGAGCTTACCTTACCCTTCTGCCACTGAGGCTTGAGGAGGTGGAAAAAGAGGAATTGGGATAGTTGGTGTGTGTTTGCAGGAGTGGTCATTCTCCTAGTCACTTAGATCATTTGTCTTCAGATCAGTAAATAATAGAGGGCTCCTAAAAAAGGAAGGAGGAAAATGGAAGGCAAACACAAGGTCTCCTTCCAAAACAGAGTGTAGGCTGATCTGAGAGAGAAATACCACCTATATCCTCAATTCCTGCACCCAGAAAAATGGGGCTCAGAACCCTTAGTTTAGAGAGTGTGGTGGTACAAAAAAATCCCAATTCTCTTTCAATCTCCCTATGAACATCTAGTAGCCCTCCCCTTATTTATTCCATTTTCTTCTCAACATGGAGAGAGTTGGTAATTTCTTTTTCCCTAATCCCTGGGAACTGGAATGGAACATCCTACTCTCTTTTCCCTGCCTTCTCCCACTTCCAAAGAAGTCTCAAATGAAATCTGTCCCCTCAAAATTACCCTACAAATTACAAGACACAAGTTACCAAAATTTAAAACTGTAAGGAACCTTGGGAATCATCAGTACCCTCAATTTACAGATGAGGAAATTCAGGCCCAGAGAAATAGGTCATACAATCAGTATCAGAATCCAGTTCTTGGGACTCTAACTCCAGTGAGTGCTCTTTCTAGTGCATTTGTTATTTACCAGCTGGGTATTACTCTGATTCTCAACCCTAGAGTTGCCCTCCTGCCTCTTTATTCTCTCTGTTCTCAGCTCCACTCATACCCTTATTTTCCCAAGTCATTTGATTTTCTAAGACTTTATATAGTTTGCAAAGCTCTTTTCTCTGAGTCTCTTATTCCTTGGAATGAATTCTTTCTCCCTCATCTCATTTTCCTCCCCCATCTCTTTTCTAAAGTTCCTGAGAGTTGTGGCAATGGAGGTACCTGTGTTAGGAAAGGGAAGGGAATGAGCACTTATTAAGGGCCTACTATGTGCCAGTCACAGTGCATCTCAAGTGAGATAATACTTGTAAATAATAGTCTCCTTGGCAGATCTTTTTTTTAACATGGCAGTTTGGTGGCACAGTGGATGCCTGCAGCCAAAGTGAAAATCCAGCTTCAGGCTTCTTAGCTGTAAAATGGGGATAATAATATAAAATGAGTCAAATGAGATTATATTTGTAAAGCATTTTGCATAATGTCTTGCACATAGCAGAGCTATATAAATGCTAACTATTATCATTATCATCTCATAGGGATAGTGTAAGAATCAAATAAGATGTTTGTAAAGAGTTTAGCACAGTCCTGGACACATAGTAACCCTATATAATTGTTAGCTAGTAGTAGTAGCAATAGTAAATAGTAATAATATTGGTATTATCTCACAGAGTTACTTTGAAGATCAAATGAGATATTTAAAAAGGTTTAGTATAATATTTGGCACATAATAAATACTATATAAATTGTTATGATTGTTGCTGATGATAAGGATGTTGTTACCTTGTAGGGTTGTTAGGAAGGGTTATTACTGATGTAATATTTGTAATATAATTTGTAATGTTTAGCACTTAGTAAATATGTAAATTCTAGGTAGTAGTAGTAGTAGGTATAAGAAGTATAGTAGTAGTAGTAGTATTAGTAGAAGTAGTAGTTCACAGATTTTTTGTGAGACTCAAATGATTTAATATTTGTAAAGTGCTTACTACAGTATCTGTTACCTAGTAAATGCTGTGTAAATGTTAGATAATAGTGGTAGTAGTAGTAGGAGCAGCAGGTGTAATAGTAGTTCATAGGTTTTTTGTGAGAATCAAATGTTTTAATATTTGTAAAGTGCTTACTACAGTATCTGTTACCTAGTAAATGCTATGTAAATGTGAGATAATAGTGGTAGTAGTAATGGTGGTATGTAGTTCTAGTAATGGTGGTAGTGGAACATAGTAAATGCTACAGCAGCAGTAGTAATAGTATTAATGGTCCTAGTTATTATCTCACGGGGTTGTTGTGAGATCAAATAAGAAAATATTTATAAAACATTTAACATAGTGCCTGGTACAAAATAGAGTGTAAAATGCTCATTCCCTTCCCCATATATTTGCGACCCGCACCCACCACCATAATTGATGGGGACCCATGAAACCTTTGTTATATCTGACACCCTGGTGTGGGTGTAGGCACCCTGCCAAAAATCGAAGGCCCCATATTCACTGGGCAGCATGGGCTGCTCTGTTGCTCATAGACATTCCACAGAAACAGCAAACTCCTATATTAACCATTTGCTCTGTAGAAGTTTAATGCAGAAACATTTGTTGGAAACAATGAAAAAGAACAGATCTTTAACAAAACAAATGATGGTAGCAGCAGGTCAAAATCCCAGGCTTTGACTGGATCAGCCACATTTCCCCACCTCCCCCCAGGGAGAGGTGGGCTGGAGGGAACAGGGCAAGGTAGGGCAGAGCCGTGTCCACGTTTCAACTTCATCCCCATCTTAGGAATTACAAAAATATGTTTCTTCCGAGGGGTGAAGGGAGCAGAGGTGCTCATGAGAAAACAGAAGCATATCGAGCTGAACCATGGTGGCACCCGCTAGCTCAGGGAGCTGAGAAGTTGACCCAGACCCCTCCTCAAGGGTCTGCAGGATGACGAGCCGTGGGGACGAAGGAATCCCGATTCCCTGCAGTTGGTCTGGGGCTGGAGACATGCTGTGTGTGGGAACACTCGGACACCTGAGGAGGCCAAACAGAATATTAACAGTCTTTCTGAACTTTCATAGAGTTTAGAATGGAAAGGGACCAACTCCCACATTTTACTGAGAAAGAGACTGAGATCTAGAAGGTAAAAAAAATTTACCCAACATTACATAGTCAAGAAGGAGCGGGGTCCAGATTTAAAATCTAGATCTGGCTCCTGAACTGGCACTCTTCTTTTTTTCTTTAAAATTATTTTATTTTCCCTCCAATTACATGTAAAAATAGTTGCCAACATTCATTTTTGTAAGATTTGGGGTTCCAAATTTTTCTTTCTCCTTTCCCTCTCCCCCTCCCCAAGACAACAAGCAATCTGATATAAATTATACATTTATGATCATTTAAAACATAATTCCAAATTAATCATATTGTGAAAGAAAAATCAGAACAAAAGGGGAAAAAAACACAAGAAAGAAAAAAAATGAAAATAGTATATTTAGGATCCACAGTTTTCTCTCTGATGTGAGTAGCATTTTCCATCCAAGTCTGTTGGAATTGTCTTGGATCACTGAGAAGAGCTAAGGCTCTTATAGTTGCTACTCTGGTACGCTTAGCAATATCATGCAGCTACTTCCATGTTATGTTCTTGGTTTGTGCTTCCTGTAACAGGTCACAGGAAGCCTGGGAAAACAAAACACCTGGGGATGGGGAGTGTAAGAAGGCTTACCTGTTTACATGTCTTTGGCTCCATTCCTATGCTCCCTGAGCACATTGTTGTCAGGGCCATCCTTCTAAATTAGTATAGTATAGTTGTGTGTATGTGTGTGTGTGTGTGTATGGTTGTATATATAGAGGGATGTCACCTCATTGTCCTCTACTATCTCATTGATTTCCACTATTAAAAATGAATTCCTTTGGGCTAATTATTGCCTTTTCCCCTCCAGACTTCTTTAAAATGCTAACACATGAGGTCACATAATTTTGATTAACTTATTAGTTTATTATCTTCTTTAATAAGGACAGGGGCCAAGGTAATTGAAGATAAATAATTGAATAAATAATTGAAGATAAACTTTGCCTAATACTACCCAGGGCTCCTGATGTTCCTTGGCCCTGGCCTTTCAGCACTCCTAATTGTTTAGACCCTACTGCCTTAATTAATTTCATCTTCCCAAAAATCTTTCCTGAATCCTTACTCTCCAATCCTAGTCACTCTGATGGAGACAGAACTCTTAGCATCTGTGTTTTGAAGGATTAGTATTTAGTCTTATGACATATCTGATAAAGAGAAACTACTTGTAGAAAATGTGTGTTCAGTTTTAATTTAATCAATGTTTAGGTTGTATAATCCATGTTGATCTTAAATCATAAGTACTTCAGAAAAAAAAGAGATGAATAGTAGTGGAAGAGAAGTGGGGGTTCAGTGGTTGGGTAGTAAGCCAACCAGTTAATAATTTCAACAAGAATGAGACTTTTTTTTTTTTTTTTAAGAAACCCAGGCAGACAAAGCAAGTTGATGATTCCAGTGAGAACTGGTGAACTAAGAGTAGGAACATAGTAGCTTCAAGGGTAAGGGTGCTTGACCTGTGGTCATAAATTTGTTTTCTCAAAAAATAATTTGATAACTGAATCTCAATGTAATTGATTTCCTTTGTAATCCTATGTATTTTATTTTATTTATTCTAATTTTGTTCATTAAAAAAAACACTATTAACCTGAGAAAGAGTATATAAGCATTAGTAGACTACCAAAGAGATCTATAACAACAAAAAGGGGGGGATATAGGGGAATAGTGTGGGGTAAGGATAGGAAATAATCACAGCAGCTGTAAGCCGATATGTTCTGGACTTTCCAAGCTATTTCCTCTGTTTTTCTCATTTTGTGGCTTTTGTAGATTTATCTAGAAATAGCATATATCTGGTAGCTGATAGGACCTTGGAAATTCTCTAGTCCAATCTCCCACCTGGCAGGTGGATGCAAGGGCTGTTTGCGGGTTGTGTTGGAGTCAGCTTGAACTGGCTTGGAAAAATCAATCGTCAAATTTTCAAATCAGCAAATACTACAATTCAGCTCTTGATTTCTTATTTTGCTAATTGTCTGGATTTAAGAAAGTGATGAGGTATGGTTGCAATATGAAAGAATTGCCTGGTGATTGATGGTACCTTTGCTTTCCCAGGCCTGAGCTAAACCACAGATGAAGGATGGGTACTGGGCAATGTATGGGCAAAAGGAACCATTTTGTTTGAAAGGGTATATGCTTGTGATGACCACTTCTATTTATGAAAGAAATACACAGACTTGAGTATAGCTACAGTAATGCAAGGCAAAAGTTGCCAGCTCTATCCTAATTCTTCAGAGTTGCTAAGTTCTAGGTTATTTGCAAAACTTTGGTTCTAATTACCCTTGGAAAGGAATTAATTTGTTTTAATCTAAATGCCAAATAAACCTTGAATTTTTTCTCGGGTGAATAAGATTGTTAAAAAGAAAGACTTTAACAGTAAGGATTTTTATTTACTTATTTTTTTTGCTTTGCTGGCTAAGATTGTGGGCCTGAGTAACAAAAGAGCTGAAATAGACCCTAGTAGTAAACAAACTCACAAAAGAATAATAAACATTCCCTTAGAGTAAGAAGACTCAGGAGCTAAAGACAGACTTAGTGGGGAAGAAGTCCTGAAGAAAAAGACTGCAGAAATTCAGCAAAGGTTTTCTCACTCAAGGTTTCTCTTAGGAACACTGAAGGGTATATTTACTTCTTCCTCTGTTAGTTTGGGCAAGCTGTATTTTTGGAGGTATTTTTCTATTTCATTTAAGTTGTCGAATTTATTGGCATAAAGTTGGGCAAAGTAACTCCTAATTATTGCTCTAATTTCCTCTTCGTTAGTGGTGAGTTCTCCCTTTTCATTTTTAAGACTAACAATTTGATTTTCCTCTTTCCTTTTTTTAATCAGATTTACTAAGGGTTTGTCTATTTTGTTGGTTTTTTTCATAGAACCAACTCTTAGTTTTATTAATCAATTCAATAGTTTTTTACTTTCAATTTTATTGATCTCACCTTTTATTTTTAGAATTTCAAGTTTAGTGTTTGACTGGGGATTTTTAATTTGTTCCTTTTCTAGCATTTTTAATTGCAAACCCAATTCATTGACCTTCTCTTTCTCTATTTTATACAAATAGGCCTCTAGAGATATGAAATTTCCCCTTATTACCGCTTTGGCTGCATCCCATACATTTTGGTATGATGTCTATTATCGTTTTCTTGGGTGAAGTTATTAATTATGTCTATGATTTGCTGTTTCACCCAATCATTCTTTAGTATGAGATTATTTAGTTTCCAATTATTTTTTGGTCTACTTCCCCCTGGTTTTTTGTTGAATGTAATTTTCATTGCATCGTGGTCTGAAAAGGATGCATTTACTATTTCTGCCTTACTACATTTGAGTTTGAGGTTTTTATGTCCTAATATATGGTCAATTTTTGTATAGGTTCCATGAACTGCTGAAAAGAAAGTGTATTCCTTTCTGTCTCCATTACATTTTCTCCAGAGAGCTATCATATCTAACTTTTCTAGTATTCTATTTACCTCTTTGACTTCTTTCTTATTTATTTTGTGGTTTGATTTATCTAATTCTGAGAGTGCAAGGTTAAGATCTCCCACTATTATAGTTTTACTGTCTATTTCTTCTTGCAGCTCTCTTAGTTTCTCTTTTAAGAATTTAGATGCTACCCCACTTGGTGCATATATGTTTAATATAGATAGTGCTTCATTATCCATGCTACCCTTTAGCAAGATAGGAACACTGAAGGGACAAAATGAACTTAGAGAGTTTTGCTCTGCACTCTTACAATTATACTGCTCTATCTATCCATTATACTTAATGTTTTGATCTTTATAACATCTTTGAAGTTATGTAATGTATATATTATCATCTACATTTTACAGATGAGAAAACAGATGCATTAAGGTTAGGTGTTATGCTAAAGATCATACAACTAATAAATAGAACTAAAAATAAGTCTTTTGAACGATTTAAATTTTTTTTTTAAAATTCTTGCTCCAGTATTCTTGCCATTAAGCTAGTCTGTCTTTTATTCTTTTGGCATGTATTTAAAAACTAGATGTCACTAAATTTTCTATCTGTGAAATCAGCATAGGAATAGGAGGTTTCTGAAGTCCATTCCATGATTTTAGTGAATAAACTATTTGTTTGCAGAATGTGTGTCTCTAACCAAGTTTATGTTGTAGAAAATTTTCACTCTATCTGGATAGAAATGCCCCCTAGGGGGAAAGGAGAGTTAAGAAGATGATAAGGCTGTCAAGTCTGAAACATTGAGTCCCTGACTCAGTTTCCCCAAACTTCCTCTATAGAAAAAGCCAGGATATTTTTTTCTCTCTCTGGGTTTTATCCAAGTTTCCCTATTTGAGCTAGTATTTTATATTAGTGCATATTTATGAGTGTCCTGTTTATATGTGTTTGTGATGTAGGAATTTTTATTGAGAGTTTGGGGGAGGTGTGTGCCAATGAACATTTAGCAGGTGGAACATGGGCTATTTGGGTATGGTTTTCAAACATGAACTTTAAAACATTACTAAAGATTTTGTATTGCATTAGATTCAAGATTCAATTTCTTGAATTTTTGATCCATCCAGTTTGCATTTTAGAAAAAAATACAATTAAAAATCGGGATCAACTTGAGCTTAGGTTTTTCTCTGTATGAAGTACATCATGGAAAAAGGCCTTTTGCTTCAAACTCAATTTATTGAATAATATTATGTATCATGGTGCTCTCAGGCTCCGGATTTGGGGCACTTCATATTGTGAAAGCAGAGTAAAATGCTCCCTTGTTCACCTTTGGCAAATATTTAAAGAAATATTTTAAAGAAAACATTTAACAGTTTCTTAGTCCAAAGCTTTGGGGCTAATCTGACAAAGAACTGATTGGTTTTTCTGTATCAATTCTGAAACAATATACTGCTCCCATCTCTTTGATCAGCTGAGGAAGGACTCATCCCATGAAGTAATTAAGGCAGTTACCAGAGAAGTGCAAGGGACTCCTGACTGATCTACCTTGAACAATTAGAGTAATGATCTACCTAGGAGAAAGCAGAATTCTCTTTGATTACTTCAGTTAATGAAAGTTAGGTTGGTATTGACCAGCTGGAAAGGAGAATCTTTGAAGAGAGTAGTCAAAGACAGATTGAATGCTCTCAGGAAAACTATTTTTCAAGGATGGACTGAAGGTTAAAAACTGTTGTTCTCTCTAACAAAGCAAACTTTGGGCTCTCAACTGAAATATTGCTTGTTCAAGTATTCTACAAAATATGATTTTAAAGTAACTAGTGGAAGGAGATATCCAAGAGGATGAAGAAACACTGTCAGTCTGGACAGTTTTCTCTGAATTTAGAATAATCATACATTCATAAAAATTCTTTCTGGTGGACTTATGCCTAGAAGGAAGAGTAGGGTGTTAATATTTTTTCTTTGACAATATCTCCTAAAGGAAAATGAAGAAGGTACACCATCTCCCATCTCCAAATCCCTGGGAAATTGGATTCCTCAAAATCCAGAGTGACAGTGAGCCAAGATATAGACATAGTGTTTATTGCTTCCTGATAATGTGAGTTAAACTGCATTCAATTAAAGAAGAGGAAGTTAGATTGGAGCACAGAAATCGACCTGAAGCTGCAGGCCTTTCAATAAAGCTCCAATTTTTTTAAAAAAGGATTGATCACAGAAGAGATTTGAAAGATTTGCTGAACAATGGCCTTAAGCATTGTACAAACAAATTATACTGTGAACTTTTGCTTAGGGAAAAAATAGAACTTTTGTCCTTTAATGATATCAAGGATCCACTGGAATGACTCCAAGAGAGAGAATGCACAGGTAAATTCAGGGGGTCAAGAATTAGTCATACAGTTTACTTGGGGAAAAAAAACAACTTGGCACTAGTCTCAGTACAATTTAGTACATAAGTCTGCATTTGGAAATGTGATTTTGTGCCAATAAGCATGTTCTGAGGTAAATAGCTATGTAGCCTCTCCCTAGATACAGATAGCTAAGTTTATGGAGCCAATAAAAGCAAATGCACAAGCTGACATTTAGAAAGAGAGGGTTATTGTCAAATCACATGTCAAGTTACTTTTGATTTGCAACCATCAGAATGAGCAAAACAAAAAAAGTCAAAGTGAGACATTCAGATTTTGAGAATCTTGGTCTAAAGCCTTTGAATTATAGTAGAATTACTTTCCCATGTAAACAGGACTTTTCTTAATTTTGTTAATTAAAAAATTTTTTTGACAACATTGAATGTCCCTAAAGAGTTCTTCAAATTTTGTGCAGGGTTGATCTGGACCCTTGAAATTAGACATATAGATATGCAACTGGATAGAATTCCACATAGGAATGGTAATACATGCACTTGTCCTGGTTGAATGTTAGATTATCTAGGGGAAAATAGCTATGCATTTTGTAAATAATCCTAAAATTGTAATGGCTGTGAAAGCTGGCTATGTATAGTTTCAATCAGAAATGATTCAAATTGATCTGTTTGTCTGATAAGCTCATAGATAGTTAGGACACATATATGCTATTGCATGAGAATGGGTCAAGAGGAAGAGAACAAGGAAGAGGCTCAGGAAGGAGCCGGGAATTAGAGTGTATAGGCAAGAGGAGAAAAAGCACAACTGGGAACTAAAAAGCTCAAAAACCGACCAAACACACCTCTTTTTCTAGTAAACGCTGAAAAAACTGAACATTCACCCTCAAAACCCACTTTAGTGGCTTGTTATCAGAAACCCGCAAGACAGCCTGCGTCTAGAAGTTAATCCACACCTGTGAAGAGGCAGGGCAGACACTTTGGAGGAAGGAAAAAAAAAAAAAAAAACAGCTCTAAGTATGGTCCTGGAATGAGAGGTCTGGTGGTTTCCATGGAGACCAGTGTCCTTGAGAGATTAGGGGTAAGGAGGGGAGGGTCCCAGGCTAGAGAACTGCAGGTGGTCTTTGAGGGGGAAGTCGTACAAAACATTACCACAGTCACCAGACCCCTCAGGGGAAAATCAGGGGGAGTTCCAGCTAATGGCTCCTTAGAGATAGCGTCTCCAAGGGAAAGGTGAGCCAAATGGTAACTATGGTAACTTGATATGGAGAATTGATTCACTATTAACAGTCCCCATAGTAACTTAACTCCTGGAGGGAAAAGGAATGGATTTACCTAACAGAGTGCCATTATCTCCATAGTAACCAGGCTTTAAATGGCAGGGGTAGGTAAACTCAAGGGGGAGTACCCAAAACTTGGATTCATAAAAGGGTCTTCCCGCTGGTGCCTGTAGCCACCAGGTTCCTGGCAGAGGCAAGGACGATGGTGGCTCTCCCAGGCCCGGGGGCCCAGGAGGGAGAGGATGGCGGCAGGATGGGGGGCTGGCGAGCGAGCCGGATGAATGAGGCCCCCTTCCCCCCCCCGGGGGAATGGCCGACTCACTCATGGATTGAAGTGGACAGTGCAGCCGGGAGAGAGCTCCCCTCGGGGCTACACGCTGACGTTCTGGCGCAGGGTGCGGCCTGGAGCCAGGCCGTGGCGCTGGCGCTCGCTGGCGTGCATGCTCATGACCAGGTACTGCCTCATGAACTCACTGAACCGCTTCTGGTTGGCCAGCTTCCGGGCAGATTTCCGGGCCCCCGTGAAGCCCCCGAAGCGTTTCTGTAGCTTCTTCTGCATCTCCTCCCCTGCCTCCCCGAAGCTTGCTGCCGCCTCTGGCTCGGGGCCGCGGAACAGGCTCCTGATGCGGGACACGCGGTTCTTGGCCTCCGCCTGGCCGTCGGACGGAGGCGCCTCCATGGCCTCCATCGCTCGTGGCTGGTAGAAGGCCGCCGCGGCCTGGCCGGCCGCCCCGAGGTGCCAGGGCCCCCTGTTCACGGCCTTGGCGCAGGGGCCCCAGACAGCGCCGGGGAGGTCTCCCCCTTCGCAATGGGAGATGCATTCCTGTGGGGGAGGGGGAGAGAAAAGGCACTCGTGTCAGCCCCGGTGTGCGGGGGGAGCTGGGACAGGCCCTCCTCCCTAACCCGGCATCTCCGCGCAGGTGTCGGGGGCCGCATTTTCCGCGTGAGCTCTGCGGCCGGGCGTCCGCAACGCTGCAACTGGGCTTCTTAACCTTTCTGCGGCTTAGAACCTAGGGTTCTCTCCTGAATGTTTTTTTAAGCACAAGACAAAATACGCATTATTACTAAAAGAAACCCATTTTACTGAAAGGAAGATGTATTTTTTCCCCAACCAAATTCTCAGGGTATGAATCCCTACACTGGAGACTTAAGCTGAAAGGAGAATGATGGATATGATTATAGAGCATCACGTTCTTGTAAATAGAGCTGGACGTATTTGGGGAAGGACCAATTGATCTTAAAAATTATAGACCATGATTTTCTTTTTTCTGAGACAGTTGGAGTTAAGTGACTTGCCCAGGGTCCCACAGCCAGGAAGTGTTAAGTGTCTGAGGTAAAATTTGAACTCAAGTCCTCCTGACTTCAGGGCCGGTGTTCTATCCACTGCGCCATCTAGCTGCCCTGACCATTATCTTTTAACCCATAATTCCATTGCTTGGAATATACTCTAGAAGTAATAGTAATATTAATAACTAACATTTATAAAACACTTTACATGTATTATCTTGCTTGATTCTCACAACAACCTGGTAAAGTAGGTCTTACTAATATCTCCATTTTCCAGATGAGGAAACTGAGGCCGAGAGATGTTGCCTAGAGACATATGGCTGCTAAGTGTCTAAGGATTCAAACTTGGGTCTTGTTAATTTTAAATCTGACTCTATCCGCTATGCTTTCTTGCTGCCTCATAGCAAGTAAGAAATAAATAAAACCAAAACCAAGGCAGCTATCTGAACAATGATTTTCGTAGCAGCCTATTTTATTTTATATGCACACACATATATAAACAGATAACAGGCATTCATGTGGAGGCAGGTAAGTGGCCCAGTGGATAGAGTGCTGGTCCTAGAGTCAGGAAGAACGGAATTCAAATTCAGCCTCAGACACTTAACTAGCTGTATGACCCTAGGCAAGTCACTTAAACCTATTTGCCTTAGCTGTTTTTGAGCTGACTCTCTGTGGCTCTATTTGGGGTTTTCTTGGCAAAAACCCTGGAGAGATCGGTCATTTCCTTCTCCAGCTCATTTTACAGATGAGGAAACTGAGGCAAACAGGATTAAGTGACTTGTCCAGGATCACACAGCTAGGAAGGGTCTGAGGTGGATTTGAATTCCCAAAGGTGAGGCTTCCTGACACATATTTGGGACTCTGATCCACCGAGCCACCTAAGTGCTCTAAATGTAGCTATCTCTAATGAATGCTAATTATAACCATAAAAAATGAAAAGCAAAGGAGAATAAATTAAGAAAGAATCTTAAAGAGGACTTATAGGAGAGGAGGTGCTTGAATAATTGTTATGATACTTTATGTGTTGAAATTAATTTAAATGTAAATTATGACTAAATAATTTTAGTTGCTCATATGGGTATTTAATGCTTTGAAAAAACCACATGTGTATAAAAATCCTCATATGTTTGTTTTGTTTAGGGGCAGCTAAGTGGTACAATGGAGGGAACCACCTGGGGTTGGAGTCAAGAAGACTTGAATTCAAATCCCTTCTCAAACTGTAGGAGCCTCTGCAAAGTCTCTTAACTTTTATCTGTGTCTATAAAAGGGGATAATAATAGCACAAGCCTCCTCAATAGGAGCATCACATGGGATAGTATTTGTAAAATGATTTGCAAACCTTAAGATGCTATATGAATGCTACTTTTATTATTTTGTGCTCATCATGAAAAAGTCAAGTCCACATAAGGAGTTTTAACTGGTTCCCTTTGCTTGTTCCACCACTGAAGAAGAAACATGACTTAGTGGATAGAGGGCCAGCCCTGGAATCATAGCCTCCTTCTATGTGACCCAGAGCCAATCACCCATCTTGTTCCTGCCCCAGGCAGAGTAACTCTCTAAGATGGCTACAGAAGAGGTGGTGATCTGCAATAATAGAGGAATTTTCCACAGTGTGACTTCTCTACCCCTTGAAATTCCACCCTCAGACTGTCACTGCCTCTGCCTATTCCCCAAAAGTGATGTATGGAGAACTGAACAGTCTGGTTCCCCCTTTTCAGTCTCCTGAACACAACAAAGCTTGCATTTGACTCCAAGGAAGTTTGTTGATTCTTTAAACCAGAAAAAATATATACCTAAGCCTATTTCTAGCTTTGTCCAGACACAGCAGAAGCAATTTATTCCTCTGGATTTTACTTGTCATCATCTATGAAGGAAAACAATGTATTTGACAGTACAGGTAAGACTTCAATTTATGTGCTAGCAAATGATGGATAAAGCACAGGGCTTAGTTTTTTCTTTCTTTCAGAAAAAAATTCTTAAAACCTAAAGTCTTTTCACAAGCCTTCTTCCACCATAGTATGATAGCAACCTTGGATCATGGCAGCCTATGGCAAAGCTAAAAGCTTCTAAGCAACTACAAAGGCTTTGGGTCTGAGCAAAGTAACAGATACTAATAACAGCTAGCATTCACATAGCACTTTATGGTCTTCAAAGAGTTTTACGTATATTATCTCATTTACAAAAGGAGACTCTGTGAGGTATTATTGCTCCATTTTATAGACCATGAAAATAAGAATGAAAGAGATTAATCCATGGGCCAGCAGGCCGGTGAAGTCATTTGCAAAATCACCTGCAGGTGATGCTGAGCTGAGAGGTAGGGACATGCTACCTGCCACTGCCAGAGTTCTGTAAGTTGGTAATTTTGTATGACCCATGAATGATGGCCCTTGGCAGAAAAAAAGATTCCTCATCCTGGGGTTAAGCCATTGCCTGAGAATTGTTTGGGCCAAGTAATCATTTTGATAGGATTTCATTTGGCTATACCAGTTATTTTGTAGGGTTTTTTAATTCTATAGTTTTTGAGAATGGATATTACTCCAAAGATATACTATAGCCCTTAAAGAGCACACTTCCGTGACTGTTATAAATAGCATCCTAGCTGTTGGCTTAGAGAAGTCAAGCATTTCAAGGGCCATTCAAACTCATAACAAAACAAGTTACAGTAAAGCACAAAGAAAAGTTCAGTAGAAGATAAAAAAGCACCACCAATAATGCAAAACCTGTTTTTATAAAACAGCCTTATTAAACCTTAGAAAATGAAGAACTCTAGAGGGTTCTGACAGCAGAAGGGGTCATTTCTGATTCCTCTTCATGATGATAAAGATTTCTTAAAGCTGAGAGAATAGTGAGAACATCAATTTTTAAAAATAATATGAAGAAAAAATACTTGTCATGGGTATGCCATTTATACTTTATTGTCCAAATAATATAAATAATGGAGTAATTAAAGATTAGAAAATGGTAATTTTACTGATGAAACTCACTTTTAATTTAAGGCTATATTAAAATAGCTGTGAGAAGTCTGGATGAACCTATAAAATGTGGGCATTTCATTCTACAAAACATTAACCCAAAAAAGTTTTGTTGAATTTTTTTCCATTGAGCTCAGAAGTCTTATCATGAAAGGAATTATGATGAACTATGATAAATTTTTTAATATATTGAGAAGAAAAAATGTTTTGGAATTATAGAAGTCCCCAAATGGACTTGAAAAATAATGCATATAACAAAAGTGGTTAAGAAATTTACCCAAGAGATGGAGATAAATGTTTCAGTGACTTGATAATTCACCTGATTTAAATTTCCTACTTACTTATTCAATACCACATCAATCAAATTAACCAAAAGATTGTTTTATAGAGCAAGGAAAATAGAACAAAATTCATCCAAAGGAACAAAATATTAGGGATCTAAAGGGAAATAATGGTAAAAAAAGGAAGAAAGAGGGCCTAACACAAAGCATTATATACACAAAGCAGTAATTATTGCGTCCATTTGGTACTGGTTAAAATATAGAGAAGCCAATAAGAATGGATTAGGCACATAAAATGCAGCAGTAAACAGTAACATGGTGTTTGATAAAACCAAAGACTCCAACTACAGAAAGAATCCTTAATCAACAAAAATTGTTAGGAAAACTTGAAAGTAATCTGGCACAAAATTAGTTTAGACCCAGCACAGGGGTCCTTAAACTTTTTAAATAGGGGGCCAGTTCACTGTCCCTCAGATTTGTTGGAGGGCCGGATTATAGTAAAAACAAAAACTTTGTTTTGTGGGCCTTTAAATAAAGAAACTTCATAGCCCTGGGTGAGGGGGATAATCATCCTCAGCTGCCGCATCTGGCCCTCGGGCCGTAGTTTGAGGACCCCTGGAAGGGCTTCTTGAACATTTTCCAGTCAGGACCCCTTTTTGCCTGAGAAATTTTTACACAATCTTGGGCATATTTATGTATAAAATAGGTACACAAATGAAACATTTACTGATAATAAGTCATAATTTCACAATCCCCACATGCAGTTACATGATCCCATATAGGACTGCAACCCCACACTTAAGAATCTTTGGTTTAGACCAGTTGATTTATACCATATACCAAGATAAGCTGCAAATGGATAAATGATTTAAATGTAAATGTCATACACCAGTTAGAGCAGCAAAGAAATACTTTTGACAAGTATCAGTAAAGGAAGACCTCACAACCAAATAAGAAATAAAAAGAACCACTGATGATAAAATGATGCATAAAATTAAAAAGGTTTTGTACAGTTAATCTTGTTAAATTAGAAGGATTAATTGAGGTAAAATCTTTGTCAAGTTTCTCTGATATACAAGCTATATAAAAATTTATTCAAATATATAAGAACAAGATCCATTCCTCAACTGATATTCAAAAGATATGAACAGGCAGTGCTTGAAGAAATCCATTAATAACTACATGAAAACTTCTCCAGACCACTAACATTTAAAGAAATGTAAATTAAGGCAACTTTGAAACTCCATCTCACAGTCAGATAGAAAAGGATAACAAAAGGAAAAAAATAGCTGGGCCCAGTAGCAAATACATGTAATCCTTGCTGCTAGGGGAAGCTGAGACTGATAGATCACTTGATTTCAGACATTCTGAACTGAAGTAGGGCCAAAGCTAATTAAATGTCCTCACTAAATCTAGCATTGAAATAGTGAGTCCCTGGGAAGAGATGGCTACCAGGATGCCTAGAGAAGGGAAGAACCGGTCCAGGTTAGAGACAACACAGCTTTTTAAAAATTTCTAAACTGATCAATATTGGGATCTAGATGTGGGTGGCCATTCTACTTCCTTCTAGGTGAATAAAAAGATCCATTCTCAAAACAAAACAAGGTAAGACAGTTAATGGTAGTTGTTGATAGAATTGTAAATAGGCATTCTAGACAATAAACATTCTAGAAAACAATATAGAATTATACCCCTAAAGTTACTAAATGCTGCTTACCCTTTGATGCATTACCGCTATTTAACCAACATCCTAGAACTCAAAGAGGAAAAAGGAGTCATATATAAAAAAATATTTAAAGCAGTTCTTTTTATAGTGGCAAAGAACTAGAATCTAAGAGGATATACATTGATAGAGGAATGGCTAAACAAATAATGATATATGAATTTAAATGCAATGGAGTATCATCTTATGACAAGAAATAATGAAAAGGACAGTTCCAGAGAAATTTAAGAAAAATTGTATGAATTGCTGCAGAATGAAGTGAGCAGAACCAGAGAACAATTTATGCAATAATAACATTGTATATTAAGAACAAACAAAACCAATGTTGAAAGATTTAGGTCAAGAAAGCCCAAGACCAGGTGTATGAGAAAAGACATTTTTGGCTGGATAATCGAGCACAAATACAAGCAGTGACCAATACCTTGGTATCTAAACAAAAGATAACAATAGCAAGAAATACTATGTAATGTCTTTTTCTGGAATAGCTTGTCAGACTGAGGCTTGAGAAGTACTTATAGTGGCACAGTTAAAAAGTTTGCAGAAAAAGAGAAAATACTTCAAAGAAAATTTCCATACACATTTGCTGAAGTCCCAAATCAAAATCTAATTAGAATACAGAGAACTTTTTTTCTTAGTACTATATCAACTCAGCAAAACTGGACTTTTCACTTAAATTGTAATTTAAGCTCTGACTGGCAAATATGGTAAACTCATTAAGTAAAGATTTCTTAAAAAATTATTTCAATCTTTTAAAAAGAAAGACAAGGATTTTGAAAACAAAAAAGGAAATCAACAAGGACAGCTTTGAAAATTTTATGTTGAATTATATACTTAAAAAGGAGAAATAAGCTATGTAATAGAGATTTATGGTTTCATGTAAAAATTTTTTCTGTTTTTATTTATGAATTTTATTTTAGTGTTTGTTGAGTTGACAATAAAATAATTAAACATTAAAAAATCTTATGGACTATAATTAAAGCAAGGAAAAATGAATAGTTCATCAAAGAAATGCCTGGTATGCTATGTGATACCAAAATATTTTTAGCATTTTCTTTTTTGGTAGCAAAGAATTGGAAACAACATAGATGCCCTTCAACATGTAGTAATGGGATATTATTGCATTGTAAGAAATGAACATAATGAATATAGAGAATCATGGGAAGAACTGACATAGTAAAAAAAATATACAGAGAATTAAAACAATAGATTCAATGGCTACAACACTGCAAAAGAAAGAAATAAAACAATCAAAACTGAATGAGAAATGGCTACGAAATGATAATAATCAAGTTTCACTCCTCCCCAAAAAGGATATGAAAAGATAGTTCTTTGTGAAGGTGGGGGGTATGGGTAAGAATAACAAGGACTAACATTTTTATAGCACCTACTATGTGCCAAGTACTGTGCTTTACAATTATCCACCCTGAAAGGGAGATACTCTTATGGTATCCATTTTAAAGATGAGGAAACTGAGGCAAGCAGAAATTGAGTGATTAGCTTAGGATCCCACAGCTCATAATAATAACAGTAGATATATAAAAAATGTTTAAGGGTTATTGCACATCAATAAACTTATTTATTTTCCCCCAGTAAACTTGCTCAAAAGGCAACTAGGTGCCACAGAGGCTTGAAATCAAGAAGAACATCTTTGTAAGTTCAAACTCACTATCTGTGTGACTCTGGATAAGTCACTTAACCCCATTTTACTTAGTTGCCTTCAATGTAATATGAGCTGGAGAAGTAAATGGCAAACCACTCTAGTATCTCTGCCAAGACAGCCCCAAATTAGGTCATGGAGAGTCAGAGCCAATTGAAAAATACAGAAGAGTAACAAGAATTTGCTTAACGATAGATGTGCCTCGGGTTGCAGTGACCAATTGGGATAACCAAGTCATCCCAATTGATGCAGCATATTTTTTTTTTTTATCCACAAGGCAAAGAAAATAGAGGATGAAGAAAAATTATTTCAAAGTACAATTATAATTAAATTTTACACTAATGATAGCCTTGCTTCTTCTAGTATTACTAATTGACTTGCCCATCACTTATGTTTTAGGCAAGATTTGAACTTGTCTTCCTGAATTTGTCTGGCTCTCTCTCAGCTATACTATCTAACTTCCTGGCAGAAAAAGGAATATTTTCTTTATATATGATTAAAAACATAATATTAATTTACCAGACTTCTTTAAGAGGATAAATGAACACAAGGATAATAGGCAGTCAGTAGATATTATTTAGACTTTGGAAAGATAATGCATCAAAACCAAATATTAATAGCTACATTTCTATAGCTCTTTAAAAGGTTTGCAAAGTCCTTTCCTTAAAATAATCTGTGAGGCAAGTAATGAAAGGATTATACCTATTTTGTAGATGTGAATATTGAGACTCAAAAAGGCCAAATGTCTTATCTACTCATATGTTTAAGAAGTATCAGAGGCAAAATTCAAAAGTCATATCTTTTGGCTTCCTGGTTGCACTGTTCCTTCCATTATATAATAATGTCTTTCTAAAGAGCCCCTGTGTTCCCTTGTGATGGGTAGAAACACTTTTAGGTCACTATGGAGTTGGAAACTGGGGAACAACACTGGGGAACAAAAAGATACTTCTCTGGCTAGAGAAGAGTTAAAAATGGAAAACCCTGGTGCCTGGTACTGGAACTGGTCTCATTTAACATTTTTATAAATGATCTAGAAGAAGTATTGCAATGAAATTTCCAGGTTCACAGATGACAAATTCTTCTGGGTAATAAAATGCCAAGCTGACAGAGATAAATGGCAGAAAGGTCCCATGAGACTGTAGGAGTGGGCAGAAAAATTACAATCTGAGCTTTCGGGCAGGCAACCACAACATAATGGATTGAGAACAAAAACATCTAAGGGATAGGGGGTTGAGAGGATTGCATGCTCAATTGGAGTTAATAGCATGGGAAAACAAGTCCAAAAAGTTAAGAAAATCAAAGCCTATGCTAACAGTTTTCATATTCAGAAACAAGAAGGTGGCAATCTTCCCAAATTTCACTCTGGTCAGATCGTATTTGATCACTGTTTTGCATTTAAAGTACCACTTTTTAGGAAGGATATGGACAAATGGCAGTGTGTGGAAAGAAGGGGTTGGGGCTGTTCAGCTGATTAAGGTGTGTCTGAGTCTTCATGACCCCATTTGATGTTTTCTTGGCAGAGATACTGGAATGGTCTGCCATTTCCTTTTCCAGCTCATTTTAGAGATGAGAAAACTGAGTCAAATAGGGTAGAGATCATACAGCTAGTAAGTGTCTGAAGCTGGATTTGAATTCAGGATGATGAATCTTCCTCACTCCAAGCTTGGAGCTGTCTCTAACTGTATCATCATTAATATTTTAATTGGTTTTGATGCATTATCTTTCCAATTCTTTTTGAAAGCCTAAATAATATCTACTGACTGTCCATTATCCTTGTATTTATTGATTTTCTTAAAGAATGATGGTAAATTAACACAATATGTTTTTTGTTGCATAGAAAGAAAATATTCCTTTTTCCCTGTTAGGCAGTTAGATGGTATGGTTGAGAGAGAGGCAGACAGATTCGAAAAGACTTGAGTTCAAATACTGCCTAAAATGTAGTAACTAGTGATAGGCAAGTCAATTAATAACACTAGAAGAAGCAAGGATATAAACTGGTGTAAAAATTGAATTTAATTGTGCTTTGAAATAATTTTTCTCCTCTATTTTCTGTGCCTTGTGCTTAAAATGATGGCCATGAAAGAAAGAGTACCAGGATGATAAAAAGATTGAAGACCATGCCCTACAAGGAAATAAAGATGGTTAGCTTGGAGAGGAGAAAATGAATGACATGATTGTTGCCTTCAAGCATTTGAAGACTGTCATGTGGAAGAGGGATTAGTTAAGTTTTTTCTTTGCTCCAGGGGTCAGAATTAGTTGGAAGTTGAAGGGAAGTCAGTCAGTCAATATACATTTATTAAGCACCTGGTGTGCTAGATACTGGGAATAGGAAGAAAGGAGAGTCAGCATACAAATAGTTATACATGATTCTTCCCTTTCTCTCTCTTTCCCTCTCTTTCCCTCTCTTTCCCTCTCTTTTCTTCTTCTTCTTCTTCTTCTTCTTCTTCTTCTTCTTCTTCTTCTTCTTCTTCTTCTTCTTCTTCTTCTTCTTCTTCTTCTTCTTCTTCTTCTTCTTCTTCTTCTTCTTCTTCTTTCTCTTGCTCCTCCTCCTCTTCCTCCTCCCTCTCTTCCTCTTCCCCTTCCTCCTCCTCCTCCTCCCCCTCTTCCTCCTCCCCTTCTCCTCCTCTTCCTCCTCCCCTTCCTCCTCCTCCTCTTCTTCCTTCTTCTCTCTCTTTCATTCTGTTTTTTTTCTGTCTCTCTGTCTCCCTCTCTCCCCTCCCTTGCTCTCTCTTTCTAGCTCTCTGCCTCTCTCTCAACTCCCTCCCACAATGGGTGAGTCAACACACAATTATATACAAACAAGCTAAATAAGTAAGGTAAATTTTGAAATATTCTGCAGAGGGAAGGCATTAGAAGTAAATATCAGGAAAGGCTTCCTATAGAAGAATGGATTTTTATCTACAACTTAAATGAAGCTAATAGATGGAGATGAGGGAGGAAGAGTATTCCAGGCATGGGAAAATCAATAAAAATAACCATATTTGGGAATTAGAGCATCTTGTTTGAGGAACTGTAAGGAGGACAGTGGTACTGAGTAGCTGGAGATTTATAAATAGTGTTTGTGCTCCAGTAAAGGTAGAACCAGATAGTCAATAAGGTTCTTTTTGACTGATTCTGTCTCACAGTTTCTAGCTACAATCTCAGAAGGGATCTAAGAGGTTTTGTAAAATGTTCTCTAAAGGTATCAATTTAATGTTTTTATGTCCAAAAAAAGGCTACAAAATGACAGACGTTGTCATAGAGAGGATTATATGCAAGCTCAGAAAACAATGTTCTATCTTGTACAATATGACAAGACATATGCTTTCCTCTAATAACTCACTGGGAACCAATAATTAATGTAGCTGAAGCAAACTAGTACCTGTTTATCTTTTGTATGAAAGGAGTACTCTGTACTGGTCGTGTAATTGTGTGTGAATATTTCAGTGAGAACATAAGGGAAAAAAAAACAAAAGGAATATATCAAAAAGACACAACAAAGTAAGAAAATATACAAAAAGACATAATTAAAAGATTGAGAGACAATGCAATTAATTTTGCTTGAAGACAAAGGAAAAATAATTCAGTAGGCCTGTTCAAAATCTGGCTGTACTGTGTAAAAATTGTTAAGGGGATAAATAATGTAAATGTGAAGTTTGTGTCCCAAACTCTAAATACTTGAATCCTGAGGCATCCTTTGAACCCAGAAAACAAACAAAAGGTACAAACAAAAGGAAGTACCACTGAACATAGCTGATCTCAGCTTACATGGCCCAGAAACATGTTACCCAGAGATAATATTTTCTGAAAAGATAAACAGGTATGAGTTTGCTTTGGTTATGTTAATTATTGGTTCCAGCAAATTACTGGAGGAAAGGATACCAGAGACATCTCTTACTTTTGAGACACATTGAGGAAGCAGTGCCCCCAAGCTGTCCTTTGACATACAAATTCCAATAGGATTCAGAAGCATTTCTCATATCCTAAGCACAGGAAGGCATTAGTAAAATTGACCAATGACTCAATTCATTCAACTCTAAGTTGTCGGAGTCTGTGTGACTTGTGACCCACGTTTCCCTGGGATTTTGTCCCAAACCAAGAACTGCTATGATTCTTGTTTTGGTCAGTTGTATGCTCCTGCCCTGGAGGGACTGACCAAGGTAACCTCATCTGGAATGCTCTTCTACTCTTTCTTTACCTGTTGAATTCCATCCCCCAAAACCAGCATGATGCCCTCTCTTCCAAAATACCTTCCCTGAAAACATCTTCACAGTGAAAGTTCTGATAAAGGCCTCATTTCCAAAATATATAGAGAATTGACTCAAATTTATAAGAAATCAAGCCATTCTCCAACTGATAAATGGTCAAAGGATATGAACAATTTTCAGATGATGAAATTGAAACTATTACCACTCATATGAAAGAGAGTTCCAAATCATTATTGATCAGAGAAATGCAAATTAAGACAACTCTGAGATCCCACTACACACTTGTCAGATTGGCTAAGATGACAGGAAAAAATAATGATGAATGTTGGAGGGGATGTGGGAAAACGGGGACACTGATGCATTGTTGGTGGAGTTGTGAACGAATCTAACCATTCTGGAGAGCAATCTGGAATTATGCCCCAAAAGTTATCAAATTGTGCATACCCTTTGACCCAGCAGTGTTTCTATTGGGCTTATATCCCAAAGAAATACTAAAGAAGGGAAAGGGACCTGTATGTGCCAAAATGTTTGTGGCAGCCCTGTTTGTAGTGACCAGAAACTGGAAACTGAGTGGATGCCCTTCAATTGGAGAATGGCTGGGTAAATTGTGGTATATGAATGTTATGGAATATTATTGTTCTGTAAGAAATGACCAGCAGGAGGAATACAGAGAGGCTTGGAGAGACTTACATGAACTGATGCTAAGTGAAATGAGCAGAACCAGGAGATCATTATACACGGCAACAACGATACTGTTTGAGGATGTATTCTGATGGAAGTGGATTTCTTTGACAAAGAGACCTAACTCAGTTTCAATTGATAAATGATGGACAGAAGCAGATACACCCAAAGAAAGAACACTGGGAAATGAATGTAAACTATTTGCATTTTTGTTTTTCTTCCTGGGTTATTTATACCTTCTGAATCCAATTCTCCCTGTGCAACAAGAGAACTGTTCGGTTCTGCAAACATATATTGTATCTAGGATATACTGCAACATATTTAACATATATAGAACTGCTTGCCATCTAGGGGAGGGGGTGGAGGGAGGGAGAGAGGGGAAAAATCGGAACAGAAGCGAGTGCAAGGGATAATATTGTTAAAAAATTACCCGCATGGGTTCTGTCAATAAAAAGTTATTATAAAATTTAAAAAAAAAACAAAACAAAATACCTTCCCTGGTCCCTCTGGATGCATGAATGGATAAAACCATTCCTCCCTCTGACTTCAAGGAGCAATTTAGCAACTCTCTAATGTATTTATCATATAATCATTTCTAATTTTTCTTTTTCCTATATTGCTCCAAGACTAAGTTCCATGAAAGTAGGAACCATAACCTGTCTCAACTTTGTGGGTCTCCTGCTAGTTGATGCAGTGGATAAAGTGCTGGGCTTGGAATAAGGAAGATTCATCCTCCTGAGCTCAAATCCAGCCTCAGAAATTTACTAATTTTGTGACTCTGGGCAAGTCATTTAACCCTATTTGCCTCAGTTTCCTTATCTGTAGAATGAGGTTGAGAAGGAAATGAGAAATTACTCCAGTCTCTGCCAAGAAAACCCCAAATGGAGTTATGGAGAGTTGGATTGAAAACAGACTCAGCAACAATAGTGCCTGGTGTCTACATCTAGCATCTAGCTTTGCATGTAGTGGGTGTTTAGTCATTGATTCTTAAATGAATGAAATCTCTGTTCCCAAATTCTGCCTTACCATCCTACTACGAGAACACCCAGAGGGGCCTTCTGTCTAATCCTTGACTAATCTGGTGCCTGATCCTGCTTTGTCTTTTGATTTTTCTGGGAGGAAATTTTGTAGTTTATTTGAAAAGCTTGACACTGCCATGGGATCAGACTGTGATAGTTTGAGCTCTCTGATAGAGCTCTCTGATAGTTTGAATTCTTTGCCTCATGTTAAGTAAAGAAATAGGCCACTGAGCCACTTCCTGCAGCCTTCCCACCAGCCTCTTTCTCTCTCTCTCCCTCCCTCCCTCCTTCTCTCTTTCTCTCTCTCTCTCTCTCTCTCTCTCTCTCTCTCTCTCTCTCTCTCTTCTCTCTCTCTCTCTCTCTCTCCTCTCTCTCTCTCTCTCTCTCTCTCTCTCTCTCTCTCTCTCTCTCTCTCTCTCCTTTTCTCTCTCTCTTTCTCCTTTTCTCTCTTTCTCTCTGCTTGGGAGCTTGATTATTTTGATTATTGGACCTACCACAGGTATACCACTGCCTAAATAGTTGATGAGGTATCAGAGCTTCTTTCATCTTTTCTGCCCTCCCTTTAACCTTCTCCCTTCATTTTTCCTGATTTCTCTTTTTGTTAATGGTTTTCTCCTCACAAGCAAAAAATATTTGCATTTACATTGTCTATATTTTATATTTGCTTTTCCATGTATATATTGTAGCCTCTCTAGCAGAGCATAAGTTCCCTGAGAGCAGGAATTATTTCATTTTTGTCTTTATGCTTAGCTCAGTACCTTATACATATTAGGGGCTTAATATTTAATAAAAAGATGGATGAATGAATGAATGAACAAACTCATGTGGATTTCATTCTCTTTGTCTGCATAGGAACTATTCCTAATTGCCTCCTCCCTTCCCAGCCTCCCAAATACTCTTAGACAGTGGAAGTCTTGGACTTTGGCCTGTGTCTTTGTTTTTTTCACCCACACTTTGGAGTGTAACTATGGTAAGGATTGTTAAGGGGTCCCTGAACTTGTCTTTTTAAGTTGCTGTATTTTCCAGAAACATTGGACCCAGACTATGAAGGAGGCCTGCCCCGCAGCTGACATAATTTGTTGTTTGTACCCTAAGCTGGATTTCCTGAATGTTCTTGGGAGGCAAGACAGGCGCTAGCCAATCTGTGCCAGGCTGGGAAAATGCCTGTGGAGCTAGGGTCCTTGGCAAATAGCAGACCCTCCTATCTTGATAGTCTAGTAATTCCTAAGGGGAAAATGCTTTTGCCATCACCGTGGGAGGGGTTTTGTACTTTTCCCATCCTTACTGCCCCTTTCTCCCTCCCATGCCCGGCTCTTTCCTGGTATCTCATCCTTCCTTTGTCCTGCTGTATTAAATATTCAAACATTTATATGAATTGTGAACTCTCTGGGCTCAACATGCACGGTCATTTTTTTTGTAATAAACCTGGTTTTCAGAAAGGTCTCCTGATGTTGTGAATGCCTCTTTGATATATCTCGTCCTTGGTCACACAGCTTGTGAAAGAGGCAAAATATAATAATAATAGCTTATGTTAAATAATACTTCAAGATTTGCAAAGCTCTCACCATACACTATCACATCTTATCCCCACAGCATTCTGGGAGGCAGGTGCTATTTTTATCTCCAATTCTTTTCTCCATATTATTATTATTATCTCCATTCTCTAAAGAAAGGCAGAGAATTTAACTGACTTCCTCAGGGTCATATAGCTAATAAGTGTCCAAGGAAGGGTTTGCAATGAGATCTTTCTGACAGAATTCTGCTCATATACGATCCAAGTGCCTAGTATCTTCTCAGACAAAATGGGGCCAGAAACACATGAGATGTAGGTACCAGGGGAAGCACTCTGTGGTCAGTTCACAAACTATAAATGAAATGAGCCTTTCTTTCCACCAAAGGTTTCCATTTAGTGCTGTGAGAACAGCCCTATACCAGGGACTAGCAGTTTCATCCCAGGAGAGCCAGAGGGGAATAAGCGTGAAACAATTAATATAATCTGAGCATTTCTCAGACACAGAAAGAAAAAAAATAAGACCTCTGTTTAGCACGTTCATAAATGGATTTGCTTCAGAACAAACTGAGTAGAACTAATTTGTGCATATATAATTTAGGGAAATAATCCTATCAGATGGCAGCCGTATGTGTCCATTCAATGGAGTTAAATAGCATTAGAAAAGAATTAAAATATATGTTGAAACTAGAGGTTATCAGATTTTCAATGGGCCCCTGATTTTCTAAGACCAGATGGTACAATTAGATTCTATGTTAATGACAGAAAATCAAATTCTATGACCAAATCTAATGCATGTTCTATTTTCAGAATTGATGTGATATTGGAAGTACTGGGAGCTGACAATCATTGAAACTAATCGAGTGCCTTAATTGAGTTGTTGGCAAATAGCCTCCGATACAGAATCCAAACTCCCCAATGGCATTTTTAATAGCAGTTGGTATATATAAACTTAATGTATTACTCTTTGGACTACGGTGTTCACCTGGCTCTTTCTGATGGTTGGTTAATGGTCTATTAAGCGCGCGAGCGGCATTTACTACAGTGTCCATTAGCGACAGTTATTTTTAGCCAGAGCATGAATGAGCATCTGGAATATCTCAGGCGGGTGCCAAGTGCAGTGGGTGAAGCTGGTCGTACAAGGAGGCACAGTAAATGACAGCTTGGATGCTCAGAGGCCACATTTTGGGGACACAAGGTGGAAAATTAGCATTTGACCTCTCTGCAAATAAAAGTAAAATCCATTTGAGATCAGCAAGAGCAATACCAGCTGGCATTTATAAAGTAGTTTTAAGTTTACAGAAAACTTTGTAAAAGTCATCCTACAAGCCTTAAAATAACTCCATGAGGTCACATTACCATTTTACAAATGAGAAAATTGAGTTTCAGAGATTTATACTGATTTGCCTATTATCACACAGCTGAGATATGTTAGTTAATCAATCAACAAACACTTATTAAGCCTCAGGAATCAGAGGCAGGATTTGAAGGGAGCTTTTCTTAATTCTATGTCTATCATTCTACCCAACACTATGACAAGTCCCTTTTCCTTTTAGAAGTTCCTCTACTTCAGAAACAACCAAACTCTTTAGGAATGTATGAGACTAGAGATAATTTGTTCATTAGTCTGGACCTTTCCTGATCTGCTGCTTGACAAAAGAGAAGGATAAATTTGATTAAATTATTAAGAACTCTGAGTTTTAAAAATATTCGGAAAAGTTGAACTTGGTTCTGATCTCTTTATCTGTTCTGGAAGTCCTAGACTCTCTCAGAACTCTTCCTTGTTGCCATTAATATTGCATTGCTTATGGTTGGGGATGGGGAAGGAAGAAAACATTTATATAGTGCCTTCTATATGCTAAGCACTGCATTAAGTGCTTTATAAGTACAATATCGCTGATTAACAACCCCTGAGTGGTTGATGCTATTATCACACCCATTCTACAGTTGAGGAAAATGAGGCAAATAGAGGAGTAAGGAAAACCTGAATTCAAATGCAGCCTTAGACACTTCCTAGCTGTGTGATCCTGGGCAAGTCACTTGCCTCAGTTTTCTCAACTGTAAAATGAGATAATAAGAGCACCTGCCTTGAAGGATTGTTGTAAGAATCAAATGAGATACTATTTGTAATACATCACAGAGTTGCTATTAGTCTTAAATAAAATAAGATTTGCTAAAGGTAACTTTCTTGAAACTAGAGACTTATTAATTTTTACCTTTATATATTTATGAATTTGCTCATTCTCTTGTCCATTATAGGTACTTAATAAGTGCTTATTAAATTGAACTCAATTGAATATATAAAATGCTTGACAAACATTAATGTGCTACAGAACCATCAGTTATTGTTTTTACTGTAAAAGCATATAATCATTTTTTTGATGAACACTCTATATATTCCTAGATGAATGTATACTGGTAGATGGGTTTTTCCAAAAGCAAAATGGGGAAGCATTTCTTGAGTCTATCAGCATCCTAAGAGGATGCTAACTTTTTATCCAGGTAAGAGCTTTCAAGAGGGAAAGGGAAAAGAAATCACTTTATCTTTCAGCTTGGAAATCTAATCATGTTTGGTTGAAATGTATTTATTATATGCTACTATATATTTACTATATTTTAGTATATTATTTTTGCTGAATTTCTTTCTTCTTTATTATAGGAACTGCTCTAAGCTCTCAAGAAGGAAATGGAGAGGAATACATTGGAAAATGTAGGTGACATAAAAAGAGAAGGTATCTAAATGTGGTTTAAAAATATAGCCCCAGTGTGACTTGGACTTGTAAAGTCTGGCTCCTTACACTGAAACAGATATTTTGATCAGAGAGCAGTGTAATTCTTGGTCTGTGGCTGTCATAATTTCTAATTAATGAGTGGCTCTACAGTAACTAGATACCAAATGGAGGAAGTACTTGAAGCAATTTAGAAGTTCCATGAGAGGGAGAGTGTTATAAGTAAAACCCTGATTTTTAGGACAGGAAAAGGCAGGGAAATTAATTCGTTTGAACAGCCAAGTTTCCCTCAAGCCAAGGGTTTAACTCTTTAAGCAAATATTTAAAATAGATATTTAAACCAGAGGAAAAAAAAGTATAGTACTTGTAATCAGAGGAAATGAAGTCAGATTCCTGGTCTGCTACTTACCGCTGAGCCACCTGACTTGGGCAAAGTATTTGTTCTCCATGGAGGCTCCTCTCCCTCAAGAGTCAAATGAGGGCTTAATTGAGAAGAACTCTAGGTTGTTTTCCAATTCTCTGTGTAATCCTATGGTCTTTTTCAGCTCAAGTCCTATGATCCTAAAATGGACCCAGATTTCTGTGCTTTTTTAATTTCCTGAGGCTTTTATCATTAAAAAAAAAAATCTCTCTCATTCCATTTCTAATTTTCTGCTTCCTCAGCAGCTAGATGGCACAGCGGATAGTGCTTATACAGTGGGAAGACCTGAGTTCAACTTCAACTTCAGATACTTACTAGCTGCGTGACCCGGGGAAAGTCACTTCATCTTGTTTGCCTCAGTTTCTTCACCTGCAAAATGAGCTGGAGAAGGAAATGGCAAACTGCTCCAGTATCTTTGCCAAGAAAGCTCTTTGGAAAGTATGCTATGGTCCTCGGAGTTATGAAGACTTGGATACAACTGAACTGCTAAAACAACAAAAATATGCCACAGAGGCAGCTGGGTGGTATAGTGGATGAAGCCATGAGGGTCTGAGGTCAAGGATGACCTCACACACTTACTAACGTGTGATCTTGGCCAATTCATGTAAGCTCTGTCTTAGTTTTCTCAACTATAAAATGGAGAAAATAAAGCTCCTACTTCTCAGGGTGGTTGTGAGATCAAATGAAATGCTTGGAGCGTGTTTAATTGTTTCAAAGCCAACTCAATTAGGATTTTCTAGGCAAAAATTCTAGAATCACTTGCCATTTCCTTCTCTAGCTTATTTTGCAAATTGGGGAAACTGAGGCAGACAGGATGAAGTGACTTATCCAGACTAACTCCAGGCCTAGGACTCTCCAGTGTGCCATTTAGTCTGGCTCATAGTATATGCTTAATACATGCTTGTTCTCCTGAATAGACTTTAGATGAGCTTTCCTATACAAATTTTAGTCTATTGATTTTATGAATCAGTTTTGCTTTCTTCAGAGTTTTCCTTCCTTCCTTCCCTGTTTCTTGGCCATGGTCTAGGTAGGTGAGATTGCTCTATACAATATAAACGAGATATTTCTCTGTCTTTTTCTGATCAGGCCTTATAACCTTTAGGAAGGATGCTGGGCAAGAAAATCAAGTGAAGCCTTTTTATGCAAAATGGGACCACTCTGAGGAGTCTGTTCCCCTGAATTGCTTTCTTTTTCTGGTTCTTTTCCTTGGGGAAAGCCATTGGGTTTAAGATCTTTCAGAGAGAGATATCTCCCATTGAGTCCTTCCCCATTCTCCTGGACCTGTCTTTGCCAGGACTGGTAATCATGGCAGCAGGAAATCACTGAGTTTTCACCAAGGCAAGAGGCACTGTACTGCTTGATAATATTTTTCTTTTCTATAAGGCAGGAGAAGTATGAGCAAAGAGGAATACGGCAGAAACTCATGGCACTCAGGGTAATTGGAAGAGCAACTAGAAATCTCTCACTAGAGAATGTCAAATGCTAAAGAGAAATCTAGGATGACTTTCTAGTCCCAGGAGGTTTTAACTTCAAGGGAAGAGATTCAAAGTGAATGGGGACTACTCCGTGGTGGTAATAGCTCATATTTATATGGTACTTACAATTTATAAAGTTCCTGGAGGAAAACTAAGATTAATGATTGAGAACACTTAAGATAATTTGTGTTGTTTTCAAGTCATTTCAGGTTGTGCCTGACTCTGTGACTCCATTTGGGGTTTTCTGGGCAGAAATACAAGAATGGTTTGCCATTTTCTTTTCCAGCCCAGTGGATGAGGAAATTAAGGCAAACAGGGTTGAGTGAATTGCCTGGGGAATCACATACAAGGAAATATCTGAGGATTTGAATTCAGGAAAATGAATCTTCCAAGCTCCAGTGCTCTATCCATTGACCCACCTATAATTGTCCTTTAAGATAACTAGTTGTCTTAGGATCGTTTCAATTTCTTTATATTTCCAGGGGGAGTATACTCACCTAGAAAGGCAACTTGGTCTATTGGTCTCAAAGCCAGGAAGACCCCGATTCAAATATGGTCTCTGAGACACGCTAACTGTGTGACCCTTAGCAAGTCATTTTATTAATGTTTTTGGAAATTTCTAAGAGTACAAATTACAGAGAAGATTCTTACCTGAATTAGTTTCCTCAAATGGAAACTCTTTATTCCAAAGAAATCACAATTCCTGTCCCAAAGAAATAACAACTCCTGGCCCTATCCCTCTAATATGCCCTATGTAATATCAAGTATACTTTATGCATATTAGTTTTAAGATCAAAGGTAGAGAGATAGAAGGGACTTAAGAGTTATTTATTTCATCCTTTCTGCCCTTTTACAGAAAACTGAGGCCTAAAAAATTAGGTCACAGAGCAGGCAGAACCAGGATAGGAATCCAAATTTTCTGGCTCCAAATTCAGTAATTACCACACTGCAACTCGACTCTAACATAGTGATGCCATTTTGTTCCCTTTTGAGAACAAAGGACAACAACCACAGTGTCTTAAAAAAAATAAAATAGAAAAACCATAATTTGGGGGAGAAAGAAAATGATAGCAAATATCCTCCCCACCACCTCCATGCATATTCACAGTAAGAGGGTATTCCTGAAAGTGCTATCCCCTTCCTTATTATTAACCCACCTAGCTCAATTTCCTGTCCCTTAAGCTCTCCCTCTCCCAGAAGATTTCTTTTACCTCCTTAGTTTTCAGTTGCTCCCATAGGCTCTCAGTGTGGTGGAAAGTGAACAAGACTTAATATAATAGAAGCCTAAATAATTAGAAATACCAGAATGTGAATCCTGAAAAGGATTTAGGAAATCCTAAGAGTTGTCCTCCAGGGAAACGAAGGTTGATTGAGAACAAAAGATAATTTTTGTTGTTTCATTTCAGGTCAGGTACAACTCTTTGTGACCAACTTCATGTCCCCATATGGGACTTTCAGATGATAAAGGCCTGCTTCCATCATGATTTTATCAGGGCCCTTCAAGAGTATGTACTATCCAGAGAAAGAACTATGGACGTTGAATGCATACTATTTTCACTATTTGTTTTGCTTTGTTTTTTTCTTTCTTGTGATTTTTTCCTTTTGTTCTGATTTTTCTTTCATAACATAACTAGCATGGAAATATGTTTAAAATGTACATGTATAACCTATAGTAGATTGTTTGCTGTCTTGGGGAGGAGGGGAGGTAAAGGAGGCAGGAAGAAAAACATTTGGAACTAAAAATCTTACAAAAATGAATATTGAAAACTATCTTTATATGTAATTGAAAAAAATACTATTAAAATTTTTTTAAAAAGAATATGTATTAATGATTCTTTCAAGGTCTGGGAGCTTGAAAAGGAAAACAAGCTGAGACTTGGCAGGAGGACATGCTTTGGGGGCCAGTGGACTGCCCAGAATAAAAACTGAAGTTACTTGGCTTTGCTACCAGCTAGGTCCCCTGAGGGGCTATTTTGGAGAGAGGAAGCTTTCCAAATGTGGGGGAAAATCCAAGCACCTGAGGCTGGCTCTGTCCTTTCATAATATCCCCAAACTAGACCCAAGTATCCCTTTCAATTATGCCTAATGTGTTATTTGGCCCTGTTCTCTGTCAGCCAGCTGGTTAAGACAAGGGTCAGCAGCGTTGGTGGTTCTGATTACCCGTTTGATGCATTAGCTCCCTGAGGGACCAGAGGTTGTGCCCTTCCGGGCTATGGCAACAGCATCTCTACACAGCTGACTTCTACCCTGTCCAGAGGTCTTAAATGGAGAGCAAGGGTCAGAACAACATGAGAAGACTGGCCGGACAGGAAGGAGGGCAGAGCTGAATGTCAATGCTGTGTTTATTTTCTGTATATATTACAAATTGGATGGGTGTGTAATCTAATTTTATCTTCACAGCAACCCTGTTATGATCCCCATTTTACAGAGGAGAAAACTGAGGTAAACAGAAGGAAAATGATTGGTTCATGGCCACACAAAGAAGAAGTATCTGAGGTGAAATTTGAATTCAAGTCCTCCTGACTTCAAGTCCAATGCTCTGTCTATTGCATCACTCAGTTGCTTATTAATTAAGATTACGTATTTAAAAGTGTGAGTGTTTAAAAAACTAGAGAAGTTTGAGGTGTGAGAAGTGGGAGATGGCATGGAACACTGGAAAGAATGCTGGGTCTGGAGTCAGAGATCCCAGCTCTGGGGGTTAGAGTCTGTGTGACCTTGGGCTTAACCTCCAGCTGGTCCTTAGGTCCACATCTGGAAAAGGAAAGGGTTGGACTGGGTGACCTCTTAGGCCCTTTCTAGCTTTCCATCAATGATCCTACAATATTCCCTGAAGTAGTCTCTGAGTCTCTCAGCTGGAATTAATATATTCCTTATTGTAACCTTTTCTTTGTTTCTAAAGTACATATTTGTTGAGCTTCTCCAGCTCATTTTACAGATGAGAAAACTGAGGGAAGCAGGGTTAAGTGACTTGCCCAGGGTCACACAGCTAGTACGTGTCTGAATTCATCAAGATAAGTCCTCCTGACTCCAGACTCAAAACTCCATCTATTGGGCACTTAGCTGCCCTACAGCACACACATACCATATCTTAATCTACATCATTTTTATCTTTATACCTGCCTTTTTCACCCTTGTAAAATGGTAAGCTCCCAGAAAGCAAGAATTGGATCCTAACCAATTTTTTCTTCCTACGGTTTAGCATAGGGTCTTCCATCTATTAAGTGCTTAATAATATTCATTAAGCTGAATCAATTAAAAATGACACTATAATTCCAGGAGAGGAGCAGATTTCCTGTTTGTTATTTGGTAGGATCATTTGACAAAGGAATTACTATAAAAATTAACTTTGTCAAAATTAATTTGTTACATTAAATCGAAGAGCCAAGATTTGAGAAGGTTAAGCATGATTAAAAAAAAAAAAACCAATGAAAATATGCTAATATCACGTATGTACTTGCACATTAGAGGTATCTCCTCTGGCCCACCCTCCAGGGTCACAGGTTGAGGGAACTCAAAACTGGGAGAATTCAAGATAAAGAAGCACAGTGTTGTTTTTAGGGGTTCAAGAATACCTAGGTGTGATCTTGCTTACATCAACATTGAAGCTGTCCCTGGACGGGTGAAGCTTCTCTCTGCATGTCAAACAATCCTTCTGACAGTCACTGAAAACGTTGGAGAAGAGACCCAGCAACAGAAGGTCATAGAACAAGGTTCTCATGATGTTGGAGGCAGGAGAGGAACCACTGAAAGACAAAAGTAGAATAGATTAGTGGACAGAGCATCTGGGCTAGGGATTCTTTTTTTTTGTATTTATAGTATTTTATTTTTCCAAAGACATGTAAAAATAATTTTGAACATTTATATTTGTAAGACTTTGAGTTCCGATTTTTTCTTCCCCTTCCCAAGACATTAAATAATCTGATATAATTAAATATGTGCAATCATTTTAAACATTTTTCCATATTATGTTGTACAAGAAAACCCAGACCAGAAGGGGGAAAAACATGAAAAAGAAAAAGCAAATGAACAAACAAACAAAAATGGTGAAAATACTATGCTTCAATACTTATTCAATTTTCATAGTTCTCTCTCTGGATGTAGATGGCATTTTCCATCCCATGTCTATTGGAATTTGGACCAAGGATTCTTAACACATAGGAAGGAGAAGGGGAAATGTAGGATTGTGCTGGCAGATCTTTAACAACCGGCTCTCTGAAAACCACAATACACTTTTAAATGTAATGTACAATGAATATAATCTTACATTTAATCTACATTATTTATATTACATTATTTTTGCTAACATTGTCTAGACTTTAGATAGTTAACAAAACAATCAAATCCTGATCTCTGGTGCTAGCTAATTTCTGATGTGTAAATGCTCACATGGACAATTTAACAATTGGCTCCTTAGCCAGTATAAGTTAGCTTCAGCTTATAAAAATGCCTTGGAAGAAGAAGGGACTGAAAGAGCTGTTCAGATTCTCTTTTCAAAAGGATTTTGAAAAATGCCCAGTATAATTGTTTTAGATCCAACTTGACAATCTTTCACGCCGATGGAAATTATTAGAGTTAATTCCATTAGGGTTATTTCAAGATAAAGCTAGATTGATTAGAGAAGCAGTTAAAATATGCAAGAACTAGAATCAAAATTAGGTGTTTCATCCCCACACAGAACAGTGAGTCTCTTAGAGCCGGCATGCAAACACACACATAAAACACACACACACACACCCCTCCTTCTTAGATCACAATCTATACCAGATTCTTAATCCTGGACAATCTTAAAGGCACGCCTTGAATTATAGAGGGAAATCAGGCAAAGAGCATTTGAATGAGCCAGTTCTAATTTACCACTACTTGGAAAAGAATTCAAAGCATGGTACGGTCATTTTCATGTAGGAAAGACAGGACAACATCTCATTATTCTGGTGCTTAATCATAGAATCAGCAATTCCATAATTAAGGGAAGCAACCTTAGATAGATCTAGTCTAACGTGCTGCCTAATAATAAATGTCATTTATACAGAGCTTCCCCAAGCAAGCCCATATAATAGAATTATAGCTCACAGATTCAGAGCTGGAAGGAACCTTTGAGGTCATCTAATTCACTTCCCTCATCCTACAGATAGGGATATTGAAACTAGACAGATTAAGTGAGTAGATAAAGGTTTGTTGTTATTGAGTGATGTCCAACTTTCTGTGCCCCCTTTGAGGGTTTTCTTGGCAAAGACTCTGGAGTGCTTTGCCATTTCCTTCTGTAGCTCTTTTTACAGATGAAGAAACTGAGGGAAACAGGTTAAGTGACTTGCCCAGAGTCACACAGCTAGCAAGTATCTGGAATTGAACTTAGTTCCTCCTCAAGTTCTCATTTTACAGATGAGGAAACTGAGGCAAACAGGATTAAGTGACTTGCCCAGGATCACACAACTAGTTAAAATGTCTGAGGCTTGATTTGTACTCACATCCTCCTGACTCTAGGGCCATCTTTCTATTCACTTGCCAAGTAGCTGCCCCTGCTAAAAGTTGTTAGGTATTAGGATTTGAACCCAGATCTTTTGGTTTCAAAATCCACACTTTCCCCATTGCATCATGATACCTCCTCTTGAGCTTCAATTCCCTTTTTGTGGATTTTGGCATCCTCTTTTCAGCCTGGAGATAACTCATCTTATGTAGGAAAACAAAACAAGATAGAAATGGCATAATTTTACCTTATTTTTGTCATCAGTTTATATTATACAGTCTTCCTCAAAAAGTGAACTTAATCCTTCCTTTTAAGTATAATAGATATTTAATTAAAATCTAATTATTGAACATCAGCACAAGAACTAATCTTTTATATTTAAATTATTTAATTTAAATATATACAGTATCAGAATTTTTCAAACACTTTTTTCAGGATTCTTTCTCTATTCATTCTCATTCAACTTGTCCTCTCCTATGTTCTTAGTATGAACTTCATTCTTCTGATTCTGCCTTTTTCATTTTTTCATAGAAGTCTTTCTGTATTTCTTTGCATTTCTATCCTTTTTTTTTTGCCCAGAACACAACCTTTTCTCTTGTCTTTTCCCTCACTCATAAACCTCATTTCATTCTGGACTCATGCCAGACACTATTCTGACTGGTTGATGACGTTCTTTAGTATTCGTCCTTGGTTAGATGCCCTTGTCTTTCCCTTTTTTACAAATGTTCTTTTATGATATGAGCTCACCAGAGACTTCCCTGCTCAAGCCCATTGGAAAGGAGCAGAACTTCAGAATTAGCAGGGCCCTCAGAGTCCATCTAGTCCAGCCCACAATACATCAGTATGATCATTTTTTTGTCCCCCCTTGGCTTAAGGGTCTCTGGTGAGGGAGGAAGCCAATACCACACCCCTCTGCCCCACAAGGCAGTCTATTTCTTTTTGGAATAGCTTTCAACTGACAGGAAGCTTCTCTTTATGTTGCTTCGAATTCTGCCTCTCTGCAACTTCCACTCTCCAGACTTCTCCATCATTCCTAGTTGCCTTGTTACATTCCCTTGCCTGCTTCCCCAGTCTTGTTCATTTTGGGTGACACAACTTTTGACTCTCTGGACTTCACCTTGCATTCCCTCCTGAATTCCCCTTTTAATTCCCTTTTATGTGTTTTCTTTCCATCATGAAAATGGAAGTTCTTTGAGGGTGGGGAAGGGATTGTCTTTCTTGTTTTCTGTATTTGTATTCCTAAGGCTTAACACAATGTTAAGCCATTTAAGGCATAGTAAATGCTTTATTAATAGTTATTGCTTAACATATCCAACATATAAAGGACTGCTTGCCATCTAGGGGAGGGGGTGGAGGGAGGGAGGGGAAAAAATCGGAACAGAAACGAGTGTCAATATAAAGTAATTATTAAATAAAAATTAAAAAAAAATAGTTATTGCTTAGTCAAACAGTCTATCCTGTCTTCCCTGACACAATGGAAAGACCTCGAAAGACAGGATACTTTCCTTCCTTCCTTCCTTCCTTCCTTCCTTCTTTTCTTCTTTCCTTCCTTTCTTCTTCTTTCTTCTTCTTTCTTTCTTTCTTTCTTTCTTTTCTTCCTTCCTTCCTTCCTTCCTTCCTTCCTTCCTTCCTTTCTTTCTTTCTTTCTTCTTCTTTCTTTCTTTCTTTCTTTCTTTCTTTCTTTTCTTTCTTTCTTCTTCTTTCTTCTTCTTTCTTTCTTTCTTTCTTTCTTTCTTTCTTTCTTTTCCTTCCTCACTTCCTTTCTTCCTTCTTTTCTCTCTTCTTTTTTCCTTCCCTCTATTCCTTACTCTCTCTCCCTCCTTCCCTCCATCCCTCATACTTCCTTTCTTCCTTTCTTCTTTCTTGCATTTGTTTTTAATCTCTAGCACATAGTAGGTACTCAATGAATATGTGAATGATTTATTTCTACTTGTGGGGCCAAACAGAACAAGTCTAATTGCTCTTGTAGATGGACGGCCTTTCAAATACTTGATAGCATCTATCATGATGCTTATAAATCTTATCTTCTCCACCTTTAATAAGCCCAATTCTTTTAACAGATCTTCAATATGGCATTAGCTTGAGACCTTTTGCCCCCTCTGGTTGGAATCTTCTGGACGCTTTCCAAGCAATGTCCTGAACACTCTTCCTGTCTTGTTACAGCCTTTGACTATCACATTAACTTTTTTTTTTTGGCTGCCATACTATACTATTGATGCAGATTGAGTTTTTAGCCTTCTGAAAGCCCCACATATTTTTCAGACAAATTGCCATTATTCATGTCTCTTCTATCTTATACTTGGGAAGTTGACTTTTCTAATCCAAGTGTGATACTTTATATTTATCCCTATTAATTTTTATTTTACTACAATAAGACTAACATTCTAATCTGTGAAGATTTTTCTAATGCTGAACTTGTCATCTTGTGTGTCAGTTATCTTATTCTATGTCAACTGTAATTTTGATAAGCAAGCCACATATAGTTTTACCCAAGTCATTTATAAAAGTGTTAAACAGTACAGGGCCAAGAATAAATGCCTGGGGCATTCCATTAGAGATCTCTTTCTAAGTTGTCATCGAAGTAATAATTGCTATTTTTTTTTTAGCTACTCAATTAGTTCTGAATATACTTAGATTTACCATAGAATGGTCCACACCTCTCTGACTTATCCACAGGAATAGAGGAGGTGCTTTATTAAATGCTTAGCTAAAATCTTGGTAAAGTTTAATGATAACATTCCCTTATTTTACTGGTTTAGTAAATCCATCACAAAAATAAAATAAAATTAGTTTGGTATAATCTACTCTTGATGAATCCATGCTTTATTATCATTAGATGTTCATTAATTGGGCCTTTGATTAAAAACCTTGTATAATTTTTGACAGGTAACAGTCAAGCTTCCTGACTTTTAGATTATAAAATCTAATTTCTATCTTGGAAAGGGGAAATCAGAACAATCTCATTCATTCTCCAATTCTTGATAGTGGCCCAGCCATTGAACCTGCCAGTTCTTTCAGTACCCTCAGAGATAATTCATTTGAGCCTGGTGACTTGAAATCACCATTTTTGGGGTGATATTCTCGGTCCCCACATGAATCAACAGAAGTGGGTATCAGTTCTCTATTGCTTGTCAGAAGATAGCAGACATTTTAAGTTATTTTATGTCAGGCCATCAAATAGTTGGCTCATTGTCACTCAGCAAAGAATCATCACTGCTTCACTCTTTCTCTGATCACTACTGGATGATCTTTATCTTAGTGAAATATATGGATGTACATCATTCTTGGAAACATAAAAACCACTTTTCCTCCTGGATAGTCCAGTTTACCTTTTTATCAGAAAAAGTCCTTTGCCTGTTATATAATTTCAAATATTCAGAGATCCTTTTTCTTGCCTTTCTTCAATTTGTTACATTTCTTCTATACTTCAAATTAATTCCTGACTCAGACAAGAATTTCTCTCTACTTTTTCCATTCCTTTTTTATTTTCTGTTTGCTACTTGAAGCATTTTCTCATTTTTAAATCAACAATTTATTCTTTTTGATAACCCAGAGAGTAGAAATAGTTTCCTTTAGTATTTTATTTATTTTATTTTATTTATATTGGAGAAAGTAAGACCAATATATACTTTATAATACATTACACATATTGGCAAACAATGAAAGATAGCTCATTTTCTGTAGGTTATCATAATTATTTTTGCCTTTTATAATTCTTGAGAGTAAGAGTTAGAATTATTTAATTTTTTTATTTTTAATAGCTCTCTTATATGACCTTTGTGGCCATACTGATAGAGCTGGATATAAAGTTGCCTTGGCCATATATTTCCCTACATATGTGTTTCTTTACTTGTGAACTGTTGGGATGTCTATTTTCCCTGATGATGCTCTGTGTATTTGTGGAAAAATGTACCCTGACTTTTTAGGGGTGGATGTCCTGTTTCTCACTGGGCCATTTTAGTAAATACGTTTTCTTTGAGATGATTTTGTTCTCTGGCTGACTGATGAAAAGTTAATAAATTGGTAGGGGCTCATGAGCTAGGGATTTAAAAATGCAGACCCCCAGAATACCTTGAATTTAGGGAAGTAATCTTCCAAGGACCCAAACCAATGGATGCAATTTGGGAAGGAAACTCAAAGGAGGTCTGCACTTCAAAAGGTAGAGAAAATGACGAGGGGAATTAGCTATTTTAACAAACAAAAAGGAATTGGTTGTTGAAGAAGAGCAAAAGAAAGCAATGTCACAACAATATCTAGAGCAGAGAGTATCTCAGGGCAGAACATTCTCAACAATGTTGAATGCTGCGGAAGGTTAAGAAAGGTAAGGAATGAAAAAACCCTTTAGATCTGTCAATTAAGAGATTATTGGTCATTGCATGAACAAAAAGATGGAAAACACAACATTTTCTTTGATTGTCATGAAATCTCAAAACTCCTGATCATAAAAATTATGCATAAGAAGTTCCCAAAAGTTAAAACATCCCAAGTCTAATGAGATTATATTCTAATGAATTGTACAAATGAGATTATTCCCTAATTTCTAATTTCTAACAACCCTAATGATGCTTATTTAACACCCTTTCTATTACTATTTCCCCAGACTCTGGCAGGGAAGCTTCTGCTCTGAGATGCATTCAATGATTTTTTCCTTCATTGCTACAAGAGTCCACACTGTCTCTGCCCTCATTCATACACTCTGTGGTAACAACTGTCCTCAACTCTGCTCACTCTCTCCACAGAATTAAAATGAGGAGCTGGAAAAAATACTGATACTGCATGTCAGATAAATCTCCAAAAAAACCCCAATATTTAGAATCAGATAAAGCAAAACCAGAAATTAATTGCACAGATACAAGCAAGACAACTATTATTCTAAAAGGAACCAGTATACCACAAATCAATTTCAATATTAAACATAATGATCCAAAAACTGTAGCATCTAAACTACTAAAGGAAAAATTAAGTGAAGGAGAAGAAGATATAGACAGTTATACAATAATAGCAGATGATGTTGATAACTCTAATATTAGAAAATCCAACAGTGAGATAAACAAAGTAGAAAACATGGAATTGAATAACTTGCTGGAGAAACTAGAGCTAAAAGAGATAATATCTTTTAAACATAAACATACATGTGTATACACACATATCCATATGTAATTTATACAAATATTGACCATGTATTAGGGCACAGTGACATTATAAGTAAATGCAAAAGCAGCAGAAATAGTAAACACATGCTTTACGAGTCATAATGCAGAAAAAAATGGTCATCATTTCAGGGTCATCACAAAAGGAAGACAGACTCAAATAGAGAAGTAGGTTTTTAACAATAAAATCCTCAATAATGAGCTAGTCAAAGAAAAAATGATAAAAAGTATTAATAATTATGTAAAAAAAATGAATGGTAAAAAACATAGTAAAATTTTTAGGATTTTAGATTCAATGACAAAGTGTTCCTTAAAAAAATAAAGAACAATTAAGTAACAAGAAATATTCAATAGTCAGGGCTGGACTGTGCCAATATAATCAAAATGGCTATCTTATCAAAGTTAATTTATAATTTTAATGTTATATCATTCATGTTGTCAAAGGAATACCTCACAAAATTAGATAAAATAATAATAGAATTCTTTGGAGAAATAAAAAAATCTAGAATATCAAGGGAAATAACAAAAAAATAAAGTTAAGAATGAAGGAGAAATACTATATCCAGACTGCAAACTATATTATGAAGCAATGATCATCATAAGCATTTCATATTGGTTAAAATATTCTTAATAAATTTTGGGTGTTTTTTTAAAGGCACACTATTGGTGACTTTGGAAAGAACAATTTCAGTCAAATGATAAGATCAGAAGGAAACAGAAATCTAGTATAGATGACTTTCTCAAAGAGTTCAGCCAAAAAGAGAAGGAAAGATATTGAATAATAGCTAGTGGGGATGAGTAAGGATACTTAATTGAGGGTTTTTAAGGATGTGAGAAATATGAGTGTCTTTGTAGGCATTAATGATAGAGGAGAAGAGGAAAGATGAGCAGATTCTGACATTTGCACTAAGCACATTTTAAAGGATTCAAAGAAAATATAGGTTTAGTGGAATAATATTTTTGAAAGGAAAAATGATCCTAAGAGTTGGGAAGCTCTCAAGAAAGAAGTTCTGAAAATTTTAGAAAATTATTCTGATAGGAGGCAAAAAAAAGAATAGTGTTTAAGAGCAGTGTGGCTATACAGAGAACTTATGAACACACTCAAATTAAAAAAACAGAGATTTGTATAGAAGATGAAACCAAGAGCAAGTAATTGAGACGAATACAGAAGAATAACATGCTCTTAGCAGAATAATATCAGGAATTGTAAATCCCAGAATGAGTTGAGACTGGAAGTGAAAACGAAGAACAACTAAGGTTTTTATTTTCTGTTTGTGATACATTGAAGGCAATAGGGGTTCAAAGAAATTCTATAGTACCTAAAGAAGGGGCATATGGGATCGCTGAACTCCTGGTGATTATTGAAAGGTTTTGAAGAATGAGAGAAGTATCACTGAACTAAGGAAATACAAATGTCTCCCCAGTTTTCAAAAAAGGAAGAGGGCTGAGTCTTCTACAAATTTTGGACCAGTGAACATCAGCTTCTCTTTCTGCAAAATCATTGAACTTGTCTTGTATGGGCTGTTTTATGAGTAGTTACATAGGAATGGGTTATTTTTGAAAATTGATATGTCTTTGTGAAGAACAGGTCATGTCATACTAATATTTTTCTTTTTCAACTGGTTTATTAGATTAGCAAATCAAGGGAATATTATAAAAATGGTATACTTAAATTTCAACCAAGCATTTAACAAAATCTTTAGGGGAGCACTTCTTGATAAGAAGGAGGGATACAGGCCAAATAATAGTATAGTTAAATGAATTTGGAGTTGATTTAATGAATCAAGACCAAGAGTTATCATTAATGGCTCAATGTCAACTTGGAATGACTAGTAGAGTACCTTGAAGATACATGCTTTTTCCAATATAATGATCGTTGGATGAAAACATAGATGAAATAGTTGTCAAACTTCAAATTACTCAACACTTGGAGGACTCTTAGGTGATAAAATCCATGATTCAAGAGATTAGGAGTTTCAGACAGGGGTTCTTAACCTTTTTTGAATCATGGATCGTTGTGGTGGTCTGATAAAGCATATGGGTCATTTCTCAGAATAATGTTAGATGCATAAAATAAAACATACCAGATTAAAAACTAAACAATTATATTAAAATGCAATTATCACACTTAAAAAATTTAATGGACCTCAAGTTTAGGACCTTGTTCTAGAGCAATGGAATGAATTCAATACAAAGCCCTACATTCAAAGTTCTGTGACTGGATTAAAAAAAAAATTAAAACCAGAAGTACAGGTAAAGGAAATGTGGATAGGCAATGGGAGGCATAAAAAATATCTGAGGGAATTGACTGTAAACTCAAAATTGGCAGTGAGACATGCTAGCCAAGAAATCTAGTACTTTCCCTAAACCACACTAAAAGAGACATAGTGTCCAGAGTGTAGTAGTGAGCTGATAATTCTACCATATTCTTACCTTCTCAGGCCATATCTAGATCATTGTGTGTGCATTTGAATATTACATTTTACTAATGACACAGGCCTGCTGGAGCATTTCTAGAAGAAGATGCCATATGAGGACTGAATGAAAGAACAAGGGTGTTTATGCTGGATAAGAAAAGACTCAGGAGGGTACCTTGTGGCTGGTTTCCAGTATCTGGAGAGTTGTTACATAGAAAGATAAGTAAACTTGTTTTGTTTGGCTCAGGAGCAAGGATAGAAGTTGTCAAGGGGAAAATTTAAACTTGAGGCAATTAGATGGCACAGTGGATAAAGTGCTGGGCCTAAGCTCAGGAATATTCAGTTTCCTGAGTTCAAAGCTAGCTTCAGACACTTACTAGTTGTGTGACCTTGGGCATATCACTTAACTATGTTCATCTATAAAATGAACTGAAGAAGGAAATAGCAAACTATTCCAAAATCTTCAACAAGGGAATCCCAAAATAGGAAAACAAAGAGTTGGACATGGCTGAAAAACAACTTGGACAGCAACATAACAAATTTAGACTGGGTGGTTAGGAAAAACTTCCTATTAGTGTAATAAAAAAATGCTATAGACTGCTCTGGGAGATGATGGGTTTCCTTTTACTAGAAGTTTTCAAGCAAAGGTTGGATGGTTACTTGTCAGGGGTATGGTAGAGGAGAATTCTATTTTTCAAGCATATATTGGCCTGAAAAGTCTCAAGCTCTGAAGTTCGGAGGGAAAGTACACATCTTACTCTCCTCAGCATCCCCTTCCTTTAGTGCTAGGAACCTCAAGATGACAGAGTCACTTTCTCCCAAAGTTCCACTTTCCCAGCCAGTTCTTCCATGCTGATCTGAGTTCAAGCAGTTCTTATCTTGATATCACTGCTTTATGAATGATGACCATAGACAAGTCAAGGTGAGGCAGGACAAGAATTTGTCTCATGCTCTGCCATCAATAGGATGAGACCGCCAGCAGATGTTTGTGTAACTGAAGGTCCTCATTATAACTTTTCCTTTCCCGTTTCATAATTGGATATTGGAAAAGCATCATCTATATCCATGACAAATTACTTAACCTTTCTGAGTCTGGCATTCTGCATTGGTAGAATAATTAAAATGGATGAGATTATTGCGAACATCTTTCCCAGTTTCCAATTTTATGATTTCATGGAGTCTTCAATGTGTCCAAATGATCTATAATTTACTTTTACAATGATGCTGCTTCTGTTTTTTTGTTGTCATTGTTTGGTTTCTATCTACTTTTCCATTTATACACATCCTCTCTTTCCCCTTCTTTCACTCTTGCTAAGCTTGTGGATGTCTATACATTGACATAGTGTACTCGATAAAATGTTATATTAGAATCAGGAAAACTTAGGGTTAATTTCCCTTTGGTACCTACTAGAAATGTGTGTATTAGTGGCTAGTAAAAATATGTGCACAATTCACTTAATCTTCCTGAGCCTCAGTTTCCTGTTCTATAAAATAGAGATGATAATATCTGCAATATCAAATGAAATGATGGGAAAACATTTAGATACCTCTTTGCAAAGTGTTTTACATATATTATTTCATTTGATCCTTATAATAATCCTGTAAAGCAGATGCTATTATTATTATTATTATTCTCATTTTATAGATGAGGAGACTGAGGCAGACAGAGGTAAATGACTTAAGAGTCACGGACCTAATAAATGCCTGAGACAGGATTCAAACTCAGGACCTTCTGAATCCAAGTCCTATGTTCTAGCCATTGTAAGCATTCAAAGTGTTTTGCAAACTTTAAAGTATTATACAAATGCCAGATATTATTATTATCTTTTTAATTTTAGTGCTAACATGATGTGGTAGATAGAAGAGCTATCAGAAAGACCTGGTTTCAAGTCCTACTTAAAATATACCAACTTTGTCAGCTTGGATAAATCATTTCACTTTTTCAGTTACTCAAGCAATTCTTTCAACTACGTTACACAGGAAAGGGATCTCCTGTGCATCTATGGAGGGCATTTCTTCATAGAAATTCTCTCTGTTGATAAAACTATAAATTTAAGAAAAAGAAAGAATCTAGGAAGAGGGGTTTTCCATTAGGAACGTAAAAAGAAAGAACTTTCTATGGTATCAAAAAACTCATATCACTCCCCCCTCTCAAAAAACCCCTAAACCGCTCTAATCTCTGCCCTAAACCCCAGGCCTACATTACTAGCTACCTGCTGAAAATCTTCAACTGGATGTTCTATGGACATTTTCAAAATAGAACTCATTCTATTTTCCTCTTAACCTCCTCTCTTCCTTCTCCTCCTCCTTTTTTTCCTCTTCCTCCTCCTCCTCTTCCTCCTCCTTGTCTCTTCTTCCTCCTTTTCTTCCTCTCCTCCTTGTCCTCCTCCTCTCCCTTGTTTCTTCCTCCTCTTCTTCCTTTTTTTCCTCCTCCTCCTCCTTTTCCTTCTCCTCCTCCTTTTTCTCTTCCTCCTCCCTCCCTTATTTCTGTTGAGGGTACCACCAATATTTCAATCACCCAGATTTATAACTCGAGCATCTTCCTCATCTCTTCTCTCTCTAGCCCCCTGTCCCTCCTCTCCCTTTGCCCTTCTCCCGTCACATTCAATCACCTATCTTGTTCTGTCCATTCTACCTTCACAGCAGCCCTATCTTCCATCTAGCACCTTTTTTCCACTCATATGCTTTGTCAGATCTTCAGCACCTGTCTGACTACTGCAACAGCTTCTCAGGGACCCCTTCCCCAGGCCCCTCCACCTTCTAGTCTCTTCCCTCTCCAATCCATCCTCTACACAGCTGGACAAATAATCTTCCTAAAGTGGGTCTGATCATCATTTTACCACTCAGGAAACCTTTAATGACTTCCCTTTGTACTAGAATAAAATACAAACCCTTTAGCTTAGCCTTTAAAGTGCTTCACGACACATGTTTAACCTATATTAGATTGCTTGCTGTCTTTGGGAGGGAGAAAAATTTGGAACACAAGGTTTTGCAAAGGTGAATATTGAAAATTATCCTTGCATGTATTTGGTAAAATAAAAGATTTTTAAAAATCCTTCATGATTTGCTTTCAGTACCTCAGACTATATTTTCAGGCTTATTTCACATTATTCCCTTCACATGCTATTCTCTGAACTGAATCCTGTCTTTGTACCTTTGTATTAGGCTGTCCGCTTAGATTAAAAAAAAAACACATATAGAAGATGGAAATAAAGTCCACCGGGATTCAAGAGCATGATGTGGTCGTTTAATATTGGAGTCAGTATTAGTAAAACTCAGAATGACCTGGGGCTGGTGAGAGAAGACAAAGGCAAACAAAGTGGATTTCTTAAAATTACAGTGAGGAAAAGAGGACAATCCAAGTAGGGGTAGGACTGCAGCTCAGAGTGGGATGGAGTAATGATAATGCTGCAAAGTGAGGGCAAACCTAGTCCACTCAAATTGGCTTCTTTCTCTTCCAAGGAGAATGACCTTCAAGTGGAAAGGACAGAACCAAAGGGATAAATAGGAAGGTGATGCTTGATTAAGGCGTCTGACTAGTAATGCTAAGGAGATTAATAAGTGGCAGCTGTTTGGTACAGTAGGGAGAATTCTGGGCCCAGAGCCAGGAAGACCAAAGTTCAAATTTGGCCTCAGACACTATTTACTAGCTGTGTGACCTTGGGCAATCTCTGTCTGCAAAGTCTGGCTAATAATAGTACCTGCCTGTCAGGATTGTGAAGATCAAAAGAGATAATATTTGAAGAACACTGAGCACAGTTCCTGGCAAACAGTAGGTACTTAATAAATGCTTGTTCCCTTCATCTCCCATCACAATAGGGTACCCAGCTGCTGCTGAGGAGCTCAGATCACTAGTCCAACTGAACTACATCTTCTGATTTTGAAAGAACTGGAAAAATGTGATAGCAGAAACACCGACAGTGATAACTGAAAAACAGAAGAATGGGAACAGGACTGCAGTTTGGAAAAATGCAAACATATCAGTTTCTTTAGAAAAGGAATAAGGTAGAATCTGTTAACTATAGGTCAGTAAGTTTGATTTTCATTTTTGGCAAAATTCCAGAATGAATTAATAAAGAGGTTTTTTTTTTTCTGAGTAAACACATAGAAAACTGTCAATCATAAAGAATCATCAAGGGAGCAGCTAGGTGGGGCAGTGGATAGAGCACCAGCCCTGAAGTCAGGAGGACTTGAGTTCAAATCCAGCCTCAGACACTTAACACTTCCTAGCTGTGTGACACTGGGCAAGTCACTTAACCCCAATTGCCTCAGCAAAAAAAATAAAATAAAATAAAGGGTAAAAAGAATCATCAAGGCTTCACCAAAAAGCATGATATGACAAAATAACTAATTTCTCATTTTGGCAAGGCTAATAAATTGGTAGTTCAGAAGAATGATGTTTACATCATTTACATCTATTATTGATATAGATTTTGGTAAAGAGTTTGGTAAAAATCTTTCCTGTTAATCTTGGGTGAAAGATGACTAATATAGGCAGGGCTTTTTCCATTTGTGATCCCTTTTCACCCAAGAAATTTTTACAAGACCCCAGTTATATAGCTATGTAAAAAATAGGTATACAAATCAAACATTTATTGATAATAAGTCATAATTTTGCGATGCTTACATTCAGTTATGAGACCCCGTATGTGATCATGAATTGCAGTTTTAGAAGCTGGGGGCTAGACAATAGTATAATTTGGTAGGTTGAGAACTGGGTTCAGGGAGTTGTCATTAATGGTTTGATGGCCATTTGGAAGGATGTCTCCAGTGCTTCAAGTGCTATATCAAAATGAGCTATAATCAAAATGAGCACTAAGAGGCGTAATATCCAAGAGTAAGGGAAGGATAGTCTCAAAGAACTCTGCCCTGTTTAGATGACATCTATTTTTGGCAACGCATTTTAGGAAAGATGTTGGGAAGGAAGGAAATTAAAGATCCCTGAGTTTCTCCTGTTCTGAGTACCTCTAAGACTCTGTAAGCTTTGCTCTCTTTCTCCATTATTTTAGGTGATCTACATAGTTCACCTAATGTAAGTGAACTACATTCACCTACATTATGAATGATTTCATTCATATGGGTTTAAATATGACCATTATGCAGATTACTTTAAGATTTCCAGCCCATAAGATGACAGGAAAAGATAATGCAGAATGTTGGAGGGGATGCGGGAAAACTGTGACACTAATACATTGTTGGTGGAGTTGTGAACATATCCAGCCATTCTGGAGAGCAATTTGGAACTATGCTCAAAAATTTATCAAACTGTGCATACCCTTTGATCCAGCAGTGTTTCTACTGGGCTTATACCCCAAAGAGATACTAAAGAAGGGAAAGGGACCTGTATGTGCCAAAATGTTTGTGGCAGCCCTCTTTGTAGTGGCCAGAAACTGGAAAATGAATGGATGCCCATCAATTGGAGAATGGCTGGGTAAATTGTGGTATATGAATGTCATGGAATATTCTTGTTCTGTAAGAAATGATCAGCAGGATGAATACAGAGAGGCTTGGAGAGACTTATATGAACTGAAGTTGAGTGAAGTGAGTAAAACCAAGAGAGCATTGTATACCAGCAACAAAAAGATTATACGATGATCAATTCTGATGGACGTGGCTCTTTTCAACAATGAGGTGATTCAGGCCAGTTTCAATGAACTTGTGATGAAGAGAGCCATTTACACCCAGAGAGAGGACTTTGGGGACTAAGTGTGTACCACAACACAGTATTTTCATTTTTTTGTTTGCTAACTTTTTTTTTTAATCTTTTTTTTCCTTTTTGATCTGATTTTTTTTGTGCAGCATGGTAATTGTTGGAAATATATACAGAAGAATTGTATGTGTTTAACATATGTTGGATCACTTGTCATCTAAGGGAGGGAGTGGTGGGAAAGGGAGGGAGAAAAAAATTTGGAACACAAAGTTTTGCAAGGGTGAATGTTGAAAGGCATCTATGCATATGTTTTGAAAATGAAAAGCTTTAAAAAAGATTTCCAGCCCAAATTTCTTTCCTGAACTCTATTCTCACATCACCAAGATGTTGGATAGAGCAAGTGGGTTAATAAAAGGCTTGTTCATGCCAGAGAAGATTTGTCAAGGGAATTAGGGAAGCTTAACCTGGAGAAAAGAAGAGTTAGAAGGACCATTTGCCATCTTCAGGCCTTTGAAGGGCCCTCCTGCAAAAGGTTTCTTTGGGTTCATAACCTTGGCCTGTCTTTGATTCATCATTCTTTCTTACCCTACATTTGTAATCACTTGCTAAATTTTTTATCATTTCTACCTCCACAACATTTCTCATTTCTTTCCTCTTCTTTCTATTCACACAACCACCATGCTACTTCAGGCCCTCAACATCTCTTGCCTATATTCCTGCAGAAGCCTAAGCCATCTCTTTGCCTTCAGACCCTCTTTTTCTCCTCCTTTCAACTCACTCTCCATATAAGTGACCAAAGTCATTTTCCTAAAATGTCTGGCCACATCACTATTCTGCTCAAATAAACTACAGTGTCTCCCTATTGTTATGATTAACTATAAGTTCCCAGATTTAGTTTTTAAATTCCTTTATAACCTGGCTCCATCTTCCAACTGTATTCCACATTCTTTTCCTTCTCTATATACTATTGTTCAGTCAAAATGGTTTTGCTGTTTCTCACATGTAACATTCCCTCTCTGATTTCTGTACTGAACACTCTCCATGTCTGGAATGTACTCCTTCCTCATCTTCACCTCTTAAAATCCCTTATCTCCTTCAAAACTTTACTCAAGTGATACCTTCTAGGGTGAAATCTTTCCTGAGTGTTCTTAGCTTCCCTTCTCCCACTCCCTTCCTTCACCTCTTTCATTTTACCTTGGATTTACTTTGTGTGTATTTTATTATGTAGCAGACACATCAATTTGACTTTGCATCCTGAGGGTCTTAGCCAGTGTCTGGCACACAGTGCTTAAGAAATGTTTGGTGATTGAGAACTAGGAACAATTGATGGAGATTTTTTTTTTTAAATCAAGTGTTCAATATGAGGAAAAACTTCCTAAAAATCAGAGCCAATTGAAAGTGGAATGAGTTGCCTCAATAAGTGGTGGATTCACCCACAGTGCAGGTCTTCAAGAAAATTCTGGAGAAGTATTTATCAGTTATTATGTTGTAGAAAGTATTCTTGATTCAGTATGATTTGGGCTGCCTAGTTGCTGAGGTCCTATTCAATTCTGAAATTTTGTGATAGCCAAAGGACCATGGACAAATCCTTCCCTTTCCACCTACCTTAATTCCCTCATCTATAAAAATGAGAGAGTATTTTTTGCTTTCTTAGATATTTCTCAGCCTGAAGGGATTCTTTTTACCTCTTTCTCTGCCCAGAAGGAAAACTCAGTTATATCACCAGAAAGCCAATGTAAGGATAGGGGAGACCCTCAGAGTGGTTCCATTTTCTAGATCTGATAAAGGCAGGAGACTCATTATGTACCAGGATAACTGGATAACCAGTAATAGTTAGATAACTGAAAAGGGGACTGTGTGTGGACATTGTGGTTAAGGATGTGAGGACTCCTCAAAAAATAAGCTAATTCCCTTGGTCGATTCTATTTCCCTCAGGGCTTGGTACTGACAGCTACCAATATTTAAGGAAACCAGGGGCAACATTTCTTGTGAAATGATGACACAAGCATTGGAGAATTTGATTCAAAAGGTTCGATTTTGCCAAGACTTTCCTATAATTCAGGCCAGGTATTGGTAGCAAATAATTTATATTTATTATCAGTCGTATGTCTCCACATGAGCAGAAGAGACCCATCCCTATTCAACAAAAAATCCATACTATGCAAAAGCCTTGCTAACTTTTGAGGTGCCAAGGAATCAGAGATGAACAAGACAGGGGCCCTTCAGCTTCCTTTTGTGGGTTGTCTTTCACTCGTTAGAGGGTTACATCCTCGAAGGCAGGGATTGTCTATCTTTCTGCTTGTATTTGTATTTATAATCCTCGGCACAATGCCTGAGATATACTAAGAGCTAAATTATTATAATTATGGATAAATTATTATGAATTATAATAAGAGTTTGTTGATTTAATTTGACTTGACTTGTCAAGAAATTGTCAGCTCTTTGAGGTCAGGAACTGTCTTTCCCTGTTTTTGAATCCCCACCATTTAGCAGTGTCTGATACATTGTGGGTTTTTAATTGATATTTATTGAATCAATACAAGATTGAAAGGATTGGAAGTAGGTACTATTATTATTTCCATTTTATAAGTGAGGAAACTGAGGGAGATATCTTGCTCCAGTAATGACTATAAAAAATGGGTTCCTTAAGGTTTACAAACACTTTATAAATATAATCAGATATAATCCTCACAAAAACAGGCCTGAGAGACAATATTATCCCCATTTTATAGATGAAGAAACTGAGGCAAATACAGTTAAGGGACTTCCCCAGGATCATTCACCTAGTAAATGTCTGAGGCTGGATTTGAACTAAAACCTTATTGACTGCAATTCAAAATTTTATCCACTGTGCCACCGTAAGTGCAAAAGCCATAAGAGAGAGAAATAGAGAAATCTGGGAATATATCCTGAAGGAAGAGGTAATTGCTTATATATATCCTAGTTGGATGAGGAAAGGATGCTCCTAAGGAACAAGAGAAGAAAAATGAGTGATAAAGCACAGCAGCAGTGACGTCTGCCACCCTAGAAACAGGATGTTTATTTATACCTTCATGGTTGATACTGTGATGTCCAAGCTACCTTGAATATCACCGACTTCCCCCATTTATCTACATTTTGCTTTACTGAATGACAGCATATGTTTAAATCATTTTGTAACTCTAAAAATGCTAAAATTAGTGTTGTTTAGTGCTATCTGATTCTTTGTAGCTCTATTTGATTTTTTGCTTTTGTTTTGTTTTGTTTTTGGCAAAGATACTGGAGTAGTTTTGCCATTTCCTTCTTCAGTTCATTTTACAGATGAAGAACTGAGGTAGAATTAAATGATTTGTCTAGTTTCCCAAACGGTAAGTGAATGAGGCCAGATTTGAACTCAGGAAGATAAGTCTTCCTAGCTCCAAATTCAGCTCCTCTATCCATTGCATCATTTAATGGCCAGGAAATGCCAATTACATGTTAATCATTATATTATGATCCGATAATCAACAGGGAAGCAAGCATTTATTAAATACCTACTTGTCAGATACTGCACTAAGGGCTTTATAAATATGATCTCTTTTGATCCTTACAAAAACCCTTAGAAGTAGGTACTATTATTATCCCCATTTTATAATTGAGGAAACTGAGGGAGATAGCAGCTAAATGCCTTCCTCCAGTAATGTCTGAGATTAGGTCTTCCTGACTACAGACCCAGGACTCTATTTCCTGCCATCTGGCTGTCTCTGTAACAATCACTTAAGCTCCTACTATATGCCAGGTGATTCTCTAAGCTCTGGGTATGTAGAGTGAAACTCCTTCCTTCCCTCAAGGAACATACTTTCTAGGGGAGACAGCATGGAGAAGGTGGATAAGAATATGTAGAACACATACAATATGAATCCAAGATAGTATGAGAGGGAGGGCACAAGCAGCTGGACAGAATCAGGAAAAGTTTCTTGCAGAAGCCGTAAATTCCCCTCAGCTGCTAATGCCTTCTCTAAGGCTATTTTTCATCTACTCTACATATTTTAAATGTAGCTTTAATACATAAGATAATTCTCTCATCAGGATGTAAAATCTCTTAAAGGCAAGAACTCTGTTCTTTTTCTATTTCCTCCTTCCTCCTTTCCTTTCTTCCTTACACTGAACACAGTAGAAAGGGTTTTGCTTAATAAATGCTTGTTACCTGGCAATCATTGAACCTACACAAAATAAGCAATTAATAAATGCTTCTTGTTCATTCATTGATTAAGTAAAATATGGGGTTTTAACCTTCTCCCCCTTTTTTCTTTTTATCAAAGACCCTTTGATAGCCTACAGAAGCTATGGACCATTTATCAGAATAGTATTTTTAAATATTTAAAATAAAATACATAGGATTACAAAGAAAAATTATTACCTTGGAATAAGCAAATATTTATTTTAAGACACACAAATTCATGATCCCAGATTAAGAATCCCAGAAAAGAAAATGAGAGATTCCACACCCATCCTACAATGCTCAATGAATGCCCCACCTCTTCCAGGAAGCCTCCCGCAGGAGTCACCCTGATCTCTGCCAGCTCTGAACATTGAGAGGTGAGACACAAGCATCCCTCTGACCAAAATAGACAAATGAATTTGTTCATGTGGGCTAATCTTATTAGGGGACAAGCTTTACCAAGGACAAACAATGAATCACTAGGTTTAGAGACCAACACGACCCAGGTCTAAAGCTCTCAAGTCCCTCTTTCCCAATTCCCTAGCCTGAAAGCTCATAATCTCCCCAAGCACCCCGTTTAGGTCACTTCTCTTAGCAGGTACCCCCATTTGAAATCCCTAGCCCAAGACTTGTGGCTATCTGTCTACTCCTTCCCCTTCAACCCAACCCTTCTGTCTCAGACTCTTCCCCTCCAGGGTCAGAATCTGCTGCCTTCCAGGTGCTAATTAGCTAATCTGATAAATTTATCCCACTAATGAGTTAATGGGATATTAGAAGCGTGCCTTTAGGGACTTCCCTATCTCTAATTCCCTCATTCTACCCTCGGAAATTATAAAAAGGGCTTCTTGGAGGTAATTAATTGTGTTATATCCTTGTATGAATTGACATACATAATATAATAAAAATATTCACAAGGTACAGGTAAGGCTGGTGGAAAATTCCCTACCCCTCTCAATCAAAAAATATATAGTATGTATAGTAATCAACTGCACCTAAAATTATGTTCAAAGGATACATATAAAATTCTCTTTCTTACTGTGAATTTAATAATATAAAAATATAAGAAGCCATGAATTTATCATAGTTTTAAAAGATACTGTATATATATAGTATATACTTATATATGTTTCCTCACATATGTATATTAAATGACTACATACATATATTTCTATGTGTACCACAACAAATGGCTCCCTTTGTTCAATAGTTGCCTAACCCCTACCCTAGATCAAGTTAGTTGTCTATATTATATTACTAACCCTTAATTAAGTATTGGTTTAGAAGCAATTTGACTTAAATGGCTCAGTCAGGAAAGCCTGCATTCAAATGCTGATACTTAGAGCTGTGTGTTCCTGTTCAACTCATTTAACTACCATGGAGGTCAGCTCCCTGAGATTTATGGACTGTATAACAGAAGGACTAAGCTAGTGGAGAGAATTCCCATACCAGGAATTTCCCATGCTGTTCCCACAAATTTTTTCAGACAGTTTCTTGTATAATTTTAAAACTTTCTCTTGTGGTAGTTTTGTTTTCCCAATCAGATTGTAAATTCCTGGAGGACAAGGGCTAGTGTTTCATATTTTTCTTGTATCCTCACCATGAGCTGAGTGAATAGCAGGACACTTGACTGAATATACAATAGCTTCCAGGTAGCTTCTGCCATAAGGCTCAGAGGCCGGGGTTTTGAGCTTAATCTTGCAATTACTCCCTTCAGTGACAATGCAAATTCGCCTGCATTTTTGAAATCCCTGAGTGCCCTCAGCTTAGTTGGTAATTCAAGGCATGGCAACCCACTCAGCTCTGAAAAAAAGTTACTGGAAATGACGGTGGCATTGTCCCACAGTGCCCCTCACAGGCTGCAGATAAGAAAGCCCCTGCTTTTTTGACTAACTTGGGGAGCCCTCCGCAACAGGGGCTCTGTCTAGCTCAGAGGACTAAGTGACTGCTGCTCACTTCCATTAAATAGACCTAGACATAAAGCAAAGGAGACTCGAATGCTTCATGCCCCCGGCTCTTTTGTAAATGGTATTTCCCTGTGACACTTTTGCAAGGGAATGAAATGTGAACCTATAGACAGCTGGAAAGAATAGGACTGAGATTTTGATGGGAAACAGCACATACATACATACATACATACATACATATATCTATATACGTATAAATGTACATACAAAAATCTATAGGGGTGTGTGTGTGTGTGTGTGTGTGTGTGTGTGTGTGTGTACTGGCAGCTTTCTCTGGTTTGGGTATTCTTGCCAATGAATGCTGAGCAAAAGTACATCTTTTGTTAGTCTTCAAGACAATTTTATTGGTTATAATTGGACCAATTATGGTCCCCTGGAATAAAGTAAACACAGATGTTTAAGCCCAGCATCAGGATATTCAAGCTCAAGGTGAACTGCTTTAAATAGTACATTTCCCCAAATCATCCTGACATCCCCCTCCACAAAAAATTTCCCAATAGGGAATACATATATGATGCAAGCTCAATAGCACAATCCCATATGTGAAACGAGCTTTGGATAGAGAGACTGGAGGAAGATAAGAAGGGGGGGAGAGTGAAGAAGAGATATTTGAGAGTAAGAAGAAATAGAGAGAGGAACAAGAGGAAGGGAAGAGCAGATGTCATGCTTTCTTGAAAGTAGTATTATATCAAAGAGAGAAAAATTGGAGAAAAGAGAAGGGGAAAAGCATTGCAAAATGACTCAGGGTACAGCAAGGCAAGATCATCCCTTCAAAGATTCCTTGTGCGGCATGCTAACAGCTGGACGCTACAATTTTTGGATGGAGCACACCCCCTCCCCCCATTCCCCTTTGCCTTGTGTGTCTGACGACCCCTTTCCCATAATTAACAGCTCTGACCAGGAATAGAGTCTTTTCTGTAAGAGAACAAGAAGTGGTCCATTAAGATTTCAGAACTCAAACCCAAACGTTTGTTATCAAGTTAAAAGCTCAATAAAAATTAGCATCAGTACAGGGGGTGAAAGAAGCAACCACAGAAGAGATAATTTTATAAGGAAAGACCGAGGCTGAGCCCGAACACACCCCCTTCTCCCTGATCTTCCCTCTGTCCTGTCCTGGGGCATCTCGAAGCAAGTCAGGATTTCCAGGGGATCCCAAATGGGGAAAGGAAACTTTTCCTCAGCCCGTCAGCCTCCTCCTTTCCCGGGAAAAAGCCGGACCCTCCCTATCCAGAACCTAGCTTTCTCTTGGGATGAAAAACTCAGACCCGAATCCAGACATTTACAATAAGACAATTGGGAATAGGGGGTGGGGGTGGAGAGAAAACATATTCTCACAAGGAAAAAGCCAGGTCCCAAAGCCCCAAGCGCCCAGAGCCCCCGGAGCCCAGGATGCCCGCGCAAGGCGGGAGGCTCTCCTTGCCGAGGCCGGGTCCCAGCAGTTCGCCTCTGGGCTGAGGTTCGCGCGCAGTCCCCTACCTGAGTGCCGTCAGGAGCTGGGCGCTCTCTGTGATGTGGCTCCGTTCTGCCGTGTCTCTGTCACTCTGGGATATATATATCTGAACACATGCACTCACACACACACATACACCCTCAGCCCTCCCCTTTCCAGCCCACCTCAATCACCCCCGCGCGCACACCGAGACACAGACTCGCTCACACGTGCTGACCCCCTCAGACAAACGGCATCCCCCCCCACCCCACTACCCCCTTCTCCCATCAAACCTGTGACATCCCAACCCCTTCAACAGTCCATTTTCAAGCTTGCTTTACCAGAGCCCTGCTTAGTCTGGATTGCAACAGCTGCCTCTCTGCTTTATCTCTCCCTTCCAGAGGTGCTATAATAACTAAAGTTAAGCCCTGCCAAGTCAGTCCCTGGCTCGACGTTAAATCCCCCCGGAGGCAACGCAGACCCCCAGCCTGTGAGTCCCCTTGAGACGTGCAAGAACGGCCTCTTTGGGAAATAAAGAGCAATAGAAGCCGGTCAGGACAAAGGCGGATCTCATTTTGAATTCCTTTTTCTCCTTGTTATTGCCATTTCCAGGCTCCGAGGTGGACACACAGAAGCAAAGGGGAGACTTCCACGGCCCTGTCACCAGCCCACTGTAAACTGGGTGGTTCTATCAGCTTTGGGGAGGAACGGAAAGTTTGAGGTCTCCAGGGCTGCTTTATTTCAGAATCTCCATCAGAACCTCCGAGACCCAAACCAGCCCTGGCTCAGTTGACTTGGTACTCTACATCATTACCTGATGATAGCTGGTAGGCCCCAAAGCTGTTGGATGGTCCCAGGAGTTCTCTCTCTCTCTCTCTCTCTCTCTCTCTCTCTCTCTCTCTCTCTCTCTCTCTCTCTCTCTCTCTCTCTCTCTCTCTCTCTCTCTCTCTCTCTCTCTTTCTCTCTCTCTCTCTCTCTCTCTCTCTCTCTCTCTCTTGGCAGAAGGAAGAGTAGGGATATCTTCAGGGGAAAAATTGAGGAACAAGTTAGTGGTATCCGAGGTATCATAGCTAGTTAGCCACAGAAGGAGGCTGGAAGCCAGGTCTCCTGGACCCACTTTGCTTCCATGCTACGTTAGTTAAATCATATGCGGTTAAACATTCTTTCAAGATTATACTCACAGTTATTCTCAAAAACAAATATTCTAGGATTTGTAACTTTTTTCAGTCAAGGAGTTTATCACTTAATCATGTTTGCTTTCTGCCTCTTAGGTTCATGAGAAAGAAACAAAGGAAAACTGGTGGGGTTTGGTTTTGATCAAGATCTATAGCTGGACTCAAGATCAAGATCTATAGAAAAGATCCTTTTCTTTTATCTGTAGTACAAGGAAGTACATTGAAAAGAGTGTCAAGAACAGAGTTAGTGCTGATCAGTTAGGGAATGGCTAAATAAATTATGGTGGCTATGAAAGAAATGGAACATCATTATGCTTTAAGAAATGATGAAAGAAACAGGTTCAGAGAAACCTAGAAAGATTTGTATAAATTGATGCCGAGTGAAGTGACAGAACCAGGGAATCTCTTTATACAATAACAACAGTATAAAGACAGATGACTTTGAAAAAATTAAACATGTAAATGCAATGACCAATCACAATTCTCAAAGACCAATGATGAAACATGTTATTTTACTCTCTTAAGGAGAGGCAATGGGTTCAGGATGGAGAATGAACCATAGATTTTTGGCATGACCAATGCAAGAAATTGTTTTGTTTGACCATGAATATTTGTTAAAAGGATTTTCTTTTCCTTTCCCACTCTCCCTCTCCCTCGCAATTGGAGAGGAAGATAGAAAGGACAGAAATTAAATGTCCATTAACAAAAAATTAAATAAAGGTTAAACAAAGAGTGAGGATTTGGAATGGGAGGACATGGGTTTCTAACCTATATCTTTCTACCTTAGTTTCCTCATCTATAAAATGAGATGGTTAGATTGGATAGTCTGGAAGACCCCCTCTGACTCTATGATCCTATGACCAGAGGTCACATAGTGGATCAGTGGCTTCGGATTCCCAGCTAGGATAAATCTTTCCTTTCATTACTGAATGATAGCTTAACAAAATCCACGGGGATTCCTTCGTTTCCATTGGGCAAACCAATTTTGCTGTACATGTAGTGCCAGTGTTATTCTTTTTAGGTGATCTTTGTTTGCCTTGGCTATGGGAAAACTCCATTTTAGGGACATGATGTTCATTTAGGTCCTGTGCAATATGGGGGACACTTGAAGAGGAAATAAGATCTCTGGGTGACTGAAACCAGATTTACTATTCTCCTGGAGAGAATAACAAGCTTTTTATTGTAATAGCCTAAGAAAGTACCTTGGGGGTGGAGGAAAGAAATAAGCAATTATACAACACCTATGCTAAGTGCTTTTCACAAGCATTCTCTCATCAGATCTTCAAATAACACTTAGTTTAGATGCTGTATTAAGCACTTTTTGCAAATATTATCACATTTGATCCTCACCATAACTCTAAAAGGTAGATATTATTGTCATTCCTTGATATAGTTATTACATTTGAGGAAACTGAGATAAACAGTAGTTAGATGACTTTTAAGATTATACTCACAATTATTCTCACAAACAAATATTCTAGGATTTGTAACTTTTTTCAGTCAAGGAGTTTATCACTTAATCAAGTAGTACATGTTTGCTTTCTGCCTCTTAGAGCCATGAGAAAGAAACAAAGGAAAACCTATGGGTTTTGGTTTTGATCAAGATCTATAGCTGGAAAGACTCCTTTTCTTTCAGTCACATAGCTACTAAATGTCTAATCCTGGATTTGTATTTGAGTCTTCCTGGCTCCAGGCCTAATATTGCATCCACTGGACCATCAGATGCTTCTGGGGAAGAACTTAGATAACACAAGCTAAAAGAATATTGGTAAACTAGGGCTTTTTCTCTGAATGGAATGGAAAAACATTTAAGTGTTTACTATATGCTATGTCATAAGATATGTCATAAATATAATTGAGGAAACGATGCTTAAAGGAGGGTTCTTGCATATATTTAGTACAAGGCTGATGGAAAGGCCAAATACAACTTAGGCAGAGAAAGTTGTAATGCATATGGCAAGACCCTGGGAGTCTTGGGGAGTAATGGCAGGGATTGATTCCCTACCAAAAGTACAGTGAGATTAAAAGCTGGAATGGAAGCATGAGAGGAACCCCTTCAGATGATGGGTTTCATTTCAGAAGTCTAATTTTCCCAGAACAATATTGGTCCAGAGACTATTGATTTTCTCGTGCCTACATTTTTATGGTTATCTGCCATCAAGCAAACAGAAGTGTTTTGGTTTTAGTCTTGATCTGAACAATAAAGCTTAGCACAGCTATAGAAACCTGGGCCAAAGAAGAGCTTGAATTTTCACTTTTTTATTAAAAATATAATTTAAAAAATTGAGCGAGCTAAACATAAACATCAAATAATATTATATTTCACTAGCTAATATATTTAAATGGGATATATCATTTAGAGCAAAATTTAGGGAAATATAAACATCTGGGCTCAATTAAATACCGAATTCATTAACTTTTAACCATCCCCTTAATTTTAACTTGTTTTTCTTCAGGATTAAGTAAAATTTACTCTGAATACTCTATCTTAGCTATAGCCTTCCAGCATTCCTTTAAAAAATTTGAATGAAAAATCCTTATAGAAGTGTAAACCTGCAGCTCTGTTGCCTTGACTGAGGTAGGGGGGTGGTATGATTAGCTTGCCAATGTCATAAAAGGACATTGTTTCTGAGGCTAATTCTCTGTGTGGGCCAAATCAATGGTTTCTTCTGTCTTTAGTTTCTCTCTCTGTGGTATTTCCTTGACCTTGTGAAAGTGTGAAAATTCCCCACACCAAATTTTGATTTTGAAGCTCTTGAAACATATTCTTCTAGCTATCCCCTGGATCTATAACTTCTGCGATTTATTAACTAACCTTGAAACAACTTGGCCCATTACCACTCTGTTGATCTTTAGAATTAGAATGTTGTGCTGGTATCAGGCTCCTTCTACTTTGTGGTGCTAATGATCCCTCCATAGAGGACTGAGAACAGGATAGCAGGAAGTTACAACTCACAATTTATTCATTAGCAAGTTATTCTTCATCATAGCAACCAATGGTCTATATGCTGCTTGAGTAATTAGCCCAAGAGAGAGATGGGTAATAATATAATCCATTATCAGGAGACCTGGGCTCAGATTAGGCTTCTGGTGCTTACCAGCTGTGTGACCATTTCCTCAGATTTCCTTCCTCCTGGAGAAAGAGAAAAAAAAAGTCTCAGCATTTATTTATCCTTCCTTCTTCCACATCCCCCAATTGCCCATGTTGTTGTTGTTCAGGCATGTCTGACTCTTCAAAGAACCCCTTTTGGGATTTTCTTGGCAAAAAAATAGAGTGGTTTGCCATTTCCTTCTTTAGCTTATTTTACAGATGAGGAAACTGAGTCAGAGTTAAGTGATTTGCTCAAGGTCACACAGCTAGTGTCCGAGGTCGGATTTGAACTCAGGAAGAGGAGTCTTTTCTGTCTCTAGTACTATGGCGCCACCTCCTGGCTGTTCACTGTCTTTCTAAAGCATTCAGATGCTCTTATCTGCAAGTCCTGGGGAAGATTTCCCCAAGCATTCTGTCCTGATTCATCAGTGGTCTCTCACTTCCAGGAGTTCCATGCTTGTGTCCTCTATCAGGAAGACTTGGACCCTAATCTCACCTCAGACACTTCGCAGCTTTCTGATTCTGGACAAGTCAATGGCTTTTCTATGCCTTAATTTCCCTTTTTTTCTCCCCTTCCCCTTTTTTGGGAGGTAGCTGGGGTTAGGTGACTTGCCCAGGGCTAGGATTTGAACCCAGGTCCTCTTAACTCCAGAACTGATACTCTACTCACTGAGCCATCTAGCTGCCCCTGCACCTCCATTTTCTTATCTATCAAATGAAGTGATCAAATTTGATGATGTCAAAGGGCTCTTCCAGCTCTAAATAAATGGTCCTGTGATTTAAAAGAGGAACTCAGCCATGGAAATGGGTTGCTGGGAAGCTGATAGAATAAAAAACATGTTGCTACAAGCTAGACACAGTGTAGGACAAAATGGTAGATATGGGGTTGGTCAATCAGACTGGGTAACTCAGAGTAGCCACATTATCTTTCTCTAAATGGTTCTAAAAAGGGAGATTGTAGATGTTCCACTAAAATGCTACTCTGGGATCTCCTAGTGGTCCGGGGCTGTGATCCTGATTCTCCTAGATACCTCACAATGTCATATAAGCCATGTTGCCAGAGGACATTGTCCAATAAGTACTAAAAGATTTTAATGTGGATCTAGGAAAGATTGGCTCCTTCATCTCTGGGTTAGATTCTTGGTGATGGAAATTTTTCCCCCAACTCTCTGACTTCTGATACTTTAGTTGATCTAGTCATCCTCAAATAGTTTCCTCACACGGTTTTCTTTGTATTATTTATTTTAAAGTTTTGGTTGGCTTTTATTTTCTAGTGGAGGAATAATAATAATAAAGCTTGCATTTATATAGCATTATAAGGTTTGCAAAACACTTTACAAAATCACTCATTTAACCCTCATAACAACGCTGTGAAGTTGGTACTATTATTATCCCCATTTTACAGATGAAAAAATTGGGGTTCACAAAGATTAAGTGACTTGCACAAGGTCATTCATCTAGTAAGGTATGAATTGAACTTCAGGCTTCCCGACTCCAGCACTCTATTCACAATATCAATTAGGAGGCACAATAGGCCAGTCGTATACATGGTTGGTGGGAGCATGAAAATTATTCTGTAAACTTTAAGATTTTATGTTACACAAATGCTAGCTATTATTGTTAATTGTTATTATTGGCGATATATAAGGGACAGCCAAGTGCCACAGTGACTAGAGCACTAACCCGGGGGTCAGGAGAACCTAACTTTAAACCCAGCCTCAGACAGTTACTCCCTGTGTGACCCTGTTTGCCTCAGTCTCAGATAGAAAGGAATCCACTCAACAACAACAAATTAGGATGGGCTGCTGTTCTCTGTTGTTTTTTGGGGGAAGTGGGAGATGGGGAGCCTTTCGATTCTCCTATTCTAACACCTTAGTTCAGCCTCCTCGCTCTGAGGGATGATGAATTATTTTGCCCTTTGCGACTCTTGAGGATTATTTACTGAGTCTAGAGGGGTTGTGATCTCAGTCTTTGGAGGGAGTAACCACACTAATAAAACTGCATATCCTTGAGGGATTGAAATATGGATCCCTGCTGTGTTGGAGATGGGCAGAGTGAGAAGGAGGGAGTAGTTTCCAGGTTGCCTGATGATGTGCGGAGTGTGACTGGGAAGAGCTGAGATGGATTTTTAGAATGCTGTATGTCTGATATACAATCTTGGTGTCAGAAGGCTGGGAGGTAGACTTAATAGGAGGATTCTTCCTAAGATAAAGGGCCCAGATGTGTTTCAGTAGTCCTCTCACAAAGGGAGTACCTTCAGCTGCTCCAGCAAGCTGTCCAGATATGTAGATATAAAACAGAGAGTTAGTCTTATTAACCCCACATAAATATAGAAAGGGCTCCTCCCCAAGCCCATGCAAAGTGGGCATTTGTCACCCTCTCTTTCCCCCTCCTCCCCATGCACTTAAATATACTAAGTAGTTGTAAATAGCTAAGTGGAATTTTTGTAAAACTGTGTCTGCGCAGGATGATTTCAGAGAAGCTTGGAGAGACTTACAGGAACTGAAGCTAAGTGAAATGAGCAGAACCAGATCATAATGCATGGTAACAAGAAGATTATACAATGATTAGTTCTGTTAGACGTGGCTCTCTTCAACAATGAGATGATTCAGGACAGTTTTAATGATCTTGCGATGAAGAGGGCCATCTACATCCAGAGAGAGGACTGACTGGATGACAACATAGTATTTTCACATATTTTGTTGTTGTTAGCTTGAATTTTATTTTCTTTCTCATTTTTCTTTCCTTTTGATCAGATTTTTCTTGTGCAGCAAGATAATTGTATAAATATATATGCCTATATTTGATTTATATATATTTTCACTATGTTTAACATATATTGAATTACTTGTCATCTAGGGGAGGAAGTGGGGCAAATTGGATCATAAGATTTTGCAATGATTAATGTTGAAAAATTATCCTTGCATATGTGTTGAAAATAAAAAGCTTCAATTAAAAAAAAAACTGTGTCTGCTGTACAGGGTTGGTGTCAGAAGGAAAAAGAACTTAGGGTTTGCTAGAGAGTCACCTGGTACTCCTCCCTCAATTCAACCTCTGCCTTCCTTCAGGGATTAACCAGTCATTCCTGACTCGCAATGCTCCCCCTGGGAAAGACCCTTTCATGTGAGGAGTTGCATGACAGTCCACATGACTTACTACACTGGTGAGGGGCGAAGCTGGCTTTGTTATGCCATAACAGCCAGTCCTCCCTATCCATCCCAAGCCTCCTGCCGAGCTGATCTCTTTTCCTCGTGGTGCTCCATTACTTGGTTGCCAGTCTGGGCCGTGCCAGCCTCTCCCTCCTTCAGGGCTCCATCATTCTGCTGCCACCTCCATCTGCTTCCCATTTTGTCTCCCTCATCCTCAGGGCAGTTTTGCTGCTGTCTTACAATCAGAGAGCCGGGGCCAACATGTTTCTGAGCTGCTGGGCACATCTGTGGCTCTTTCAGGCAGGGCCAACATCACTCTGTCTCTAAGCCAGAGAAATAGTATCTGCTTTTTTTGTTTTTGCTCAAGACTCCAGCCTTCCTTGTATCATAAAAAAGCTACCTTTGTCTTACCTTTTTTCAACCAAAGACCCGAGGTCCTAACTCTGGTCAGAGTGGATTGATTCCATTCCTTTCTTCTAAAAGTTTTGAGACTCAGGGGATGTGGCCCTCATGTGGTCAGAGACAAAAATGCTCAATACTCTACATTGGCCATCCTTCTCCCTAGTGAGAGGGGCTGGTCCTCGCTAATTATCCTGAGGCTTGTAGAAGAAGCCTCATTGGAAAAGAGAGCCATTGGGCAGCACTGCCACACTGACAAAGGTGGGTCCCCTTAGACAGAAGCAAGATCAGGATAGGAAAAAAAAATTCAGAATGAACTGACTTGACTAAGAGCAGAGTATCAAGGTAACTAGAGAAGTTAGAAATCATGATACCTGGGAAGTGACTTACAAAGCTCCAGAGTGTCTGTGATTGCCCAGGATGTTTTGGACTCTAGATAAGTGGCCTGTTGGTTCAGGTTGGAGAGGTTCTGGTCTGTGGCTGACTTGGCTCTCAGAGAGATGGATCAGTTGATGATGGGGGGATTGGAACTGAATGGCTGGGAACACTGGGTCCTGGTATTTAGATAACAACTGTCATGTCGGAGCACAGTCAGCATGGGCTGTGGAAGAAGGGCAAGAAGCCAGCAAAATGCTTAACAGAGGAGAAGTCTGATAGGGCTGGTTTTTAAAGACTATGAGCTGAATTATTTAGCTTTGGACTCAGTAGGAAAAAAATTATAGGGAGGGATAATTGAGGAATCACAATAAAAATCGTGTTTCTCTGCTAGGTTCTCAAGGTTAAAGTCTTGTTTCACCAAGCACTCACTTTATTCTGCAGTGTTTGGGGACACTGAATTTTTCTCCATAAGTAATGGGGAATGGAGTGATTAGGCAGAGTCAGGACCATGGTCAGTGGAATATGGAGAAAGAGTAGAGATCCAAGAGAGGGAAAGCCAGGAATGTGCAAAAGTCAGGGCTTGGTCTAGGCTAAGTGGTGGGTCAGTTTGTAGGTAGAGAGGCAGGCAGAATCCAGGACTTCCATAAAGGGCAAATCAATGAGTCAAGTGCTGGTCAATCTGTTTACACAAAGAGGAAGTCAGCTGCTGAGGAGGGGTAGGTGAGCTCATCTTTAATCATTGAACTCAGACTCAATGTGGATAAAGCTAAGATGCTGCCTCATTCCACCAGACTCTGGCTGGTAGCAAAGCACGGCACGACATCAGGATTCGATTTGTTTTCATTCAATAAGCATTATTAAGCACCTACTGGGTGTTAGACTCCGTGTAGTTGGTCAGTTCACTGGATAGAGGGCTTGAACTGCAGTCAGGAAGACTTCAGTTTACATCTCACCTCAGACACATAAGCTGGGTGGCCTTTGAAATGACTTCATCTCTGTTTGCCTTGGTTTCCTCAACTGTAAAATAGAGGTAATATACATATAAATAAAAATAAAAATAGAGGTAAAATAAAAAATAGAAGTTCTCATGAGGATAAAAGGGAATTTGTAAAGTTTTTAGCACAGAGCCTAGAACATAGTGTTGTTCAGTTGTTTTTCAGTTGTGTCCATCTCTGTGTGACTCCTTTGGGGATTTTTTGGACAAAGATAGTAGAGTGGTTTATCATTTCTTTCTCCAATTCATTTTACAGAGGAGGAAACTGGGGCAAACAGGGTTAAGTGACTTGACCAGGGTCATATAGCTAGTAAGTGTTGGAGAGTGGATTTGATCTCAAGCAAGCAAACATGTACAAACGAAATATATACAGGAAAAATTAGAAATAATCCGCAGAGGGAATGTGCTAAAATTAAAGGGGGGATGAGTGAAGGAAGATATTTTTGTGGAAGATATTCCACTTTAGGAAAATAATATACTAAAGATTAATAAGGTAGACAAAAACCAGGGCTTTTTTAAATACCAAAAGGAGGAATTCTATGTCATCCTAAAGATAAGAGGATTTCTTATTTTTCTTGAGTAATTTCTTGAGTAGAATAATGACATAGTTGAAACCTATGCTTTACAATGTTGGACACAGCATAGCAGAGGGAAGAAAACACTGGATTTGGAGGGGAAAGACCTGAGATTGAATGCTGGGTCTGTTTCCTTAACTACTTTTGGTTCTAAAAATTTTGGAAACCTTTTTAGTTCTTTACAATCCTTTGCAATTCTAAAATTATGGGATTCTTTCAATTTCTATGACACAATGTATAAAAGTTTGTTTCAGCCCCAATGTAGACTGTTAGCCACTCCCCAAATATTTCATTTCCAGTGAAAAGAAAGCAGTTTTGTTCTCTCAAAAAAAAGTCAGAGCCTGAACCATCCTATACTGCCCTTGACTGGGTCATCACTTTTCAGCAATGGGGAGGTCCAGATGAGAGTAGCTTAGTGGGGTATGCTCCGAATGAAGTTAACCTAACTATACTTTGAGGGATAAGCTTTGAGTCAAATTCAGAAGGTAGTATGTGTTTAAGAAGTCCTAGTTTATGGGACACTGATGCATTGTTGGTGGAATTGTGAACGAATCCAACCATTCTGGAGAGCAATCTGGAATTATGTCCAAAAAGTTATCCAACTGTGCATACCTTTTGATCCAGCAGTGTTACTTCTGGGCTTATATCCCAAAGAAATAATAAAGAAGGGAAAGGGACCTGTATGTGCCAAAATGTTTGTGGCAGCCCTGTTTGTAGTGGCTAGAAACTGGAAACTGAATGGATGCCCATCAATTGGAGAATGGCTGGGTAAATTGTGGTATATGAATGTTATGGAATATTATTGCTCTGTAAGAAATGACCAGCAGGATGAATACAGAGAGGATTGGCGAGACTTACATGAACCGATGCTAAATGAAATGAGCAGAACCAGGAAATCATTATATACCTCAACAACTATACTGTTTGAGGATGTATTCTGATGGAAGTGGATCTCTTCGATAAAGAGAGCTAATTCAGTTTCAATTGATCAAGGATGGACAGAAGCAGCTATACCCAAAGAAAGAACACTGGGAAATGAATATAAACTGCTTGTATTTTTGTCTTTCTTCCCAGGTTATTTTTACCTTCTGAATCCAATTCTCCCTGTGCAACAAGAAAACTGTTCAGTTCCACACACATATATTGTATCTAGGATATACGGCAACATATTTAACATATATAGGACTGCTTGCCATCTAGAGGAGGGGGTGGAGGGAAGGAGGGGAAAAATCGGAACAGAAGTGAGTGCAAGGGATAATATTGTAAAAAAAATTACCCTGGCATGGATTCTGTCAATAAAAAGTTATTATATAAAAAAGTCTTAGTTTATAAATACTACTCTTGAAATATTTTAATTGAGGAATTCTTGCAGGGGAAGGCAAATAGACTGAGAGATGGTCTCTTGAAGGAAGGGTTTCAGGTGGTAAAAGTTGAACTTTTGCCTACAAAGTGGTGAATTTATCTTGCTTGATCTTGAAGCAGTGGGTATCCACAATAATTCACAGGGAGGGCAGTACAAAAAGAGTGAGGAGATGGAATTGGGTGAGTCAGTACCAAGCAGGGAATCCAGAAGCATCCTCAAATTTTGAAGGTCAGGGAAAATCAGTAAGTGAGAAAGCAAGTAAATAGAGGTTAAGACAAGTCCTGGGACTGAAATTAGAAAGACAAGAACCAAAATTGATGATCAAAAGACAAGTTAGGTCATGAATGACTGGTAGAGTGTGGTGTTTTCAACTTAACTGTAAACAAGAAGTGATACCCATAGGTTGGTGTCCTCATAATGAATGCCTAGAACAGTTCTAAGCATAAAGCACCAAACATTAGAGCTAGAAGGGACTTTATAGATAATATGCTTTAAATGCTTTATTTTACAAATACAGGGACTTTTTGTGGTTATTCACTCATTTCAGTTGTGTCCAATTCTTCATGAGACTTCATTTGGGGTTTTTCTTGGCAAAGATACTGGAACGGTTGGCCATTTCTTCTCCAACTCATTTTGCAGATGAAGAATAGAGGCAGAGTTAAGTGACTTGTCCAAGGTCACACTAAGGCTGGATTTGAAGCCCAGAAAATGTCTTCTTGACTCCAGGCTCATTGCAGTCTATGTACTGCACCACTCTGCTGCCCAGAAACCTTTTATCACTTCATCTAAAAGAACAGGACAGAGAAGGTTGGGAAAAAAGATGTGAGGAAGCAATATCAGGGAAATCTGGATTCCAAGGTAACTATCCAGAAACTCTGAATACATTTCTTCTTCTTCTTCTTCTTCTTCTTCTTCTTCTTCTTCTTCTTCTTCTTCTTCTTCTTCTTCTTCTTCTTCTTCTTCTTCTTCTTCTTCTTCTTCTTCTTCTTCTTCTTTTAAATAATTTTTTATTGACAGAACCCATGCCAGGGTAATTTTTTATAGCATTATCCCTTGCGCTCACTTCTGTTCCAATTTTTCCCTTCCTCCCTCCACCCCCTCCCCCAGATGGCAAGCAGTCCTTTACATGTTAAATAGGTTACAGTATATCTTAGACACAATATATGTGTGCAGAACCGAACAGTTCTCTTGTTGCACAGGAAGAATTGGATTCAGATGGTATAAATAACAGGAAGAAAAACAAAAATGCAAGCAGTTTATATTCATTTCCCAGTGTTTTTTCTTTAGGTGTAGTTGCTTCTGTCCATCCTTGATCAATTGAAACTGAATTTACTCTCTTTATCGAAGAGATCCACTTCCATCAGAATACATCCTCAAACAGTATAGTTGTTGAGGTATATAATGACCTCCTGGTTCTGCTCATTTCACTTAGCATCAGTTCACGTAAGTCTAGCCAGTTCTCTCTGTATTCATCCTGCTGGTCATTCCTTACAGAACAATAATATTCCATAAAGTTCATATACCACAAATTATTCAACCATTCTCCAATTGGTGGGCATCCATTCATTTTCCAGCTTCTAGCCACTACAAACAGAGCTGCCACAACATTTTGGCACATACAGGTCCCTTTCCCTTCTTTAGTATCTCTTTGGGGTATAAGCCCAGTAGAAATACTGCTGGATCAAAGGGTATGCACAGTTGGATAACTTTTTGGGCATAGTTCCAAATTGCTCTCCAGAATGGCTGGAGAATACATTTCTTCTTGAGACAGAGTTCAGAGCAGCTCTAGGGCTTCAAGGAACAAATAGACAAGTGGTTACACCAGTCAAAGAGTGGGAGGGGGGGCAAAGAGGAAAGGAGATGGGAGGAGAGGGGAAGAAAGAGAGAGAAGGAGGGAAGGAGGAAGGGAAGAAGGGAGACAGAGACAGAAAGACAGAGCTGGAAAGACAGATGAAGACAAAGACAAAGAAGACAAAGATGAAGACAAAGTTGAAGAAGAAGATGAAGAAGAAGAAGACAATGATAAAGAAGATGAAAAAAGAAGATGACAACAATGAGAACAATGAAAAAGTCAGTGATGATGAAGATGAAGAAGAAGAAGAAGAAGAAGAAGAAGAAGAAGAAGAAGAAGAAGAAGAAGAAGAAGAGGAGGAGGAGGAGGAGGAGGAGGAAGAAAAGAGTATAAATATTGGTATGGTGACTCCTCTATGATGATTCATTTCTAATGAAAAGAAAGCAGTTTTGTTCTCTCAAAAAAAGGACATACCTCCTTCCATCAAGTATTGTCTACAAGGTATTTGATGATCACATATTTTCATCTATATAAACCAGTCTTCTCAGTAGCTTCTCCCTCATAATCTTAGTGTCCAAAGTTGCACCTAATTTTTAAAGGAGTTGACCTTTCTCTCGAGGAACTATGCTCAGTATGGTAAAGTTGGGAGTAACTTTTGAGATCATGATTTATGATTCCTTAATTTTGCATATGAGGAAAATAGGGCCTAAAGGGATTGTGACTAAGTCTAGGTCACACAGGTAATGAGTATTAAAGTTGGAATTTGAACCTGGTTCCTTTATTGTCCCAGGAAAGCTAGATAGCACAATGGATAGAGCATTGGGTCTGGAATCAGGGAGATCTGAATTCAAATCTAGTTTCTGATACTTCCTAGTTGTACAATCCTGAGCAAGTCAATTGACTGTGTTTACCTCAGTTAGCTCATTTATAAAAAGAATTGAAGAAGGAAATGGCAAGCTCCTCCAGTATCTTTACCAAGACAATCCCAAAAGGCATCATGAAGAGTCACACATGATTGAAATGACTAAACAACACAGTGATTTATCCATTTAACCAGATGGCTTAGTAAGTGCAGAGGACAGATTCAAACTCATGTTTCCTGACTTCCAGTCCAGACCAGATCATATTGCTTCTCTGCATGTTTTCTAATGAAATACCAAGGTAGAGAAGATAAACTGAAGGAAGATTCTATAGGTCTATGAGTAAGCACAAAAGTGTTATATATATTTCAAGATGGGCAACTCTAAGGATTTAGGAGAAAATAGTTAAAGTTATACTTTTTTAAAAGTTATACTCTTGAGATGATGAACACTAAGGTCTCTGTCATGATAGGGGAAAGGGAAATAGGAAAAAGGGAAATGTTGATTATTCCCTGAAGTAAAAAAATCCAACATGTTATGGAAAACAAAAAAATCATGAGAGGTAGATTCATTGATTCATAATACAGGAACTTTAGAGTTTTAAGGGACCCTAGAGATCATTTGATCTAACTTGCTCACTTTCTGGATGAGGCAGTTAGTAGTGAAAACATAATAGAAATGTTATATTCTCATTTGCAGTATAGTAGCGTGATTGCATCTGGATGTTGGGTTCTGGTCATTGAACAAACAAACATTTGGGATATTCCATGAACCTTCAAAGAGGTAAATATGTAACATGAACAATGCCACGATAGGTCAGAATATTTCATGTAATCCAGAATTCTGTCCCTGCTGATGGCAGCAAGATGCTTTGTATAAGCATTCTCTTGTCAAGTTTGGAATTTCAAGAATGAGAATAAGCCTCACTTTCAATTGATTTAACTAACAGGCTTACACATAATCAATACACTATGTGGACATATTTATACAAGAAGTTCACAGGAAAACAAGTATATAACAACTTCAAAGTCACCTGCTAGATCCCCATCTTTTCCCAGTTCAAGGAAATGAAATATTCCTAACAAGAAGGCTAGTCCTATTCAGACAAATCTATTGCCCAGCTCTTTCATAGATCTGACATCTTTATACTGATCTAAGCAAAGAAAACTGTATTATCTAACCTAAGGGACATGTAGTAAAAGCCTCTTTCACCCCTGGAGCATGCTTAGTCATCTTACTTGCTGATGTCCTCTTCATGAAAATTACTTTGTATATATCATATATTTATTTTGCTAAACACATGTTGTTTTCTCCTCATAAAATATAAACTCCCTAAGGGCAGGGAACAAAAATGTTTATTTTTGACATCATATTTTTAGGTCTCCAAGATATCAGATGGAAGCTTAGGGAGACTATTTCTGGCCAAATATGGCTTAAAACCTAAGGAAGGGTATTTTGAGATGATAAACCGTTTTCTAATTTGTTGAGCTAAAAGAGTTGATGACTCAATGCTATCTCTTTCCTTTTGGCTGCTCTCTTAGCTCTGTGACACTTTCTAGGTGTCCTAGTGCGACTGCAAGGAAGGAATGAGAAAGGATGAGTGCTTTCCTAGTCTAGCATCATGACGACTGACAGTGCTCGCCACATGGAGCATCTAACCAATTAGGCAGGTTTGCACCAGGATCTGGCTACTTTTGCCTTTTTGTATGTTCTTTCCTGATATTAGGCAAATGAGTACCCAGAAATGGACCTGTTCAGCCTTGGAAGTGACCTTGTGAATTGGAAAATTCTGAAGGACTTGGTTCCTGGTAAAAACCTACCTGGCAGTAGAGGAAATGACTGCATTGAAAAAGGGCAGCCACCAGGAAAATGATTGGGTAAAGTCTTGCCAGTTTTATCAGCAAGTAGGTAATGGAGTTATTTGGAGAATGTCCAGCCTAGGTGAAATGAAAAATGACTAATTATGAGTCAAACTGTATTATGCTCTGATTAGGTTTAAATATTAGCCTCTCTGAAAATTTTAAGAATACCTTGTTGTTACTGAAGTCTCTTCTAATATGGGGACTTGACTTAGTGAGACTGAGAAAAAAGGGAGCCTCTTTTTATTAGAATTTAGGCTGCCCAGCATTGAATAAAATCTAACCCACATCTAGGAAAGGGAAAGGTCAGTATTCTAACCCTTGTGGTGAGCTGGTGAGAGTTCCTCAATGTTAGATAAGCAAATCTCATCCAAAATATGTCAACTGATTGAATATGGGGGATGAGAGAAAGCAAAGAGTCAGACATTATTCTAAAATTGTAAATTTAAGTGACCAGAAGAAAGATGGTGTCCTTAATAGAAATAGGGAAGTTAGGTGGAAGGTCAGTTTTGGAGCAGGGGTCAGCAAACTAGGCCCATGGACCTGATATATTTCAGTATGGTCCATGAGCTAAGAATGATTTTTACATTTTAAAGTAAAGTTTTATTGTGTTTTAAAACAAAAAAATTGTTAGGTCCCTGGAATATATATAAATAGTCTGTGGGTCAGTTTTGGCTTCCTAGTTTAGAGGGAAAAGTAAAGAATTCAGCTTTAGTTATATTAGATTTAAGATACTTCTGGGATATTGAAGTAGAACTATCCATTATATGTTTGTGATACAGACAGGCCCATGAGGGATATGAGGGCTTAATACTTATATTTGATAGTTATCTTTATAGAGATGATGATCAACCACCTAGGGTCTGATGAGCTCTCTGAGAGAGTGTATAAAGAAAAGAAAAGAGGGTCCACAATAGATCCCTAGAGACACCAATGTATATGTGATTATAGGACACAGCTAATGATTCAGCAAAGGAGACTGGGAAGGAATAGTCGTAAGGATAAGAGGAAAATCAGTGGAGAATAGTATAATGAAATCCAAGGAAGAGAAAGTCTCCAGAAATTCTAAGTGAGTAAGTCAACTTCAGGGAGATCAAGAAGGATGAGAATGGAAAAACAGTCACTGGGTTTAGCAACTAAAGGGTCACTGGTAACCTTGTTCCAAGCATTTCGTTCTGAAGCAAGGCTCCAGAACTGAAAATCAGTTATCAAAGGACTGAGAAGTGATTGGAAACTGAGAAAATGGTGGCAAGATATATAAGCAATTCTTTCCAGAATCTTGATAGTGGAAGTAAGCAGAGATATAGGATGATAGTTTTAGAGGATGGCAGTGGCAAGAAAAGGTTCTTTAAGGGGAAACCTGAGCATATGTATAGGTAGAAAGAAAGAAATCCATAATTAGAGAAATTAAAGATCAGATGAAGGCAAGTTCCCTGGGGAAACAAGAGGGAATTGATGGACTTACGGACACAAATAAAAGGTTAGCATTGGCAAACAGAGAGGCTTTTCTTCAGAGAATGGCACTGAGTGTGAAAGAATACTTAAAAGAGTGAAAAGATGAAGGAGCTAACAATAAATGCCCTTGATATTCTCAGTAATCAGGAGGCAAGTTTATCAGTTGTTTGGAGAAGGAGTAAATGGATGGCACTGAAAGCTTGAAGAAAGAGGAGAAATTTTGCACTAACTACTTTGAGGATCATGATAGTCAATTAGGGAAACATAAAATGATTGCCATGCAGCAGAGGAATGAATTAAGATTAGATAACATGAAGTTTTATTGGACCTAGCTGGCACAATTGTGGGACTTCCTCCAACAGTTTTCAGCAGCTCGTAACTGGGAAAAAGAGGCAGATGGTATGGGAAACCCAGACATGATGGTTGGCAAGATATGAATAGTAGAAGTACAAGGAGACAAAATAGTCAAGGTTGACAGGAAGTACTTTATAGAATTGGCTAATTTTGGGGTCAAAATTGAAGGGAAGAAAATCAGAACAGGAATAGTAGACAGGGATAATAGGGAGAAGATGAAAGAACTAAAATCATGGGAAAGACAAAGAATAGTTTTATGAGGAATGAAGCAGAAGGTTAACTGAAGCACAAAAAATTGTGATCACAGAATTCAAGATCCTAGAGGTAGAATAGTTGATTAATGTCATTTCATGGCTACAAGGTCATTCTCCTTTCTCAAGAAGTTTAGAACCTGGCTTTCAGGCTTTTTCCTTTATCTGTGAAGACTTGAATATTCAACTTTCAATCCATATTCAACTTTTCAATTAATGTGTTTAATATATTTTAAAAAATGTTTAAAAATTGTTTAAATAAAAACTGTTATCCAGTCATATTTTTCCTATGCTATATTTGGTACTAGATCTTCCTTATAAGTGAATATCAATGAATTAAGTCATTCAGTCAATCACAGATCCTCCTAATTGTACTAGCATTCATTTAAGTACCAATTAACCAACATTAAGTGCCTACTATGTGCAGGGCATTGAATGTCTCTGTTCTCTGGAGCTTACATTTTATAAATCTCATAATTGTCCATCTTGTTTATAAAAACAGCATGATATTTACATATCCAGTTCTTATCTTTCTCTGAGCTCCAGTCTTGTCTCTCCAACTGCCTGCTGGATACTTGTAATTCCACATGTCTAAACCAAAACTCATTATCTTTCCCCCTAACATCAACCCTCCTGTTATTTTTGTGGAGGGTGCTACCATTCTTCCAGTTAGCCAGGATTTATTCTTGATTCTTCATTTTCTCTCATCTTTCTCATTCTAGTTGTTGCCAGTTCTTGACAACTCTACCTCCTCAATATCCTCTGCCCTCTCTCTATTTATATTACAACCACTCTATTTCAGTCCTCATCAATTCTCATTTAGACTATTAGAATAGAATAGAATAGACTCCTTGACTCTAGTAATGACCTTCTCTAACCCATCTTTCACATAGTTTCCAAATGATATTCCCAAAGCATAGGTATGGTCATGCTAGTCCCTTGCTCAAGAAGTTTCATTGGCTCTCCATTGACTTTAGAACAATAAAATTCACAATCTGATTCCAATCTATATTTCCAGTCTATTTACACATTGCTCCACTTCTCTGTTCCAGTTAAATGGTCTATTTTTTGTTTCTTTTACATGACATTCCATCTTCCTCTTTTTTTCACTTTGCTAAGATTGTTTCCCCATTCCTAGAAAGTTGCCTGTTAGAAGCTTTGGTTTCCTGCAAAGCTTATTTCAAGTTCTATTTTCTTGAAAATGTTCTTGGCTGTTAGTGAACTCTGCCCACCACCATCACTAGGTATTTATTTTGTATGTGTCCTACTTAAATTGCAAACATGTTCTATCTCAATTTACTGGAGGTCATATCAATGTGTAAACATAGAGGTAAAATTTGAACTCAAGTTCGCTGATTCTGATCCAAAATTCTTTCTGTTCTACTGTCCTAGAGCTAAAAAGAGAGGACTGAACTAGAGACAAAGATCTATAAGTCAGCCCTCAGAATCAATAGCTGAAATTTTGAAGAGGAATCAATTCACTAAGGGAAACACCACAGAAAAAATGGCACAGAGGGACAAGGCTTTGGAGAATAGCTCACAGCTAGACAGCGTGAGGAAGTAGAAAAGCTTTTATTGTCTACAAAATACAGAAATGTTTGCATTCATATGGTTGCTGTCTAGGAGTGATCATTAATCATAACTTAGGATGCCTACTGTTTCAAACAGCAAAGCAACCAATTGACCTTATACACAGCATCTAACTTCAGTCACAAAGATCTATTACCAAGCCCTAAGGCATTCCAAGATAAATAAGGGTGATCTTCTCCCTTTTCTTAACCATAAATCAACCTCAGCCAAGAGATAAGCTATGGGTGATGTATAGGTAGGCATTGGGATGGGGAGGGGATGGGGAGACTGGGTGACCTGCGGTCCTTTTAGCCTGTGTCCCTGGACAGTGGATAATAGGCTGAATCACTCCCCTCTTATTCCTGATTGCCTAGCTACAGGCAAAGTGTCCTCCGACAGCATGGTAATGGAAATTGTACTATAAAATCAGAGGCCTTGGGTTCAAATCTCAACAGCGTTACTTTCCTGTGGGTTTTTTAGGAAAGTCACTCATTCTCTTTGTCTGAATTCCCTTATTTATAAAATGAGGTGATTGAACTCAATGATATTTAAGGTCCCTTCCAGATCTTAAGTGCAGGTCTCATGCAAGCTTTTATTTCCTAAACAATTCCTGAGGTTGCCTAACAAGGATTGTTGTGAATGCTTTGCCAATCTTAATTGGAGAGAATTTTTTAACTACTATATGCCAAAGCAAAACTTGAACCCAGACTGATTGTCTCTGAAGCAGCCTCATACACTAACTAGTTATGTGATCCTGGACAGGTCACTTAACTACTGTCTGCCTCGATTTCTTTAACTGTAAAATGGAGATTATAATACTGAGGCACCAATGAGATAGCTGTAAAGTGCTTAACACCAATTATTCCTTTCTTTTATGTGCTTAACAAATGTTTCCTCAATGGAACTGAATAGGTGGCAAATAGGAGCCACCATTCCCATGACCACTCTCATCAAAATTTTTTTTGAGTCATTTTCAGTTAGCTCTGACTTTTGTGACTATCTGGGATTTTCCTGGCAAAGATATTAGGAATAGTTTGCATCTCTAGTTCATTTTACAGATGAGGAAACTGAGGCAAGCAGAGTTAAATGATCTGTTCAGAGTTCAACAGCAAGATAAGTGTTTGAGACTGGATCTGAATTCAGATGTTCCTGATTCCAGACTCAGCACTGTGTCCATCGACCCATGCTATCATCAAATCACTTTCACCAAGTATTCATATAAGCTGGTTGCAAGAGACTGGACTGTGACCTATGCTCCCTCCAAAACTCATAAAAGCAAGTTTTATAAAATAGCAGATTATTATTATCCTCGTCCGTTAAGGCGATAAAATTGTCTCCTCCAAGGACAAGAGAGGACATTAATCTTTTGGGTTGTTTATAACAGGAGTGAACAGAAAACTTTTCTGATAGACTGGCCAGAACTCAGTAAAATTTTCCTCTCTCTTTCTTTTGCGAATTTACTCATAAATGCTGAAAAGGAGCCCAGACCTAGCCCCAGGAGTTCAAGCTGGAGTATCCTAATAGGAGATAAGAGTAAATGAGAATGATACTCCCTCCTGAGTTGGCACATCTGTATTCTAGGCTGCCACTCAGCCACCACTGGGGCTACATTCATGACTTAATGTTTTATTGAACCATTAATACTGAATTTTCTGCCTGAGTTCCTTGCTGCTTGGAGACAAAAGGCACCATAGGGCTCTGAGTCATGGACCAGGGTTGATGTGGGAATACTCTTATTTGCATTTGATGGTTCTTTGGGCATATGGAATGCTAGAATATTGACACAAATCATGGGGTAATATAAGGAATGCTGGATTTGGAGTCGGGGGCCAGGGTACAGCTGTGGGCTCTGCCACTTGCTACCTGTGTGACCTTGAGCAAGTCAACTTTACTTTCCCAGTGAGCCTTTGGTTTTCTCATCTATAAAATAAGGGAAATCAATTAGATGTCTTCTAAAGGCACTTTCATCTGTAAATCTACTGTATAGATTGATATGCAAGTTCAGAATTTGGGGCCACTCCTTGAAGGTGAAAGTAGATAGCTTCAGACTAAACAAAACAAAACAATTCCATGTCCCGGATTTAAATAGGTTTAATAGAGGTTCATGTAAGGTAGATTGTGAAAATGTAGTATCTTTGTGATCTTTTGGGGGGTACATTTACATTTTACTATAGGTGGGGTTGTATTATTCCGAAAGTAGGTGGATTATTTAATGCTAAAGAAAGGCAAATATAATTGTTATTCTCTTATAGACCTCTCTGATGAAGAATAGAGGAGGAGCAAAAGGGTCAGGGAGATATTTGAGTATTTCCTTATTGACCTGATTCATGGGTTATCGATGATAATTTTACCAATTGGCCAAACCCAATGTATTTGAGAAAGTAGCCAGGACAAAAGGTGAACAGTGATTTGGGATTAGAGACACATTCTTTGAGCAGGGAAAAGAATGATGTAGGAGCATTTTTAAAAATTAGTTATCATTGGGAGTTATTGGAGAGTTTTGAACAGTAATCAAAGAACATTTATTAAGCAGCTACTATATATTAAACACTGTGCTAAGCTCTGGGGATACAAATAAGAAAAAGAAAGATAATCCCTGCCCTTGATGAGTTTACAATCTAACATTGGGATGTGTAGCCAAAACCAATATTGTGTGGGAAATATGAAAGCTGGTTGGAAATTCTGAGGCCTCTATGAAGGGAGGCTTTGAGAAAAGGTTTTTGTTCTGCCTTACAACCTTTCAAACCGAAGGCAGAGTGAACTTGGGAGGTTTGGAGTAACAAAGTTGAAGTAATCTTCTTGATGATGAGATTTCTGGTAATGATCGTATCTTGGAGGAAGCATGAACAGCTTGTGGGAAATGAAGGATAGAGGAGTGATGTTATCAATTTGTGTATGATAACTCACATTCACATAGCTTCTAGGTATTTTCCTCACAACAATCCCATGAAGTATGGGATGTAAGTATTACTCAAGTTTTTAAATAGTTCAGTAATTGTATTCATTCTACAACTCCATTGGATGAGAGCAATTGTAACTCATTCTGTACTACTTGTCCATGTACTCCTATAAATTTGCTCTCCAATGTGCTGGAGGATTTTCTTGCTTTCTTTTGAAATTCAAGAACATGTCAATGGAGCACCCTTTCTGCCTGTCTCTCACCCTTTCTTTTCACTGTGGGACCAGGTCACTTTCTTTTTCTGTCATATAATTCCTTGTTAATGACATCTTTTTGCTTCTATTCCCATTACTTTTTGGCTACATGTTGCTGCCTGCTTATATCTACTATATATTTTTCCATTGCCCTCAATTATTTTTAACTGTTTGGATGCAAGTAGTCTATGTTTTGCTTCTGTATAACAATACTGACAGAATAAAAAAGATGGGTTTTTGATTTTATAAAAATACTGGGGTCAGTAAAGGAGCTTTGCAATTTCCCTAATCAAGTCCACTCTGCTTTTCCTGTCCTCTGGGTCTGAGTCATTGTCTCTGTGCCAGTTATATATACTAATGGATAGATTCTATGAGGTGCTCATCTAAATGCATGTGGAAATCTTGACAATATACATTCTTCATCCATTTGGTCTTTCCTGTGTGAATGAATAGGCCACAGTCTTTTGAATGATTATAGGTTTCTTTTGGAGCCTCGGCAATAATCTGGATCTTCTTAATGCCTACAATGTTATTGAACAAGAGTATGTGAAGGACCTTCCTTTTCATAGGGAATCCCTTTTTTGGTCTGGATGCTGTTCCGAATTTCCTCTATTACAGTGACAAATGCTTTTGGCAAATATACTTTCCCCTGTTTTATGCCTCATCAAATTATCTACAATCATATATCAGAACTATTCAAAGCTCCTTGGAAGATGTGACAACAGAAATAACCCTGTTTTACAACTTTCTAACAACTATTAGAGAGTTGTAAAACAGGGTTATTTCTGTTGTCACATCTTCCAAGGAGCTTTGAATAGTTCTGATATATGATTGTAGATAATTTGTAATAAAAGAGTCTGTGAGGTGATTCTTGATTCTTCTGAATCAAATGATTTTTCATAATCAACAATCAATAAGCACAATGAGATCTTATCTTTCCTGAATCTTTCAATTAATTATAAAATGACAAAAAAGCTTGCAAAGGGCTGCTAGTTCCTTTTCAATACATCATTGAAGATGTGCTCAATTGGTGAATAGATGACTTTCAAAAAAAGGTTTTGTATTAATGGGAGGTAGGATATTTAGTTATTGTTAATGTTAGTGTAGTGATAGTTATTGATGATCTTTTTCATTATGAATAATATCAGAGATTTTTAGATGCCTTTGGTATCTTATATTACTTCAGATATCTTATATAATCAGCCTCTCAATGCCCTCATATCTGGGCTATCTATGGATATCCTTTCTAGATGCCCAATTCAAACATGCTAGTTTTTGCATTTCTATTTTCTTTAGTGTTTCTACCTCCTCTATGGGAACAACTGGAACTGGGATATTAAGGTAAAAGTGTGCTAGTTCCACTATTCTTAATGGAGAAATGTTTGTTATATTGATTTTTGCAAATCTTTTTTCATTTTTTCTATTTCTGGTCCCCTTTTCATTTTCATCCTTGAATGCCCTTGGGATGACTTTGCTGAGTTTATAAAAATCTTGCCAAGCTTTCTCCAAATTACTTTTACCCTCCACTGCTTCTCTCTGCTTTATAAGATAATTCTGCTTATAACTGTTCAAATCCTGTAAGATTTTGCGAGTTTATAGTTTAACCCAATGTTTTCTTTGGCTTTGGCAGCCATCTCTTCTCTTTGTTTCTTTGTCTCTCTCTGTATTTTTCTGTCTATCTGTCTTTCTCCACCAAATAAGTCATATAGTTTGCCATCTAAAATATTTTCTGGAATATTTTCTTTTTCATTATTGTGGCACTAAATTTTTAGAAAAATTATTGTAACTGATATTGATATCCTTTCTGTTGTCCATTTCTCATTTTGGGTTTTAATTACTTGTTCAAATAGTTCAGTTGAGTCGTTTTAATTGTATGCCATATAGTTTTTCATTATTATTCTTCTATTTAAAAAAAAACCTTAATTCTTATTTTGTCGCTGATGAATCAATGGTCTTGCTGTACATAGTCCAGTTGTTTCAGTCACATCTGATTCTTTGTGATCCTGTTTGGGGTTTTCTTGGCAAAGATACTGGAGTGGTGCCATTTCCCTCTCCAGCTCATTTTATAGATGAAGAAATTGAGGCAAATGGGGCTGTGTCATATAGTAATTATCATAGCTAGTTAAGTATCTGAATTAAGAATCTGAGACAAAAGTTGATCTTGGGCATAGCATTCTACCCACTGTGCCACTGAGTTGCCTGATCAGGAATAAGTACATTTATAATAAATATCTATTCCATTGTTAATGGCTTCATACTCATCCTTCAAGATCCAGGCCAAATAATACCTTTACTATAAAGTCTTCCTTAAATCTCTTTTCTCTCTAAGAAAGAAATGGTCTTTCCATTCTTGGACTTCTTATGGCATTTATTAGTACCTTTCATGAAATTACTATTTATTGGTTTATTTTATGTATTTACCCTTATATTCATATATTGACTATGCCAAGGATATATTCACTCGCTATGAGCAGACTTCCCAGGTTGGCACAATCATAATGATCTGATAATCCAGACTGAGAGTGACTAGGTGATATCCTTAGGATATATAGCACACCCACAATCTGAAGACCAGACAAACATCAATATAAATTTGCACATAAAACTGAACACAAGACCCAAAAGAATAATGAGCAAATTCACTAGTTGTGTTGGAATTGATAGTTTTGTTCCAGAGTTTGAGAAAAAACTGGTTTGCTTTGTTGACCTTTGTAAATGAAAGTATTGACTAAACCTTATTTTTTTTTGAAATTGAGAATTTTGGGAGTGCTTACATACTTGTGAAAGGTAAACATATTTAAATGAACTAATTGGCTGTGATCATTAGCAGTCTTTGACCTTAATATATTCCATAAGCCATATAGATCTTTTCAAGACCAAGATCCTCATTGGTTCAGACATAATTACTGAATTGATTACTTTTTTGCTCAGAGACTGTTTACAAATCAACTAATGATGATCACAGATTTCCTAGTCCAGTGCATTAGGCAGAATAGATAGTTAGTTAATATATGTTTGTTGAGTGGATGAACAAATGGATAGATGGATGAATAATCAACCCTTCGATGAAGAGAGAAGACTTGGAGTTGTCGGGGGGAGAGTCTCTAACTCAAGGAAAATAAGTCAAAATACTCTAAAAGAAAACAAAACAAGCATAAATGAAACCAGAGACTACATCCCTTTTCATAAGTTGTTCTAAGAATCCCTCTTACAGCGATATCATAGTTATGGCATATTTCCAATTTTCTCAACAGAGTTGCTTGGTGAGGCTTCTTTTTAACCTTCTCTGCTCTTTCTTCTATCTACACCCTTTCTCTTGGGCATCTCATCAGCTACTGTGGATTTGAAGTTCAAGAAAATGCAGATACAGATGATTTCTAAGTCTATAATCCTGAATTTTAATGAACCAGTTATTGCTTTTTAAACATCAACTGGGTGCCCACTGGGGTCAAATTCAGCATTTCCAAAATGAAACTCATTATCTTTCTCTACTTTTCCTTTCCTTCAAACGTCTCTATTTTGGTTAATGGACTATCATCCTTTTAATCACACAGGTTTGTCACCCTAGAATCATCAATTTAATTCAATTCAACTAGAATTTATTAAGTACTTTCTATGAGTCAAGCACTTTAAAGCACAGAGATAAAAATGACAACATTTTGTGCCCTTGAGGACCTTACTTTTTTTTTTTTTTTACTTTTTTACTATTTCTTCTTTTTTACCTTCTACTCCAGTCTTATTTTCAAGTTTTTGCCTTACCACCTGTGCTACTTATTCTAGTGTGTGGGGTAGGATCTTAGAAAAAGCTGGCCCACTATATATGGCAGGTTCTTAGAAAACATTGCTCCTAACACATATAAGAAAGATAATGAATTCTGTTTTGTGTATGTTGAATTTGAGATGTTCCTGGGACATCCACTTTGAAATATCCAATGAACAGCTGGTGATGGAAAACTAAAGAAAGCTCATGGGAAAGATTGATGCTGAATATATGGATGTGTGAGTCATCTACATAGAGATAATTAAAAGCAGATGAGGTCACCAAGAGAGTATAGAGAGAGAAAAGAAGTTACCCAGTATAGAGCCTTAGGGAAAAACCAAATTTAGGGGATTTGATATGGATGATTAGGCAGCTAGAGAGACTGAGAAAGAGCAGTTAGGAAAGAGTTATGTCATGAAAATCCAGAGATGTGAAGGTGACCAATAGGATCAATTATAATAGAAATTCAACAAAGATGAGGGCAGGAAAGTGCATTAGATTTGGCAATGAAGAGACCATTGGTAACTTTGGAAAGAGCAGTTTCATTTGAGTTAATGGGGACAATGGGGAGCCATTGAAGAATTTTGAGCATCACATGATGAAAGTGAATCACACTATAATTTAGTAAGTCTCTTCTTATGGGAAAAGAATCAGGCTCCAATATATAATAAAAATCACAGTCAAGAATATTGGCATTCACTTCAAGGAACATTCTGACTTCATCAGCATGCATGCTTATATGCATTCAATTTTCTTACACAAATAGATAATCAGTGCTTATAATCTTCGCACAGTTGGTTAAAATCATACACATATTAAACATGTCGTGTAGCTTATCTCCATTTAGCATTCTCACTGACTTGGCAGGACTTAAACATTAAAGGAATCACATTGGTATGCATTTTCGGTGGGTGGAATGGTCTATACCCAAGAGGTGTTACAATTTTGGAAGGCACACTAGTGTATCTTTGGAAAGGAATGCTGTAGGAGGACAGATTAAAAAGAACAAAGACTTTTTAGTTTGGAAGGATGAAAGGAAAAATAGAGAGAACATGATTGAGCTCTATAAAATCATGAGTGATGTGGGCAAGATGGACATGGATTTATTACTCAAACCCCAGAATACTGATATAGTCTGAATATATGACGAGTTTCAAAGCTTCAATCAATCAACAAGCATTTTTTATATGCTTATCTATTATGAACCAGGCACTGTGCTAAGTACTGGGTTAGACTCTGCTCTCAAAAGATTTAACATTTATTATTCTGACTAAACAACATGTAAATATAAGTGTATGTATATACATATGTATGTATTGAATAAATCTATTTTATACGTATCACATTAATATTATTGAAATGCTGGAGAGCACTAGCAATTGGAGGGGAGATCAGTTAATACATTGTCTAGAAGAGGATTTAGAAAATCAAGATAAATGAAATGATGAGATAGTTGTGATTAATAAGAAAAACTAGAAGTTTGGGAAATCACTGCTAATTTTTGGAAGTCAGACTTTTTTGTTGCTATTCTCAGAAGAGAGGACTACAGAACAAGATCCCTGACCTCTAGGTCTAATTCTTTAATTTCCTTGTGAGACTCATGGCCCAGAATGCTAGCTCTGGGTTTTACAAAGACTGCAAGCTTTTCATAAACCACTCTTTTTGACTTGTGTCCCCATCCAGGGTTTCCCTGAGAACATCAGAACATAGCTCAAATTTAGAGTTCTCCAGAATGGATAAAAGATCCTCTACTCTCATGTAAGAACTAAAATGAACAATTCTTTGTATAGAGGACAGATTTTATTATACTCAACAAAAAAGACAAAGGACATTCATCAAGACAATCTTTCCTTCTCAGATGAATTTCCACTAACTCTCTATATCCCCAGAACTATAAAGGCTTCCAGTTTTCCAGGGGAAAACACTTAAGGTGAGAGTTAATACCCCTTTCTCAGACTGCATAGTGCTCATAATTCAAAGTAATAGTGAAGGGTAAAGTTCACATTTGCTCCTTCACTTCTGGTTTCTGGTTATTTGGTTTGGGAACTTTTTCTTTCATCTCAGAGCTTTTCTCTCCAAGAGGGTGGGGTCCTCAAATTCTTCTTAATCAAATGACACTCGTGGCTGCTACTATCTCTGGGAATATGCAGGTCTTGACTTTTTGGGGTCAAGCGAGTGGTTCTTTTTTTCCTTAGGACCAAGTAATTCCTTAATGAATTCATGTAGGTTCTCCTGTAGTTAAGATGGGTCTTCCTCTGACCATCTCAGTTCAGTCTCTCTGTCCTCTCCCAGCTTCATGTTTTGTTCTCCTTATTAAAAACCTCCCTCCAGAGGTAATAATGACTCAAATATCTATCCCAGCCACGGCTCACTCAACCATCCTCCTATGCCATCAACTCAATAAATTGTTCTCAGCGTGGTATCAATGGGCCAATAGTACCCAGATTAAATGTTCTTGTTCATGTTACGTCAAGGAGTCATTACCAAAGCCAGGGCAAAGTCTCAAATGTGGTCCCAATGAGCATTTTTATTTTAAAGGTCCTATACAAAGTCCTCCTTTTTGCACCTTGTTAATCACGTTTTTCCTGGTCACTACAGTTGCAATGCACATGTAACTTTAAGTCTCTTAACACCAGTTAAGCTCAGTTAAGCTGCTTCCTTATCTGTAAAGTATTAGTAATAATATTTATTCTGTCTATTTCATGGCATTGTTGTGAGGATAAAATGGGAAAATGCATGTGAAAGTGCTTTATCTCTTGTAAAGTGCTAGGCAAATATATATTACTTTCCTTAATTGATCCAATTTCCCTCCCCTTTCTCCCCTTTTTTACGTTTAAAGCTTTTTATTTTACCAAATACATGCAAGAGATAGTTTTTAACATTTCCCTTCACAAAATCTTGAGCTATGGTGTTCAACATTAAATAGAAATTGAATCAAAGAAATATAGAGTTTCTAAACCACACAAAAATATTGACTTTGAAAACCACATAGTAACATCATTTATGTTCAATTATCTTTTTATTTATTTTGTTAAATATTTCCCAATTATATTTTAATCTAGTTTAGGCTACATTCACAGAAAGCAGATTTAACACTTTTAGTATTAGAATAGTGCAAGGGGTTTTGAGAGATATGGTGATTTGCCATAATCACACAACAAATACCTTATTGGATTTCAACCCAGGACATTTATGACTCCAAGTCCAGGACTCTTTCTACCACAGTTTGCTACCTCTTATTAGGAATGAATTGTGCTAGCCATAATAATATAAATATTTCAATATTATACTTCATAGTATCATGTTGTATATTATATTTACTATTATTAAAAAGTTTTATATTCACTTGCAGGGGTCCTCAAACTACAGCCCGGGGGCCAGATGCAGCAGCTGAGGACGTTTATCCCCCTCACCCAGGGCTATCAAGTTTCTTTATTTAAAGGTCCACAAAACAAAGTTTTTGTTTTTACTATAGTCCGGCCCTCCAACAATCTGAGGGACAGTGAACTGGCCCCCTATTTAAAAAGTTTGAGGACCCCTGTTAAGAGCTATAATTTCATGGGCATAGGGAGCTCCCAGAGAGGAAACTCTTTCTATCAATACATATCAACAATTGTTCTGCAACTTATAGTCTTACAAGTTACCTGAGGGTAATGAGAATTATGTGGACAACTAGGTGATGGATAGAGTACAGGATCTAGAGTCAGGAGACCCTGAGTTCAATTTCTACCTCAGATACTAGGTGGGTGATTCTGGGCAAATCAATTAACTTCTGTTTGCTTCAGATTCCTCAGCTATAAAATGAGCATCCTGGAGAAGGAAAAGGCAAACTATTCCAGGATTTTTGCCAAGAAAATCTCATAAAAATGGGATCAAACAAATATAGAAAAACGTTTAGTAAAACTGCATATGTTTAACCTGTATTGGATTGCTTGCTGTTTATGGGAGGGAGCGAAAGAAAGGAGGGAGAAAAAACTGGAACACAAGATTTTGTAAAGGTGAATATTGAAAACTATCTCTTGCATGTATTTGGTAAAATAAAAAGGTTTAAAAAATAAAAAAGGGGAAAATAGGATCAAGAAGAGTCAGGCACTTGACCCACTGTGGCCAACTTTATGTTTTCATGGAAATTTTCTACATGTGGCAAAAAAAGTCAAAGATTACTTTCAAGTCACATCCTTATTATCTTTTTAAGAAAATGCAAATATTTTTGTATTGCTAGTACTTACCACAGTGTTTGACATGTACTAGCCACTTGTTCATCATTTGTTTTTGAACAGGACTAATGATATTATGGATGATAGCTTGACTTCTGGATGAATTGGATTTAAGCAAATTTGAGAAAAGCCATCAGCCGCATTCTGTCTTCCAGACATTGAAGTTCAGTAGCAAGACAAAAATCAGGACAACTTGAGATGACCTGGGATGCAATGGATGACCTTCATGGCTTTGATATCTGACTAATACCTACCTCAGCCACTTTCATGGCTGTTGGAGCAAATTGCACTCATCTGTACATTTTGCTGCAGGATGTCTTCACATGTTTGAAGTAAACATCTCTCCTCCACTTCACCACAGACCTGAAGTCTGTCAGTTATCTCCAGCCTATTTAGTCCATCTGTCAAATGAGTTTACTGGGGTATGATCCTGCATACTATAGCTTCTTGGAGCCACAAGGGAGCTGGGTGAAGGTGGACACTAAAGGTGGATGAGCAGCCCTAAAAGAGGTTCAGCAAGCCCTCATATCAGAGATGCTAGTTCTTCCTGGACACAGTGGATGTTGTGTAGATGGTGGATAGCCACTTAACAAATGTCTGTTGGCTGATTTTTGGTAATTAATAAAAATTATGGTCAGCATTCTAAGTTAACTTAAAATGAATAGCTAGAATTTTAAAATCTGTAAAAATTATTTTATTCTCAAAACATCCTTAGGAAGTTGATGCCATTATTATATTCATTTTCAGTTGAAGAAACTAAAGCAAATTGTGGCTAAATTAATTTATTCAAAGTCATATAACCAATAAGTTTATTTTTTAAATTTATGGACTAAAACAAGCATTTCAAGAATATGATTTAAAAAGTATGACTAAATCCAATCATGAGATCATATTTGAATTCAGATCTTGGCTCCAGGTCCATTGCTCTGTCCACTATTTTACCTAGTTGCCACTGAACTGAAGAGGACCTTGGATATTGATATCACTACTACATTTTATAAATAAGGACACAGATCCAGAGAATTTAAACAACTTTCTGAAGATCACCCGGTAAGTGGTAGGGCTGGGACTAGATTCCAGATCATTTTGTTCTCAGTATAATGTTCTTTTCACGATACCACCAATTATTAAAAGATGAGTGATTTTATCAATGTGCATGCATCTTTTACTGACACAGATCACAGTGTCCTCTGTGCCTCAGTGGACCATCTTGATTAGTTTCTGTCAGGTCAATATTAGTTCAATGTCTTTGCATAATACTAGAGCAATTAGCCTCTCAGAACACTAAGAAGCTAGTACTCTGTATCAGGACACAGGTTCAGAGCCAGTCTCTGCCCTTTCCTAACTTATATTTCTTAACCTCTCAGTGCCTCAGTTTCTTTACCTGTAAAATTAAGGAATTATACTCAAGTATTTCTAGTATGCTTTCCAGCTTAATTTAAATCAATAATCTACTAACAATTGGTTCAATTCTAGTTTGTAAAAGATACCTTTCCATCAGGGCAGAATTTGTAATAGCTTATGCTATCAAGACACAGCCTACAAGAGCCAAGAGTCACCTCTATTGAATTGACACAGGTTCTGATGTAGTGGAATGAGAGTTTGACCGTCCAAAGTGAAAAAGGCAGACTTTTCTTTCATTTTGGGGTTGTTATACTCCTACTCCACAGTAGAATTCCAGAGAAAATCTCTTAGTCAGTAAATAAACATTAATAAATTATTTATTAACCAAAGCTTAAGTATGGTTTATGTCTAAGTCAAAACTTAAGTATGTTTTTCTCTAAAATGAATTTACAGAATTACTTCTATAAAAGGTACAAAGTAGATATTAGGTACAGGACAACTATTTATTTCCCATCCCACACAAAAAAAATACTTAAACCCAAAAGATTTAACAAATAATCAGAACATAAAACAACAATCCATAATATCTATTATACTCCCTGAGAGGTAAAGTCAACTTCCTAGGAATGATGAACATATATTTTGGCATTCACTTAGAATCTGTATTTTCCAAGCAATTTATAAGGTCCAGGTATTCTAGCCAGTCCAAATATGGCTTGGGCTTTCTTTGTCTTTCCAAGGCACCTTCCTTATCTCAGTCATTATCTCTTCTGAGCAGCAATGTAGAAGTAAGTACTTTCCGCTGGGCAACTGGCACAAGTTTAGCTCTTCATGAACTGATGAAGGAAATTGTCCATTTCTCAGGTTTCTGTTTGGTGGCCTGCACTCAGAGCAAAACACAAAACTGATGAAGCAACGAGGGAATTGAGGTCCAATCTCAGACTCAGCTAGTCAAATATATGTGTTTGTGGCCATGTCCTTGAGTCCTAGCCATTATTACTGATGAAGAGGAGAAAGGGAAGAGAAATTTTCTCCCTACTCTTGTTAAATATCCAAAGAAGTAGGTGCCTGAGCTCTAAAAGATAGAATAAAAAGAAGGGAGGTAGGGAACCTTTCTTTTCCCATTGCCCATTGAGTGAGCAGTGTTTCCAACTTTAGCCGCAAAATATCTTTGACAATCAACCAATCAACAAATATTTATCAAGGGCTTTTTATGTGCCAGGTACTATTAAGAGTTGAGGATAAAAAAAGTGAAAACAGTTCCCATACTCATTCTACAGATCTCCACATTTGAGTCTACTAGGGATTGATCACCCCAAATTATAAGTTCTTCAGCAATGAGCCAGAGCATACATCTGTTCCTGGACACTAGAGTCTATTTCCATCCTTGGAAGTTGTTGCACTTCAAGGGCCTTTCCTGATTACCTCTGCTACACTCAGATTTGTATTTCTCTGCAAATATTCCATTACATTCACTTAACACCATTTGCTTAACCATTCCTCAAATGGTGATCTTCCACTTTGTTTCTAGTTCTTTACAACTATAAAAATACTGCTACATGAATATTTTGCTGCATTTTCAATGTCTTCTCCAACAGACTCTTATTGAATAATGCCAGATTTATCTACTACTTTTGTGATATTGGACAAGTAATTTAAGTTCCATGGACCTCAATTCCTCATTTGTAAAAGGAAGGGAAAACTAGATGTTTTCAATGGTTCTTTCTAACTCCAAAGCTATGATCCTATGAATAATTCATCAAACACACCAGAAAGGACCCAAAGACTCCAATCCATGGCATTTTCAAATAAAGATTTCAATAATAATAAAACAGTCTCTGTCCCCATGGAACTTTGGTTCTTGTGGAAGTGATATGAAGTATGCACGTGACAAATTGAGGAAGACCGATGAGAGTAAAAAAAGGGCAGCCCGTAATCTGCGATTTTAAGAGTTTAAAGGGTTATTTCCAAGAAGAGGAACCAGACTTGTTACAAAGAGGCAGCTCTTAGCTTGAGGTAATAAAAAATTTCTTAATGTTGAAGCTGTTCAAAAGTGGGATGCTTGTCCCGCGAAATTATGGGTTCTCCTCTAAGGTCTTCAAGTCCCTTTGGGATGGGATGGAGCGGAGTCTTTCCGGGGAAAGGACGGCTTTGGGGTAGGGGGTTTTGACGTTTTCCCTAATTCCGCGATGTTCTGCTAACATTTTGGAGACGTCGGCGCAGCTGTAGAAGGTGAGGGAACGCCCGCGCCGCCCCCCAGGCCCAGGTGAACTATTTGACGCCGAGCTCCTTTCTCTGACTCGGGCTCCCGGGAAACGCGCGGCAGCTGAGAAGGCCGGCGTTCATTAATAGAGGTGAGCCAGCGGACCGGGGGATTGGTTAACGGGAACCAATGGAAAGGGGCAGATTTGGCGGGCGGAACGAAGCAAAGGCTACCGGGGCTTTCAGACCACGTGGGGCCGGAGGCGGAGAGCCGAGCGCGGCACCCACTGAGGCGGCGAGCGGCGTGGGGCTGAGGGCGGCCAGGTACGTGGGAAGGGGCGAGCCCTGCGGGCAGAGCCCTGACCCGGGACGGACGAGGCTGGCTAAGGGCAGGAAGGGGCGAGCGGACCGGAAGGAGGGTGGGAACCACGGGGCTGGTTTTAGGGAAAGGCTAGCGACCCGTAGGCGGGCCTTGGGAGGGCATGGGCAACGGCGTTGGGAAGGCGAGGGAAGATGAGGGAAAAATTCTCCTCTGCCGTTTCACAGATTGAGGCAACTTACCACTAGACGGGATCCTAGAGATCATACAACCAACTGCCTCATTTTATACCGGAGCAAAGTGAGGCTCGCTTTAAGTGATTTGTCCAAGCTCACAGATAATTGCAGAACTAGGAATTCGTTCAAAGTTCTTTGACCACAAACCCAGCACTCTTTCTAGTACAGAGCGTCATGTATTTAGGCTGAAAAAAATGATGGTTTTTACATCTATCAATTTTATACATCATATCTAATTACACAATGTGTAGACAGAAAGACTGGACCTTAAATCTCTCCTCTGGACACTTCCTGGTCCAGTCACTCGGCCTCTATATGCCTTATTAATTTTCAGGTACTTATTCATTCATTCATGAAGTTGTTTGAAAGAAATCTCAGACTAGAAATTCTCTTCCAATGAAATCACACATTTTTTCCTCATGCAGTCTCAGATATGTGCTCCACCACCCATGCGTCTGTCCACCCATGCGTCTGTCCACCCATGTGTCTGTCCATCCATCCATTCACCCATCTATCCCTCCATCCAACCGTCTGTCCATCCAACCGTCTGTCCACCCATGCGTCTGTCCATCCATCCATCCATCCATTCACCCATCTATCCCTCCATCCAACCGTCTGTCCATCCAACCGTCTGTCCATCCATGCGTCTGTCCATCCATGCGTCCGTCCATCCATGCATCCGTCCATCCATGCATCCGTCCATCCATCCATCCATTCACCCATCTATCCCTCCATCCAACCATCTGCCCATCCAACCATCTGTGCAAATATCCACCCATCCATCCACCCACCCACACACCCCTCCATCCACCCCTCCATCCAACCATTTCTCCAACCATCTCTCCAACCATCTGTCCAACCACCCATCCATCCATCCATCCAGTTATCCTTCCTTTAAGAACTATAAAGTTGTTCTCTGAAAACAGGCCTATGAAATAGTTGATTAAAATGAAAAAAAAAAAAAACAAAAACAAAAATCTGCTTAGAGATTGTGATTCACGTAGTGTCACATAGTTGGAGTCAGAATTAGGGCTTAAAGCCATCTTTGATGACTCAAAAAGCAATGTGCTCTTTACGGTACGATGTTCTTTCTAAGTGCTGTGCTGTAAAAATGTGGGCGATTGGACGGCAGGAGAAATGATCTCTAATGTCTTTTCCAACACTGATATGCTAATCATACTTTCTATGCCAACAAGTTATCAAAATGTGGTTAGAGGGCCTCTGGGATTTTGGGAGTCTGTGAAGTCAAAAATGTAATTCTAAGATGTTTTAACTTTGAATAAAATAAGTATTGATAAATATAACCCTCATAAACAAAAGCTTTTGCAGGGGGTTCAATAATTTTTAGGAGGATATAAGACTCTTGAGACCAAAAAGTTTGAGAACTGCTGTTCTACTCTGACGATGAAGATTTGGTGTGACAAGGTTTTAAAACCCAAGTTAAACTTGCTGTTTTTAATAATTATTGCTTCTTTCACTAGTTGGAATGGTTAGGTGCAGTACATCAGCTTTAAGTTAGGGACACCCACCTTAGGCTATTGAAAACAAATGAGAATTTTCCTTAGAGAACAGTGTTATAAATGGGACTACCAAGTATTCATAGGGTTTTAAAGAACAAAGAATCCCTAGGGAATGATTTGCTACCACTTGCTGCAATTGAAAAAAAATTTAGCCTTTCCATTGATGGAAAAGAGAAACCTGAAATTGCTATTAATAAAGAAGTGGTGCTGCATTTGGCATTTTCATAGAACTTAATTGCATCCCACCTGCTACCTTCATGTTTAATCTCCTTCTCAAAATTCTTTATGGATCTCTCTATAATCTTTTGGCATTAGATTCATATTGCACATTGGTGGTAGAGGTAGTTGGAAATAATAAATGGATACATTTTGCAGATGATCTGTAGGTTTTCATTATTCTCACTGTATATTTTAATAGGTCAGTAAGAAATAGTTATATACAAACCTTCTTAAACTGTGGATTGTGATCCCATATGGGGTCAAGTAATTGAATGTGGGGGTCATGAAAAATTTAGCAACACTAAAAGGTTTCTAAATGTGCAATGACCAAAAAATAATTCAAAAGCAAATATTTAATGACTGTGAAGTGTTTCTGGCAGTGCAGCCCATATTGCATCATACAACTTCACTGCAGCCTTGGTTTTTTAATATAAAAGTATGCTTTGCACTGCTCAAGTCATTATACCACGCAATACCAACAAATACTACCAGAAACATTTCAATTCATATTCGAGACTATTGTATGTTACAAATTGCAGTGTTCATACAGTGCATACAAAGTTTTTTGCTCTTATAAAAACATAATAATTTAATTACAGACAATAAAAACATTTTAACATTTTCCTATTTATCATTCTTCAGCATGTAAATATCAAATTAGCATATCTTTGGATTGTATTGTATTGGAATGTTTGCTTTTTTAAAAAATTGCTTTTATCTCCTCCTTTTACAGAAACATAAATGTTTAATTGCAGCAAGTAATGACAAAAATATTATTTTAATAATATTTCTCCATCATCACTGCTGAATGTATATGTAAGTGTGAACATCAATTTTTAAAGTAAGCCCAAAAATGTAATTTCATAAAGGAAAGCTAGTATTGATTTGAGGAATTATTAGCAATATTTGTTTATATTTTTTGAACAAAAATATTTTTCATTTATGGTTAAGTGGCTAAATTTAGATAGAACAGGTAAAAATACTGATAGCAATATGGTAGAGTTTTCACTACCAAGTTTTGTACACCTAAATTGATAAGCTAAAGAAAACATGTCAAATCACTTTTGATGATGATGTGGGAAAATCTCTTTGCTTAACTTGTAAGGAAGTTTTGATTTCAGAGAGCAGAGAAACTAGCCAAACCAAAATGATACTAAAATAATACCAAGCATACAGCATACGGCAATTAACCAAAATAATATTTTGAACTTTTAAAAATCTTCAAATAAAGAACAACAGTATTCTGAGAAATTTGTTCCTGTTGATGAAAAATATTTCCTTGAATTTTATGAAACTTATTTAATTACAAAAACTAAAAAAACTCTACATGATAGGAGAAAAATCTCATGTTATCTGCCACTATTAAAATGTCAGAAATAGTTCATGGGAAAAAGTATGGGGATGAAATTTATAAAATTCCTTTATCAAATGATACTGTTTCTAAAAGAATTTTGGAAATTAGTAATGATCAATTCCAGCAGCTTATTATCAGGCTTAAGGACCGCCCAAAGTTGCAATTCATTTAGTTAAACAACTGATAATTCTAACATAGCATGATTGTTACTTCATAAGTAACATGTTTATGAAGAAAACACACAGGAGAAATTATTGTTTTTCTAACCTTTGGAAGATCACTTAAAAGGGGAAGATATATATCTTAAAATTAATGAATTTTTCACAAATGAAAGTTTATAGGGGAAAAATTGTGTTGGACTTTGTACAGAGGTGCTGGAGCAATGATGGGCGAAATTGTTGGATTTGAAGCAAAAATGAAATCTGATGTCAATGAACTATATTAATATGTTATTTATTGAATATTTTTAAAAAACTCAATTTTAACATGTTTCAAGGAAAAAAATTTAACATTTATGTTGAAAGATAAAATTGAAAGTTTTGCTAAAAAGTTAACATAGGGTAGAAAACGATTCTTTAGAGATGTTTATAGCTACAAGTGATTTTGTAATTGAAAATATACTTCCTAAAGATTTAATTGTAAGAGTTATAATTGATTACCTGAAGAAGCATCTGGAGTGACAGTTTGAAATTCTTTTCAAATTTTGATTCTAAAAACCTAAGTTGGGTTCATAAACCATATTCAATTGAAATTTTAAAAAACAGTCATTTGCCATTAAAAGTTCAAGAATAATTTGCAGAGTTATCAAGCAACACAAGTTTAAAAGGTGAGTTTCCTTAAAAAAAAAAATAGATTTTGGCTTGGGAATAGGACAGAATTTCCAACCATTTCTGAAATAGCCCTAAACATGATTCTGCCATTTTGTTCTATGTATTTATTCAAAGCGGCATTCTCAGCTTTGATGATTATAAAATCAAAATGTTGATTACTTAAGAAAAACATTGAAGATGTTCTACATCCTCCAGTATCAAATATTCTGCCAAGATTTAATTTTCTTATGTAAAAATAAATAAGCATATCCATTAGTAGGCAAATTAGCTTTTGTCTTTAATAAATGGTAAAATTATATTTATACCAAAGAATTGTTTTAAAGTAAATTTCTTTATGATTTATTATCCCTGGGAATGTTTGATTTATATGCCTATTTTATGTACATCCCAGGTTGCATTAAAATTTCTTGGGCAAAAAAGGGTTGCAAGTGGAAAAAGTTTAAGAAGCACATACAATATATACTTTTAAGAATCTGTGATTTCCTTGTTGTGCGTACTCTCTCCACTCATGTTCAAAACATCTCTGATTTATTATCAATTGTTTGAGAATTTCTGTAGATATTTGTTTTTCTTAGGCCATATTTGAGCAATTAAATGGTGAAATGGATAGATTGCTTGGGTCTGTGAGTTAGGGAGGCTCATTTTCATGAGTTCAAATCTGATCTTGGGCATTTACTGATTTTGTGATCCCTGGCAACTCATTTAACCCTGTTTGCCTTAGTTTTTCGTCTGTAAAATAAGCTGTAAAAGGAAAGGCAACCCACTCCAGTATCTCTGCCAAGAAAACCCCACATGGTTCATGGAGAGTCAGACATGACTGAAAAATGACTATTTTTCATCAGGTCGTATTTAGTAAGTCTGCTAAGATCAAGAGTTTGAGGAATGGCTATATTAGTGAATAATTTTAGGGCTTTTGTCCAATTTTATCTTTTATTTATTTATTTTGCTGAGGCATTTGGCGTTGTGACTTGCACAGGGTCACACAGCTAGGAAGTGTTAAGTGTCTGAGGCCAGATTTGAACTCGGGTCCTTCTGACTTCAGGGCTGAAACATTTTAAGTATGTATTGTTACCATCAAATTACAGAGTATGGAAGGAAACCAAGATCTAACGACCAATAAATGGGCACACAAATTCCTTGGGCATCCTTTCTAGGTCTGGAGAAGAGCCAGTTATCCTTACTATCTGATCCCTTGGGTCTCCAACACTGAGCTGAAGGAGAACAGGATCATACCACTTGGCTTAGAAGTAGAAGGGACTTTGAGGTCATCTAGGCCAAATCCCTCATCCTTTAGATAAAAGAACTGAGGCTCAGGACCAGAATCCACATCTTCTTGACTTCAAGTTTAGTATTGTGTCAGTAATGGAAATAAAAAATGCATTTCACAAAACAATGGAAGGAAAAGTGTAAGCATCAAGAAGTAAGGCTCCTGCTAGACTCTAGGGGAATGGGATGGGATGGGATGGAGAACTGGGGCTTTGGGAGGTGGGGTAGGTTTTGTTGTTGTAGCTTCTGGATTGAGAGAGGAGAAATGGGAATCAGTTGTTAGGATGGTTGGACCAAGTGAAAATTTTCCTTTTTTCTTTATGGGAGAGAAATGGGAATTTTAAAAGGCACAACAATAGGAGGAGTGAGAAGTTTCAGTGAGAGAGGAAAAGGATGCTTAGTAACACAGAATAGATTGGGATACAGAAAACTAGTGGGAGGGACTACTTTTCTATAAGATATTTATTAGCTGTTAAGTGCTGAATTAATTCCTAGATCTCCTGAATCTAGACCCAAGGCTACTTTCCCTGCTGGAAGGAGTGATGAGGGAGTAGTGGTGCTGATGCTGAGGGAATAATGGCATCCCTGAAAGAAGTTTTCAATTTTGGTAAAGGCTTCAGTTATGAGAGATTGTAGGGTTAAGTGTAAGAGACCAAATTTAGTTCTGCCTTTGATCTTTAAATTAGCTTTGTGATTTTGGATAGATCATTTCTCCTCTCATTTTGGAAAGCTGCTTTGGATTTTAAAGCATCCTGTAATTCCTTTGGCTGTAGAAAGCTCTTAACCATGGAATTTTCCCCCTTCTCTCTCCACATTTTTCTTGACTTTGTGGTTGGGAACTTCTGAGGTAGCATATTAGAGTAAAAATGAGTAAGAAATTATTATTTTGAAAACAATGACCAACATTTTTTGGGGAGTGGAGATTGAGGGGATCCCCTTTCTATTTTTCCTTGATTAGTGGTTAATAAGGGGTTTATAATAACACTTACCTCACAATGTTCCTATAAAAATCAAATGAAATAACATGTAAAATGCTTTACAAACCTAAAAATGCTGTATAAACACTGTTATTTTTGCTTTTTTTTTTTTTAATATGGCTGCAGATTGTACTGGTTATTTAGGGATTATATTGCACATTCCAGATTCTGGTTTCTCAGGCAGTAATATTACCTGAGAACACAGATCTTCAATATAACTTTTTATAATTAAAACAAAAAACAATCCCCTCAAACCCAAAACACTTGTTTTCTGGGTGAACTCTGAATAGTGCAGCATTTTCCAAATTGTACTATGGTACATGTACCATATGTACATGGTCTTGGTAGACCATGTGATGGGAATTAGAGCTTCAGGGAAGAATTTTTATCTATGCTAAAGATATTTCCCCCTTTAAAGTGTTAAATATGTAATTACATATCTCAAAAATACTAATCTTTGGCAATTTTTCATCAGGAAAGGAGTTATAATGTTTTCCATTTTCTACAGAAATTTCTAATCTTTTATCTCAAAGTTATTTCATTCCTTTTAATATCCTGGATGCCCAGACCAACATTTATGGTTTTATCAATGTTTCAGGCTTAGAAGTGTTCCTTGCCAAATTAGTTTGAGAAAACAGTTTTAATGATATTTCATTGATCCCTGTAATATGGTAAATACACATGAAGTATTTGTTACTTGTATAAACCTTTTCTGCCAAAGGACTGGGATAAATTAATTCATTCTGGAAGCATGTATTGAGTATCATCATTGTTTAATGAACTGTAATTAGCCTTCTGGGGGGTTAAAAACCCTGAACACAGATCCTCCTCACAAAGAGCTGGCATTCTAGTACCTATCCCTGAATCTGTACCACACCCAGGCCACTCAACAAGACTGGCTGCAGTAAATGGGCTGAACCAGGTTTGGGGTAACCAGTAGGTTGGGGAGTTGTCTACCCCAAGCATGTGAAGTCTCAGGCTCTAGCCATTATCTCATGATGTCATTGGTCTCTGAGAAACAAAGGACAAAAGAATATGCACAAAAGAAAAGAACAAAAGAATATGAATTTCTTCAGACGAAAAATGAAAGCTATCTCTAGTCATATGAGAGGGTGCTCTAAATCACCATTGATCAGAGAAATGCAAATTAAGACAACTCTGAGATACCACTACACACCTCTCAGACTGGCTAAGACTGAAAAAGACAAGGACGAATGTTGGAGGGCATGTGGGAGAACTGGGACACTGATACATTGTTGGTGGAGTTGTGAACTTGTCCAGCCATTTTGGAGAACAGTTTGGAACAGTTTCTTAATGGGCTATCAGACTGTGCATACCCTTTGATCCAGTGGTGTTTTTACTGGGCCTGTATCCCAAAGACATCTTAAAAGTAGGGAAAGGGACCCACATGTGCAAAAATGTTTGCAGCAGCCCTTTTTATAGTGACCAGAAACTGGAAACTGAGTGGATGCCCATCAATTGGAGAATGGCTGAATAAGTTGTGGTATATGAATGTTATGGAACATTATTGTTCTATAAGAAAGGACCAGAAGGATGAATACAGAGAGGCCTGGAGAGACTTAAATGAATCTCAAGAAGCATGCAGCTGCTGCTGCTGTAATAGTGGGGACATTGGCAAATTTTGAACTTGGTTTGTTTACCACTAAAAGAAGATAAGAGCCAGCAGTAGCAAACTAAACCTTCAAGCAAATTGTGTAGTTTAAGTTCTCCCAGGATGTGAGAGATTGTAATGCCATCACATTCGTAATAATAGCTAATAGCTACCATTTATGTGGCTTTTTCAGATTTGCAAAGTCTTTTACAAATATCTCTTGATCCTCACAATAACTCTGAGAGGTAGGTGCTATTATCATGCCTATTTTACTGATGAGGAAATTGAGGTAGACAGATTAAGTCTGGGTCACACAGGAAATAATCTGAGGTAGGATTTGAACTTGGGCCCAATGCTCACTCTATTTGTGTCACGTAGTAACTTGTGCAACTTTTGAACCGGTACTTTTTTTTGGCCTTTGTATCCTCAGTGCTTAGAATTGCATTTAATGGGCCCTTAAATGTTGAACTGCAAGTCAGAATGTTACAGCATGGTAAATACTAATTAGGAGTCAGACCTGCATTCAAATTCTGCCCCTAGCATTTATTAACTATGTGAACTTGGATAAGGCATTACTATTGAACTGAATCATCCCTAGACAACTATAAATTTATGCTATAAATTCAAAGACTGATATGCTAAATAAGGGCCAAGACCTCACTTCCACATCTCCATAGTTAAGTACTATCTCTCTGAGTTGTCTCTGTATGCTAACTTTCCTGGACCAGTTTTCCTCTGCCTCTTGCCAATGGATCTAGAAATATCTGGAGGACACAGATCAGTTAAGTTGTAGGTATAAAGAAAGCTAGAAGGCTGTAAATAGAGCCAAGGGAGGGAGGGAGAGATGGGAGATCGGTAGCTCTCTTTTTTCTGTTTTAAGGCCTACTTGGAAACTAGATTTCTCTTTTTCTCCCTGTTTCTCATAGGGGTCCATCTTTTGAGGAGAAAGGCCCTAAAGGTATTCTTGTTTTTTTTGTAGTCCTTTAGTCAATGGAGCAACTCCACTACAGTCTCTGGGGCTTCTTTTGACAAGTATTTGTGGAACATTTGCCATGGGACTCCTATTTTGTATAAACTTGAAGTATTTGTTGTATGGAGGTGTATAGGACTCTGCTGCGAGGGCTTGCCGAGCCCTTTTCCGGGTTGCCTCTTCCCCTTTGGTGTCCACTTTCAGCTCTCACCTGTGGCTCCAAGAAGCTGCTGCGTGATCAGCAGCCTCATCCTGGATGGGAGAAAGGAAGGGCTGCGTGGCCCTCCTGACCTGCCCCACTCGGGTCCCTGGCAAGGCTCCCAAAGATTGCTGTATGTCCATCATTCTTGAAGGGGGAGCGTGACGTCGAGAAGTGGGCTAACCCAGATGGAGGGTTGAGTTAGGGGGATCTCTGCCCCAAGCAAGGGGGTATTACAGCCTTGGTCCAATGGGCAGAGAAGAACAATGTGTTCTAACACCCGCCAAAAGAGGCTAAAGTAGTCGGGACTTCCATGACTCTGTCCGGGAGAAGGCCTGAAGCTGGACACTGAGAGAGACAACATATTTGGATAGATGGTGTAGAAACACAGGGAGGAGCAGGATGTGGAGCGTGGTGTGAGCAAATATGCTTATAGGTAGTACAGAGGGTGAGCCTGAGTCGTGGGCTACTAGAAAGGTTGTTGGAGAACCTTGAAAACTACATGGAGGAGTTAAAATCTGAGCAAATCAACAGTTAGGGAGCCTTGAGAGACTCTTGAGTAGGTGAGCGATTAGATGAAAATGACTATTTTCTGCTACCATAAAGCAAAATTTCTGCTACCTCTAAAGAACATCACTATGTAACATCACTATGAAGAGTGGGAGGTCAAAGGGGTAGGAGAAGAATCCCTGAGAGGTCCAGAGCGGCCACTACCTCCATGCTGCAATCATAGGAGCCGGGACTTTGTTGTAGGATGATCAGAGTGGATGCCTCAGCCTGGCTGGCCCCGTGACTGGCTTTGAAGGCTTCTGCTTGATTACCTCTCCTACTTTTCTCTGTATCATACCAATCATGTTATACTCAAACCAAACAAGTTTGTAAATCTAGGGTTGTCTTTGACTCTTTTCTTACCCTTCACATACAATTACCATGATCTGTTGTCTTGAATATAACCCTTTTCATTTCCACTAAAACCACCATAGTACAAGACTTCATTTTTTCCTCTTCTTAAAATACTGTAATAGAATCTTTTTTTCCTTGCCATTTTGGCTAGATTTTTTTTTTATTAAAGCTTTTTATTTTTCAAAACACATGCATGGATAATTCTTCAATATTAACCCTTTCAAAACCTTGTGTTATTGTAATGGAATCTTAATTAGTCTTCCTACCTAATCTTTCACTGATCACATCACTCTTCTACTTAAAAAATCTCCAGTGATTTCTAGTTATTTATGGAATAAAATACAAACTCCTGATCCTGGCATTCAGGGCTATTCACAAAATGTCTTTAATCTATCTTTAAGGCCACACCCTCTTTATTTATTCTATTTCCTTTTACCCCCAGTTGTTTCAGTTGTATCTGACTCTTTGTGACCTCATTTGGGTTTTTTGTTTTTGTTTTTGTTTTTTGGCAAAGATAGTGAAAATGATTTGCCATTTCCTCCTCCAGTTCCTTTTATAGCTGAGGATACCTAGACAAACAGGGTTAAGCAATTTGGCCAGAGTCACATAGCTGATAAGTGTCTGAGGTTAATTTTGAAATCAGGTCTTCCTGACTCGAGGCCTACTCAGTTACTGTGCCACCTTGCTGCTCCATCTTTAAAGCCATATCATCTTCATTTATTCTATTTCTTAGGCAAATTTTATTATTATCAGCCCTCTCTTCTCATCCAGTTTTATTTCTATGACTTGGCTCCTGCCTGTAGTGGATTCCTTCTTTATTTTTGTCCCTCCCTTCAAAATCCAATTTGCATTCTACTGCTTTGATCTCTCCCTTCCTTCCCTCACCAGCATCTTTGGAAAATGATTTCTTCATCCTCAAATTTCTGATAGGATTTTTGCCTAGACCTCTGCTTCATATTTACCACATATACTATCTTGTACTTGTTTTTGTACCCTTTGGCACCTCATAATTGGATTATAAGATCCTTGGGAGCAAGGTTTGTATTATATTAGTCTTTTTATCCCCAGGACCTAGTATGTAAGATGTGCTTAAAAAATGTTTGTTGAATTGAATTGGCTTGTTATTGCCTTTCTATAAGGAAACATCGCATTATTTCTTATTTAGTTTCCAGTCCCTGACAGGAATATGCGCATCTAAGGGCAGCCTCTGCTACTATCTATGTTTAAGTCTGACTTTTTTGCAATTTATTTACTTTTAATTTAATAACTTTTTTTTTTGCAAAATATTGAATAACAACTTTTTGTCTCATTTTCTCTGTTTAGTGGAGTAATTTTTAAAAAAAGGTCACTCTTGTTTTCCAGCATCTACAGTCTTGCTAATCTATTTGCTTCTTAACTGCAGAAACTCACTGTACAGGAAGGAGTCTGCTTTCAACTGTGCCTAAAGTTGTCTTTAATGTCTTTTTTGTTGATGTGCACAACAATGCACAATGCAGAGGCCTCCTCAGCTTTCTTTTCACAGTAGGTTATCTTCACCTGCTCTTTGGTGCCAAAGAGTCTCTGTAGTACAATAGAATTGACAAGAAGTATTGGAAGCATGTTACTGGAGAGCCAGAAACAAGAACATCCCCTGTGCTCTTTACTAATCCTGTCTCTACAGCAACTAAATCTTTAATTCCACTTAATTTCAAAGTAGGGAGTAATTTTAAAACTGATTCAAAATCAGACCCCATTTTCTCTTATATACTCACAGCCTGCAAATATTACTCATGTAATTTGAAAACAAAATAAAACCTGTTTTGTAGTTCATGTCACAATTGCTCTGGGATGTCATTTTAGGTAAGGTATGGATTTTTTAGACCTTATCCTACTTAACCTCTCTGCCTACATGTCTGGATATTATGAAGACTAAAACTGTTAGTTTTTGTTTTGTTTTGTTTTTAAAGCAACTGATACATTGTTGGCTTATATTTAGCTTGTGATCTGCACTGACTGAATTTTTCATATGTTCCATTGCCAGCACAGGTATTGTCTTTTATTTCATCATAGAAATGTAAAATTGGAGGGATCTTAGGGAACCTAAGTAGAAGCAGGAGAAGTTCAGTTTTATATTACAGTTTCTTTTGGGAACTCAATTATGGTACTTTATGTATTTTCTCCATTTCATCTTGCAACCTCATCTTCCAGCCTGTCATGATAGTTTTGAATATTGATTTTATTACTTGTAGGATTAATTGTCTCAACTTATTGTTATCTCTGTATTGGATAAGGATGCCATTTATTTATTGATTCCAGTCACTGGTAAAATTGTGGAACCAGTCAAGGCTAATGAGAAATCCTCAGGCACTCAGGCTGATGTAGAAGCATTAATCACCACTGATTGAGCAGAGTTGTTTTCCTAGCTGTGGATTTACCTAACCAAACTGGTGTCTAGCCTACCTTTTGTCATTTTAATCACAAGGATATTGTGGGAGTTGATGTCTATGTCATTCCCTTATCCTACCATCTTAATAACCCTATCAAAAAGAAATGAGACTTATTTGGCATGACTTCTTAATGCACTCATACTATTATTGTATTCTCTTTTAAATGCTCTCAAATCATCAGTTAAATATTCTATCTTTAGAATTTTTCCTATTTTGGAAGGAACATCTAAAAACCTAAAAAAATAGGATGACAACTTGTCAGAGCATAAACCCCTGAATTTCAACTGCCCAAAACAATGAACAAAATTCTTTAGTTCTGTCTTGTCCACTTATCTTGCCTATAGCACTTTCCATATCCTTTGGCTGTGGCAATTAGTCAACAAGCATTTCTTAAGTTCCTTAGATGTGCAAGGCACTGGGTGCTGAAGTTACAAATAAAAAAGGCCTTCCTTGCCTTCAAATAGCTTGCATTTTACAAAGAGGAAAACATATTTATAAATAAATGTTACCACTGAATCTGTCCAAATGGGAAAGAAAGATAACACCCAAGTTGTCCCCTATTCACTTGCCAAAATCTTTAGAACAGAATTCCTCCGCTACCAAGGCAATATACAAACACACATATACAAACAAATGGGAGTGGGGATGGTGATCTTTCTCTAGACGTGGATAGCTATTTCATTATGAATCATTTGCTATTGTCTTGGTTCGTTATATTGCTAAGACGAACTAAGTTTTTCCACTGCTGATCAATATACAGTATTGTAGCTACTGAGTGACAATGTTCTTCTGGTTCTACTTACTTCACTCTCCATCAGTTTATTTAAGTCCTTCCAAGTTGAGAAATAACTTTATAATAAATTAAAAATTAAGTTTTCCTGAACAGGACTGGGTAGCAAGTAAGGATTGATTACTTAGATCTGAAAATTTCACCTTTTTTTGGTTCTAGTTTATAATGGAAATACTGATGTCTTCAGATCTCTTAAAATTCTTAGGATTTTTTTGTTGGTTCTATCTTGGATATTCTTGTGTTTGCTAAATATTTGATTGTACTGTTTGCTTAATGTCATCATATCCTTTTGGTATTATTCATTAAATTGTTACTGAATTTGAATCCTGAACTCGGTCTTAACAAACTTAGCTCAATAAATAGACTTCATAGGGAATTCTTTCGATATCATTCAGAAGAAAATTTTCCAAGCTATTTCATCTTTATAGAATATACAAGAATTAGTATCATGATGTGAATGAATTTTTTCATATTCTGCATCTAATAAGTACCACGATTAATGTTGTTCTGCTTACATGGGAGAAACACAACAATGCTTATACTGAGAACGTTTTTAGACTTATTCTCAGGAAAATTTTAGGATCTTTGTCACATCCAATAGATCTTCCTTTGGGCAGATTTAAAAAAATTTTTCCCCAGTTACCTGTGGTGTTTTCCATCCAAAGTTTATTGGGATTGCCTTGGATCACTCATCATATAATTTTGTGTGGTACTTTGTATAATGTTTTCCTGGTTTTGCTCTCTTAACTCTGCATCAATTTAGTTTTTCCAGGCTTTTCTGAAATCAGCCTGTTGATCATTTCTTATAGAACAATAATATTCCATTACATTCATATACCACAACTTAGCCATACCCCAGTTGATTAGCATCTACTAATTTTTCAATTCTTTTC